>NW_022900930.1:41012958-41014381 GCF_012274545.1 Fukomys damarensis | reverse complement strand
AAAAAAAAAAAAAAAAAAAAAAAAAAAAAAAAAAAAAAAAAGTCAAAAACAAATAAGTAAACAAACAGAAACCACAGTTCTTTAACAACTTCCACATGGAGGTGTGGGAATGTTATGTTGGCAGGTGGAAGGCTGAAGAGGTTACCTGGCTACCCAGAGTGTGTGATTGTGAAAGCACTAATGCTTACACAACTCATAACCAACCTCGGCTGCCTGTGGTGTCCTCTTCTTGCCTTCCAAATGGGGACCTTCGTATTATTTACCTTATCGTACTGCTCAGAGGCAATGTGTGGGTGAACTTGGTCGACGACGTACCTATTTATGTACGTATGTTCTTAGCTATCTATCACCTTCATGATCACGCAGCATGTCGAGGCAGTACAGTGACATAATGGCCATTCTGTTTTATTCGTTCGACAACACTTGGTTCTTCCCTCTTTCCCAGATCTCAACTAAATTGCTGCAGGGATAGTAGGAGTCAAGGGTGAATAACCAATTGGGGGTTTGGAAGATCCTGGTTGGAAGCAAGTTTCGCTTCCGGGATGGTCCTACAGGTAAACATATGCTAAATGGAAAAGCAGCTGCTTTGAGACTATATTGCCTCCAGCCCTCCACCCTGGGCCCACCTACAAATCTGGTGTCCTGAAGACTCTAGGTTGAGGACTTGGAGCATTCCGATAGCCAGGTAGAAGGAACATTGTACCAGGTATTGAAGGACTGGTTCCTAGCTCCGGTTTTTGCGTGGGACCATCGCACCTTGTTAGCTGTACAGATGGAGATGATCTCTTCCAGGCTAATGAGACTCCTCGCGCGTCCCCTTCTGTTGTACTGAGAACTGGGGATCCCAGTACTCCCCAACTCCTCCACTCAGACAGCAGTGGTGGACTTCCCTGGGTGGAGCGAAGGGGTGGGATCTTTTCTTTCTCAGCCCCCCACTGCCTGCTTTTCCTTAGGCTCTTCTACTTCTCTCCCAGGGCTCCCCGTGGCCGCCAGGGGTCCCTGTAGACGTCACTCTCCACAGAGAGGGGTTGTCAGAGTTATAGGGGTTTGTGACTTTCACTGTAAATAAAAGTTCTCTAAGGAAGGCGTCACAGCTGGCCAGGGCAGCAAAGACAGAGGCTCCAGAATTAATTTTCCGAAGTGTAACATTCAAAGTTTGTGTATCCAAGCTGTAGGGGCAAAAGAAACAAAGAGGCCCGATGGGGGTGTAGGGAGTCATCCCAAAAGGTGAGGACGCACCTATTTCTAGCACGGACGCACAGCACTTCTCCTGGGGCACGGCCTCTAGCCCCTTTCCCCAACTCCTGATCTCGGGGACCCCAGTCTCCAGAGTGGCCCCGCAGAGGGACAGGCTTCCGTCTGGGCGCCCCGCTCGGACTGGGCGCTGGCACGCACTGCAGAGGAGAAGCGGGTGGGCGCAGCC
>NW_022900930.1:41003010-41012481 GCF_012274545.1 Fukomys damarensis | reverse complement strand
GAGGGCGCCGCGCCTTCAGGTGGCCGTCAGCGCGGAGGTGCCAGTGAGGGTCCCGGGCCACCGCGCGCCGCGGTCAGTGGGATCTGTCTGCGATGGTCGTGGCGCTGAGATGTTTAATGACTTTCTCGAAAACCGACTGAAAAGTAGCCTTTACACGTGTCCGTGCGACTGCCTTGCAGTTATTGTTGTATCAGTTTTGCTGTGATGGAGAGGGTGGCCGGTGGACCCCGTTCCTTCCTGTCTCAGACCAGGGCCACCGTGACTGGGTCTGAGGGTCGCGGCGACCCAAGGTGCCCCGCGCAAGCATTTCTTGCGGTCCGTGGAGGAGGCTATCTGAGGGCATGGTCTCGGGTTGGGATGGGGGTGGGGGAGGCGGGAAGAGAAAGAGGAGGAAATCAGTACAACGCAAAGGCAAAGTTGTTTGTTTCCGAGATAACTTCCTGCACCTGCGCTGCAGTCAGTGATTTTTGAAGTTATCTTTTCATTGTGAGCAGAGGAAGAATGGTGGGAGAGGAAAAGATGCACTGTAGATCCCCAAACAGTGAGCCTCTGGAAACACTGGTAAATCAAATACTAATAAATGACAGAGTGGTTGTGTTTTGCAAACTCTAGTTTTATTCTGATTTCAAAGCCTTGGCACAATTAACATTTAAATGTCACTGGATGCGTTTAGATAATGGAGACAACTGTCATTTTACTTTAAAAATAAAATTAGAAATGGAAATTTAATCCTACAGGATTTCGTTAATATTGTTCATGCGAGAAAGTCACAATTATGATATTACTTGCAACAGTGAACATTAATAAGTCCCGTGTGATGCTGTCCTTTTGCTAATTGGAAAGAGAAGCATCCTTCGGACTTGGAAAGGCAGAGGAGATCTTATACCCTACGTGTAAAAAGTGACTTGAATCTTACACTGGGCTTCCCGGGAATCTCAATACCAGAAAAACAAGAGATGGGTCATCTCCATTGTGGAAACTCAATAAATATTTAATAATTGGTCTGCATTAAACTGCTGCACTATACTTACTTCAAATGATACAATATGGAAATACTTCAATTCTGTTCATCTCTGTGTTTCAAATCACACATGCCTATTTGCAAGTTGTATTAATGGTGTTTGAAGCAAAACTTCAATCATTTGGAGCCATCCTGTTACATGATAATGAAGCAAGATTGTCTTTTGCTTTTCCAGAAACCTGAGCTCCAAGCATCTTTTCCCATTTATTAGCTACATGAGCTTAGGTAAGTCACTAATCCTTTTCTGGAACTGGGGTCCTCATTTGTGAAATGCCAATATGATTCCCCACTTAATAGAGATGTTGGGCAGAATGAAAAACATTTTGGAACCCATCCTTGGTACCTAGAGCACAGTTTACCCTTCATATTTGTCTCTTGTCTGTCTTTACCTGTAGGAGTCTATGATTCTGGCATATGTGAACATGTTAAAACCTGTAATTTCTTTTGTGCAGTCTTACTTTTCATCTATCCATCCCCTCATCTTTGTTAAGGAAGCTCAGGTGCTGCCCTATACGGGTGTTTGAAATGAGGAGCTGACATTTTGGGGGGAGGTGGTGGGCAATATTTCACTGGTAAGAATTCCTCATATGAAGATGAATCGGGCCTTCCTGTCTCTATGTTGTTTTAGTTCTGTTCTTGATGTGATATCATCACACTGTTGGGCTGTTCCTCTCTCTTGCTTGTCTGTATCTCCAAGTGTAGCTTGGTGCCTGGGTCACAGCCAGGGTGTAATGAGCATGCGTTGATTTGAAATTCAGAATGTAATGAAGATATTCTGCAGGTCACATCCTTCCTTTTGTATTCTTGATGTAAGGATCTTGGGATTGTAAAATACAGACATACTATATATTAGGGCTAATAGAGGTATCAGCGAGCAAAGCTCAGGTGGACTTTATTACCTATTGATTTTGCCCTCATGATGAAGCAGTCTTATAAAATGTGTGAAGCCACATTGGAGAAGTGGCTTCACCACTAGGGGCCTCTTCTGCATAGCGGATCACCCTGGGCTGTCATTTATAACCATTCCTCTGCCCTCTGAAGTAGCAGAGGCATTTAACTTCCTGGGTACTCCACATGGAGTGCCATATGAGAAGAAGGCAACCTTGTGTGAAAAACGTTACCAAAGACTCGCAAGTAAATGAAAGCGGTTTTAAATGATGGTTTCAGTACGTTTTTTTGAATAATATTACAGTTTTAAAGGCAATTTGAGAGTTGGGCTTTTTACTTTTATATCCTAATAGTCAAATACATGATTTCTTAAAATTTAAAAGCAAATCAAATATATACATTTGAACAAGTAGTTTTAAAGTTTTTCTTTGTGTGTGTCTTTGATGGAGTTTATTTTCATCTTTTGATATGTTTAAAATTGCTTCATCTCCTCAAGGGATTTTGTCTCTCCAGTTGAAGTTCCTGGTGTCTTGGCCATTTTTAATAAAGGGGCAACACATTCAGTCCCGCCTTTCAAAGTGTTTTGTCATATTTCAAGATGTATAATTTTTTTCCAGCTTTAATTGAGTTTATTGGTACATTTTAGGGATACAGTACAGTTACATTCATTGTTGGGATCTTGTATCTCCACATGACAAGTCTTGGTTCTCATTTTTTACCCTTGTCCCTGCCCTCCCTTCACCCCCTGCTCCCCTCCCCATCTACAAACACTTTATTTCCATCTTTTCATTATCTCACATTTTTTTCTTTTCCCTTATTACCCTTTCCCTACCCATCCCACCTTCCCTACACCTTTAGCTCCTTTCTTCCCACTTCTAAATGTCAGTAATCTTATTAGGATCTTCTGTATTGCAGATTATTCACACCAGAGAAACTATTCGGTATTTACACATGTGTGCCTTATTTATTTCACTTAGGAGTATATCTTCAATATGTATCCATTTTCCTATGAATGAATCTATTTTCTCGTTCTTTATGGCTGAGTAATATTCCATTTTATAGAAAAACCACATCTTCTTTATCCAGTTTCCAACGGATGGGCAAATGGACTGTTTCTAAGTTTTAGCTATTATAAACTGTGCCGCTATAAACATGGGTGCCCATACTTCTCTGTGATATAATTCTTTTAGTTCTTTTGGAAAGATACCCAGCAGAGGGATGGGGTCAAATGGAATCTCCAGTCCAAGCTCTTTGAGGTATCTCCGTATTGATTTCCATAGTGGTCACACCAGTCTGCACTCCCACCAACAATGGAGAAGGGTTCCTTTATCCCCACGACCCCGCCAACATTTGTTATTGTGTGAATTTCAAGATGTATAATTGAAGGGCACCTTTCTTCCACCTGAGTTTTGGAAAGGCCTTCTTATTTCTCATTTGAGTGATGTTAGTCAGCTTGGAAAATATTCACTGACAACTTAAAAGTGTTTTTATTTGCCAGATATAATTCACTATGCAGCAGAAAGAGAACTGATAATGAATTTCAACAAATACTGTAACTTACAATATTGACATATTGTTTGCCATTAAGAGAACATAGTATTTTCAGGTTTCCCCTGAAATTTAATTATAGGGACAAACTGAACACCTTCAATCGGTAAGGAACGTTAACCACAATGAGAGAAAAGTTCAGCACATTGTGGGCCTGAAACCTTTCTGAGGGGTTTCTTAACCTTATTTAATAGCAGAATGTCTCTGAATTCAGCAAATGATCGGACATCCAGTTCTCATTTTCATTCGGTGGAATTTTCAACAAGGCAGTCTGTTTTTTGAAGTTTTTCTGTCAAGGTCTAGGTCAGTCCTTATTAGGGGACATGGTAATAGGAGCAACATTTGTGTGAAAAGGTAGGTGGTTTTTATCATTTTTCTCTAATTAGACTGACTTTTTTGAATTGCTTTTAAGATTCTGTGCATATCATAGTTAGGCAAATCCTGTCTGCAAGAACTAATGGTTTTCTAGAACCAGAAGAGATTTGTTACTTCTTCCAAATCCCCACCCAACTTGAGAAGAGAATGACACTTTCTTGACTTCTTCCTCTGCCTGTACTGAAGGTGAGCCTAGGACAAAATGATAGATATAGAGCTTTATGCAGAATATGATGACTTCACTTGGGTGAGAGCCCTGAGCTGACCAAGATTATGGATGTTTGAGGTGGGAGAAAATGAATGGGTCTTTACACCTGGGAGTCATTTTTAGAAACCTGCATTTGGGAGTGCCACCTGAATGGAAATGACAACTGTTTGCTAGAATTTTCCGCGAAATGTTTTAAACCTATCACTTAGTGAAACATTCCCTTGTTGCACAGATAAATTTTTGTTGTTGTTTTTAGGCAATGCAAAACATAACATTTGGTTTATACTGCGTTTACATCCGCTGCTTTGTTTTATTTTCACAAACAAAGAACATTTGAATTGAGTGAGGAAAAGGGAAGCAGGAAACCGGGCGGAGGTGGATGTGAATGTCTATTTATACTGAACTTTGAGGGCAGCCTTTTCACATTCCCATAGCACATGAGCACCTGTGGGCAGCCTCATATTAGGAATTCATGGGTGATTTTCCTGAATACTATCTAATCTGCTCTTACAATGATGGTCTTTGGATTAGGTCCCAGGTATCCTCCCAAGCGACTTTCTACTTTTGTCTTCCATAGGTTAGATACTTGCTAAAGTTAGTGTATTTCTTAAATAATCTATGTAGACAGGGTTGCTGCTAGGCTGTGAGGTATCTTTGTGCAAGTTAGTGCTAGGCGATCCTTCTGTGGTTGGCCAGGGTGCCACACTGGGTAAACAGGCAGTGGACTGGACTCTCGCCTGCTCATCTCATCTCCCTGCTGGGCTCTTGTGTGCTGTATTCTGTGTAGCTGTGTGTGATGCTGTTATCTGTAAAAGTGGTTTGAAGAGTCCCTGGCACATAGTAAACACACACACACACACACACACACACACACACACACACACAATTGCTGGTGGTTATTATTTATTGACCGAGTTGCTTTCAGAGTAGACCATTCTAGTAATCACGATCACCTCAAACAGAGGATTCAGTGAAGTTAATGCTTCTGACAGTGTTTGTAAGGGTAAGTAATTCATCAAAGGTTCCTCATTGTACTTCCACTGCACTTCTTCCCTTCCCAGGATGAAAGTGACTCCACTTATGGAGCCCTTAACTACATGGCAGGTGTTGTGCTAAGTGTGGGATGTGAGCTGTTCATTTAATCAGCGCAGGCCCCTTAGGTGGGGTGCACTGTTATTGTGTGTTTTACCTTAGACAGAACGCACTATTATTATCTGTGTTTTATAGAGAAGCAGACCGATGTTTACGAGGTCCGAGGTCAGCTAGCTAGTGGTGGAGCTGGTCTAGTCTGTGCCTGCTGGGTGCCAGCTTGTAGCCTCTTTCCTCTTTTTTCCCAGCATAAACTCGTTGAACTGGCAGCTGGAAACATGTCTTAGAATTCTGAGGGTTGACTAAACATGAAAATATTGATTTTTCCTTAAATTATTATGTTCATATTTTTTCTACGCATGATAGAGGAAGATAACAAATGCTTTTTTATCAGCGAGTCTGCTGCAGCACCTTCTATTTGTGGGTTTGTATATGTAGTTTTGTCTAGTAGCTTAAAATATAATGTAGAACAATATCTCTGTACCACCTTTAATTTCTTATCAAGGCACCTTTCAGGCATGTTATAAATGGAGCGTTTAAATATTATGGAGTGTGTGGGTTGCACAATGTGAAGGTGTGAAGTCTGGAGTCAGCCATTCATGCATTCATTGAACAAACATTGCTTCTGCGCTTGTTATATGAAAGCCCTTGCTAGGCGCTCCAGGGAATACAAAGATGGGAGCTGGCTCAGGGAAGGGGGAAGTGTTTGAGACTGGACGATCCTGGGCTTGTGTCCTGGGTGGTTGCATCACTTACTAGCTGAAGGGACCTGGTCCCCTTACTGAATATCTGTGAGACTTCGTTTCCTTGTGTGCAAAACAGGAATAGTAACATGATATTCTTGGTGCAAGGATTAAATGATACTACGTACAGGTAATTCGCCAAGCTACTTGGAGGTGGCAAGAACTAACCAATAATGATTCTCCTTCCTTTTTTTCTCCTTTTTTTCCTCTGTTCTCGCCCTCACTCTTCTCTCCTCTGTTACCCCAGCACTTAGGGAGCTGGGGGCGGGGGTAAAGGGTATCTTAAATCCAAACAGAGCGTGAGGATTAGTGCCTTGAAAATGTTACTTTCACATTCTTCTCATGGCTCTGGGGCAAACCTGGCAGAGGCGCTGGTAATCTGGGAGCCAGCTCACGGTTCCCCTTGCACTTGGTTGTTAGCTGAGTGGGCCAGAAGAAGCTGAATCCCAGTGGACGAGCAGGTCAGAGCCCAGAGTTGTTCGTTTGTTGCCCGTAGTGTAGAAGAAAGTTTGAGTCCAGCGGGTGAAGGGCAAGCTATTTGAGGATCATTTAAGAACTCAGGTTTTACGGAATTTGGAATAAGTCAGAAATGAAGTTTTACATAGGCGAAGCAAAGAGGGTGTAGGGTGTTGGGGATCAGCAAGGAAGGCTCTGAGCAGCTCATCTCTGAGGGTCCGCAGTGTCTGTCAGTGGTTCTGACTGGCAGCCCTGGGCTGGATGGACTCTGCGAGGAGCTCTCAGGACAGCTGCAGCCCTTCTGCACCCCGAGGTTGGTGCATTGCCTGTGAGGCATTTCTGACTCCTGGGGCGCTGACTGCAGGGTTTTCTGAGGGCAGTGCTGCTTCTGCCAGCAAACAGCTAAGTCAAAATTATTAGTTGCTTGCCAATTCCCGCTTGAGATTTCAAGGGGGAGCTGGTGTCACTGGAGAAATGAACCCTTCCCTTTTTGTCCATTCAGGGACTTGGTTAAATACGCCCAAGTCTGTTTCACTGCTCGGCAAAGAGCCAGATCCTGGGGGGCCTCTAGGTCGGGTCCTGCTGGCATAAGCTGTATAGTGGGCTGTGTTGTGAGAACAGGGCAGGCTTTCCCCGAGATGTTCCGGGTGGTTTTATGATAATGAGCCGCCTTGTGTAGAGTGCAGGGTAGGTGCTGTGTGTGGTAGGGAGGGAATGTGGGTTTTACAAAATCATTACAGTTCTAGAACGTCTACCTCAGCCGAGAGCAGGAGGCCTTGAGTCATTGTGTATTATGCGATGGAACATAGGCATAAACCAGCCCTTCTGTGAATAAGCAAACAGAACCCGCCCAGGTGCAGGAGAAGCTAGATCCAGGGTTTCTTAAAAAATGCAAAAAATTTAAAAATAGTATGAAATTGGAGAAATTCGAGTTTGTTTAGAGTAAGTCACCGTTATTTTCAAAAGCCCATTATATAGAATTCATAGTGTGTTAAAGTGAAATCAACAAGCAAGCTTTAAAAAAGTCACAGAAGGAGAGCTTTGTAGGACCAGGAAGAACCCTTGAGCTGAAATTATGAGTTGTGGGAGGGTTCGTACAGTGAAGGCAAGTGAGGGCCCTGCTAGTGGGGAGCCCCTGGCTTGGGTGAGGAAGAAGCAGCCCTGGGAGCTGGAGTCAGTTCACAAGAGATCAAAACTCGACTCTACCTGTGTGATCTTGGGACAGTTCCTTAATTCTTTACATCCCAGTTTCTCAGCTAAAAAACAAGGGTAATCGTGTTCATCTTATGAAATGGTTTGCTGAGTGAGGTAATGTATGTATTCTGTGCAGCACATGATAAATAATTAACACAAAGTGAAAATTTTCCTCTTTGCAGGAGAATTTGGAAGAGTAGGAGAATGTTATGTTTTCCCCGGGCCCTGAATCTCCTAGTTGCACCCTTGGATAGTTTTTTGTGTATCTTAAACTGTGATAATCCAGTATGCCTTTGGAGCCTCACTCTGCACCTGACACTGGTAAAGTGCTTGGGTGTGGAGGTGAATATCGGAAAACTACCCTGTGTACCCTTATGTAGCTTAAAGCTTTAGACCGAGGGTCATGAGACAGTTATTGAATCTCGCTACTGAACAATGAGTTCCTGGTGTCCTTTGACTACTTTAGTTAGTTGCTCAACAGATAAGAGCATTCTTTCCTTATTTGACTTTCACTTAAATACAAGTGGATAGGAAATAGGTACTTCATGGACTTTTATGGACATAAGTAACTCAGAATGCCTATGCACACAGAAATTAGATTTGAGTTCATTTTTGGCTATATCAAAGGAAGCCAAGGGAAGAGACTTGTGCTTTTGGGGGGACATTTTTTGGAAATACCTGTGACTTCTTTGCTCCCACTTTTGTCCATAGCATGCCAGGAGCTTCCTTTTCGACTTTTCACTAAACTCATGGCCTGGAGATCCCTGAGCCTGGGTTATAGGACAGAACTGAGTTTGTAGAATGGTGGGTTGCCACAGAAGGAAGCTAGGTTAGTGGAGAAAGGATTCTAGAGCTACTCATTCTGTGGCCATGGACAAATTCTTAATCCATAAGGTAGGAATTTAATCATTGAGATGCCAATGCTGTTTAAGTGCAAAGCAATGAAATTTGTGGTCTGTGAATTGATTCATTAAACTGAGTGTGGCTGAAGCCAAAATCTGAATAGAAAACAAGTTACTGTGTTGGATTAAGAAAGCAGGTTCGGTGTCTGAGGTCTTGGGTTGTCTCAAAAGGAGTTTTTCTTTGTAAACAATATATTATTTACTTAAATAATTAAAAATCATGAGGGTTTCCTCCATTAATATCTTTTGGTGTACAGGGGAATTTACCTGGCTTCACTGGAAATTAGCTCTTTGCTTTCTTTCGAGAATACATGCGGAACAGGGCCTGAGCCACTCAGTGTGAATATCAGAGGCTGTGGGGCGCAGGCTTTAGACCCTTTAGAACTGTGTCTTCATGTTTGGAGTCTGGTGGAAGTGTGGGAGGGGAGAA
Organism: Fukomys damarensis; assembly: GCF_012274545.1. Classification (NCBI taxonomy): domain Eukaryota; kingdom Metazoa; phylum Chordata; class Mammalia; order Rodentia; family Bathyergidae; genus Fukomys; species Fukomys damarensis. Next base: position 41,003,627 of record NW_022900930.1, on the reverse strand, counting down.
GAAACCTTTCACAGGCTTTTTGATTTCTCTCCCACTCAAGATAGTGACCTCACCAACCAATTGTAGAAATTTCTTACTCACTGAGTATTAGGATCACAGTGTTTTCCCCAACTTTCCAAAATGAGGGATTTTATTGGTGGCCTGGGGGTAACCTGTGCATGTTTACATTTTATACCAGAGTTGAGCGGGTGGGAGGTGGATGTGGGTTCTTTGTAAAATTGTTTGCCTGAAAGCATGAGGAGATATTTCTTTGACCTGGGGAGGTAGCCTAGGCTGGCCTGGGAGTTAGGTTGAATCTAACCAGGAAGCACTGGTTTCTTTAAACTCCTTTCTCTGGTCTCCATCAGGATCATCGGCTTATTCTTAATGGGAATGCCATGCCAATGTGAAATGGCCAGATTGCTGTTGCTTTTTATCAGTATGTAATAAAATTGGGGAGTGAGTAGAGAAGCTTTAAATAAAGTTGGCCATGCTCATTCAATTACATTATTTGAATTAGAAATCTGTGGATTAGGGGCGGGGATTTATCCCAGTGGTTCTGCAGCCTGACTCTCAAACCCAAAGTCCCGAAGTGCTGAGTTAGATCCCTGGTACCAAAAAAAAAAAAAAAAAAAAAA
>NW_022900930.1:40983371-41002863 GCF_012274545.1 Fukomys damarensis | reverse complement strand
AAAAAAAAAAAAAAAAAAAAAGTGCAATAGCCAAATTGTGCATTTGAAATAGTTACTGTGTTCCTAGAGGAACTGTAGATTTCACTTAATAGTCTAATCCAGTGATGGCGAACCTATGGCACTTGTGCTGCTGAGGGCTGTTTCTATCATTGAAAGCTCTAAAAGGTTCGCTGTCTCTGGTCTAGTCAGTAACTTGTCGGAGTTAGAATTAATGAAAGGACTACCATTTAGCAAGAATGGAAATAATAGCGTTTCTGAGATCATTAGTCTAATGTTAGTATTTTGCAGAAATAATAACTTATGTAAGATGATCTGTACTATTCCTATATTTTGCAGGGAAGATGAGGCCCAGTGACATGCAGTAACTTATCTATGCTGATTCAACTGCTTATTGGAGTGATACTGTTAGAAATGGAGTTCAGGTTTCTTGTTCCCTTCACCTGCTCTTGACGGGCTGTGTGATGTCATTAGGCACGGGGTCCGATGAATAGGTGATTTAAGCTGCCCCTACAAGATGCCAGCTACACAGCTACCTGCTCTGAAAATGTTCAGAGTCTAGGTAGGGACTCCTACTGTATGCCTGCCTTGTGCTTGCTGCCGGAGTTATGCAGATGAAGAAAGGGGATTCTGACCTCAGGAGATCACAGGGGAGCAAAAATACTCCAAAGAAGGGAATCTACTAAGCTAGAGAGTAGTAAAAAATGGAATATCTTTCCTGGGGTTGGTAAGTGCTTAGTGCCTACTTCAAGGACATGAGAATTAGCGTTTGTCTCCTATTGATTTTACAGTATCAAAAATCAAATAAATTGATTCTAAATGATCTCGGCTTCTGTGTATGTCCAGCAAGTGGATTAAAATTTGAAATCCTTTGTTTTATGCATTTTAAATCTGCGGTCTTTCTGGAAACTCTTTGGTAAGAATAGTTCTGAGGAGTTTGAAGACATAAGCCCAAAATAGGATTGTATATACTCAAAGAGAAATAAATGTGGAAATGAGTATTATTGCAACCAAGTCAGGTGTTGAATTAATTTGTTTTTCAATTAACATAAATCTTATTTTCCTGACAAAGTAGAAATGGTGGGAGGTAAAGAAAAAAACCTATGTGTTAAGCATTATTCATTTAAAGAACTTTTTGGGTAGAATTTACTTAATACATACAAAAGTACCTGGGGAACGCAGATCCAGATTGGTCGACCAGGTGACTGTGCTAGACAGAACTAGCATTTGAACATATGTCTGTTTGCCTCTAAATCTACTGCTCCGGAAGCTGCTGTGATAACTTCCGTGTACCAGGGAAAACTTGGTGAGTAGTACTTAAGTTGCTTTGTGTCATCATTGGAATAAACTATGAAGTCCTGTAGGATAGGGACAAAAGTTGACAGGATATTTTGGTGCTTTTCAAAGACTGTAGCAAGTATAGCATAGTGTGCAGCATGGTAGGTTCTAGATGCCGATGTGTGCAATGAACAAATCCAACAATTCCATAATCAACAGGTGTAGCATGGATCTGTTCGTGAAGGGGCAGATCACATGCAAGGATCCTGATATTTGAGTGTAAAACTGACAGTGGGGAAAACTAAAGGAAAACCATCCTTACAAATCTTTCTCTCTTATTTGCAGTTTATTGGCATGCCTGTTTTAAACCATATGCCTGCATCGTATGAGTTTTCTTAAAAGCTACCTATAAACAAATTATGTATTCATCATCTTGTGGCAGGATGGATTTAATAGAGTCAGGAAGTCTTCCAACCCATTAAGTGTCCTTGAAGGTAATAAAAAGGAGGGCTAATTACCCGACTGAAGCAATTATAAGACAAAAATGTTGGCCATCTTAACTTTCTGAGATCTGACATCAGCAAGAGTAGTTTAGAAGGCTCAGCTTTGAGAAACAGCAAGGACGATCTATTTGAATCAAGTTATTTTTTTGAATCAAGTTATTAAGTCTGTGGCGTGGGTGTATCTGTAGTCTACAGAGCAAGAAGGCAGGATTAAATAATGAATTTAGTTTTTACGGGTGAAGTGGTAATTTTAAAATACATGGCTGGTATTCACAATTGGAGCCTCTGAAATTTTACATTCAATGATAATACTTTTCCTGTAGGCATCTTTCTCTTTATTAAGTGATACTCCTTATCAGTCCTGATTTGTGTACATTGATTGCACCATTATACCTGTTAAATATTAAAACATTTCCCCACTGTGTGAGGACTAATTAGGCGGTGTTCAGAGAGTAAGCCTGCCGCTATCATCAAGAGTAAGAGTTGGCCTTTACCTCCGTCATACCTCAGCTTCCTATATTATGTCCTTTTTTCCTTCTTCCCTATCAGAGCATCATTGTACCAAATATAAATTTTTGCTGAAATATTCTGTAGTATTGGGACAGTAAGAGGTATCATGCTACAAAGAGTATGAAACTTTTTAAACGTGTGGAGAAATTTATCAATTTTATTTCCTTTTTTCATGATCAGGCTTCTGAAAAGAGACATTAGTTATTTGATGACATTAATTTTATTAAAGTAAACCATCTTCATATAGCTCTAAAGGATGAAAGTACAAACTACAGTGGTGTTTGCAAGAAGAGAAAACCAATCAGTAAGAATTTGCATTTTATGCATGCTCCTCATCAAAAGAATGCTTTCAGAAACCAAACCACTAGTGCCTGAAAGTACGTGCAGTGGTCTCCTGCTTACTTTTTTGACTTTGATGCCTGCTTTCAAGTCGATTTCAAAAATTTATTTGCACCATTGGTTTAGTAGCCAGCATTATATCAATATAGGGCTAAGAATAAGATTATGAATTATTTTAGTATCTTTGATAAGTTATTCAGCTTCATTTTGAGATGATCATTGTAATAAATGTTGCCCTTTTTGGAGGTATTCACAGTACTTTCTCATTTACTTTTAAAATTTCTGAGAAAAATCTTCAGTCTGCTGTGTGCACACACGTACATATCAGTGCACACATGTCCAAGTAGTCTGAGGCTGATTATCATGAACCAGATAAGGAGTAGGCTTAGTTCATTCCTTATTATTTTCTGGGAGAAATGCTTTTAAGCCCTAAGTTTCATGTAATGTATGGATATCAGCCTAATAGGTTTTTCCCTCTCAGTGATCCTAGTAGCTCACATTCGTATTTTTGAAAGTGCTTTATCCCTTCACAATTGCAAATAGCAACAGCATTGCTTTCCATTTATGAATTATGGAAATCAGTGTGTATCTCACCAAAATAAGAATTCTTTTGAGCTGTTTTTGAATGTGGTCAAATCGAGTTTGGCTGTGAATTAAAATATGGATATGAAGATCAAAGAATAGAAGAGAGCTTATAGATCATCTAGTCCATTTTTTCTGCTCCACAAAAGGAGATGCTGGTGCTCCGAGAGGCACTGTGGCTTGCCCAAGCTCTCATAGGTGCTTGTTGCAGTCCTAGACCTGGCTTTTGGCCATGCCTCTGCACTTTGCTGTGTGACAGTGGGGATCATCGAAGAGGACATGGAAACCATTTTCCACTCCCTGGGCCTTTCATGTAACCTGGCAGGTTAGAAAGGCTTTGAAGGCAGGATTCAAGGCAGCTGAAGACAGGGTCCATATAATCTACAGAAACATTTACATCTTGTATTTTAATTGGCATATTGCTGGAAGTAAGAGCTCAAGGGATGAAAAATCCTAGTGCAGCCTTTGAGAATTGTAGAATTCAGTAATGAGTCAGACAGGGAAGCCAACAGCTGCCAGGGGATGATTGGAGGGAGAGTTTGCTGCAGCTGGGACACATCAGGTCTCAGCTACAGAGTTACGTGTCAGACGCCTACAGTCTTGCTGTTTTTGGCCTGCAAGAGCAATTATCAGGCCCTGAGTAATTCACCTAACCAAGATGCCCCAAGGTTGAAGAGGACCCAGAAGGTTACCTTGCCTGACATATCTCTCAAGTTTATACAGCATGGTGGTAAAGCACATGGTGGATAAGTCTAACCTGTTTGGCTTAGACCAGCTGCAACTTACTAACTATGGAATTTAGGTGAATTACTTTACCACCCTGAGCTCAGTTTTGTCTACGAAATGAGAACAATTCTAGTCATTATTATATTCACTGTGTATCAGATGCTTTAGGGATATTAATTCACTTAATACTCATAGCAATACTATAAGTTGATACTACCATTGTGCCTACTTTACAATGAGGAAACTGAACTCAAAGAGGTTTAATGTTTTGTCCAAGGTGACATGTTTAAGGTTGAGCCAGGATTTGGATCTGGACATCTGTTATTCTTTAACACTTGCCTGTGCTGTCTCCTCATAGTATTAAGGTCATCATGAGAATCAGATGGTATAAGCATACTTAAAAACTGTTTTAGCTTTCATTGTTAACTATAATAAAGCTTATGTTGTCTTCATAGCAGAAACAATATGATCCATGTGACCAGTACTTTCTTTTTTGCATAGACAAGTTCCAAAGAAGGCTAGATCAGAGTCAGAAGGTTGCTTTGGCTGTTTTGAAAGTACTGTATATGTACTGTGAGGACATTTCCATGTCCTTATAGCTCACAAGGCCATAGTAGAGTCACAGCTGAGTCTACTACCAGATCAGTTCCCTGAGTCTTTTGGTCTAGACTCATTTTCTACTCCGAGGGTGCCTTCCTTTTCCTACTGATGAGGTACCAAGGATCCACGCTGAAAACTTTTCCTGTAACCTGTCTTTTCAGATGGTCAGCATGTTAGATTGGTTGAGGGCATTAATTTTCTAGTCACAAAGCCAGTCACCACTTCAGAAGTCCCCAAGAACAGCAGCCTGATTCCTTCAGGAAAGCCTTCAACCTACTTCTAAGTCAGCTTTGATCAGCTTCCTGATTGGGTTCATAGCTTAATTCTCAGACTGTAATCTCATTTCCAGAGTGTTATGCGTGCAGTTTAGATTTATCTTGTGTCTGTTCTTTTCTTTCCTTTAAATTAATAAGCTTTAACTACATATTTATATGCATTACATGTGTATAGATTTTAATTTACAATAATAAAATAATTAATGATCCATAATCATGCAGGACATTCCCTTTGAAGCCCTTACATGTACTTCTGGTCATTTTTCCTTCCTTCTTTTTTTCAACACAGCGGGACTAACTGCTTTTTCAAACACTATTAACCATTTGTTTGCTTTTCTTTAAAGATTTTGCCGTAGATTTATGTTGTGAAGTCATTTATTGTTTTTGAGATAGGCTGTTGACCTGGAAAATTTGACTAACACCTCAAGATGCACTAGAGAGCAGTTATTCAACGCTTTGTTTCAAGAAAGACTAAAATGGGCATTTGTCAGAGGAAACAGTGGAACATCGGCTTCACAGTTCTTGAAAATCTTTCTCACTCTTAGAGTATAAAAGGTGTCAGTATGGGATTTGTGAGGGGATTTGTGTGAAGAACCCTCAGCTGCGTGGCTGGATCCTTCTTCCTGAGGAGACTGGCTTGTGTGGGGGGGGTTCCCCTCACCTTGGCCTGCAGGGAGGCCTTCTGGACTGCAGCCCCATGTTCCTGGGAGCCCAGGCTGGTACCCTGTGAAATGTTTGGGTGGTGGGGGGCTGGGATAGGGTTTCCCCTGCCAAGTGTGTTTGTGGATTTGTGCATATGGGTTGGTGTGATTCCTGTGGGTCAGATGTGGCCGCTGGAGTTGAGAGCCAGCCTGGAGACATGTGATCTCTCCCACAGAGGCCTGCAGGGATCAGGGTAGTGAATTTCAAAGGCCGGTAGGGGAGGGGTGAAAACAGAGGACTTGATTGTGTCACCCACATTGGGATTTTGGAGCCACCAGAGACCCCTATAAAACAGGTGAGGGAGAGAATCTTGGTTTAACTGCTTTAACTATCTGCGGGTCGGTCCACAAAAGGTGCGGATATTTGCACCAGTGAGGATTGCTTGCCTGCACCTAAATGAAAGAATAATAGTAAAGCATAATAGAAATGTATTCTGTCCTATATAGATTAAGTGAGTAAGTAGGTGATTCAAAAATGGAATGGTTTTGGTTATCAGAGCAAGACTTCTACTTCTCTGCTCCCAAATCCTGTGATTATGGTCATCACAGGGAGCTGCAAAAGCTCCAGCCATCACATTATGGTCTGGGAAAAGAGGAAAGGAAGAGCGGAGGATAGGACTGCCTTCTGAATTTTAAGGACGCTTCTAGGTTATCAACATTTTTGCTTTCATCTTATTGGCCAGGCCTAGTCACATGGTCATACTTAGCTCTAAGAGAGGAGCTAGGAAATATAAACTTATTGGTGAATAGTAGTGGGCCCAGCTGAAAATTAGGTTCCTTTTGTAAAGAGGAAGGGGACAATGGCTAGCCTCTGCCATTTGAGAATTATGCAGCCCACTCGATTTTTTTCCCTTGCTTTACAAAGGGAAAACATACCCCCGAATATTTCAGATATTTCATCTTCATAAGGTCTTTAGTATATATAACTACTATGCCATGTTAATCCCTAAGTATTAGTAATCATTCTTTAAAGGTCACATAGTAATGCCCAGACTTTGTTTACACTCTTCACTCATCTGTCTTTGCTGGAATTGTGATTCACAGGAGGGACACATGTCACATCCCATTGTTCGGTCTCTAAAGTCTCTTCATCTGTAAGTGTTGTCGTGTGCTCATTTTTTAGCTTCTGAATTTTTTATCAACTTTTCTTCCATCTAGAGATTTAATTAGATGGTTTTGTTTTTCTTGTTTTAGATGAAAATAATTCGTAGTTTGTCTGAGTGGTTCTTTTGCCTGTGTCAGCTCAGTCTGGTTTTAGTGATGCTAAGATGGACAGTGGCCCAACCTTTAGACTTTTTATTTTTGTGTATCCTTAAAACATTTGATTGTGGTAAAATTTACATAAAATATGCCATCTTCATTACTTTAAGTGCACAGCTCAGTGGCATTGAATGTATTTATCCTGCGGTGCAGCTGTTCTCGCATCCCAGACTTCGCTTCTGTGATGTACAGACTTCCCAAGGTACATTATCTAGAAGTTCTGACACTGAAGATCTTCTGGAAATAAACTCTTCTAGTTTTGCTTATTGGACAGTGGCTTCATTTTATTCTCATTTTTGGAAGATGGTTTCATGGGACGTAGAGTTTTAGGTTGGAAGTCATGAACTTTCTGTTCATTAGACATCCTGTGCCACGCGTTTTGAGAAGCTTTGACTTTAGCTGTTATTCCCTGCAGAAATATGCCTTTTTCCTCTGGCTTCTTTAAATATCTTTCTTATCTCTACCTTTTCTCCCTCCTTTTTGATGTTTTTTGATGTGATGAGCGAGGATATTTCTTTTAACTGATTCTGTTTAGAATTTTGTGGGCTTCCTGCAAAAAGATAATTTTCTACTATCAATCCTGGAAAATACTCAGCCTTTTTTTTTCCTTGAAGATCACCTTTTGTCCCAAATTTGCAACTCCAGTAAGATGTACAGTAGATTTCCTCTTTATTCTTTAATTTATTTCATATTTTCTACACCCCCATGCTGTTTTCTGCGTAATTGTTTAACTCTAGCTGCTATTTCACAAGTTCTCTTTATGATCAGGTCCAACATGATCTTTAGACCATCTTTTAGGTTTGTAATTTTAATTTATAGACTTGCTGTGTATAAGAACTTTAAAGTGGTTTTTTGAAAAGTAGTGCTGTGTTTTGATGACTTCATTTGGGGGTCTAATCACTTTTTTGTGTCAAGCACGTATAACAAAGTGGAAAGTGCTGTTTTAACATTAGGCTTTCGGAAATAGACGTAGTTACCCACATACTCAACATAATCATTTCCAGTGAGACTATCCTGTAGATGTTTTTTTCTATGAAGGACCAGAGTTAGTGAATATTTTGGGCTTTGTGGGCTGTACAATGTATGACATAATGACTCGGGTTTATGTCATCATAGCTAAACAGAAGCCATAGACAATATATACATAAATGAACACACCTGTATTCTAATAAAGTTTTATTTATAAAAATAGTCATCTCTAGTTATGAATCCTGACATGAAAATTTGAATTCTTCTCCATATTTGAATAAATCAGAACATTTGCTTTGTAAACATGGCAAGCAGGAGAGAGAAAGATACAGGCTCTTGCACGTCTTTTTAACATTTCTGGCACAAATCCATTTCCTTTTCCATTTCTCTGGTCACATTGTGACCAAGCCAAGGAGGCTCTAACAAGGGAGTGACCTAAGGAGGCCACCTGATCATGGGTTTTAAGCTAAATAAACCTCTTCTTATATACTATACTGCCCAGCCTTGGGTATTTTATTATAAGAACAGAAAATGCACTGTTATCTTCCAGTGTCTTTCAAAATGAAATTTTTGAGCAGAAATATTGGGACCACAGAGGGTTAACATCATCTCATGGCCATTTGAAGGAAGTCTTGTTGTTAGGCATTCTCAGGGGGCTCCTCTGTCGCATTATACCCAACGCGAAAGCAGAGATAGGCAAGTATCTCTACTTTCTTTTTTGGGAGTCATTTTTTTTAGCTTACTTTCTAGATGGGCTCTTGCATTTTGGGATTCCTTGTTCTATACATGAGAGCCCCTCTGGTACCTCCTAGCCCTAGTTATGGCATAGCATTATCTCCTCTCCTCTCTATGTTGCTCAGTAAAATTGATTTACAGATCACCAGATCCTAAGGGAAAACTGAATGTTTCTTACTTCTTTGGATCTCGTCATTTTAGTGCTCTGGAGATCTCAACTATGCATTCAGATCTGCACTTATAGTATACATACATATTCAGAATATCCACACGCCCAACATGTATATTTATTCTATGTGCCTAATCTTTTAAAAAGATTAAGTAACTTGATGTTTTGTATAGATTTTCTTCATCTCTGTGGTCTGTATTACTGGTAAATGGGGGTCTTGCTATATTTTTTTCTTCCTCAAAATATTTCTGTGACCTCTCAGACACTCTGAGAAGAGTAAATATTAATAGAAGAAAAGAAGAGCGCTTCCTAATTCTTCTCTCTTTGTGTTAAAGGAAAAACATTAGAAAGGTTAAATTTTGGCAGAGTTTGTTTGAGAAAAGCATTGTTCATGAGTTGGGCAGCACCTTGAACCAGCAGAGCCCCACCCAGCAATGTGGGCAGGTGTTGTTTATAGATAGAGGAAGGAAGTGACATTCAGGAACAACTTTACTGGTGACAGTCCAGCCTTTGCCTCCCTTGTGTGTTGTGTCATCTGTTGGCAAGCTGGTAATTGGCTGAAGCTCACTTAGCTGTTTGTTACAAGAATTACTCTTCAGTTAGGTTGCAGTTTGTTGATATACTAAGATACGTGTCTGTTAATTACATAGTTATTCAAAATATGGAAACAAGTTTAGGCCAATTTCATCCAGTTCAACAATTGGTACAAATGGATTTCAGCCAGTGGTGAAGAGACTGCTACTTTGGCGTTTTTCATCTCTGATTCAGAAGCCTTGATACAGAATTCAGAGTGAGCTGAGGAGCAGTCCTTCGGATCGCTGTAGTTCTCAGGACCTGGCCGTAGCCTGGACCTTTACCTTCCCCTGATGTGGACATGAAGAGGCTGGTAGTAGTGGTGGTGGGAAGATCACCCTGGCTCTCTGGAATGCCATGTTGCTGGCTGGGTGTACTTTTTTTCCCCCAAAGTGTGTATAGAGTATGTATGTGTATGTGTGCTTTTGTTCTGAAGATTGGACTCAGGACCTTGCAACTGAGCTACATCTTGAGTTCTTTTTAAATTTTGAGACAGGATCTCACTAAGTTACCAGTTAACCAGGCTGGGCTTGAATTTGCAGTCATCCTACTTTAGCCTCACAGAGTGCTGGGATTACAGGTGTGCACCACCACACCCACCTTGAGCACACTTCTCATAGACAGCCAGGCCTCTTGCATGGTTGGATGTGCGCCTCTGGGTCTGAGCATGCATTCTGCTGTGGTTGAGAGGAGGCTGGAGATTATCTATCTGTTCCTTACTTCTCTATTCTAGGGTTGGTGGCAGAGGATTTCTCCCTGGTTACTTCCAGGTGCAATAAAGTAAAAAAATAGTCATTAATGACAACATAAGTTTTAGTGTTTGCCCACAGGAGCTGAAACCAAGTGTAGAATTTTCACTTGGTCTGGTTTTGCTTGCAAAAGGTCAGTGTGCATGTGGATGCGTTTTGGGGTATGGAAAAGCATGCATAATTTAGTGTGGGTGATCCTCTGTCAGCAGAAGGACAGAGATTGCTCAGCAGGCAGAGTGCACTGTGCGTCGCCTTTGTTACCTTTTGATTAAAATTCAGCCTTAGGAGGTGTGGGGGAGTTTAGTGATAATCCGTATTGGCATGGAACTTCATGTCACACAGCTGCTGGCTTCTAATTCAGGAAGTTTGAGACAATGGGGTTTGATTTGGTAGTTATCCTGGACAGGGAATTGATTTATTCTTCCTAATGGAAAGTGTAGGGTTTTGAAGTGGGAAATAATGGAATCTCTTTTACGCTTAAGTAGAATTTCACATTAGCGATTGGCAAAGTATGGGCCTTGAATGTGATCTTGTAAGGGTAACGTTCCACAAGGAGCATGTTCCACATGGAGAGGAGTGCTTGATGAAACCGTGTGCTTATGATATATGGATAGGATTTTATTATTACTTAAGTGACAGGTGCTGGGAAAACATCTCATGAAGACACAGCAGCTTTTTATTCTAATTTTATTGTTTGAGAAGACAATATCAAGTGAAAGGTCAATTACAGGTGAGTCAGAATTTGTTTTAATATTCTTATTTTCTAGAGGTGGTCCTTGAGCACCAGTTTTGGCACAGGCTTTTATAGTAACTAATAAAAGAAAGTCACTACCATAGAAATATTTTTGCTTGAAGTTCTTATATTTTGTTGTTAAAAACTCTTTACCCTCTGTCCATTAAAAATTAAAATTAATGTTTTTTAGTGCAGATTTTTCTTGTTAGTTAATATCCATGAAAGATAGAAAGAGGAATACGATTAATTGTTATACTAGTTCATTTGAAAGGATGTCCATTTTTAGCACACTAATTTCTAGAAAAAGGAGAGACCTGGTTCAAGCTAGATTCACTCAGACTGCAAGTTTAATTTATATTGCTTTCTTGTCTTAACTCTGAAGATTTAGAAGTGGTGGTGAGAAAGCATTGGGCAGATGATAAATTCTCAGAAATGGTCTGGTTTTGTATCTGCTCTCCAGACACTGTGGAGTCTGAACCTCTAATGCTGTACATAATTGAAATGCCAAAACAGAGCTGCCGTATAGTCTGACAACTTGATTATTACTTCATTCAACATTTTAATTTGTTTTCTAAATTATTAAGCATGACACCAGTTAAGAGTTCTTAATATAAATTATAGAGGATACATAAACATAACTATATGTTGTTTTTATCACGAATTAATGCCTAAGTGGTTTAAAAAATTATAGTAAAATATACCATACTTACGAGAGAACTTTCCACTTTCACCATTTTGAAGTGTGCATTTGGGTTGTTGAAGTACATCCATGAAATGCCATGAAATCATTCCTGTCACCCATATGCAGAATACACTCAGGAGCCTATTTTTATGGCTGGTAATTCTGAGGTGCTGTGTTCTGCCCAGCCTGATGAAGTTCCCTTATGAGCATAACACAAAGCTTCTCAGATCTTGAAGTTATAAGATGGTTAGTCAGAGGCTGGGGAGAGCAGGGGAGAGGCTGGGCTGTGGGAAGGTTGATCAGTAGGTACTGAGTCAGAGTTAGGAGCAGGACGTTTTGGGATGCCATTGCACAGTGCAGTGGACCTTTCTCTCGTGAGCTCAATTCTCTCCACGATTCTGTTCGCAAACAGAACAGGATGAGAATGGAATCAGATTTCCCCATAAGGTCAACATTGAACCTAACCCCTGAATTTGATTTGGTACATTGCAAAGAGCTAAAGAAAGGATTTTGAACGTTTTCCCCATCAACACACGGTAAATGTTTGGGAAGGTAGCTATGTTTAACCTGACTTCAGCATTATACAACATCTGTATACACCAAAGCATCACATTACCCCATTAATATGTATAATTACATTTTGAGCTATAAAATTTAACTTAAAAATTAATAAAGGTTGGTTTTGTATTCCCTGAGGCTTCATGGAACTTTCCATCCCTGGATGCTCACTGGATTCAAGAAGACAAGGGCAGGGGAGCTGGTTGCAGCTGTGGGTTTGGAGTTGATGGGAGAGCTCTGGCTAGTGGCAGTTACCATCTGGTTTGCAAGAGGGTTGGAGTCACACAATACCAGAGAATTATTTTAATGTCACTAATCAGTAAATACCAACAATTTATGAAAGGACACTTGCTCTAGGATGATCAGGGACCATCTTGCTTGTGAGGATGGGAGTCTGGGCTACATCATTTTGCTACATCCTGGAAGGTGTGGCTTCTAGGTGGATGCCATGTCCATGGCTTTGCATCCAAGGACGCACAGCATTCAGCTGACAGTGATGACCTACTAGTTCCTTCCTGTGGATTCATCTAGACAGTCAGTGTTTTTGCTTATCTTTGAGTACATTTCTTAAATCCATTCAGAATAGCAGGCTGCTTAAACATTATAATTCCAACCTTAGCATGTACAGAATAAAAGTTTAACAAAGCAGAACATTTTAGTCACCTTGCATAAGCAGTTTTTTTATTAGACCCTTGAATGGAAATTATCCAGTGTGCAAATTCTATTAGAGGCTGCATTTTTAAGCTCCTCCTCCACTAGCCTGGGACTGTTCTGGGAGCCATGTGTCCTACTTCCAGGAGTTGTTTTGTCTCCAACTTCACACAGCCTTTGACTGGTTCACAGGGTTCTGATTTAGGCCTGGGACAGTGAGATCTAAAGAAGACAGTGTGAGAATACTCTGCATGCTTTGTGCTTTGCATTTCTCAGGAATGAGCTTTTTGCTTTTCTGTTGTGATGCATGTGACAGTGGTGACTGTAGCACAGCAATCTCTCAAGGTCTCTCATCATCCTGTGGACACTCTCAGCAAGACTGTGAAGGTTCGCCTGGGAGGTCTCTAGGTTGGCAGACTCCACAATACTCCTTTGAGGTCTCCCCATCTGCACAAACATGTGCAGGAGGGTACAGCAGCATTCTGGATCTTTTTACATCCTCTTTCTTTGCAGAGAGCTGGTGGTGCTGGGAGAAATGAACAATGTTGCTTCCTCACCCAGAGGTGATTCTCCCTTGAAAATTCCGTGGGGCCCTGTTCAGCTATTCCTGACTGCTGTAGAGTCAGGGGAAGGAGCCTAGGAGTCTCTCCAGGCACCTGGGCATGTGGCTCTGGGCGGTCAAGGCAGAGGTCAGGAAAGAGGAAGGACATTCTGATCATATTCATTATATGTACTGCACATCTGCTGCCAGGAAGTGCAGGAGAGGAGCAGTGCTAGATCAGAATGAAATGAAGTGTGTCTTGGTGAAATTCTAGGCTTTGCCAGCTAGGAGTCTGTCTGCGTCTGGTCTCTCTGGACTTGAAGCCTCTCTAAAGCATTCCAGATTGTTCCGTCCGTGCTTGAATATTCCTGGGGACACCATACTCATTGCTTCCCAGAACAGGCCATTCTCAATCTGGATGCCCCAACATGGAGTGTTTCACTCGGTTTCTATTGCTTTAACCATTGGACTTAAATTGTTTCCCTTAGAGGAATAGAAACAATGCATAGGAATGGGCCCCAGTTTGCAGGTGGGCACCGTCTGTCAGTGTTCATGCAATTCAAGACAGCCAAGCAAACAGACAAGCAAATGACTATGTAAGGTCAGTGTGAGTTTCCTTGGCTTAACAGGTATACATTTTCAAATGTATCAATTCTCCTTCCTAGTAGTAGCGCTACATTTCAGTGCACTTAAGTGTATCTACTAGGTCAAATTCACTGGCTTCTGTTGTTAAGGAGATATCTGTGGAATGGTTTGTGAAAGGAAATAAGAAGACATTGGTGCTAATTGCCTTTAAGGAGTCTATCATTTGAAAAAAAAGGAAAGAGGAACAGTGTAAACTTTTTTCTTGGTCAACTTGTTTAGTGATGTGTTTGTAACCTATGGCTTCTTAGCAGTCAGGCTGCTTGCTTTGCAGAGTGTCCTTTTCATTCCCTCACATTTGCCCTTGAGTAGCCCAAGCTGAAAGTGGGTGAATTAAGTCTAGGTGGTGAGCAATAGGTTATTTATTTATTTTTTTTAATCCATGGCACAGTCAGTAATACATACCTAAAAATACTCCAGAGTTTTTGGTAGAAATTGTAAGAAAGCATTAAAACTTGAGAAATGAATTAACAAGCCCCCTTTTTATGTAGTGGCAATGTGCCTTTTCACGGAATGAATAGCACTTTATTCCACAACGGCATACATCGTGGGTTGAAATGTAGAGCAAGCGAGTGGTGCCCCAATCAGTGAGGGTGTGTGTGTGTGTGTGTGTGTGTGTGTGTGTGTGTGTGCGCGCGCGCGCTCAGATTTGAGCATGCCTGTGCAAATAAGGCTAGAAGTCCTCCCTACACTCACAGAACCCAGAGATGGGAGAATTTAGAATGAAATTCTGTCTTCAGCTCCAGGGAGTGTGAACATTTCCGGGGGTTTCTCAAATGGATCATTCTTACAATTGCATTGATAATTGCTGCAGCACCAACAGGGAATTTTTGATATTTTAGCCTTTATCCTTGTTCATTTTTTATTTTTAGGGCTGACTTATAGATGGGTTAATTTTTTCCAAATCAAATAGCTGAACTGAAACTGTGAAAAATGAGACTACTTTTTTTGAAGTAATGAAGAAATTGTAACAGGGCTTCCTGTGTGCCAATCCCAATTAATGTTTTGCATAGATGAATCACTTTAGTCTACACAGCAATCCCGTGAGATAGGTACTACCCGTAGCCCCATTTTACAGATATGGAAGCAGAGGCACAGACTGGCTAATAATTTCACCCAGTTCGCATTGCCGGTGAGTCCTAATGTTGGAATCGAGTCCTGGAGTCTGGATCCTAAATGGGGGCTCTTAATTGTTACAGGACCCAGGGTTTCAGAATGTAGCCAGTGGAACTCCTGTTGCTCTTGTAATGGCCTGTGGCCTCTATTCTATTAGGGGAAAATCAATGTGCTATGCCAGAGACTCTGAATTTAGTGGCTTAGCAAGTATAAGTCTGAGGGGAGCATTCCGGGTGGGCAGAGCAGTTGTGCTGTGTGGAGTCTTTGAAGGACCCAGGTTCCTCCCAATTCATGGCTCCATCATCTCCAGGGAGTGGCTGGCGTCCATAGAATGGAGCTGGCTGGCAGCCATGAGAAGATCCTGCCCGGGCAATGGAAGAAAGCAGAAGTCGCTTGTGATAACTTTGTGATACTTTTGCTTCCCTTTCACTGGAGAGGACTCAGTCATGCCACCTTTGTCACATGGCTGTGCCTACCTCCTAGAAAGGCTGGGCAGTGCTTACTAGCTGTGGTGTTGGGGAAATAAGGAGAGCAGATTCTGATGGGTAGTCTGCAGCCCCCACCATGTATGTAAAAAAGGAGAACAAAATTATCTCGATATAAATAACCTGTCATCACTATAAGAAATCTCGAAGGAAAGAAAATGTATAAAAATGAGATAAAGTCACTTCTAATTCCACTGAAGTGGACTTCAAAAACAAACTGCCCAGCACCCACTCCTTCCCACAAGCTTCCTGATTTCCTTTTAGGGACCTGGATCTCTGCTCCAGAAGATGGAGCCTTGTGTGATTGAGAAGCACTTGCCTTGGTCCCCTCTAGCCCCAAGATGGGTGGATGGAATGTTCCTGCTCCAGAATTTGAATTTTGAGGAGAGTTGACAAACATACTTAAAGAGCTGGTGGCACCTCCTCCTCCTGGGGGCACCTTGACCTGTATACCTACATGAAGATGTTCTTGGAATTGCTGTCTAGAAGTTTCTAGCACTGCAATCGTATTCACTTGTTTCAAAGTTTGCTTTCCCACTTTTCAATTCTTTGAGCTCTCCGTGACCCACTTTTGTGGAAGTCAGTCAGAATCGATTCCTGGTTTTTGGCACTGAGGAACTCTCACCAACAGCAGTTGCTATCCAGCGGGAGTTTCTGACATTGCCTTGACTTTCCTTCTATGGTCTTCTAAAATATATATACACAGAGTCCATACTGTAACGTTCACACAATTTTATACCCATTGCAAAGCATTTTCATGTGATAACTATAGTTAATAATGTATTTTGTATTTGAAAATTACTAAAAGAGTAGATAGTAGATATGGCCACTAGAAAAATGGTATGTGAAATGATAGACATTTTAATCACTTCAAAATATCAAAACATCGTGTTGGATACTATAAGTATATACAATTTTCATTTGTCAATTATCCCTTAATGAAGAGGGTAAAACAAAAATAAAAGTGGAGGGCTGGCGATTTAGCACAGTGGTTCTGCCACTTGCCTTGCAAGCTTAAGGTCCCAAGTTCGATTCCTGGTACCAAAACCAAAAACCAGAAAACAAACAAACAACCAAAAACCAAAAATAAAAGTGGAAAAAAAGCATAAGAAAAAAATGAATATTTTTTGTTTTATGAAAGTAGTTACATAATATTTATTGCATGAGTGTTCCATATTTTTAATGTAGTTAATTTTTATATCATAAACACCTTTTCCTTTATTATATATCATTTTAGGACCCTGGGGATATTTCATTTATCAAAGTTGTCGTATATGGTCGCAAAAGTCTTCATTTTCACTTAAAGTTTATAACTATTTACATTTACCTTCCCCTTTTGTAGCAGTGAAATTGAACTCAGGCCTCAGCACTGACCTATATTCTCAGCCCTTTAAAATTATTTATTTTGAGGCTGGGGATTTAGCTCAGTGGTTCCAGCACCTGTGTCACAAGCACAAGGGCCTGAGTTCAATCCCCGGTACCAAAAAAAAAAAAAAAAAAATTATTTTGAGTTTCCCAGGCTGGGCTCCAATTTGCAATCCTTCTGACTCAGCCTCCAAGAGTGCTGGGATTATTATGGAGGCTTTTATAATACCTTTTACATGCAAATACATGGAGCCTCTGTGCTTTCTGACATATAGATGGTTTTGGGCAGAATCGCCAGTATTTTGTTAGGAAGTTCAAGGCCCCATGACTTTCTGTAGGTATGATAGCCATAGAGATTTTGAAATAAATACAGGGCTTCAGGAAGCAGAAAAGGTTTAAGGCAGTGAAATTACTGTGTATGGTATTATAGCTAGCATGGAGGCGAGGCTGTGCTGGTGAAATGTTCACACAGCTTGGTGCCCTGAGAATCCTGCTGCAAAGATAAGTGGGCAGCTCTTCATACCATGTGAGGAAGACCCCGTGCTCATTTCTGATCTCATATAACCCATGCATAAGGATGAAATCAGGGTCAAGTAGACAGTGGCAGTGGGAGAGGGTTAGGTGGAGCCACAGGCAAAAGCGGGTTTGGCATTCCTGGGTCAGATTGGCACGATGAAGCCAGGGACATGTGATCAGAGGCAGCGGGCACCAGGGGATGCTGAGGTCCAGCTTCCTCCTCAGGCAGAGCAGCCTGGACAGCTGTACATCACTAGCTGAAGCATGGTATAGGGTGCACCAAGAGCGCATGGTGCTCTCTCCCTCCACTGAACTGCCTGTGCCAGCCCTCTCACTGTCCTGAAAGGTCATGGCACAGAGGACATAATGGCTCTGCACAGGAAAACTGTAATGCTGTGGGTCTTAGAATATCCAAGCAAAACGGACTTATGTCTGGGGCTTGTTTTGAACTCATTGCACCTTTACTGTGTTTATTTACACGTTTCTTTACTATGTGAGAGTATTGTGGTAGGTAGAATAATGACCTCCCAAAGAAGGCCGCATCCTGATCCTTATAATCTATACTTTGCTACATTTCGTGGCAGGGGCCAGGGCTTTAGCTCAGTGGTGGCACTGCCTGCCTCGCAAGCACAAAGTCCCAAGTTCGATCCCTGGTACCAAACAAAACAAAACAAACAACAACAAAAACAAACCCAAATATTTAGTGGGAGAACAGTCTCTCAGGATAAGGGAGGGTATGATCCCAAAGCTTCTTAAAAGAGATGGAGAAAGAGAAGTGAGAATGAAAGCAAAAAATAATGCAGAAAGCCTGGCCAGTCACTGTAGGCTTTGAAGATGGAGTCAGGAGCCACCAGCCAAGGCATGCAGGCATCCTCTAGAAATGGGAAAGATAAATGAATAGCTTCTCCCCTGGAACCATAGATGGAATCTAGTGCTGCTGATTCCTTGGTATAAGCTTGTTTGGGGCTTCTGACTTTGTATTAGAAGACAATAAGTTCATGTTCTTTGAGGCTGCCAAGTTCACAGGTATGTTACATCACCTATAGGAAATGAATACAATTATGCT
Organism: Fukomys damarensis; assembly: GCF_012274545.1. Classification (NCBI taxonomy): domain Eukaryota; kingdom Metazoa; phylum Chordata; class Mammalia; order Rodentia; family Bathyergidae; genus Fukomys; species Fukomys damarensis. The sequence continues at coordinate 40,984,542 of NW_022900930.1, read as the reverse complement.
GCTGCCCAGTGGTGGACTTGGTTCCCTGAATAGCCTTGCTTAGATTGTTGGAAATTGGACAAGCAGAATAGAGGTTTTATGCAGAAACTCAGCCTTTGGGGGAATCTAGGCACACATATGACGTACGAGCCAAAATATCTTAGGGTTTTGGAAAAGGGAGGTTGGAGGCCCTCCCTCCCTATAAGGAATGGTAATAAAGTATAGTAGTTCTATTGATAGAAGAATGTCTTCCGCTCTTTAAACATAACTAAGAATGGAACTAAAGGTCAGAGCTCTTATTTCAAACCGTTTATGTTTTCCTTCGGATTTGGAACTAGGGCTTGTTGATGGATCATGAGATAGCCCATTGAATTCTCCGAAGTGTTCTTAGAGTTTTTCTCATACACAGTACCATTCAGTGGGCAAGCGTATCATTAAACTTAATTATAAGCCTCTCAAAGGAGGAACCTTTTTCCAAACAGAAAGGCAGAGTGTGAGAGCAGCCAACTGGGACCTCTGGAACCCTGCAACTGGAAGCAAGCTTGCAGCTGCGCCTGCTTTCCGTGCTTCCCTCTCCCCTCTTTATCCGGCAGCATCCTTTCGGCAGTGACAGTTTTATAAGTTCCATCCTCTCTGTCTATTCTTAATAATCTGAGAAATAACAGTGATCAACTCTTGAGGATTGAGATAAGCATTTATTTTTTTCTAGAATAGCTGGCATTCAGCCAGCATGAAAATGATGTGACATTTTCAGTGATAAAACAATAATTATATCCATACTGTAAGAATGTTTTTTGTTGTTATTGGCCCTGTGTGTTCATTAGCATATTAAAAATACACATATGTTACCATTTTCAGTCTTATACCATCCCTCACCCATTATAAGGGCTTAAGAATAAAGGAACTGAGATTGAGCTTAAATTTTGATATCAGTTTATTGAGTCTTCAGATGTCAGAACTCAGAACACCATACCTTTTAGGGATGGGGAGTTCCCAAGAAGCTTGCCTGAGGATGAACTCATGAAATGGTTAGAGAATTGATTGGAAAGGCAAAATTTTTTCCTCTGCTGAGGAATTTTGCATACTGGTGGCCTGCCTCGGAAATGTAGTCCTTTTCTTTCTTTTATTTTTATTTTATTTTATTTTTATTATATATGTGTGTGTGTGTATATGTGTATATATATATATATAT
>NW_022900930.1:40979160-40983352 GCF_012274545.1 Fukomys damarensis | reverse complement strand
TTTATATATATTTTTTTTTTTTTTTTTTTTTGAGACAAGATCTCCCAGTATAGTCCAAGCTGCCCTTGAACTTGTAATCCTCTGCCTCAGGCTCCTGACTGCTGGGATGACAGGTGTGTTCCTCCCACCTGGCTTTAGAAAGGGGAAAATCTTCAGACGGACATTATAATTGCCTTTGTAGTCTTTGTCCCCAAAGTGGATGTTGGTATGAGATAGTGACAGCCAGTAACACCCAAATATTCTAGTCGCTCTGAAGAGGCTGTGGGATGGTTGTACCTACCTATTTCTGGTTTCCTGAGCAACCTTCTGACATTTACATGGCTTCCACTGTCGCACGTTCTGCTAATGGGGGGAATATGCTCCTTTGATGTTATTTCCATGGCAGAAGGAGAATTGTTGCTCTGGCCCTGTGAGCACAGCCGACTGGAGTCTCCTTGCACGATGACCCTGCATCACGAGTGCGCAGGGCCAGGGATTCCTCAGGACTCAGGACTCTAGCAAATGCACCAGGACCACAGGCCTCCTGTGGGGTGGCCAGGCAGATGGTGTATGGTGGGTGTGGGCTCCCATGTGTGCGCTGCTCTGACACCTGATATCTACCTGACCTTGGGGACATTGCTTAACCTTGCTGAGCCTCAGTTTTCTTACCTGTAAATAGAGTAGAATACCTATATTTTAGGATGCCTGGAACACAGTGAGCATCAAAGAAATTTCAGCTGATATTGTTATTATCTTAGCTAGGGAAAGGATCATAAGACTCTGAAAGTGGCTAATCCAGTAATTAATTCATTTACCTATGTAAAATATTGATTAAAGCCCTCTATTTGCCAGCTTCTACACTATGTGAATTCTTAGGAAGAGAGCAGTCAACAGGGCAAACGTGTAGCCCCCGGGCTTGATTATTCTTGCTGCTTTGTTGTTTTTTATGTTCTTTTCTCATCTAATTAAAGGAAACAAATCCATAGATAAATAATCATTTTAAACCAATTTGAAATGTAAACAAAAGATTTACATTGAACTGCACTTAAGCCAAAATCAATTAATCAGTTTTAAAATGTGGGAAAAATACAATGTAAAATTTCTGGGTTTGCATATGTTGCAGACTTTCTGTGTATTGGTAGCAAGCATGTTCAGATATTTTACGATTGCAGCATATTTGGCTTGATCTTTATATCAGTGTCCTAGTGAATTTGTTTCTATAGACATTAACTTTTCTCTTGAAATGAGCATTCTAAGAAATATATTTAATGATCCATGGAAATATTGACTTTGTGTAAAAGAAACAGCCAAAGCCAATTTGCATGTATCTGTTTGCACATGAGTCCAGCTCGTTACACTTTCAGTGGAATACAAGATATTTTTTGACTGTGTGATATGACGAGGAGACGTGACTGTCTTTTCAAATTTAATGCCTTAGATGACAGACATGGAATTCTTTTAACTTGTTACAGCCTATGCATTTTAGGCAAAATATTTTTTAAAGTTGCTGATTTTGCAGTGAGAACAGTGGTTTTCAGGCTTTGGTAGGTGTGGGACAGGTAGACAGAGGGTATGAGGTCTCTGGTGCGATCCAAGCTTATTTGGTGTGTTTGGAGGACCAGATTCCTTCTCTTCAGGGTGTTGTTTTCAAGGAAGGCCAATGAGACATTGGACAAAGGATGCAGATGAGAGAAGGTGGTTCTGAAGCTGTCTGCTTTGGAGGCAAAGCGTGTTTTACACCCAACACAGGGTCGGCCTCCTGAAGTCAGCCTAAGTTCCAAAGGGCCAGTGGCACTTTTCAAAACGGTGCACATGGAAACTGAGTGGACTCTGGGGATGGATGCAGAAGGTGTAGGGAAGCCTACTGGTAGGCTGTGTGGCGTGCAGGGCGGCATGAAGGTTGGCTCTTCCACTGGGGTCACAGTGAGCCAAGAGGGACAGAGAGGCCAGCAGGCAGCAGGCAGTTTGGGAGATTGTGATGACAGAGGACTGGGACTGAGAGGGAAACATGACAGGTACCCTGACCATTGTTCTTGGGTATCAGCCTTCAGTGAAGAACCTAGCAGGAAACATTTTAGGGTGGCTGGGTTCCCGCAGAGAGAAAGGGGACCAGCTGCACTGAGTGGTTGCTGCATCCAGTGATCCTTTGTTTACTGCCCTGGCCTACAGAGGTCTGGTGAAACTGCTTTAGAGAGCTCTGTTTGTTGGCAGCTCCTCAACAAGATGAGGTTCATGGGTCTTACGACTGCAAGTGGCTGCTGCTGTGTCCTGGGAAGGCTCCTTCAGGGCAGGTGTCAGGCCCAGATTCCTCATGAAGAGTTTGATTGTGATGATTTTAAAACTGAGGCTGAAAGTTTTCTCTGGGGTTTTGCTCCTTAGGGCACTTTGGGCATGAGCTGCCAGAATTGCCTAGAGAGGGGTGGAGGAGCTTTTCCTCTTTGAGTGCTGATAATGCGTGTTTAGGACCTTCTTCCAGGCAGATGGAAGGGAAAGGAGAGGGAAAGAGGAGCGATTAGAGTGATTCAGTCCCCTGACTCCACCTCACCAACCCTGCTCCTCAGCCCTGTCGATGGAAGGGGAGCTGCTGTTTGACAGTAACCTTAGGTTGTGCACCTCCCACCACCGGAGATTTATTCCTGTGGACTGCATGATGTCTGTCGTGTGGACAAGTGTAGTAGCTTCATGTGACATTACCCCATTTAAATGCTTTTGGCTGGAGGCCATCTCTCCCTCTCTTGAGCACCCTAGCTGTGGCTCATGTGCGTGGTGTCTTCCTTTGGGCAGTGGCATTACAACTGTTCCCGTGTTTCTTATCTCCCTCAGGTAGATGATAATCATTTAAAGACTTGGATCACATCTTACGCATCTCTCTTGTTATTAGCACTCTGCCTCCCTGATCACCAGGTTGAGTTTGGCTAAATGTAATGAAGAGACACCTAAAACACAGGATGGAAATTTAGGGGCTCATTTTCTTTATGAAGTAAAAGGTTCAAGGAAGGTGGCCAGGACTGATGTAACAGCTCTTTAGTGTCCCCAGTGTCCCTTGAGCTGTCTGTTCAACTTTTCGTATCATTCTCAGATTTCCAAACGACTTGTACTTCTGTTATTACATCACTATTCAGAGCGGTATGACAGGGAAACAATGAGGTTAAGCACTTTGGACCAGCTGCCTGCACTCCTTTTATTACAGGTTGAGCATCCTTTATCTAAAATGCTTGCACCACAAGTGTTTCAGAATTTTTTTTTTGCAGCTACCAGAATATTTTCATATTTGGACAATTTCAACAATATTTTTGTATTATAGAGAAGAGAAAAAAGCAAAAAAATAGAGACCAGTGTATGTGGATCTTGGTCCCCTGTGGAAAGCCTACCATGGACGCGTGGGTCTACACACCTGCCGTTTTACTAGCCTTTGTGAGTGTCTTTTGGGGGGGAATTTGGGCCATGCAGAAAAGACAGCACAGCTGAAAAGTGATGGAAGGTTCTTTTTTCCCTTGAGGACACTGAATAAACTGTGTCACGGTGTGTGTGTTTTGACAGCAATCTGAAGTCAGTTGTGGAATTTTCCACTTGTGTGACATCATGTTAGCAATGAAGTTTTAGGATTTTGCAGCATTTCAGACTTTGGATTTGGGGATTAGAGATGTTCAGTCTTTCTTAGGGAAATGATAGCTTTCCTGGAAGGCTCTAACCAGTATGCTTCTGCTGACATGTCACTGACCAGAAAGAAGTCTGCCTTCCTTACCTGCCAAGGAATTGGGGATGAGGGGGATTCATTGTTGTTTTGTTTTGTGTTTTTTAAAGATGGCTATGGTGCTTCCTGAAGCAAAGTTGGAAGTCTTCTGGTAGTGTACAAAATAACAAATGGAATGGGTGGCTAACATTGTGTGGCATACCCCAGAAAGGTCACTCAAATGAGTATTTGCAGGATGAATGGCAAACGTCACTGTCGTTAAATACACCCAGGATTAAGAACACCCCAGTTCTTAATCAAAACACTGGCAGCCTGAACGGCTTGTGCTCACTTCCGGATACCTTTTTATATAACGGCAAATATCAGCATGTGAAGACCCTTCGTGCCAATTTTGTATTCAAGGAATCAGAATCTCTGTGCCAGGCATGGCCAAGAATGAGTGTAGCTCATCCTAGCTCATCCCTTCCTCCCTCTTTTCTTCTCTCTTTCCCTGAAAAAAAAAAAAAAAAAAAAAAAAAA
>NW_022900930.1:40957830-40979095 GCF_012274545.1 Fukomys damarensis | reverse complement strand
AAAAAAAAAAAAAAAAAAAAAAGCTTGTAACTTAGCCAGATAAAATGTATTACATGGGACCGGGGATTTAGCACAGTGGTTCTGCTGCCTGCCTCCCAAGCACAAGGTCCTGAGTTTGATGCCCTGTATTATGAGTCAGAAACACAAGTGAGTCAAAGAGAAAATAAGGTGGGAAGCTGGGAAGCTATGATCTGAGCCATGGCTGAGGTCGATGATACTGTGCAAAAAGTGTACTGCAAAGTACTTTATACCTCCTAGAAGAAGGGTGAAAATTTAACTCTGCTTTTTAGTAGTGATCAGGTAGAGGAAAGAATTCCTGATCCAGGCCGTAGTGTCCATGGGGCAGGGACAGGCAGTAGTTGAGGAGACGCAACTCTTTCCACTGAACTCAAGGGCATGTCAAGGACAAGTTCCCATCTGTCAGGCTCCAGGCCTGTGAGAGGTGTGTTGATGTTGGTGCTGGTGCTGGTGCTATGTGGATGGGACAGTGGTGGTCTTTTTAGTCTTCTGAGGGATCTTGTAGAGCAGAGAGATGGGATGTTAATAGCCAGAACACCAAAGAGCGCTTAGGGGGTGAGGAGTGTGGGCTAGAGGAATCAGGGGAGGGAGGAAGTTCACTTCTGCTCACAGTGGTCTGAGAGAGCTTCTTGTGGCTAGTGACACTAACAGGAGGAGCAGGGATGGTGTAGGTGGAAATTAGTTCTGTTTGACCAGAGCAGAGATGTTTATAAAACAGAGAGCTGTGAGAGGCAACTGGGGCAAGTTTACAGACCGCTAAATTGTCTGGATGTTATCATATAAACAGCAAACTGAAATGTTTGGGGCAGGGAAGTGACATGATGAAATGAGTGTTTGTGGGAATTACTAAGTACTCATAGTGAGAAAATACTGCATATCATAATTATCAGTTCATATGAAATACAAACAGTGCTCTGATAGCAAGGACAAAGAAAAGAGAATGTATTCAACTGGATCATTTTAAAAACTAACATGCACTTCCTATGACCATGTGCTTTGTTGATATAGCATAGGAACTGTGCAACTTGGTTTCACCTTCAACCTTTGGCTCTCCTTGTCAACAGGAAAATGGGTGGGAAATAGAAAGGGTGCTGTTTTGGACCTTTTAGGCATGAAGAGAACTCCCAGCACAGAACGCAGAGGATATTTTCTGTGGTCATAAAAGGAAAGTAATAATCCACTGCTATATAGGCCATGTCCACAGTGACAAAGTGGATTTGTCTATACTTCACCTGTCTACCAGGTTAATAGTAGTATACACAACTTCTAAGCTGTGATTTTAAAATTAGGTAGAGAATGAAAACAACCGAGTGTTGTGCCTGGGACTCAGTAGAAGTTAATCTTATTCCTTCTCTCTGCCAAAAGCAATTATTTTCCAAAATGATAATTATACTGAAAACCCCTTCTAACCTCTACATAGTGCCTATCACACATATTATCTCATTTAATCCTCCCAACAACCCTGTGAATTAAATATTAGTTGTTCTCCTGATTATCCCCAATGGGGCTTAAAAGTCTCAGTCATTTGCCTAAGGCCAGGCAGCTAGGGAGAAGAGAATAAGGCACTAATATAGGACCACTGACCCTTAATCGTGTGTAATTACAACTGCATTCTGATAATTGAAAGAAAAGGGTCACATGAACCTTGACCTTCTGTACTATTTGTGTATTTGGACGTTGGGGCAGAGTATGAGAAAGTGCAAATGGGAAATGCTGATTTTTAAAAAAGGAAACTATTTATACTGCGTTATCATTGAATGAATGGTTTAGCTCAAGGTACAAGATAAGCAGTAGGACAATTATAAAATAATAAGCCAAGATTGACATCATAAAAGACCTTATATTCTGTTAGGTGAGATAAAATGTATTAAGAAATAAGTTATCTGCCAGACAGAGTACACAGCGTACAAAGAGAGAGGAAGCAGATGTGCTCTGAGAACGCAGGAGGAGGATGACATGGGTGGGAATGAGGAATGTTTTTTGATGGATGTGTCATTTTTGAGATGGATTTTGATATTTGGAGATAGCAAGAAGGTCACTCTTGGCGGAGGGACTAGAATTAAGATGCAAAAAGGCCTTTCAGTTTCTAGTTGGAAATGTAAAGGATGGAAGAGCTTTCTCCCAGCCTTAGAGTAAATAAAAGCTAGGCAAGCAGTAAGATAACAATGTGTGGACCCTTGTGAGTGCTGAGGTTGTAAGGCCAAGAATGTAGGAAGAGACAGGCCCCAGCCCTGACTTACCCAGGTAGGACGATGCCTCGCAAGAACCGGTAGAGGTTAATCTGGGCAACTGGAAAAATCGGTGACAGCCGGCTGAGTGTGCGTGGTGACAGTGAGAGAAGTCCTCAGCGGCTGAAAATATGGGAGAATTTGTATCGTCTCGAAGGCATTTCCTTCATGAATTCTACTCATCAGTCACAGAAAAGACTGGAAAGTCCAGAGAAAGTTTCCTTTGGGGGCAGAACTGAGAGGGAAACAGAAGCTGCGATGGAGAGGGCAAGAAACTCTGTGTAACCTCTTGTCTGTGTTTCCCCTGCGGAACTAAAGCTTTACTTTGAGGTGGTGGCTAAGAGACATCGTCGTCATCGTTAAGACCCTGGCAAAGTCTGTGGTAGCTGGATGAAAAGAATATGGAGAACATCTCACATCCCAGGCAGGGGCTAAATTGCACCCTGGATTCAGGATTACGCTGAATTTGGGACAGGATTTCTACAAAAATCATATCGCTGGCTTCCAGAGATGTCGAATTGCCAGATGCCAAACTTAATCAAAGTGCCGGGTCAGATCCTGCAGCCCTCCTCCCACATCAGCCTGGTAAGCATGCAGCATCAAATACTTCGCAAATACCCTCAGGCTTTCTCTGAGGGTGGGGTGCGAATTTAAGGCTGAGGGTCTGGCACTCACTGCAAAAACAGACAAACGTTGGCAGCCGACTTTTGTCCTGAGCACAGGTATCACTAGAGGACTGTGAAGCCTGGAGAGCAACTAATCATGAACCTTGAAGCCTCCATATTTTAAAAACTTTTTTCAAAAGTAATAGCCTCGGTCTCCGCCAGCACTTGCATTAAAAAAGTTAGTAGGAACATTGAAAAGAAAGAAAGAAAAAAAAACCCTGTGAAGATACAAAATAATCACTAGAACAATACTCATCTATCATAGATGTCTGATCATCTATCATAGCACTGTCTGATAAAAAGTTTAAAGGAACTATGGCTGCCAGGCATGGTGGCACACGCCTGTAATCCCAGCGCTTTTGAGGCTAACACAAGAGAATTGCTGGGAGTGTTAGGCCACCCTGGGCTACACAAAGAGCTCCTGTCTCCAAACACAAAAAGAAAAACAAAACTGAAAAAGTAACTTTGACTGACTGATGTTAATGGTTTTAATGGAAAAGGTGAGCAGTATGCAAGATCAGATACCTCAGTAGAAATCCAACTTGAAACACAGAAAGAGGAGAAGGAGAAGAGGCAGGAGCAAAATCAAAAACAACACTGGACCGACAATTTAGCTCAGCGGTTCGGTGGCCTGCCTTGCAGGCGCAAGGACCCGAGTTCAATCCCCGGTACCAAAAACATAACAAAACAAAAACAAAAACAACACAGAACATCCAAGAACTTCTAAGAGCTGTAGGGACCCGAGCAATCCCCGGTACCAAAAACATAACAAAACAAAAACAAAAACAACACAGAACATCCAAGAACTTCTAAGAGCTGTGGCATGCTACCATATACTTTACTGGAATGCCAAATGGTGATATAAGAGAGAGTGGGGATAAAAAAATACTTGAGGAAATAATAGCTTGAGAATTTCCTAAATTAGCGATAGACACCAAAGACAAATACAAGCAATTCTGAGAATATCAGACAGGATAAATACAACAAAACAAAGCCCATCTCAAAACAAAGCATCTCATTCAAACAGTTGTAAAAAGAAAAAACCTAAAAGAAAATCTCAAAGGCAGCTATAAAAAGACATATTGAAGAACAAAAATAAGAGTTACAGCAGATCTCTTTTTAGCAACTATGCAAGTTAGAATAAATTGGAGTAACATTTTTAAAATCTAAGAAAATAATCTATCAACCTAGAAATCTATCTCCAGTGAAAATCTATTTCAAAAATTAAGAAGAAATAAAGATTTTTCTCTGTCAAACAAAACTGAAAGTTCATTGTGAGCAGGTTTACTTTATAAGAAATGTTAAATTAAGTTCCTTATGCAGGACTATGATACCAGAAAGAATCTTGTATCTATAAAAAGAAATGAGGGCTGGAGATTTAGCTTAGCGGTTCCTCTGCCTGCCTTGCAAGCGCAGGGACCTGAGTTCGATCCCTGGTACCCCCCAAAAAAAACCCAAAAAAACAAACAAACACACAAAAAAACCCAAACAAATGAAGAGCACCGAAAATGTAATAAATGAATGCAAAGTAAAGTTTAATTTTTCTTTTCTTTTTTTTTTCCAGGACTGGGGATTGAACTTTTGGCCTTAACAATGAGCTCCATTACTAAACCTTAACAATTTTTTCTTGAAGTAGGGTCTTGTTAATTCCCTGAATTACTCAGCTGGGTATTACCTCTAATGATTCCTCTACTTCAGGTTCCCAGAGTACTGGGATTACGGGATGTACCACCAGACCTTAATTTTTCCTATTTTTAATTAGTCTAAAAGAAAATGTTGTCTAAAGCAAAAATATTTTCAAAATATTGTGCATTTCCCATCTGCCTAAAAGTCAAATGTATGACATTGACACATATTATGGGAAAGAGGAATTAGGAACATATTATTATAAAGTCTTTCTAATAGATGTGGACCAGTATAGTATTCAAAAGTAAACTGATATATTAAAAGTGTGTATTGTAAATCCTAGTGCAAATACTAGGAAGAATAGATGAAATAAAAGTTTACACTGAGTGCAGTGGAGACATGGCATAGTATTTAGGAACACTTTAGTTATATTGAGCCAATTGAGGAAACAGAGAAGGAGCAATCAGGAAGGTGGTTGGAGAATTGGGAAGATGTACCTTTCTAAGAGTCAGACAAAGAGAGCATTTAAGGTAGGAAGAAAGCAGATGTTGGTGTTAAGCAATGCAGAGAATTCATGTAGAAGGACAAACACAGTGCCTACAGAAGTTTTTGATCAGGCCACCTACTTAGAATGCTTCTGGAGTAGTTTGAATGGACTGGGCGAGGGAGCCCAATGTGACAAAGTTTTGAGAATTGAGTGGATGGCAAGAAATCTAAGTAATTGATGAAAGGTAAATGAAATGTCTGAAGGGGGTTCATTGAAGGAGAGAGAAAAACTTCAGGAAATATCCATGGGTTATCCAACAAACAATAAAAATTATTGGAGCGAGATATTGAGAGGAGTGGGAAGTAATTGGGTAGAACTTGCAGGTGAGAAAGACTCTGAAAGCAGAATGGGCTCATGTTTTGTTTTTTGTTTTTTTTTTCCTCATTGAGTTTATTGGTACATTTTAGGCATACAGTACAGTCACATTCATCATTGGGATCTTGTACCTTTACATGACAGGTCTTGGTTCTCATTTTTTTCCCCTTGTCCCTGTCCTTCCTTCACCCCATCCTCCCCTCTCCATTTACAAACATTTTATTTCCATTTTTTCATTTTCTTCTATTTTTTCTTTTCCTTATTACCTTTCTCCTGCCCTCCCCACTTTCCCTACACTTTTAGCCCTTTGAATACACTATAATAGTACATAAGATCCTAATATGATAATTGACCATGTGAAATAGGAAGGGCTCATGTTTTGAAAGATGGGATGAAAAGAAGCACAGTGAAGCTAGAGAACCCTTTGTGTGTGGAGGTGAGCTCCTCCCAATTGTCTTACATCCCATAAGTGAAGTAGGACACAGTTTTTCTGCAGAGTCAGAGAAAGGTGTTTTCTGTGTTCTCTGGCTTCCTTCCAGTCTCCGGCTTTATTAGTTTCTTAAAACTTCCATAACAAAGTGCAGGTTGAGAATCCCTAATCTGAAAATCTGCAATCTAAAATGCACAAAAATATGAGCATCATGTTCTGATGTTGGGGCACTTAAGATTTTGGATCTTCAGACTAGGAATGCTTGACTGGTATAGTCTACAAATATATTTCAAAATCTGAAAAAAAATAAATCCCCAATCTGAAACACTTCTGGTCCAGGCATTTCAGATAATGAATACTCAACCTGTATCACAAGACATGTGGCTTAAAACAATAGAAAGTCATTGTCTTGTAGTTCTGGAGGCTATGAGCAAAACCAAGTCATCTTTAGGGCCATGCTCCCTCTGACAGCTGCAGAAAAACTCTTCCTTGGCTCTTCCTACCTTCTTGTGGTGTGCTGGAAATCTCATCTGAATGTCTATTTCAGTTGTCCTGTGACATTCTTCCTGTCTCGGTTCATACTTGGTTATCTTCTTAGAGGACATATGTTGCTTTAGGGTCCCACTGTGTTCTGGTATGACCTCATCTTATCTAATTACATCTACAGTGGCCCTATATCCTAATATGATCCATTTTGAGGTGCTAGGGGTTAGAACTTCACTATTGTGGGGAGCACAATGCAACTTATAATACCTAGCAAATCTTTAACCCTCATTCCTAAATATACTTATGGGGAAATCTAGCTCATCCTTTAATGCTCCCTGCAATGCTCCATCCTTCCTCTCCTTCCTGAGGCCTTCATGACCATCCCTACCTACAATGCTTTCATCCATTTTCCCCAGATAAGTCATATCATTTATGTGGCTCACTTTCCTGAGGTCAGAAATCCTTCACCTGCTCTCTGTACCCTTCACAGTGCCTAGAGGCACTTCTTTATAAGATGACTTATGACCCCTCAGAAGAGCACAAACCATTTTCTGGGAATCCAGAGGAATTAGGATAAGAAGGCTGAGTGTATCTTAGTTACTTTTCTCATTGCTGAGGAAAAAAATAAAAACACCCAACACCTAAATTTAAAGAAGGAAAGGTTTATTTTAGCTCACAGTTTGTAGAGGTTTCAAATCACAGTCAGCTGGCTCCAAAGCATGGTGGCATGCAGAGGAGAAACAGTGCATGGCAGAGCAGGCAGGAAGCAGTGAAGCAGCAGCAGCAAGCGTTCTTTTGTTTTATCCCATTCAGGCTACAAGCCTATTGGATGATGCCACCCACACCCAGGATGGGCCTTCCCATTATCCATACCTAGAACCACACTAAATTAACCTGTGGACTAATTTAGTTTTCACACACCCTTAACCCATATTCATGCCCCCAGTTCAGCTACCTCTGAAGACCATAAGGCTTTGAAGGGACATCTAGATACAAGATATAACAGCAAGGAGAGTAATCAGGTAGACTTCCCTAAAAGGAGATAAGGTGCTAGAAAGATGGAACACATGCAAAAATTGAACATTGCAGAATGTTTCTTGGAAATATTTCCTTACTGTTACTTTGCTTCTTTACAATGACCTTTCTGCATGCTCTGCACAGAAGTCACCCTGAGATGTTACATTTGTCTGTAGAATTACTGGGTTTATTGGTTACAATTATACTATGTGTGGTCTTCTTGCCAGGCTGGGCCATCTGCACATATTTGGATATACCTCTATGTTACCAATTATGCATTCACTCATCTCAGTAAAACACTCAACTGTCTTTAGTAAGTAGCAGAAGTTGTTCATCCATGAAATTTTCTTTTGTTTGGTTTTGGTACTGTTTTGGGCAGGAAGGTAGTTTTAAGAAATCCAGTGATTGATGCTTCTGATTTTAGATGATGGCAGTTGAAGGCTTGATGAAGATAAATAATTTTGTAAGGCACTTTTGAGGCTGAGCAGAGTTTAGGAGAAGCAAAAGAAAAATTTGGAGGACAAGCAGAATAAACTTCAGAAACAGAGTAGCAGTGACTAGAGGTTGACTCTTTGCATTGAAAGTATTCAGAGAAAATGAAATCAGTATTCAGAGAGACATTTTCAGATCTACATTTATTGCAGCAGTGTTCACAATGGCCAAAATATGAAATTAACCTAAATGCCCATCAGCAGATGAATGGATGGAGAAAGTATGATTCATATACACAATGGAATAATATTGGGCCATAAAAATGATGAAATCTTGTCATTTGCATTAACATGGATGAGCCTGAGGACATTAAGTTAGGTGAAATAATCCAGACGCAGAAAGACAAATAATGCATGATCTCACTCATAAATGGTCTCTAAAAGAGTCAATCTTGTAGATGTTGAGAGTAGAATGATGGTTAGCAGAGGCTAGGGAGAGTTCTGAAGAGGGGGTATGGACAGAGACAGGCTAAGGGTACAATGTTATAATTAGATACGTGGAGTAAGTTCTGGTCTGCTATAGCACAGTGGGTTTTTGGACCTGACATGTCAAAAACACTGCACATTATTAATTTATCTGTTTCTAGTTGTTGTTGTTGTTTTTAAAAATTGGCCTTGGGCCTTGAACCACATGCCTTCACATTGGGCTATATTTCCAGCTCTTTATTTTTAAATTTTAAGACGTGGTTTTCCTAGGTTGCCTAAGCTGGGCTCAAACTGGTGATTCTTTTGCCTCAGCCTCCCAGTTGCTAGATCACAAGTGTGTGGTACCACATCTGGCACCTTTCCTAGTTTTGAAGAGTGTGTTAGTCTGTTTTCCATTGCTGTAACAAAATATCTGAAAATAACAATTTAAAAAAGGAAAGGTTTATTTTGGCTTATGGTTTAGATGTTTTAGGAGAAAGAGAGAGAGAGAGAGAGGTAGCTAGAAAGAGCCAGGAACAAGATGTAGTCCTCCCAGGTGCTTCTTTATGACCCACTCCCTTTAATTGGACCCCACCTCCCAAGTTCTTATCACCTTCTAATAATCTCATCACCTTCCAACAGTGCCATCAACTGTGAGTCCACCGATGACTCAGTCAGTTTCTAGATGCCCACCTTTGAATACATGGCATTGAAGACCAAGCCCCAAACACATCTGCTTTTGGGGGGACACTTAAGATCCAAAGCATAAGAAAGTATACAGGACACCATGACAGAATCGGGGAAGTGTCCCTCTGTGGGCCTGCCTTGTATACTAGTGATCCCCATGGGCCACCAGCTTGACATAGAAGTAACTTGTGTGCCTGAGGCTCAGTCTGATGCAGGATGCCACGTTAGCACTCCACCCACCAACCATTGCAGTCTTCAGATGCCTGCACGTTTCTCCTCTGCCTTGTTTTTTAAAGCCTCTGATACGTTTGGCAGTTAAGCTTCTGAAATAGAAATGTTTAAATGCGAAAATATTGCTGATTTAGGGGTTCATACTGTAAAGGCTTCCAAATAAGTTTGTGATGCTCATTTACATAGAAGCCACGGTGTTGAAACACATTACTTGCTGCTGTTCAGCATATAGGATTTCATCTACTCTGTGTCATTACGGAAGTGAACCTTCCTAAAATTTATTGCTGAACTTGTTAGAATTTCCTCCTCTCTCTCTCTACATCTTCCTTGCACCACCTTCCTTCAGGAGGGAAATATTTTCTGCTACTTTAAATGTGATTGATAAACATTTCTGGATGAAAATATCAGTATTGAAATTTACAGCCTCTCCCCCCAGCACAACTCTTATGGTTGACCACTTGGAACTGGGCCCAAGTTAGCCCAAGGACTATGACTTACCCTTTCAAGATATATATAAGATCATAAAGTCAGGTTGCCCTAGGAAATATATTTCTATTGAAAGCATAAGTCAAGCAAGAAAATGACTATGTGAAGCTTGACCCAGACTTTCTAAAACAGCAGCGGGGAGCTGGTAGAGCTGTGAACCACAGAGCTGATCTTCCCAGAACAATTTGTGGATGATGTGACCCATCCTTCCTTCTGCCAGTGCATTCCAGGAGGGCAGCATGACATGGACAATGTAGGATGCATTCGGCAGCACCCTCCTTGGCTCTCATGGGAGAGCACACACGCTCGTGTTGGATTCGGGAGCACTGCTGAAACTAGTGAACAGTGCTGGAAAAAGTAATTACAAGGTTTCCACCCAATTTAACATATTGTGAAAGACGTGTTAAGTGAATGACTTTTTATCCTTCTCTCTCTCATTTTACACTGAAAAGCACAGTAATACCACAGACACTCATGCGCCACTCCCCGGAATTAATAAATATTAGCGCTGTGTCATCTTTACTTCAAGTTGTTTTGACATGAAAGAAAGAAAGAAAATATTTCTGATAAACGGACTCTCCATTCTGCTGTTGTGAATTTGCTGAACTTCCTGACACCAAGCACAGAATCATTAAGGTGATCTGCTTCTGTAGCAGGACCCATCCTTTTTACAGACGAGTTTACTGCTTTATGATAGATGCTATAAAATAAACCAGATGACTGCGGCAACCTTGCCGAACGGACTCTCAGCCAGTAATTATTTCTTGACACATGGATTATAAACTCTAGTCACTCCCCCATATAGTCATGCTGTGTTAATTTTTAATTATGCATTTTATAGAATGACAGAGACAATTATAATTAATTTATGGCTTTTAGGAGTATTTTTGAACACTTTAAATCAGAACTCACAGATAATTTCCAGGGATATGGATTAAGCTGGTTAATTGTGATATTATCCAAGAAGCATTCCTTAAGGAGGAAAATGCAACCTACAGGGAGTAAATATTTCGCACACACTGTCTTGCCTCCTTGCAAGCTGCGAAGTGAAAGCAAGAAGTAATTAGTTATTTACATCGCTGCAGCCCTAACACAGCCTTGGCTGTGCATTTCATCTGGTTTCTGGCTGGAGCAAATGTTCTCAAGCAGCCTTTGGAGACAAACGGACAGCCTCCAGCCCAGAGTGCTCAGGGCTTTGCTGGGCACAGGTTCTGCCTCAGCTGGTTCTGTGCATCCAAACACTGAGAAGCCTGGAAAGCTCCCCATGCCTGGGCCGTCTTGGTGCCCTGTCACCTCCATCTCTGGGGGCAGACTCAAACTCTGGCAGGTCCCAGGCCTGTACTGGTGAGAGCACCCACTGCCCAGGTGCGATGTTCCCCTTCACAGAGTCAGCCCTACTGGCTTGCTGGGATGCTGAGCTTGGCAGGTGCTTCTCAGCCTCAGGGGCACTTGCTGTCGCCTTTACAGGACAAGTTATTACTATTTTATTACTGGGGATTGAATTCAGGGAATTTGAACTGAGCTACATCCCTGCCCCTTTACAATTTTTTTTTAAATTCTGAGATAGGGTCCCAACAGGTCACTAAATTGCCCAGACTGAGTTCAAACTTGCAATCCTGCTCTCTCAGACCTTCCAGAGTGCTGGGATTGCAGTCGTGTGCCACTGCAACTGGTCCTGCAGGACTCTTGAATCTCCTGATTCAAACCATGCCTTCTCAGAGAGGCCTTCCTTGACCAGCCCAGGTCAAGCACCCGAACTCCATCAGTGCCGCTACAGCTTTATCCCCTTCATTTCCTTCTGAGCATTTGAGTCATTGGAAATTGCCTGCTAATCTTGTTTGCTTTCTCGTCTCTTCCTCCCCTCATCAAGCACATGCCCTTGGAGGGCAGGGCCTTGCTTTTGGAGCCAAGGACAGAACCCAGTATTATATAAATAGTCATAGCCCACATAGCCATGTTTTGGCCAGTGATAGTGTCTACAATGATGGTCCTAAAAGAATCTCTTACCTGGTAATGTTGTAGCCATCTTTGGTTGCATAAGTCCATCCCATGATGTTCACACTAGGACTCAATTATCTAGTGATGCATTGCTCAGATACATTCCCTCTACTAAAGTAACTGTGCATATACAATATTTGTCGAAGGGGAATGACTTCTGATAGCAAAATGCATTAAGGGGTTACTGAACACAGGTAAGTCCTTCTCATAAGACTTAAAGATGAGATAACCCTTTCCTGGAAAAGATGTCCCTGTCTCTTTGCACACACTTGTAAAACGCAGCTTGTTCTGGGATCCAGCCGCAGCCCTTATTCCTGATCTTACCTCAGCATCTCCAAGTTCTTTTCTCACACAGACACAAACATAAATACAGCAGTCAACTTCCAGGTGCAATTCCATACTTTGACATCTTCTTTCCTGTGAGACGCATATCACCAGGGACACTTGGTGAAACAAACTGAGAACAGAACAGAGCGGCTAAAGAATGCTCCTGAGTCCACTAATACGAAAGGCAATGGATTAGAAGTTATATCTTTTTTGGAAGGCAGCTGTGCTCACCACTACACCACCAAAGCCACACGTTATATCTTTTTTTGGGAAAACTTGAGAAGGATGAGAAGGACCAGACTTTTCTGGAATTAGGGAGCACTTGCCTCATCCACTCTGTGTGAATAACTGCTTTTCCCTCCAGAGTTTCTGTGCTGTCTATGGCTTAAACCCTCACAAGGAGAGAAGTTAATGGTAGATAGAAATGGAGGGAAGAAGGGGAGCAGAGGAGAATGTTTTCCTGACACACCTGCCGTCTGTGTTACACCTTGTCTCTTGGGACTCCATGCTAAGCATCACTGGATCACATGAAACTCAGTACTTTTAATGCAGCAGTTTACATACACCTGTGGACACGACCTTCCTCTCCTGTTGTGAGATATTGGGTAACTGGTTTTGTAGCTGAGGAGTTGGAATTGTTCAGCTGTATTTCAGTCTGTGGCTTGTGAGGGAAGGCTTCCTCCCTTTGAGTGCTGCTGAGTGCCTTAATCATGGTAGGACCCACATGGGTTTCAGGAAAAGATCCTGAAATCTTGGGCAGTCATTCACCAATGGATCAACTGCAGAGTGCCCAGTCGACAGATACTACAATAACTCATTTTGATGGGTGTCTCCCTCCGATGCAGTGGGGTTGGTGCTGCTCTGATTGGTTGAGGGGAGATGGACTTTGATTGGGTAATTTATGAAACAAAGGGGTTTGTTTTGGCTCATAATTCTGAATGCTGGAAAGTCCAAGAGCACGGTGCCAACATTGATTTGACTTATGGGGAAGGCATTTTACTGATTTCATAACATGGTGAAAGGGCAGAAGGGGTCACACGGATGCAGAGGAAGCCAGGGAGAGCCAAGGAAGATGAGCTTTCATTTATACTGATTCACTCTTGCATAACAAGCCCTATCCCAAGAGAACCCCCCAAGCCCATGAGAGGGTGTTAGTCCCCCACCATGAGGGTGCCTCCTCGTGACCCAGACTCCTCTTGTAGCTGTCCCCACCTCTCAACACTGTTCTTTTCGGGTCCGGATTTCAACACCAAACCATAACTGCCTCTAACACATATGCATGTGCTCTGCCCTCCTTTACATGCAGAAAACCTTTTGTAGAATTCAATCATTAAAATATAAATATAAAGCAGAGCAGTGTGACTGGTTACCATCCATAACCCAAGAACCAAAATAAACTGCTTTCCTCGGACATCATCTTCCTTCTCCTCCTCAGTACCTGATCGGCTCTCCTTTTCTCAGTATGGAGCTACAGAGAAATTTTTGTTGTTTATATCTAATACAGCTTTAAGGGGTGTTTGTAGATTTTCAAAAGCATGCTAAGCATATGGTATTTGTTTAGTCCTCCATTATTGATTTTGTTTGTATGTGGCCCTTCAGGACGGTGACTTTACACTTTGGTTGGTCTGTGACCATCTCAGTTTCTTTAGTGGTCTGAATACAGTTATTAATGGGGATTCGTTTTACTCTCAAAGTATACTGGTTTGTTTGATAATTGTAGAGAACTTCTATTCCAAAATGATCTTCTCTGCAGTCCTCATTTATAATCAGCGACTCTCTAGATAAAAAGTGCTCCAATCTAGATACATGCAGTAGAGGAGGTCGTTCTCTGTCTTCCGACTCTTGCATGTCATTATAAAAAATTGGGCAATGTTAAAGGAAGTAGTGGGTAAATATGTTGGTTGCTGTGCTTTTATTGGGGGCCGGGGTTTGGAGAGGTTTTCAGTGGGATTTAAAAGTCGTAAGTTGTTGGGCCTAATTATCCTATGCCTTTGGACACAGAAGTGCTCGATCTGTCAACCAACCAAGAATTTCCTGGCTTCAGTGCTAGTATTTTCATTGACACTCTTAGTGTTTTCAAATCCTGCTTAACTTCTTGTTTCTTTTCTCCTGAGCTGCCTTCTAGGTTTGCTTGGCTTGGATTGTTTTGCTCGACAGATCAGAGAGTCAGTGGCCTGGTATTGCGTGGCCCCCCTTGGCAGTGCTGGTGAGAGCTTCCCCTGTCTCCATCCTTCCTGTTTCTCACACATCTTCAGGGTGGCATGTTTCCCTTTTGTGAAATATTTTTAGCTTGGGGACTGTCCTTATATTCTTAGGAAGGGAAGCGAGGGCACGTAGCACAGTGCTTGCAGCTTGGACTTCACACCCACCGGGAGGAGCCTGACCTCCAGATGCCCCTGCTGCTTGCTGCTGATGTTTATTCCGGCCGGGGAGACCCCTCCCCCCCATAAAAATGATTCCTCTTCTTTCCTTCTGGTTTGAGGCTAACATAAGGTGCTTCTGGCTGTTTTGTGGACTTTGGGCTGAGAAAAGTCACTCCTTTCAACCTGATTCAGTGTCCTCCAGTTTCAGACTTTAGTGCCTGTTGTTTTCAGTTGCTTGACTGAATTCACTGAGGTAGCCAGAGTGTTCTCTGAGGTTTTCATCAGCCTGCCCTGCAGTTTTCCTTTTAGGAAGTAACGCTTGCTTTGAGGATGTTGAGGAAGTTCTGTGTGTGACAGTGCAGATATGGGCTGAGCCAGACTTTGATTCACAACCCCAGGGGCAATGTCTCTGCCTTTCTACAGAGTGCTGTTGTATATGCCGTGTATATGCCATGTTTTCTTTATCAGTTTTTTTCATCCATGGATACTAAGGTTGTTTTCATATCTTAGTGATTGTAAACAAGGCTGCAGTGCAGATATCTTTTTGAGAAAGCGATTTTACTGCCTTTAGATATTTGTCTAGAAATGAAATTGCTGGACCATATGGTAGTTCTAGTTTTAACTTTTTGAGGAATATCAATATTGTTTATGGCTGTACTGATTTACAGTCCCACCAGCCAGCAATGTGGGGATTTTCTTTTCTTCAGGTCCTCAACAACACTTTTTTATCTTATGACTTTTTCATAGTGGTGAGAAGTGATATCTTACCCTGGTTTTTATTGGCAAGAAATCTACTTTTAAATATGAAAAAACAATTAATGGAATACTATATTTTGGAAAAATATAAATTTTCTCCTCCATGTAATAATATAACGAGGTATCTAAAGTGGTGTGATTCAAATGCCCCAGAAACCTTTCTTCTCTTTGGCAGCTCATATATCTAGTGCTTTGTTTTTCTCCAGGGCGTGGTGGAGCTGGGGAGAGAAAGGCAGTGTGAGAATGACTAATTGACTTGTGTAATTAACCATTAAATCTCACCGTTGCATTTGTTCAAAACTTTAAAAATGAAATCTCCCATGCACATTGTAGCATTAATCTTTCTGAGGATTGGAAAAAGCAGCTCAGACATTGATGCTACCT
This sequence comes from Fukomys damarensis, assembly GCF_012274545.1. Classification (NCBI taxonomy): domain Eukaryota; kingdom Metazoa; phylum Chordata; class Mammalia; order Rodentia; family Bathyergidae; genus Fukomys; species Fukomys damarensis. Next base: position 40,963,635 of record NW_022900930.1, on the reverse strand, counting down.
GTGAGAACCCAACAGCTCACAGAAGAGGTGGGACAGCCAGGTAGCCACGCACCCAGTGTAAGAGGCTTCTGGGAGAGAAGAAAGCAGGTGAATGGGCAATTTCCTGAACACCACTTGGGCGTAGGTTTCCTTGAGGAGAGCTGCACTTCACTGAATAGCTCTAGGGTTGGATGTTGTGCGTGCGTGGGTTGGTTTAGATTACAATATATTGCTTTGAGTGAATGAATTGAAAACTCTGTGTCAGTCAGTGAGACCTGCAAGAGGTGAGGGGATTCCTTGTATTGACTGAACTTTGTTGTCCTATGCACTATCGTGCAGTCAGTAGGAGTCGCTTATCCAGTTAGTTACTTGAGGGTCTTGGAAAAAGCCAGTGAAAGGTTAGCCCCTCCTGGTGACGTGATAATCTTGAGAGAGTTACCTGCTGGACTGACTGCACTTGGGGTGTTTTGGGCAGAACATCAGAAAGGCAGTCACCTCATACTGCACAGTCCCTTGGGCACTGGTAAATGTTTCCCCTTGGCTTCTCCTCTTTCTCCTTCCAGTGCATTCTTAGGTTATAAATTTCCCTTTGGTGCAGTGATGTTGGCGTGGAGGTTGTGCATGGTGATTATTTGCAGGTGAGCTACAGAGGGAAATGAAATAGCCCCAAGAAGGAGATTGTTGAGGATGGGAACTGGAGGTTTCAGTCCTTGCCCTTGATCTATGCGGAGGTTGCTCAGGCTGGGCAACACCTTTTCTCCTCAGGGAGACCCTGAAGACCAGAGCGTTTCCTCCTGAACTAGTGCCATGACAGCTCAGCCTTTGTCCACAGGGAGTGATTTGACTTGCAGTTTTCTTCCTGAGAATTCTGTTTTAAGTGCTTACCATATTATAAAACAAATCAATTTTAATAGAACAATTAGAAAAGAAAATTTACTAAATATATTCATTTTTAGATTATATATTGTATTATACATATAAGAACATGTCCTTAACAGATTAATCCAAAAAACATTTAGTTTTCTTCAATTTGACTTTAAAAATATATATTTAGTGGGGTTTTATTTTTTTGCTATTTAAAATTACTACATTGATAGTAAATATTTGTGCAAATATGCTAAATTGTTTTTCTTTATTGGTACATTTTAGGTATATAATGAAGTTATATTCATCATTGGGATCTTCTACCTTTACATGATGTATCTTGGTTCTTATTTTTTTCCCATTCCCCTAGCCTCTCTTCACCTCTCCACCTTTACCTATTTACAAATTTAGTTTTTAATTGACATAGAGTTGGACATATGTGTGGGGTACCATGGGTTGTTTTGATACATGTATGCATTGTGTAAAGTCCAAATAAAGATAAGTATATCTTTGCCTCAAATGTGTATCATTTTTTGTGGTGAAAAAATTTGAAATATTTTCTTCTAGTATTTTTGAGATGTATAGCACATTATCATTGTCTTTGGCCACCCTCCTACACACTAGAAAGCCAGAACTTATTTCTCCCATCTAACCATGACTCAGTATGAACTGATATGAGTACTGAGCCAGGTCTGGTGTGAACGAGTGGATGGTGGTGGGGAAGGATGGGCTTCCTGTTGCCTGAGAAGTCTGTGACAAGGTCTGACATGGAAAGTGCCAGGGGGCTATAGAGCACAGCTAAGAGCTTAGATCGGCTGGAGGTTTGGGTATGAAGCGGGTGGTGAGAAGGTGGGAAGAGGGCATTAAGCAGATGCAGAGTGTAGGCTTTATTTAGGCAACAAGGATAAACTGAAGACCTGACAGGGTAGTGGTGTGTGGCAGGGAGACTAATCATGGAGCAGTGGGTGTGGTGGGTGGTGGGGAGAAAGGACCAGAGAAGCAAAGACATCTGCTGGGAGGCTGTGGCAGTAGGCCAAGCAGTATTCCATGTAACACATATGGCATTTGTGAGATCATTTAAATGTTTGGCCAGACCTACAAGAGCTTCAGTTCCTAAAAGAAATAATTCCTCAAATAGAGGGGCAATTTAGGAATGACATATGATAAGAAATTTCATTAATGCATCAACAAAGCCACTTTAAGACTGGTATATCTGTGTAGATTAGTTTGTGCTGTGACTATTATTAGTCTTTTGTGTTTGATTTTATTGTCTGGTTAAAAGCAAAGACTCTGGAGCCAGACTGCCAGGATTCAAAGCCGGGTCTCACCACTTATTAGTCATAAGACCTTGGGTAAATTATTTAACCTTTCTGTGCCTCAGTGCACAGTATTCAGGATGTCCTTCAAAAATAATAATAGTGTCATCATCATTATTGTTATTATCATTGCCATCATGATCATCGCTGTCATCATCCCGTAACATTTTTTATAGTAAATTAAGTATGTTACTTCATGGGATATAGGACCTTTCAGTATCCTAGATGTACTACCTTAAGAATTGTGTTTGGTTGAGATGAACTGTTCCCTTGCTACAAAGTCTTAAGTTCCTTGTCTTATTTTATTAACAAGAAGACTGCAGATAGACAGTTGGTGGCATTATTTTGGTGTCTCAGAGATCTCAGGACGACTGACATTCTCTTGATCTCTTTTCTTCCTGGGTTCAAGGTGGCCGAGGCAGTCCCAGCCATCATGTATCTCAGTGGTGGAAGAAGGCAGGAGGGTGGAAGGCCACAGGGGTACCTGTAAGCTGAGTAAGTGTTCTCTAAGACTCTATTAGGAACCCTACAGATTCCACTGATACCTCATTGGCCATCACTATCCTCAGTGCATATTGGGAAAGGTAATTTTCTCCAGGAATATTTTCACCTCTTTTACTAAGAAAAAGGAGGAAGATAGCCCTCATATGAGCAAATCAGGGTCCTGCCACGTGGGACATTAGCATAGGAAATTCATATCAGTGGTTTCCAGGACTTCCATTTATTTCTAAATTAGCAATTGACTGCTTTCTCCCAGACTGAGAGCTTCTGGTGGTCTGATCATTAAATTTTAGCATATATTGATATTCTGCTCTTGAAAAGTTTGTTTAAGAAAGTGGAGATAGTTGCAGAAAGAAATGGGAACCTAGGGTATTTTAATTAAATAATTTATAGGATGTTTTTAATTTCATTAAATGTTGGTATAGCTTTCTCTCCCCATTCATGTCTTGTCCTATTTCCATCCACAGATATTATTGACAGTAATGTGAAAACACTCTGGGTAGCGTGAGAGGCAGACAAAGAAGATGATTAGCTCGATTCTGTAAATGACAAAGATCTTCTAGTGAGGTTTATACCTAAAGAAAGGACACCATGGCAACCAGATACCATGGTTTGCTAACCTCAAGTTTGAGTCAGAGCAAACCCACGAGAACCGTCTGTTGTGACCACACACCTGAAAGTGAGAGAGTTAGGTCCTGAGCCCAGATCTGCAATACATGATTTATCTAAGTTTAAAAAATTACATATTGGGGCCTTCTTTCTCTCTTGAAAATGAGACATAAAACCCACCTAAGGTTTTCTAAATGGGAGCAGAGTGCATTGAACATACAGTTTACCAGGTTAACAGTTTTTGTTTTAAGTGTACTGCTTAGTGTCATCATCCAGCACGTTCATGCTATCGTGCGGCCGTCACCACCATCTGTCTCCAGAACTCTTCGCACTGTGAAACGGGAACTCTGTCCCCATGACACTCTAGCTGCCTTCCCACCCTCCCCCAGCCCCGGCAGCCACCCTTCATTTCACCACTCTGTCTGTGCGACCATCCCTGGTGCGCATAGAAATGTAATCATACAGTGTCTGTCTTTCTGAGACTGGCTTATCCCACTTAGCATAAGGTCCATGTTGTAGCATGTGCCAGTTTCTTTCCCTTTAAAATCTGAGTGCTATTTCACGGTAGGCTCGTTGTACCATTTCACTGTGTGTTTATGCATCCTTTCATCCATTCATCTGTGGACCCTTGGGTTGCTTCTCTCTGGTGGCTCTTGTAAATGGTGGTGATATGAGCTTGATATTTTGTGTGCAGATATTTTGACACCCCATTCTCCATACTTGTGGGTCCGCACCTGGAGGTAAAATTGTGGGTTCATCACGATGTGGCATATACTCTGTTCCAGTTATGTTAAATGTCTTTCTCTCCCGGCCAACCTTGAGCCCCTTGGGAACAAGCCTGATTTCAATTCACACTATATCCTTGGTACAGTGCCCCTCCTTACCTATTTCTGTATTCCCCACGGTTCAGTGCAGCCCCTGATACTGTACCTCTGATTTTGTGGGGGAAGAATAACTGAAAATTTATCAGGGTAACTGAATGAATGGCTAGTGAAAGAATTGTGTAAAGTCTAAAGCAGAAGTTGACAAACTACAAGCAAATCTGCCCTGCTGCCTATTTTTGTGCGGCGCACCAGCAAGGAATGGTTTTTGCAGATGAATATTTGTAGTCTGGTAATAGAGAACACTAGCTCTGAATCACAATTAAGTGAAATGTTATCTCTCCAAAGAATCCCATTCTCCTTATTAGTTGAGCTGTAGTATAAAAAATTCTATTCAGTTGTTAACTATATTTTACACTTCATCAATAACATATTTGAGGAAATGTTTTGCTCTTTTGTTATTTAAGTACCTATATAATAGCCTTGATATTGCTTCTTGGGCCGCAAAACTTAGAATATTTGATCTCTGGCCTTTTACTAGGAAAGTTTGCTGCTGCTTAAAAAAAAAAGCTGCTGTTATTGCTTTTAGGTATTGTGACAGGGTAGGGTATTAAAAAAATCTAAAATGTTTTGGGCACATTTGTCTGATTAAATGGGATGACTTTTGAGAGGCGCATATACCATGTGGGGCATGGTATATGCTTAATAGATGATGTTATTTTCCTCATTCCTGTTCCTCATCCTAGGTTAGTAAAATGAATATTTGGTTGGTAGGTGACTAAAAATATGGCAGATAGTACCTTACTTTACTATGTTATTTGCAAGCTGATCTAGTGTTTCTAGAACAAATTGTATGAACTAAGTTGGGTAGGAGACAGAATATTTCTCTCATTGTTAGGTTCTCAGGCGACAGTGACTCGAGACTACAGGGAACCTAGTTATTCATGAGGCCATAGGGAAAGGAAATCTCAGCAGTAAGCCGCAGCAGTTCTTTCTACACATTAGAGAAGAAAAGATTATTTGTAAGCCTATGTCTACATGTATATTTTTGCTGCTGGTTTTGGATCTTTAAAGTCTTTAAAAATTTATATGTGGAGTGTTTTCCTGTTCATTTTTCATTTTATTAAGAAGAAACTATAAATAAAACTGAACAATGCTGTCATTTTTCATTAGCTCTAATGGCTTTGTGACAGGGTGAAATCTCGTGCAGTGTAGTGCTTGATGTTTTTTCCTTCCTCAAATGCTGTCAGGCTAGATCGCTTAGAAATATTGCCACATCTTCTGTACTGGAGGAAAAAGCTTTTGACTCTCAATTTTGTAAAAAACATGTGCATTACATCATATGAAACCTTAGTAATTTTTGGAGGTGATTCTAAATCACCCACGTTCCTTTGTCTTGACATTGTTGTTTCCTTTAAATTCCGTCTCTGCCCCAAGCTGAAGTTTACGCTTCAAAATAATTTAAGAAACCTAAAACCCAGTATTTCCACTTTATCATAATTTAATTGTGCCAAGAATTAAATCTGCATTTCTTAAACTATTATTTTGGAGTCTGTTGTATAGTCAAATGAAATGAAGCATTTTAGACCTGGAAGGCACCTTGGTCTTGTTTAGTCCAAACTCCTTGTTTTACAAGGAAGACACTGAGGATAGAGAGAAAGAGAGAGAGAGAGAGAGAGAGAGAGAGAGAGAGAGAGAGAGGGGGGGTGAAATGT
>NW_022900930.1:40945629-40957645 GCF_012274545.1 Fukomys damarensis | reverse complement strand
AGAGAGAGAGAGAGAGAGAGAGAGAGAGAGAGAGAGAGAGGGGCTGTGAAATGTACTTTCCTCCCATGATGAGTTAGTGACAGAGCAGAGACAGGAGTCAGGATGAAGCTCAAACAATGAAATGTGCTAGTTGAGTTCCTTCTTCCTCATAGGTTTTCCAGGGATGAAACCTTCCAGACACTTGTATGGGAAGAAATAATAGAAACTGAAATTAAATTAAAGTGCTGTGATGCTAATGATTTTCAATTCCTTAGGAACTTGCAGTTAGGCCTGTAGTTTAGGAAACTAACAATGTACTTTGGAAATGACTTGAATTTCACATTGATGTTTACCTAGTCAGATTTTATTGGGACTGTGAACCATGCTGTTCAATTACTAAAGTCTCTCAGAGTCCAAATGTGGGTAAGCAGGGGAATAGCAAGTTTTGGGTGGGGACCTCTGCTAGCCCAGGGACATCTCTACAGCTTCTCATGGCCTGTTGAGTGGAAGGGGTGGTGTCGTTTGCACACATGCCTTGGACAGCATGGTACAAACTCTTGGGCACCTTGTGTATTGATTGACTGGATCATGTATTTAGAAAATACATGAAAATCTATGGCTGTGTCTTTTTATCTTCTATTTGTTGATGGGCTTTTCCTTGAGATGGCTGTCTGCATTTTCTTAGGGGCAAATGGTGAAGAGCCAAACAACTAAGGAAGGGCTCCGTGGTCCACATTAAGGTTGCTGATCACTTCCAGCAGTTTGTTTAACATTTAAGGAAACCCATGTCCTTCTCTATTCCAGACTATCTCATGGGTACCGCATAAATGTTTTTTTCCAAATCTATATGTGTAATTATAATGTTTGCATGCTTAGGAAGGCCACTGAATTTATTAGTCCTGGCTCCAATCCTGAGTCAGCCTCATGATGATCTTCATTTTATGCAGTTGTCTCTATTTTTAAAGACTTTTTTGAAAAATTAATTAAGAGAGTTGAGCTTTCTAAGGTTGGCTGTTAAGGATAATACAATTTCTTTTGGAATGCAAGACCTGCCATGGAGACCGATTGCTCTACAAAACAAGAAGCATCACGGAGGACTGTCATTATTCTGTACTCACAGCATTTATGTGGGAAGTTGCCAAAACCATAATCATTTTGTGGAACACTGTGTTCTGGCTCCAGTTTGTGCATCTGTTACATCTTGGGAGCCAAAAGGAAGAAGAAAGTTGTGAAAATATCAGGTGAGTTTGGGGCCAGTTACCTAGGGATTTCAAGTAGAAACGTGCCTTTTACCTAGTCACTTAATGACATGGATGGGTTCAAAGAGGGGAAGACACCAGTAGACACTGCCTGGCACCAAGAGACCTGGAGTGAAGTGGGTATAGTGTGTGGATGGTCAGTGCTTTGGTAAGTGTTAGGGTGCAGTTACATGGGGCTGGGATTAATGTCATTTGATCACAAAAAGGTAAGAACTAAGGATCCAGATGTGAATAGGAAAGAACATCCTGGGAAAAGTCTTGGAGAAGATGATGAGTCAGTTGAGTAGGCATTAGGTAAGGCATGACCAAGACTGGAGATAGGAAAGGAGACTGCGTTAGTCATGGCCCATGCCATCAGACAGAAGCAATTTAGTGTATGGACTTACTTATAAAGATCTCCGAAAGATCTGAAAAACCAAACTGTATGATGAGGTCATTGAGATGAACAACAGGAGACCACGATGACCACAAAGGCTTGTGAAACAAATAGGGGATGGTGTCACCAGAGGCTGAGAGCTGGATCTATATGGAGGATCCCAGAAGCACTTGTGACCATGATGGGAAGCCTGGCTGGCAGAGCTGGAGCTGCACAGGAGACAAAGCCACTTGTCTTAGACTGTTTGTGTTACTGTTAGAAGGGAATATCATGGCCTGGGTAATTTACAAGGAACAGAAATGTATTTGGGTAAGAGTTTGACAGCTGAGAAGTGCAGAGTCAAGGGGCTCTCATCCCATGAAGGAAAGTGAGGAGGTGTGAGAGAGAGGGAAGTGGGCTGAGTGCTGAACTCGTTTTTTTTTTCTTTTTTGAGCTACATGTTCTGCCTTTTAAAAATCTTATTTTGAGACAGGATCTCCCTCAGTTACTCAAGCTGGTCTCAAACTTGAGACCCTCCTGGCCCAGCCTCCCAAGTTGCTAGGATTAGAGGCTTGTACCACCACTCCGAGCTGAACTCATTCTTTATAAGGAGCCCTCTTTCCTCACAAGGAACCCACACCCATGATTAATCCATTAATCTGAGGAAAGAGCATTCCTGACCTAATCATGATACAACCTCTCCATCCTTGCATTGGAGGTGGACACTGAGGGACACATTTGGACCATGGCACTGTTGCTGAAGAGGTTGTCCACAGCAGAGGGAGAAGAAGCAATACTCCGGCTTCTCTACCTTCTTCTCATGCCCAGGCTTCCACCTGAGCCTAGCTGGAGCTAAGCGGCAAGTGAGTCTAGAAAACCTAGTTTTCAGGGAAAGAGAAGGAACAGATCAAAGAGCAAGTAGGCAGGCGACTGGCACATGGGCACAAGACAGAGTCAGGGCTGGAGGGACTTGGGGCAGATATGCTGATGGGTGGCTGTGGTCTAGTGAATCGTCCCTTGGGTGCAGAGCAGGCCTTCTTTGCAGTGATAAGGAATCCAGAGCCTGAGATTCATTGGGTCTTCCAAGGCTTGGGCTTGTGCCTTCATCTGTCCAGAGCCCTTGCTGTATTAAGTAGGTGCTTATTCCCTGGGCTGTGGGAATATTAGCCAGTTTTGGGGGTGGTTGGGCCTTTGCAGAATCCAGGCATTCTTTCTTACGTTCTTACCACCATGTAAAGTCTTAGCAGCTATACTTTTGACCAGGGCTCCCCCCACAAAAAAAAATCTCCTTTAAATACCTCTGTAGATGAACTATGGGAAATTCCATTATGATGAATATAAGATAAAGTTCTGTATTAAAACCCCACACCGTATGTCCTAGATGACTAAGAAAGAAACAGTCTTCTGAGTTAGCCATACAGATGCTCAATCATGAATTAGGGCGTCTTCTTCTTTCTGCCCCCCTTAGTCATTCTAGTCACTCATCCCCATCATCATAACCACCTTCAGTGCATGATCACAGACACGGAACACACCGTTAAGCAAAATGGTGCACTATCCGCATCGGACGGAAGTGATGAAGTGAGATCTTTGTAACAATGACGATGATGCTCTGAGACGGGAGTAGCTCAGTGGCTCTCAAACCTCCATGAGGATCAGAATTACCTAGGGGTCTGTCAAATGCAGGTAGCTCCTGAACCCAGGTCCTCCCACTCTATTTAGGATTTAGTAGGTTTGGGGCGAAGCTTATGAATCTGCATTTCCCACCGGAACACACTTTGCAGAGTCGCTGCACACGCTCTTCCCAAGGTTCCAGGCAGGTATTGTTGTCTCCGTGCCACAGCGGAGAGCCTTAGTCTTAATGAGGTCAAGTCACGGGTTCACACCACAGCCAGGTACCAGTAGTGGGACAGAAGTGATTACTTGGATCAGCTGATGGTGTCCCCCTTTATCATCTTCATGATAAAGGTCATGGTCAGGCCTTCAGGGTCAGGCCTGTTCCATCGTCAAGGGTTCAGTAGCGCAGGACCAGGTGGTTTCTACCTTCAGTGGGTCAGGCTAGTGGCCACCTGTGAAATGTGTAGAGTGCTCTTCTGACCCTAGTGATTGGTTTTCTTAAACTGTGTTCTTTGGTGAAAGCAAATGAGCGAGCTGCATATTTTAAGAAATGGGCCCTGTTTGTTTAGTGGTCTTTTACGTTTTGGTACAAATGCCCATTAGCTGAGTCTGGCTAGGAAGTCTGAAGCCATGAGATTGGGAAGCCATGTGGTGACGGTCAGGAAGAGGCCTTGTGCACAGCCGGATGGGCTGTTTGGAGCCTTTGCAGGGCTTACTTGACACCTGGGGCCAGACACCTTCAATGTGGACCATTTGCCCCCACACTCAGGCCTCTTTTCTTCTCAGGGTGAGCCTGATGCCTGAGATGTTGTTGTATAATAAACCTACTGGATTTTTAATAAGCCAGGTTCTCACATTGATGGCGCTGTAGCCATCACCTGTGTCCTTCACAGAGTGAATTCTTCTCTGTAACCCTGACCTCAAACACCTTAGTAACAAAGTCTACTGAGTTTCCCAAAGTACCCACTGAACAAGGAGGACTTGGGGCTTGGAGGATAAAAGGGACAGGATGGTGAATACAGTGCAGCACCTCCTCCCCTCGTGGATTTGTCACACTCTAATTATTAATTCAGAGTATCTTTATGGTTTCACCTGCAAACTGCAAATGTGAGTTCCAGACATGTGTTTTTCTTCCCATTAATTTTATTGGTACATTTAAACAAACAATATAGTTACATTTATCACTGGGATCTTGTACCTTGCCCTGGCCAGCTTGGCTTCCTTTACACTATGGAGTGCCTGAGGGAGCCTTAGTTTAAGTTCTGCATGGCCAGTGTTTACATGCGAACTGAGTGTGACATGCAGACCTCAGTATCTGTTTTCTTTTGGTTTTACTCCCATTTCCATTCCTGGGTCTCCCCTCCAGGCCACGTCTTGGTGCCAGGCAGGCAATCAGTCTGGCAAGGCACAGACACATCTCCTCCCATAACCAGTCAGATGCATCTCCTTGGGCACCAAATCTGAGTGAGCATAGAGCTTTCAGAAGCAACAGCAGTGCTCCTTTTACCCCTGAGAGTGCAGTGAGCTTTCTTCAGCTTCCAGAACACCACTTCCTCTGATAAAATGATAATGATTTTTTAAAAAAATTTAAATGGTTCCAAAACTGGGAGTTTTCTTTTCATCCCTCCTTATACTAACCAAATCCTGACTAACACACACACACACACACACACACACACACACACACACACACACACACACACCCCTGTCTCTGTATTGCCACTTGTCTCTAACTCTCTTTCGGCGCTCTGGATCTGGGCATGTGTTATGGCCTCATGTGATCATAGATAGGGATTTTTCCGAGGTGGCTAGATTGAGGGTGTGTGATGCTAGGATTAAGGGTGTGGTATTACTAAATCAGTCCACTGATTGGTTTGGCACAGTTCTGAGTGTGGAACATGGGAAGGCCCACCCTAGGTGTGAGTGTTACCTACCTTAAGGTGTGTAGCCTGAATATAGGGCACAGAAAGAAAGCTGCTGTTGCTGTTTGCTGCTGCTTCTTCACTATTTCTCTGCTTTTGTGGTTTCTGCCCACCATATGCTCTTTTTCTCCTACAGTGCTCACTTGCCTTGCCCCCTCCCTTAGAGCCAGCAAACTATGAATTGAAACCTCTGTGAACTGTGAGCTAAATAAACGTTTCCTCTTCTAAATTTGAGTGTTGGGTCAGCAATGAGAAAAGTAACTAAGAAAGCATCCTTGATGGTCTTCTCTTTGGAGTGAGCAGCCTGGCACTGACATTTTCCATTTCCTCCACCAGAAGAAAAGAATGGGTGTTTCTGTTGTGTAATCATCCCTGTAAAGGTAGTCGTCACTGAGGTCTCTACATCTGTGGGACCGTCACAATTCATGCAGGGCATGTAAATACGTGACATATGAGCATAGGTAGATCTTATTACCCAAGTTTTACAGGTGACCAGATAGCCCCAGTGAAGTAAAGCGATTTGCCCCAGGTCGCATGGCTATTAACTAATACATGTAGAACTTCAACCCAGGCCTCTTGACTCCAAAACCACCTCTTCACACTCATTCTGACTGGGGTGTTAAAGAAAGCCATGCAATGAGTTGTCCTTTAGGGGAAACACGGTACCTATAAGGTACAGAAGTTCATGAACAGATATCAAGCAGTATCAGGTAGCAAAGCGGATTTGAGCTTCCTGGGGACATGTGGCACAAGCTTAAATATCACTTACAAGAGAAGCTCAAGTCACAAATAAAGAGCAAAATAAAATGTAGATAATAGGAAGTAGGGGGATAGAACTTTCTCTAGTGGGAAAGGGACCAAGAGATGGAGGGAGGGGAAAAGGAGGAGAGAAAGGGAATGAAAAAGGAATTCAGATGTGTTCTGTACATGCACCAACTCCACACCAGGAATATACTGCACTGCAAACACGTACTAGTAAAAAAAAAAAAAAAAGAAGAAGAACTCATTAATCCCATAAGGATTATCCTCAATTAACTTTTTTTTCTTCCTTTCTTATCAAATAGTATGTGGGCTTTGCTGATAAGATGGAAAATACAATTAAAAGAGAAAAAACTTCTCATTATCTTGCCACTTGGAAATATCTACCTTCATATATACTTTTCCAGACCTTCTTTCTGTTAGATTTTTTTTGCCATGGATTTGTTACTCCTCTTGGCAGTTCTACAAACTTGGATTCCACCAAGTCTTCCTAACTTCACATTTCAAAGATTGTGCCCTTGACTGTAATCTTAACTGCACTTGTGATGCGTTGTAGTTATTTAACGAGTACTAACCTAGTACTCTTCCAAAACCTGCTCCAGCCACAGTGAGATAATTGTGAGAATTCTGCAGAGTGCAGTGGCAAGTGTGGGGCAGGGATGTATCCAGGGTTTGTGGCGACTGAAACTGAGGCAACTTAGGTTTCTCTTTAAGAATATAAAATTATGAATATAAAATCAGATCCAAAAGTGATATTTACTTAGAGTGAGAAGAAATCTCAAGAAATCATTGATGCTTTGGAGATTCAGGTTCCATTTTTCTTCTGAGTTCTTCTTAGGCATTTGATCACAAAAGCTTACATCCAAGAAGGCTTCCTGGGAAGAGCCTGGCTTTTCCTCCCTGCCCAGAGCTGGACATCCAGGGACACCACAAGTCGGGGACCCTGCTGCTTATGCTGCACTGGTCCCCAAGGAGGAGTGGAAGCCTGAAGAGGCTGGAGGCCTGCAGGGAAGACCTGACCTGGCAGTGGGATGGGAGGAGATGTCTCTTTCCTTCTCTTTTCAGATCTGAGAGCCCTGGGTACACAGAATCGCTTCCCAACACCATTGAAATAATTCCAGTACCACCCCTAGGTAGAACTGTAAATATTCCCTGCTATTTTCTTTTCATACTCTTATCATTTCTTTCCATCTTTGTTAGATCTACTGTTTAATTTGGTGAATGTTTCTGAGTATAGATCTAATTTGCCATAATTTTTTCCCAAGTTGTATCCAGTTGCTTTAATGTTACTTCTTAACTACTCTGCCTTTCCTGTTGATTTGAGATTATTATGTATTTCTACATGGATGTGATTTTTTATTTGTACCCTATCAAATTGACCTGTTTGTCTTTCGCTGGGCCATTACTCAATCATTGAATTTTATTATACATTTTTATATTTGTTAGGATGAGCCCTCTTTTCTCAGTAGCTTTTCTCTTTTAAAGAAATTTTCTTAACTTCTGTCACATGATTATTACTCCAGGAGATCTTAAGTATCATTTTTTGCCAAGGTCTAGAAAAAGAAGTTCACTGCATTAGTATTCATTTTAGATTAATTTATAAACTCTTGAAATCTTCATAATATGAAGTTATGATTTCTAGAAATATGGTATTTTAAAATTTATTCCATTTGCCATTTATGTGGTCTTTCTTTGGGAGTGATTATTTTACCCCTGGTACTAAGGATTGAATCCAGGGAGTTCTGAGAACTCTGTTCCCAGTCCCTCTTTTTATTTTTTAATTTTGAAACAGGGTGTTTGTAAGTTGCCCAGGCTGACCTTGGACTTGTGATCCTCCTGCTGCAGCCTCCCAAGTAGCTGGGATTACAGACTAGACAACTTTTATGTTCAGTTTTATGTAGTAGTTATGTTTATTTTGTTATGAAGGAGATCATACACCTCTCTCCTATAATCTTTTCAAACTGGCTATTGCTTATGTAGAAAAGCTATCTTTAAAAGAACTTTAAAATATGAGAAAAATGAAAAATGGAAATAAAGTTTTTGTAAATAGGGAAGGGAGGAGGGAATGAAGGGAGGGCCGGGGTATGGGGAAAAAGAACCAAGACCTGTCATGTAAAGGTACAAGATCCCAATGATGAATGTAACTGTACTGTATACCTAAAATGTACCAATAAACTCAGTGAGGAAAAAAATAAAATAAATTTATACCCCCTTTTAGTAATTCTAATACTTTTCCTGTCAGACCTTTTCAACTTGTTTCTATTTTTAAAATCCATGTTTGAAGTGGTTCCTGATTAATAAAACCCTGATGAAATGTTGTAACAACTGGCCCAAAAGGTTGTGACAAGGGCCTGGTGAAGCAAAGTAGGGTTCCTATTGGAGAACTGTGATGGGGTGAAAGCAGGGTGAAGAATCAGCAGAGCGCAGACTCAGCTGTGGCTCACATCTAACAGTGACCCTGATCACAGTGCGCGGCTGCAGACCTGCCATTGTGCGTAGCCCCTGGCTCCTTGCTGACATCACGGTGGACTCCCTCCACCTGCCCTTCACTGTAAAGGGCGGAACAGGCGATAAACCACCTTACCTGCCAGGATTTCGCCAAGGAGTGCGGGCCCCGCTTGCAGATGCTGGTCAGATCTCTGCTCATTCCTACAAGCGCGTGCAGGAGCAGCTGCGGAACACCAAACAGCACAAGTAGGCCGAGTGGCTCGTCTGGGTTCCGGCCTTGCTGTAGTGTGGCCCTGCTTCGCACGAAATGAAAAGATGAGTCTCGTGTCTGTGGCTTCCTCGAAGCAAAGACTGAATATTGTTCCACAAGGAAGCAACATAATTAGTGGGCCTCAATCCCTAGCGCCCTAGGGAGTACTTTTGCTGAAACTGAGAGCTGGGAGGGAGCACTGAGGAGGTCCAAGGCCCGAAGAGTCCCGGGCCATCTCCATGACAACAATGCTCCTGCTCCTTTTGTTCTGCTGTGTGGGTGCGTGGCAGAGGAGGGAAGATTTTCCCACTGGGTGTGAAACTGGGGGAATCTTCTGTTTGACAGCACTGGTGGCCATTTTGTTCCTAATTAAGAAGAACCCCTAGGAAGGGAACAAACTGCAGCTTGCCAGCTCATCAGCAAACATTCTGACTCCTGCTGGGGACACTGCTTAGTGGGGTGGGGGGAGCACCACAGGCCACTCCTAACCTTTGCTGGGCCCAGGGCGCGATTATCAGTGGAGGCTCCTGTAACACGTCTAGGGAACTATTTTCAGGTTGTAAGTTGTGTTGAGAAATACCTTTCTTGGGCAGCCAGATTCAAATTTAGAATCATCGAACCCCTCAAGTTCTCTTGCACATCTCCTTGGGGGCACATGTAGTCATCCGTGGCCACAGGTCCTGTATCTGTCTACTTCTGGCTACAAACAGCCTCTCTTGTCCAAACTGGTGAAGTGGTTTTCCCTTGAAAGAGCAAATTCAGATAGGCACTGAAGCAGATCCCTGCAACTGTAGCGTGCTGTAGGATGTTCTTTAACGGGGACATCTTGGGAGCTCTGTGTACCCCTTGTTCCCTCTGGGCAGGGTGTGGCTGGAGTGTGTTAACTGGGCCCTCTGTGCATGGTGCCTGGACGTGAGAACAGCCTCTTGGCTAGCCCAACATGGAGATAGGAGAGGGTGCAGGTGGGACCTTGGAACTGAATCTAGGTAGGTGACGTGCTGGGAGGGGTGAGGCCCGGGATGCTCGGCAAGTGGACCCTGGAGTGTGCCACATTGTGGTTTTAGAAGCTTCCTTTAGTTGCTTCTGGTTTTGGGCAATATACCTACAGATTGAGCACTTATCTAATGGGCACATCTTAGACCTGTTTCCTACCTGTCGTTTCTTAGCCCTCAGCTCCTGGTTCCTCCTTACAGCATTGTTACAGCACTGGAGGAAACAAGTCTGGTGTGATGGAGGGATGAGGAAAAGGAGGCCTGGAGGACGACAGCACCGCTTTCTCTCTGTCCTCCCCATCTTCCCTGCCACACATCTGCTGGTCTGGTCTTTGTTTTCGCCTCGACACCCTGTTCTAGCCAATTCCCATCTTCCCAGTTCATTCCCATTCTCCCTTTCTGGTTCTTTCCTTGCCTGAGAATTGCTTTTTTTCCGGATGTAAAAGCAGGGACCGTGGGGGTTTTACTGGGAGGTGGAAGATACTTTCCTTACATCCTAGGGAACTTCTGTGATATAATAGTAGTACTATATTCAGTATTTTACAAGTTAGAAAGGCTTTTGTGGGTTGGTGTGGAAACTACTATCTCAGGTAGCACTAGTCTCAAATAATTGATTTATAAGTGAACTTTCAGAACATAATTTTTAGAGTTTTGCATAGGGAAGGGAGCTCTGAGCCTGTCGTACTCAGTAGATGAGTTTGATCCACTCTTAAATTCATGTGTGGTGTCTCTCCACCTCCAAAGACCCATGATTCTAGTCCACCTACTCACTTTTATGGATGTGAAAATTAAGATCGGAGTCTGTGAAGTGACTTACCTAAACTTGAACATAAAGTCTTGTCTGGACGTGAAAGAGGAGAACTATAACTCCCAACCTGCCAGATGTCAAATGTGCCGAGTTTGTGTCCCCTGTAATCGAAGGATGAATTCCAAAGGATAGAGGAGATTAAGAGTAGGAAAGGTTTATTAGGGAGTAGGAATAGGTCCTGAGAGACGGGAGAGTTCAGGAATGGGTTGCCACTGAGGCCCTTTGCCAGGGGAGGTGAATAATTTATCCAGCAAAGTCACAGTGTGGGTACATGTGGTTGAAACTATAATTAAACTGTAGGATTGTGAATATAGCTGCTTAGGTAATATTGATTCTATACGGAAGCGGGGTGTGTGGCAGGGTCATATGGCTTGCATCATTAAGCATGGCTTATCTATGATCTCTAAAACAAGAACATTTTGGGAAGAGATGGATCCAGGTGTTCTGGTCACCCACCTGGTATCGGTTGCATATCTGCACTTAAGGGACTGGGTGGTACTAATTACAATACATTCTCAAGTTCTGTTTATCCCTTAGGGAGGTGTGCACGTCTGGCCATTGTGACTTCATCTTGAGGTCTTGCCTTCTTCAGATGCGCCTCCAGTCACAATGCTGATGTCTTTGTATTTGTTTGTTTGTTTTGAGACAGGGTTTCACTATATGGCTGAGACTGACCTAGAACTCACTGTGTAGCCCAGGCTGGTCTTGAACTCATAGTGATCCTCTTTGCCTCAGCCTCCTGAGTGCTGGGATTACAGGCATGAGCTGCCATGCCCGGCTACAATTCTGATGTCTTAATTTTTCTGCCGACTTCTTCCAGAGCCCAGTAGCTGCCTATGAGAAAATCAGCCTCTGATTTTCCCTTCTTGCACTCTTTTTATTGTCAGAACCTGATTGCCATTTTTATTTCCCAGAACGAAAGGGTATCTGAAGAAGAGTATGCTCCTGAGAGCTTACAGCTTGCTACAGTGGTGGTCACTTGCTCAACATGCCGGTGTCCCTGTGGGCACCTCAGACTGAAACTGATGCATGTATGAAGTTGTTAGAATTTTTTATGGCCCTGCAGCAATCGTGAATTTTCCTGCCAAGTAAGTTTCTGTATAGAATAATGCATGCTGGTTTTCAGAGCTTTATAAAATCTGTCTTCTGTAGTGTTGATTG
This sequence comes from Fukomys damarensis, assembly GCF_012274545.1. NCBI lineage: Eukaryota > Metazoa > Chordata > Mammalia > Rodentia > Bathyergidae > Fukomys > Fukomys damarensis. The sequence continues at coordinate 40,946,095 of NW_022900930.1, read as the reverse complement.
CAAAACATTTGTATGGCTATTTCCTTCTCTATAAAAGAGGGGTAATGGAATGGCCTATGCAATTCTTTTGTCAGGGTTACATGACAGTAGACACGCAAAGCTCCCGGTCCAGGGCCTGACTTGTAGTGAAGGTCACCAGTTGCTGTGGTTCCTTTTATTGCAGATGTCACTAGGACCAGCGATTCTCCCTCACTGCCTGGGTCTGCTCACTTCCTGTCTACTCCTTTCTGGCTTTCCTACTTTTTCTTGGAGCATCCTCCTCAATTTGGAGGTATTTTAACTGCCCCAAAGGAACCTGTACCATGCTCTGAAGAGGTTTTTCTTCATGGGTTAAGAGACACAGAACTTTTTTTTTTTAATTTTAAAAAGATTTCCAATTTGTTGCCTCACAAGGACTAGTCCCTTCCTTTCCCTCCCCTCCCCTCCCCTTCCCTTCCCTTCTTTTCCCCGCCTCCTTCTCCCCCTC
>NW_022900930.1:40912023-40945514 GCF_012274545.1 Fukomys damarensis | reverse complement strand
TTTTTTTTTTGTTTTTTTAAGCATCTCAGCTAAGTTACCAAGTTGCCCCAGCTGGGCTCAAAGTTGTGCTCCTCCTGCCTTGGCCTCCTGGGATTACAGGAATGGACCACTGCACCTGGTTTGCAGGGGCTGATCGTGCTTCCTCTCTGGGAGGAGTGACCGGAGAATGACCTGAGAATCCTTTCATAGGCTTTTTCCCTGACGTGTTCCTTTATATCATTTGTTTTCTTAATAAGCTGGGAGCAGAGGGATTTTCCTTACATTTATTTACTTTCTCTATTGGATGCTTGATTTGTATTTACTTCAAACATAACCAGTAACTCAGCTATGAGGTCAAAAGAAAATAAAACTTTCCAACGTTAACCTGCCCTGCTCTGTGACTTCTCCTGGAATAGTTTTGTGTTTGGTTTTTGATTATTTGGAGAATGTTGGATCTGGAACTCCCCTCTTCCTCTCCTGACTTTGCCTGTTGACTGGGTTTTTGGTGTGGATGCACACCATCTGATTTTCTTCAGGCTGAAAAACACATATGCAGAGCCCTCCCTTGATACGGCTGCCCCACTTCTTTGCCTCAGAATGCTACGTGTTACCATTACAGAGATTTGAGTTTTCCCTCTGAAGAAATGGTTCAGGACCTGTGTTTATAAAATGGCTAGGTAGTGGGGCATGATGTTTTTCAGACAATTAAAAAAAGGTCTGGTCATTTGTGACCTTTAATATTCCCTACCAAAAGAAAAATCAGACTTAAATCGCTTAGGAGTTTCTGCCTCACCCATGTCCCTAGTGCTGACACTCACTCTTTCTCCAATACCAACGCCCCCTTCCCTCGTGACAGCTGGTGACCTTGCTTCCTATATCACTGAGAAAATAAAAATACTTGAGGACTTCATACTAACATTATAGCCTACACGCATCTGTCCTGGATGCTGGTTTCCTTCCTGCAAGATATCCACACTCCTACCCATGTGCCTGCCGCAGGCCTATACGGCTCCCTCTGCATCCGCTCCCCTCTCAGTAACAGTGACCTCTTTTCTCCTAGCTCATTAATCTTCCTTCCTTCTCGGATCAGTCCTATCAGCCTACAGAAATACCTTTTATCTTTAAAAAGCACAGCCTTGAATCCAGTTCTGTCTGAGTGACTACCCCATTTTATCTTCTCCTTTACAGAAAATGCTTTGGAAATAATTATATCCACACCTCTCCTTTCTCCCTTTTTTGGATTCTCTTTAGTTTGGCTTTTGACCCAAACTAAATTTCTATACCAAGATGATCTTGTCAAAGTCACTAGTAACCCTTGCGTTATTAAATCCAGTGGTTGATTCTTAGTCTTCACCAAACTTGATTTATTTGCAGCGTCTGACACAATGGCTCACTTCTTTCTCCTTGATTTTCTCCCTTTGCTTTCTGCCCCAGCACCTCTGTTCTCTTCCAGTATTTTCAGTCCTCTCTGCTGATGGCTTCTTTTCCTCCTTCCTGTGTCTGAATATTAAAGAGACCAGGCTTGGTTATTGTGGCCCCTTTTTTCTCTCTCTTTATTTACTTTAAAGATGTTCTTATCTCATTCTAGGACCTTATTTCTTCCAGTTTCTTTAGGTCTTAATTTCTTACTCAACCCCTTCTTATACTACAGCATGTGTAAATCTTTTGATATTCTTCCTTTTAAACTTATCTTTCAATTGTTTTTCTCTCTGTCCTTCAGACTGGGTAATCCCCTGATCTTCAAATTTGCTGATTTTTCTTAACTATCATCTCCAACCCGCTACTGAGATGATCCCATGAAGTTTTCATTTCAGATATTCTGGTTTTTAATTATATACTTGTCTCTTTGTTGGTTCTTTTTAATAGTTTCTATTTCCGCCTGGGAATATCCAGCTTTATATTCATTCCAAGAGCATTTATTTTCTGGAACATAGCTATAATAGCTGCTGTAAAGACTGCTTGAAAATGTTAACATCTGGGTCTTGTGAATGTGGCCTCTGTAGACTCTTTTCCCTCAGGAAGGGAAGTCGTCATGTTTCCCTAGTTCTTTGTACATCAAGTAATTTTACACTGTCCTGAGCATTGTGAAATTATATTGCATAAACTCTAGCTCCTTTGGTAACCCCAGAATTGCTTTTCTAAACCAGCACTTAACATGGTTAAATTCAGGTCACAGTTCTGACTTTCCTTCTGTGAGCGGAAGTCCCAGTGTCTCTGTTTCCTGCTTTGACTCTGTCCCGCGCATTTACCGCTAGGGATGAGTCTCCTACTTGGCGCTTGCTTCACCCAAGTGTAGTTCTCAGGTCTCTGTCACATTGCTTTGGGTCTGTACCACAGAAGCAACTCAGGGGTGAACCTGAAACTTGGGAGGTGTCACACAGTGAGTTAGAGTGAGTTCTCTCTGTGGTTCTGTTCATGCTTTCCAAATAGATACTGAGATTAACCCCTTTGAAAGTTGTCTCCTTTGCCTTTTTCTCAGGTAGTTGCTTTGTGTGTGTGTGTGTGTGTGTGTGTGTGTGTGTGTGTGTGTGTGTGTTGGTACTGGGGATCAAACTTGGGAACTTGCGCTTGTGAGGCAGGAGGTGGAACCACTGGGCTAAATCCCTGGCCCTGCTTTTTGTATTTTATTTGAAATTTCTAATTAAAAAACAAGGGAGAAAGACTGTCCTGGACCATCACCTTGATAGTTCCGTGATCTAAATGCCTCCATGGTAACTCCCCTACAGATATCTATTGCATTAATCTCTTCATGGAACTCAGCATCTTCTGGATTTCGAGTTCATGTTTCAGCTCTCCACACCTAAGCTGAGTTGTTGACCTCTGGCCCCAGGCTCCTGCCATGGTTTGGCCCATCTCAACAATGGGTGCAGCCTTGCCTCTGTTGTTTAGACCAGAGACCTTGGAGTCTGGTTCACACCCCACACCCAAATCTACTTCCCAAACCTAAATCTGATAGCTTTATGATATATATATATATATATATATATACACACACACACGTACACACACACCCAACCTATCAGTTCCTCTCTTTGTCATCTCTTAAGTACAGGGTCATAATTGTCTTCTGCTTGCCCTTCCCAAATCTGTTCTTTACTCTGTAGGAAATCAGAGCCTGCCAAGCTTTATTGGACCCTGTGTTCCCACCAGTGACTACTTCTCCCACTGTGAATGAGGACAAAGGCCCTGTAGTGGCTATTAAGGTCATAGGTGATTGATAACATCTCCCACTCCTGCCTTTTCCCCTTGCTCTCCTTACGCATCTCACTGTAGTCACACAGTTTCTGTTCTTTAGCTTTGCCTCTGCCTCCCGTGCTCCTCCTCCAGAGGTCTGCACAGCTACCTCATTCACCAGCCTTCTAATCTGCTCCAAATATCTCCTTCACAGAGAGCCCAGCTCTCTCTAGCTCTAGCTAGACTGGCTTTACCTGATTTATGGCATCCACGTAACCTGCCTGACTTACTATCTATCTGACTTCTTCTTTTCATTAACATAAACTTTTGGATAACTACCCTCTTTTAATTAAATGTCTTCAGGATTGTGTTTGGGTGCCTAGAACTGTGGCTACTATAGGGTAGGCACTCAGCAAGTGAATGAACTGAAGGATAAATGATATATTTTTCACAAAGAGGAATTTTGTAGAATTATTTTCAAATCATATTAAAAACACTGTATTAGAAGAAAGATGCAGAAATTGTTTTGATAACAAGTATTCTAAAATGTTAGTGCTGACAAGCCCACCCTTAGAGTACAGAACAGTAGTGCACTCTTGGTATGTGGACTGGGGTGCTTGGTTTCCATCAGACCAATTCTAAGGATAGATACGAGAAAAAGAGACAGAAATACTCAGCTTTCATTCTTCTATCCCATATTACATCTTGAAGTACAAGAGTGGAACACAGCAGTACAGAAGTCACGACAGACCACATTGTACAAAGTGACCCTGGCCTCATTCTAAGTGCCATTGGTCTTGCTGTGACCAGGTCCCAAGATCACAAATGACAGAGGGAAGAGCTGTCTTGCAGATCTACAGTTCTGAATATGAGAAATTTTAAATATCCATTGCTATGGCTCAAATCCTCACCCCTTCTGCTTTCAGCACCTCCTTAACACAGGCAGGTTGCTTGTGAAGATACAGGAAGAAAAAAGCTGAAATACTTGAACCCCCAAACTGAATAAAGACTCTGAAATTCATGTCACTTTGGTTCCTTGCATCTGGGTCCATTTCAGGTGCAGTGGATGGATGACCCCTGGGCCATTCAGAAAGGACAGTTGTCATCCAGAGTGTGTGTGCTCATGCCATGGTGTAGGTACTCATGCCTGGTTATGTGGCAGAGGATGCTGTCCTTAATTCCTTCTAGCTGCATCATTAATTACGAAGTGTTTTGAGATGGCTTTCTGATTTTACCTCCAACTTCTAGAAAGTTGCCATTAGCAAAGGGGATTGTGAGAATGTTAGAAACAGCAGAGTACAGTGCTGAGAACTCAGGCTCTCCTTTTGCTTCAACAGTGAAAGTGTTCGTTCTCAGGAGCACAACCCCATAATGAACCAACTTAGGTGATAAATAACTGATGTATCCAGGATTTTTTTGGTTTGTTTTGTATTTTTGGAGTGCAGTAGCTTCCTGTTTTCCACATTTTATACGTCATATTTTTATATACTTTTTCTCAGTAAGACCAACAGCTTAATAATGCTAGGATTGGAACTTAAGATAGACAATGCCTTATGAACTGTGAAAAGTATACTCATTTATGTTTCAAGAGTAAGGAATTATATAATTCATCTTTAACTCACAAGAAAAAGGTAGAATAAAGGAAATGTTTCAGCGTCATCTCTGTTATTCAGCATTTACTTTAGATAGTAGAATTCTTTGGCTGTCCAGGTTATAGGACAGTTTCCAGCATCCCAGAGGCATGCAGGGAAATGCTTTGCAGCCTTAATGAGAAGATGCTAAATATGTCTGAGCTGTGATTCACTCTTCTCAGTTGAAGGAAGCCTTAGTGGAGGGGAAAAAAATTCTAAACATCTCCCTGGCAATATAAAAAGGCAGAATGTTTTATGAACACTCATTCATCTTTGTTCATTTATTAATCTAATAGGTACTTATTCCATGTACCTTTCTGTACCAGTCACTGTGCCAGGTAGGCATCTAGGGAAGACTTCCTCTTTGAGATCAAGAGTATTTCTGATATGCACAAAAGCTGAGGCTGGAGAGATGGGAAAGCCAAAAAGTTCTGCGAAGCTGATGAAAAGATTGTCACATGTGGGTGGTAAGAACCGTGACAGAGAGAGAGAGAGAGAGAGAGAGAGAGAGAGAGAGAGAGAGAGAGAGAGATGTGGAGCGCAGAAGAGAGAGAGAGAGAGATTTGGAGCGCATTGTTTTAAGATACTGCTGCCTTGTACTGTGGTAGTGCATCTCAAGGTTTAATACTAGGAGTTCCCAGTTCTGTATAATTCTACTTCTTTACATTTCTCTTAATAGGCACATTATTTATTATTAATATTATATTATTATTTATAATAGTTTTTACAAAAAAAGTGAAAAATCTAATTGCCTCATGGAACAAAACAGTTGCATTAATATGGTACATTCGTGAGTTGGAATTCTCTGTAGTCAGTAAAAGTCGTATTGCAAAAGAATATTTAATGACCCGGGGATAGAGTCACAATATAAGTGGGGGAAACCCTGTAAAACAGTATGACCTCAATTTCCCAGTACTACATTCTCATTTGGATCTGCCTTGATGTCCTAATGGAATCTGCAGCTGTGCCTGCCCCGACTCTGCACGTTTCAGCCTCTCGTTCTGCTCTGCTCTTTGTCTTTCTGTAGCATCTGTCCCCTTCTAACAGTCCACCCAATTTACTTTGCACGACATCTTACTGTCTCTCCCAGTGGAATGTGAGTTGCAAAAGGACAGAGATTTTGGGTCTAGTTTTCACTGCGATGCCCCCTGAAGCCTAGAACGTCTGGTACCAGCAGGTCCTAGTAAAGATTGTACTTGCTGAATAAATGAGTGACAGTGACCTGGTTGGATGATACCAGGGTGGACCATTAATCTTTTCTTTTTTGTAACTTTTCTATATTTTCGACAATAATTGTGGATCATCTCTCTAATTAGAAGAAACAAAACTTTGCCTATGAATTCCTCAGTGGATCTAGCTGGACTGTCTGTGGGAGATGGCTGAACGGCTCACTGGAGAGGGCAGCATCAAAGCTGAACGTTGTCAACAGAGAGCCCAGGACCTCGGGTTCAGCTCTGTGTTCCGGGCTTGCCTGACCACGGGGCTTTGAGCCACTCTTGCCTCACATGCCGGCCGTCTCGCTGCTCTTTCCTGTGCCCGGGGGCCAGTGCCCTGACTCACCTTGCCTGCCCTCAGGCCAGGCAGGCTGAAGACTTCCCCCAGTGCGGCTTCCACTCACTCCTTCCTAGGTTGCTTTTTTCCTAATTTTCCAAGTCTGTATTTTCTTCAAATGCCAGCGTTGAGTCCTGCTCTCTTCTTGGTCTTCTGTGCCAACTTGACTCTGGCCAATTCTCCCTCAGGCTCCCTTGGCACATTCCACATGTGCCCAGCACTTGGTGCAGAGCCCACAGCTGGGCCTTACAGTGTCATGTTTATCACCAACTTTAGCCAAGGAGGCCAAAAGCTACTACTGCTGGGAGCCAAGTGGAATCTGGCTCAGTCTATTTTAAGACAGAAACCGTAGAAATACTTTAAGCACATATGCTCCACTTGTCTCATGTGTTATCTTTTTTTTTCTGCGAGTAAATGACAAGCTGTTTGAGAAAAAGATTTCTATTTTCTCCTTTTCTGATCTTCAATAGCACATAAGCAGTTCTGGCCTTAACGTGGATGTCACGTGCTTATCAGCTGGTTGTTCTTTGGTTTACCATATATTAAATGAATATTCCTGACCCTGCAGAGATGGTATAAGAAAAATGTGGGGCAACGATTTGAGTGCTTTAGAAGACATTATATATGTATGCACATATATATTTAATGACATTTTCTTATGAATATTTAAAATACTGAGAAACCCAAGAGAAATGTTCAGGATATAACTTGGCTATAGTAACCTTCTGCTGTTAAAATTGTACAGTTTTGCAGTGACACAGATTGACTTTTAGAAAGCAGAATATTATATTTCTGATTATTCAATTCAATAAGTACTTATTGAGATTCTGTTGTTTATAAGTTACTGCAGTAGACACTGAAGGAAATTTAGGTTTTCAGCTAAAAATTATCCACAGGCTCCAAAAAAAAAAATGGATTCTAAGCAAAGAAGCAGTGATCAAGACAAATAAGTGAAGCATATTAGTAAATATCCAAAAGAGGAAGCATTCACATGTGAGCTGGGGACAAGTGAATATGCCTGTGGGCGAGGGTATTATGATAACCACAGAATCATGAAAATGTTGGGAGGTGGGAGATAGATTTGGAAGAAATAAAGGATTCCACCTGGGAATAACCCAATCAGAAAGACCTAAGAAGCAGGACTTGCAGGGGTCTTTGTGAACAAGAATGAAGGGATCATGTGGGTGTGGGGAGGGTGGAACCCATTGTAGGCTTGGAGAACACAGGAAGGCCTTGGAGCTGGGGCAAGAAACTCAGCCTTCCAAGGGACCTTTGGTGTTCTGCAGCATTAGAAATGGGTTATGGAAGAAAAGCTTTACTATTTTCATTTGGTTTGACGAAGAGTAACCATATGCTGTTGATGATTTAGGTATTTAGCATAGTACCTTCACCTCACAGTGAAATTTATTAAGCAATGGTACATAAAATCAAGGAGAAAATTGTTCACTCTCATAAATGTAAATGGTTTTTATTTTTGCTCCCTTCTTCTGTGTGCATAGTCACCAGGTTGGGCTAGAGCCTGCATTTTCAGATTTGCTCAAAGTACTACTGAGGAAATAGAAGGAAATTTCAAATGGTTATTTTCTCTAAGCCATATAACAAATGACCAGAATGCTTTTGAATAAAATCCATGTGTCTTAGACCTTGTGATGTTTCTCAGAATGTTACCAGTGTGACCAGTACTGAGTATGTGACCTGAGTATTCTGATTTTAATGCTATTTCATTCTATTGCTTTATGCAGATGTTGTTTCACAATATATAGCATCACCCATAACAGATTTTATTAAAGAAAACATTGTAGAAAAGAAATCTAAATCGTGATCATTGGAAATTATTGAATGATTATTTTTTATTTTCGGAGTTTTCATAGTGTTTCAAGAAGGTATTCATATTGTATGTGGTTTACATAATTTTCTGTTTTGAAATAGACGAGCAATTTAGAAGTGCATCTAGGATTCTTGTGTCTGACTGAGTGTACTCAAGAGGCAATTATGTGAGGTTCTTTTGTATTGAAGATTCAATTTATTACTTGTTTTTCAGTTTTGTAATTCTAAAATCTGTTCAGAAGAAAAACAAAGTGGGAACTCATGTGCAATGTTTATATACTTTTGTAGAAGTCGTGTGTGATTGTGAGAGAGTGGCATGTGAGAATGTATGTTTGAGGATGTGTGTCAGATTCTGAACAAGTGTAGTATAAGTTGAGGAGTAGTAGCCACCCCAAAACTACATCCTTGGGGTGACTCCAGAGTGAGGTGTGATTGAAGAAATAAAGGAAGAACAGTCACTTCTTTTCATACTTTAACAAGAAAGGGTGAGATTACATGTGATTTTATCCTTCCTTTTCTTTGCATTTTTGAATTTAAAAAGATTCATCAAAATGATTTTTCACTGTGTAGATTACCATATTTTTATATTTTACAGTAAGTTTTTTTCTCTTCTCCCTGGAGAAGTTAAAGGATACATTGTGATAGTCAGGTTTGTATTGTTTTGTTTTATGTCCAGCTGCTTCTTTTAGTATTTGAATTTTTACAGTTCCTCCAGTTCAACTTCCCCGTCCTCATTTTTGGAGCTGTGATCTGAGCTTTAATTATATTTCCTTTAAAAATATTTAGTTGAAGGAAACCCTATGCTCATTCATGAAGTTTAAGACTTTTTTCACGTGCTTTATCGAATTCTTAAATTCTCACCCATGTTTAATACTCTTGTAATGAAAATGGATGGGTGGTATAATCTTACTTTCCACCCCCTGCATTGTGAGGTATAGTGAGTTATGGCTTATCATTTTCACATTCTTTCTGAGGAAGCAGTAAGTGATCATTTCAGCTTTTTGAAAGTGCTCCTCATTTGAGGGAGACACTAGGCTGTGAGTTTCAAATACCTTTTCCTTGCTGTTATTTCATGGTCACGTTGCATTAAAGACCTTGACCTCTTACATCAGTCAGATATGGCTCAACAGGAAAAATTAAGTTAAATCACTTTCTGTTTAACATACTGAGGTAGACTAGAGATGATGTGCTTTGAGCACAAAATGTTAATGGACGCCTTGAACGAAGCAGCCAACTGTAAAAGGAAGAAATAGAATTGATGAATTTTCTACTTTGGACCTGAGGCAAGTTATTTAATTTGGTGGGGGGGGAGCTTTATTTCTTTTCTGGTGAGGTGAGAGCACAGGGCTGGATATATGTGACTGAAATATATAATGAATGTTTAGATTTTAAAAAATTAAAACACACTCTGTCATTAATCCTCCTCAAAATCCTCTCCCTTGCTTCTTTTTTCTATTTTCTAATTTCTTGTTTTTAACACACGTGTTCCATCACTCTGGCTGATTTCTGAAGCAGTCCTGTAAGTCATCTTTCCTGAGTGTCTTTGTGAGGTCTGATCAAATATACAGTGAATGCTGCTGCCATCCAATGAAAAGGCAGGCTTATGAAAACATTACCGGGTGTCCTCAACCGCTTTATTCACCATTTCTGGCATCACGAGACTTCTCACTCTTCCCCAACGTCAAAATGATCATGAAAGGTAAACATTTTAATTGATTCAGGACATCGAGGCAGCCATGACAGCACAACCAAAGACACTCATGAAAGAGGGCTTCCAGAACTGCTTCAGAAAGGGGCAGGCAAGTATTTTGAATGGAAATGATGGCGAAATGTCTTTCGCTCTAATAAATTAAAAGAAATTTAAACATTCAGAGTATTTTGCTGTCGTACCTCATACATGTAGTTCTCACGGTGCACTAACATTTTATGGCCAGACTTCCACAGTACAGGAACTTGAGTTGGCATGGTGGGGAGCACTGACTGAGCGTGGGCTCCTCTTCCTCCAGCGTGGAGACCTACCTCCTGAGCTTTGGGAACGCATCCAGAAAGGAAAAGAATCTTCAGCAGGAAAGATGAATACCAAGTCTGGAAAACCCTCAGAATGTGGTTAGGCAAACACAGGCCTGCTGATGCTGTCCTGGGAGGTGAGACCCTGGGGAAGTTGCCTTGTTGGATTTGCGATGCACTTTTTGTACCGAGGGGATATTTTCATTGCTCAAGATGTACTGAAACCACACCTTTATTAAAACAGTGTTGGAAGGGCCGGGGGTTTAGCTCAGTGGTTTCACCGCCTACCTTTCAAGCACAAGGGCCTGAGTTCTATCCCTGGTACCAAAAACAAACGAACAAACAAACAAACAAAGGACACGGTGTTGGGGAAAATTTATATCTCTGTGGAGTTAGTAGGGGAGAGGTCTACATTTTTGTAGGATACCAGCTTATCCTTGATTCTGATGGCAGAGCCAAAATGTGCTAGTTGGACTGTGGTTTTGTCCTGGGCTGCGAGTCATCGATGAGTGGACTTCTCTTGGCTAGGTGTCGGGAATAGGCACGGCGAATCAACCTCAGCAGGGAGATTTCAACACAGGCCACAATAAAGACCATTTATTCTGCCCAGTGTCCAATCAGAGTAGCTTTGAGGCAGTTACAGTACCTTCTGGTTCAACTTCCTTCTGAGTTTTGGTTCCTATGTATTACCTTAGGAGACAAACTGCTTATAATTTAACACTTTGTAATGATTTCAAATATTATATTAAAAGTACAAAAGGACCAGGTTTTTAAGAAATGTAATTCAGTAGCAAGTACTTTTACAAACATTTTGTCTGTTTCCTTAAATCCCCATCTTTATCCAGCAGAGTATCTTGAAGCTGAGGTCTTTTTTTGGGGGTGGGTTAGTTTTGGTTTTTGTTTTGCCATTTCTTTATCCAGCAATCTGGCAAGACCAGTAATGTCTTCATTCTATTCTGAGAGATTTATAGCTTTGAAAAAAGTTTTCAGTATAAAATGTGAGTCTGAGAAATGTTTGGGGAAATTATATAAAAATCAAGAGGTAACGGGAACAAAACAGCTCCGTTTGCAAGATGTCAGCCAGTGCCTGTGCACAGGGAGCTGGCAGGGCACGGAGGGTGTCTGGGTGAGGACACCACCCTGCCCGAGAGGGGTTGGCCCTTCTGCTTATAGTTGGAAGTCTTCCCTGGGAGGAAAGAGTTATCTGTAGTCATTTATAAAATGAGACACATGTCTGTTGTCATAAAGCTACACGTGTCTGCTCAAAACCAGCCCGTAAGGCCACTTTGGGACCACGTCAAACATTAAGAAGAGATAATTGCAGTATGGAGAAGAAGGAGATAGAAAAGGAAGAAGGAAGCAGAAGAAAGTCTGGGTTGTCTGCTTGGCTCTTATCAGTTCTCATACCTAAGATTCCTTCTTGCTGAATTGGGACTTTTTAAGTCACATAAATTTAGTATTAACATTTCCCTCAAGTGGTTTCAGGCGTTACACACACATTCTCCTAATCTCCCATCCCCCGCCCACATGGCTAACCACTCCTTACACCTTCTTTACACCAAGGTTAGAGCTGCCGAAGCTGAAGGAAAGGTGGCCGTCCCTGGCCACAGTCCCTGGCATGTCAGCAAGGCCTCAGCAGCTTCCCGCCCCTTCCCAGCCCATGAAAGCAGGGCACTGTAGAATCTGAAAGCGGCCCCATCCTAGGAGCTCCTTCCCGAAGGAGAAGGGAAACTTAAAAGGCTTTTAGTCATGGATTCTTTTAAATTTATGATTTTCTCTGAATATATTTGCTCGGAGTGAGTTATTTTCAGTAAGTCTTATTTCTGGATTCTGGAGGAATTAAAGGAAAATAACCAAAGAAAAGAAGTGTTTCTATAATAGCTTATCATTAAACTGTAATAGGAGTTTAAGCCCTCAGCTTAAAATTGAGATGCAGAGGTGGGGGCCTGACCCTAAGTCACGCTAATGGTAGATGGAAAAGGTATCTTTGTAACAAGTTGATGTAACTGGATGGAAACATTTCTCCAGCCTTTTGAGGGATGTGTGCCCTGTGGAGGAGGGCTGCTCATGATGGATGAGGAACACAACAGGTACACACAGAGCACCTCACTTTGCTCTTCATAGCCTTCCAGGCCTGTGTAGATCTGCAGGTTTTTCTCCTCCTTTTTTTGTCTTTGATTCAGGTGTGCCCAATATTCTAGGCAGACTTGTGGGTTTCTGCCTGCGGGGAAGCCAGTTTCCAGAGCAGCTGGGTGTGTGGCGTAGCCTCTGTAAGGGGAGAGGACACGGCACGTCTGCTGGTCCATGCAGACGGCCTCACGGTCTCTGTTGGATGGAAATGGAGCCCAGTGAGAGAATTAGCAGCATTGGCCACTGTGAGCAAAGGGTGGAAAACACAGATATCTCTTTCAGGTATGTTTATCCCACATACCTCAGTGGCCTCTTCACGAAGTTATTTCATGTGAGAATTTAAGTATTTCCTATCAGAAAGAGGAAACAATAGAATAAAAGGAGACTTTCCCATGAGGGGAAAATGCTGTCTACTAGAGTAATTCGTCATTGTTAACAACTAAGGTTGCATCTATTAGTGGATGATGCCGGAGCATTGCTGGGCTATTTTAACTTTGATTTTTTAAATCAGTAAGAACACAGAACATAATGCTGCAACCGTTTTGGTTACTGAATCACAGGGAAGGGCTTGAGCTCTGTGTAAATGCAGAGGACAATTTAAATAATAGTGGAAGAGGAGTTACTGCTGCTGCAGCAGTCTAAAAATATCTAACCTCTGACCCCAGAAGAGTGAAAATGAGGAAGGGGAATGAATGATTTGAAATAAAGGCTTGTTCACCAGATCTTGAAATGTTAGGGTGATGGGCAGTCCCAATGGGTCAGAATCAGTTTGTTACTTATACTGCCCACACTAGTGGGTATTAGTGAAATGTAGCACTGAAGAGGGAGAAAGGCAAGACACATCCATGATTTTACATGTAAGTGGCAGGGCCACATCTAGTGGAATTAGGCTTTGGGATTCCTCTCCTTGACTTTTCCTCATAACTACTAACTTGGACATCTCTTCCTAAGCCATAGTTGGTAGAATAACAATTGTGTTAGTCAGGGTGCTGTAAAATACCATAGACTGAGAGGCATAAGCACTAGAAACTTATTTTCTCACAGTTTGGAACTGGGGAAGTTCAAGATCAAGGTGCTGTCTATTTATTTCCTGCTGAGCTCTTATAGACAGCTGCCTTTAGTCCGTGTACTCTTGTGGCTTATGCTTGGTGTATGCACATAGGGAAAGACAGTGTTATCTCTGTGTTTTCTCTCCTCTTTTAAGGGCACTAGTTCTGATGGTCCACCTTAGGATCTCATCTAACCTAATTGTCTCCTAGAGGGAGACATCTTCAAATGTTGTCACATTGCGTGTTAGGCCTCAGCATCTTAATTTCTTTTCATGGAAGACACAGTATTCAGTCCATAATAATTAACCCTAGTTGTTCTATTACTGTTCTGCTGAGTAAAGATTCCAAGGTAGAGAGTCACCTTAGAGATCATGTAGTTACGTCACAAAGCCGTCACCTGAGTCTTCAGGCCATCTAGCCAATGCTGGGACACCCTCAGCAAAGTAGGGTTTAGTGAAGTGGTGCGTTGGACAGTACTGTGGAGGTCCTTAAAGTTGCCTACTTGATCCCTGCTGAGCTCATCCGGGAGGGCTTGATTCCAGCCCCCACCATGGAAAATGGAATCTGTGGATATGCCCCAGTGCCTAACATGAAATGGTGTAGTATTTGTACATAGACTATGTAGTTCAAATCTAGATTACTTCTAGTACCTAATACAGTGTACATGCTGTGTCAATACTTGTTCCATTGTTTTGAGAATAGTGGCAAGAACAAAAATGTCTGTACATGTTCAATTAAAAATGTTTCTGATCCACAGTTAGTGGAACTCACAGATATGAAGGGCTGATCATAATTTGCCCTGTGCTATTTTGTTGTCCTTATTATCTCTTTCCAATCTGCCTGAGGGCTGGAACACTGTTTGTCAAATGAATTTATTTTCCCCTTATTCTTAAGATGTTTCCTCAGGTGATACTAATGCTGAATTGACACTTTGACATATCACACTGAAGGTATTTTCCACTTCCATTGAAATCTCCCTCTCTCTCTCTCTCTCTCTCTCTCTGTCTCTCTCTCTCTCCATTCTTTAAAGATTTCATGCTTTAAAGATTTCTTTGTCTTTGGTGTTTCATGGCATCTCAATGATATTTGAGGTGTGGGGTCTTTTGTTGTTTCAGTTTTAAGTTTGTTGAGTCTTCTGCAGCCATCTGTTGGTGTTTTTCATTGGCTCTAGAAAGCTCCCAGCCATTGTTTCTTCATATGTTGCCTGTGCTCTGTTCTTCTTTTCTCATGGAAATCCACTTGGCTCTGTTAGACATTTTCAACCTCCACATGTTCTTTGACCTCTCTCTTTCAATTCCCCATCTGTGTCTTTCTCTGATTTATTCTGCTTTATTTCTCTGTAATTCTATTTTCAAATTCACAAATTGTTTCTTTGCTTAGTAAACATATCCATTGTGTTCTAAATTTCACTTACTTTACATGCTCGTTTTGTTAAAGTCATTTAATTATTTAAAATATCTATTTTTTCTTTTTGTACTGGAAATTATACCCCAGGGCCTTTCATGTGCCTAACGTGTTCTACCACTGAGCTATTGGCCTAAGCCTCGTATGCTTTTTTATTTTTATGTTTTTATTAGTATGTGCTTACACTACATAGTGATTTCATTCAGATTGGAGGTTTGATGTACATACATGTCGCATCTTGATCATTTTTACTACCCCAGCACCCTCCCTTCCTCTCTCCCTTTTTCCCCATGTCCCCTTCCCATCTCTACTGACTGTGCCTCCTTTATTTCTTAACATGGCTCTTTATTTTACTCTTTAAGTTTTTTATATTTCAAGTCTTGCTTATTTTTAATGATTTATTAGCCCATAGCCATTTTATTTCTTTAAACATAGATTTTTGTATTTGATAATTCTTTTTAAAAAACGTATAACTATATGTTTGTGATATATAATAAATACATTAATTATGGAAAACTGGTACACATAACTCTAATATCCAGAGTCTTTGCCAATTTGGAGTGTGTGTGCGTGCACGTGCGTGCATGTGTGGTCTGGCTCTTGGTTTAGTGTGTTTTGTGTCTTTGTAAGTATGAATTCAGCTTCTTGAATACACCTATGGATCTTCATGGAATCTACACTGAAGTGGATTCTTCCGTAAAGAATTTATCTCTTCTGTTTTGTGTTTCTTGGGGTATCAGCCACAAATCTTTGTTGTGAGGTTGTCAGGCTGCACAGGCACTGTAAGTTGGGCTGGAGATCCTGTATGGGGCTAGATTTTGATTACAGATTGCTAAGGGAGATTTTCTTCCTTCCATGTATTCACAAGTTTTGGGACAAATTTTCTTCAGTCTTTGGGAGATGGCCATACTGCTGCCTGATATTATGATACTGTGTCAATTAGAAAAAGGCACTTCCAGTTCGGGATACTTTATTACTATCAGTCAGATATTTTTCATAATAACATGAAAACCCAAGGTGATTTGAAGTAGATGGCATCCTCTGAGTTGTGAGAAGCACAAATTGTCCTCATATGATTGAAATGTACCCATATCTACTCTGCTCAAACAAGCTCTGCCCAGCTTTCCAAGTCTAGCTCAAATACTTTGGTGTCTGAGAAGACACCCTGAATTCCTCAACTCTGACCCTGAGTGGTGCCCCTTCTCTGAATTGACCCAGTATAAATGTGGTTCACTTATCACAAATCTACAACTTTTTTTTCCTAGTTATTCTGTCAATCTGATCTTGATCACCAGACTGAGAGCTCCATGTTTCATTCATATTTCTGTGTTCCATTCCCTTGAAAAGGCAGTTGGAATATTTTTGTTCAATAATTAAATGGAATAATTTAGTTGAATAACAGGATGTGAGTCTACTACACAAAGCTTCAAAATAAAAAGACCAGCAACTAGGATGATGCATAAAAGGTTTTGTAAGTCTTGGCCGTGTGACTCAGAAAGGCCCTCAGAATAGTGAAAGCCTTTGGTGTACTGTGTCTCACTGGGGTTAGGACTCCTCTCGCATCGCTTCAGTGTCTAAAGGAGAAAGCAGTTTGGCAAATCTTGGCTCCTCTCATAGTAGAGTCAGAGGCATGTGCCACGGAGAAGTTCTTTGTACTATTATAGGAAAATAATTTCTACCTATTACTGCTTTTTTCAAAGAGAGATTAGACCATACCATTCTACAGAAATTAGTGCTCTGAAATTTATTTGAGTCTTACCCAAAATATTTCACTCAATTTGCTAAATGACTATATGTCATCATTTTTTCTTTCTTCCCAATTCTTTCTCACCCTTGGGCGATTTTAGATTTTAGATTTCCCTAGGACTAGAGAAATTCTCTATTCTAAATCTACAGTTCGCTAATATTTTGGTTTTCTTTGATACATATGGAAAACTGACATTATCCTGGCACTTTTATATATTAACTGATTTCAGTCTTTAAATATTAAGAGTTCCACTTCGAAGATGGGTAAACTGAGACAAAATAACCTGACTTGGTCACTTAAGCATTAATGGGGGTTAGGGAGATCATGATTGGATTTCAGTTCACCTGACTGTGAAGTTTTCCAGCACATCACACATTCACTGAGTAACTGTGGTAGACTTTGGTCAGATTTTAAATGTTAAACATTAAATATATGTAAACACCTTCTCTCATTTGAAATTCAATGCTCGGTATTATAGTAACAGGAAATGACCTTGTAAGGAAGTGATTGAGCACTTCCAGTTTCCCATGTTTATTTTGTTTTGGAGAAACAGCTGGAAAATATTATTTTTGGTGACTATTACTGACTCATGTTTATGTCGTAGTGGGGATAATTTTCAGGGGTGGCTGAACAAGGAATTTCTTATGTGCCAGGCACACCCCAGGAGTAGTAGGGCCAGGCCCTGTGTTCCTAAGGGGGAGGCTGAGGATTGTCTTGACAGAATCATCTGGAAAAGCTTCCTCACAAGAAGAGGAGCTCTGTTACAGAGGAAGAAGATGCATGGAGGCTTGTCAGGGGGCTATAAACTGCAGTCTTTATCTTGTACATCATGATAATCACAAGGAGATTTGGGTGGGTAGTTGGATGGAGAGGTCAGGTTCTTAGGAAGTATGTAAGATTGAAGATTCACATTTGGTTTTTAAAGTCTTTAGATAGCACTTAACTTCATGAGCCAGATGACTGCTAAGGGTGGACATTGGGGCCCACAGAAGACCATAAAATTAGAGCCTGCCGAGGAGAGAGTGGGGCCTCAAAAAAGGGAGGGCAGACATGATGCTAATACTGCTGAGAGCTCAAGACCTATCAAAATCAAGTATTCAGCAGATTTATTTAGCAAGATATGAGATCCTAAAACTGACATGAGAGGACCAACATTTGGACATGTGGGTTGAGGGAAAAGATAGAGAACAGAAGTATCCTGGTTTCATTGTCTAGGGGCGCATGTGGCTCACCAATAGGGAGCAAGTTTGATGGAAAACCTGCACTTTCCATTGCTGCAGAGGAGGGTCAAGTTAGCCAATGACTGATAAAGGCCTTCTGGTTTGGGCCAATATTTATACAGAAGAGTGGTGAGGTCAAAACTCAGTTAAAACAGGACTTGTAAGTGGAAGATCAAGAACTGTAGAAAACCACTGCAACCCTGTCTGCAGCTGTCCTAGGGTAAAGAGTGGTAGATACAGAAGCATATGGTCAAGAGGGTAGGGACATTATTTTTTCTGCCATCTGCTGATGGAAAGAGGCAAGCAAAAGAGGGAGGCTGAAGATACTGGAGAGAAGTTTTAAAGAGTGAAGGTCCAAAGGGAGCAGGAGGTTTGTGGGAGAAGGAAATTTCATCCAGCGGATTAGTAGGGATGAAGCAGTGCCCCATGGAATGCAACTGTTCGCAGATGTACACAGATAGACGGTCATGGTCAGGGGATGTTTAAAATGGTACACAGTGTCCTTGATCTTGACACACAAATATTTAACATTGGGAAAGTCATTACTACTCCCATTGTACAATTGGGGACCTTGACAAAATCCAGAAGTTTATAAATAAAGTTTTACTGGAACGTGATTCATGACTCTTGTACAATACCAGGAAAACCGAAACCTTGTACTATCTGCCCTTTTAAGAAGAGTTTTCTGACCCCTATACATTTGATAAAATGAAAACACCGAAGAAATGTTGACTCAGAACCCCCGTCCACATCCACTGTCCCCTGGCCATCTCTGAAGTCACTTTCTCTTCTGTGTTCTCTGGTATTCTCTTGAGCTGTGAAATTTTTCAGAATCATGCGGTGCCTCCTTTCTGAAGAACTTTCAGCAATTATAGTTGTGCATTTGATTCAAATTCACCCTAGTCCTGGCCGGATCCCGGATATACAGCTGTGCCTTGGTGCTGGCTAGAGAGATTGGAGCTGAGTTCAGGGATGCAACCCATAATTCCTCCAGAGCCTGCTGTCTTCATGACCCAGGATATGCAGGTAGAATTGTTTTATTTGTATGGTTTTTGCTCACTTTTCTAGAAAGCCAAGACTCGCTTGCTCTCTGAAATCATTAGCAACCCCCCAGTATATTCCTGTCTCCCTGTCCCATGGCTTTTTTTCTTTGCTGTGAGTTTCCTCAGTGTGTCAGTGGGTTGTTTCCAATTGCTTTCCAGTGTAGTCTGACTGCTGAGGAGCGCTCCAGATGTGAAGGGTCTGACCAGAGTATCCCAGGGAAGAGAAACCACCCTGACCATTTTTTCAGCATCATCCACAGTTTCTGAACACATCATTGGTGCTCATCAGATGAATTTGAAGTTGAAAAACTTCAAGTGCTTCAAAATTGCTCACTTAAATGCATAAAATGATGTGCTAATTCCCACTTCTTCTCAACCATTCTCAAAATCAGATCCCTTTCTCAATCTTTTAAAATCTACTGCGAATTATTGACCGAATTTAAAAGAAAAGGAAGTACAGGTCCATTTTCTTTCTTTATTTCACATTTCTCATATTTTTAAAGTGATACACACTTATTCAAATCTTATTTCTTTACCAGATTTTCAAATGCTTTGAAAGAATGGAGAGTTTAATAGTTGCAATGTAGTTCTACAACTTGGTTTCTCAGACTAGAAGCTGTACTTCAGATGTATTGTCTATCGCCTTGCTGCTCAAAATGTTGCCTGCTTACCATTAAAATTAGCATCACTCGGAAAATTATGATGTACATGGAGTCTTGATTTCCAGTCCAGACCTACTGAATCAGAACCTGCCTTTGAACAGGATTCCCAGTGGTGCATAAATTCATTGAAGTTTGAGAAGCACTGTTCTGGGCTGTTGATCTTGTGTTATAGAAAAATGGATGAAAAATACAGCCCTACCTTACACACTTCTTAATGATATGTCACACACACACACACACACACACACACACACACATATTTGA
This sequence comes from Fukomys damarensis, assembly GCF_012274545.1. NCBI lineage: Eukaryota > Metazoa > Chordata > Mammalia > Rodentia > Bathyergidae > Fukomys > Fukomys damarensis. Next base: position 40,925,826 of record NW_022900930.1, on the reverse strand, counting down.
CATATATATTTGTATTTCATGATAAATGTTTTCCTATCAGAAAAGTCTTGCTGTTTTCTATAATTGTTGGAGATAGGTCAGAATCAACAAAGCAAGTGTGCTTTATTACTTGAATTACCCTGGAATGCATTTCTTCCTTTGTGTAGATTTTTTCCATGCCGAAACTTTTGCCCTCTTTGATAATCCATAGTAAGTGAATAACATCAGCCTTCACCCTAGCAAATAGGATTACTGCTGATTTCTTTCCTCAGTCTCACAATGTGTATATATACATATTTCATCACTTTCCTTTGATTACTTTTGAAATTGTTTAGACACACAGCTATGGATTCCTTTTGGAATGAAGTTATATTTCTGCCTTTATAAGTCCTTGAAAAAACCGAGGGACCAATTGTACAAGTAAATGTAGGAATAAAATTGCGTTTCTTTAAAATACATGCTGTGTAATTAGCATTGTTCCCCATTGTTCTTCCTGACAATTAATCCAAACTGGCAGAATAAAAATTACTAGTTTACTTGTTTTTGGACAAGTCATGTTCATGTACAGAATTCTAAAGATTCATGGGAAAGTAAATCTTCCCATTCTCACCTTCGAGCCCCGTAGTCTCCCCCTCTGGGGTAGCTGCTTTTACTAGCTTGTTGTGGCCATTTTCAGAGATAGTACATGAAGTAGGGGCTCTTTCTTATCACCATGAAGAAGGTGGGCTCTGGGGCTAGGCCTGGCCAAATGAATATGTGACTGTAGGCAAATTACTAAATTCACAGTGCCTCGGTTTTCTCATCTGCAAAATGGGAATATTAGAGCTCCTGACAGGAGCAGAGAAGATAAATGTTAAGTATAAAGAATAATTTTGGTGTGCAGAATAGAGTCAGCAAATATTAACAATCAGTATATGTATTTCTGCCTTTTCTATACATAAATGTAGCATACTGAATATAGTAAAATTCTTGCCTTTTAAAACTTAACAGAATAAGATGTTTCACTTGATAATTTGGAGATTGGTTCATTTTATTATATGTATCTCAAAGGTGCTTTGTTCTTTTTAGTGATGCTATGGTGTTCTGTTTTATGGATGTATTTTGTGTATCTAGCCCTCAATTGATGGACATTTACGTGGCTTCTATTTTATAATAGAATAAAGAGCCTTGGGAGGTAGCATATACCCAACTGGTAAAGTGTTGCAAGGTAAATTTCCACAAGTGGAATCTGGGAATAGTCACAATTTTACTTTTAATAGATATTTATGAGTTACTTCCCACAGGATAATATCCTCCTACCAGCAAAGCATAAAAGTGCCTCTTTCAGTCAGTCAGATTTTAACTTTAATTTTTTAAAGTACAGTTTTGTTCAGGAATAATAAAAATACCCATAATTATTTGGGAACTTGATTAGGATTTCTAGATTCTTTGGAACATATTAGTAGGTAAGGGAGGGAAACAATGCTTTAAACTGAAGTGTTAGAAGGAAAAACACGTAGCATAGTAGGGTATTTTTATTTTTATTTTTACATTTTTTAATTAATTATTGTGCTTGCGAGGCAGGTGTGACACCACCAAGCCAAATCCCTGGTCCTAGTGGGGTGTTTTAGGAGGAATTGTACAATAGACAACACATTGTCACATGTCCACTGATTTCTGAAGTATTCTTGAAGCAGGGTACCGTGGTGCCTGCCTGTAATCCCAGCACTTTGGGAGGCTGGGGCAGAAGGGTCCTCAGCAATTTAATGAAACCTTGTCTCAAAATAAAACATGAAAAGGGCTGAGGATGTAGCTCAGTGTGAAGGCCCAGGATTCAGTCTCCAGTAACCACACACACAGTCTGGAAGAAAAAAAATGGGACAACAGTGTGTTTTGCTTCAGTTTGCATCAGCGTGTGGTGTCTCCTCGATATTCTTCAATTTGTCCAGCTTAGCAGGACTATCCGTTATGTCCAGTTTCTGAGATGGTCACAACACAGACCCTCTTTCTTTTATGCAAGTGTTTTATTGTAGCAATTCTTGCTGCTGCCTGAGCTGACCGTACAGCTTTTGTTTAGGCTGTGGGTGGAATAATTTCTTCCAAATACTTTGAAATATTAATCTCTGTAGTAAATAAGACCCAGTGGAGATCCAATAAGACCAAATGTTTCGTCAGTTCCTAGTATCCTGTACTATTTGACCTTTCCTTAGTAAATTTTGTGCAGTCCAAAATACTTGCAAGCCCCTCCTTAGGTATTTTACATTTTTGTAACTAATTTAGCAGTTGCACTCTAAGGAGTTTATTATGTGCTGCTCTCCTGGCACATAGCTCTAATCCGTGCTGAGAATTAGGATTTGCACTGAGCTTCACATTGTTAATCCTTTTGGCATGTATCACTAGGCTATATTTGAATATGCAGATGAGTTTAGGAATCCATAGAGGAGAAACAAAACAGAGCATTCCAAGAGGCAAATAAACACGAGGCTACTTTTGGTGGTGAGCACCAATCAGGAAATACTTGCTGGCTATATGGTATGCTGAATGTAGCACTAGGTCAAGGGGAAAAGCAGTGGACTGACGGTTGACTGACTTCTCTCTACCACGCGGGAACGTCCTAGCTGCTTCAGGGATCAGGGCCTGACTTCAAGTGGCCTGTAATGCTGTACTTGGCCATTGTGGCCATTGTGAGATTGGCTCTTGACCTGGGTGGGTTGCTTCTGTAGTGAACCAAGAGACAGATAGGACTCACAGATACTCAGGGTGAGCTGAGTCACTCAGCCACTTGTCATACTTCAAGGACCCAAGGAGAGAAAGCATGTAGTATCTGAGGAGCTAGGCACCGAGATATTTATCAGTGTAGTTACAACTCATTCCTAGAAACTTGGCAACACCTCAAAGGGACGCTGAGAAAATGTGTGTGTGTTTTTTTTCTCCTTCTTTAGAATCTACTCGACAAGGTGGATGCTGTTAAGCATCACAGTAGTTTGCATTTTTGGAGCTCTTACTTCATGCTAGGTGTTTTGTCAATGAATCATTAAGGATCCCAAACATCATTAAGACAGATATTTGTACATCCCTCTTATAGATGAAGAAGCTGTGAGTTTCAGTGACGTGTGCAGACAGTAAGGAGACAACGGGGACCCGTACCGGGTCATTCTGACGCTGAAGAATGTGGCGCTCCCTTATGCTCTACTCTAGTCTTCCCACTGAAAACAGAAATGCCTCTAACGCTGTAAGGCACCACCACATCTGTTAGACACAATTGTTTCTCCTAAATAAGGACTCCTTATTGCTCCTACTTCAACTACCCTTGGTGTAATTACAATCAGTTTTAATATTGCTAATGATGCAGCATCTCTTTAAATTATCTTTATTACTTCTCTGAAAATTGAGGCTTCATTCATTGACACGTCAGCGTCAGCATTGCCTCTTAACTCTCAGCGATCATCAATATCACACGGGATCTTTCATCAGCTTCTGGCAGTGCCTGGAGCGCGCTCTCTCTCTCTCTCTCTCTCTCTCTCTCTCTCTCTCTCTCCCTCCGTCTCTCAACAAGGTCTTTGTCTATAATTCTTTTAGGATCCTGATGCGTGCTGTACAGTGTTCTCACTCTGCACACACTTATATTGTATTGCTAGTGCTTTTCTTTTATCTTTCTACTGAGTAATATTGATTTTTGTCTTCATTAATTCTTCCCATCACTGCCAATTTTCTTCTCCCTTTGTGTTCAGCATCTCTTTTAAAGTATTGCTCAGTAGGCTTATTCTAGATCTGCTGAGTTCTCACTCAATTTATGTCTCGTTATTTTTCACTTACATATGAGGCTGATTGTATTTTCTGTAATGTGCTTTCTCTCTACCCTTCTGTCATTGCGCCGTCCCTGCTCTGGTGAAGCTTTTCTCATCCTTTCATTCTCAGATGTGTCCCACTGTGCAGGATCTGGGCTCAGGTGTGGTGGGCAGCACTCAGGTCTGCTCTGCCTGGGGGAACCTGCAGGCCCTCTCAGGATCCTCTCCCTCTTCCGCCCTTTCCCAGCCCTGCTGCCAGCACAAAGCAAGGCATTTTCCTGTGCCTGCAAGTTGGTCGGGCTGAGAAAAGCAGTGCCCACAGCATCGGGCGCGCAATTGGCTTCTGGGTCATCCCATCTTTTGCCACAGGGCTCGAAGCAGTTGGGAAGCCTGTAAAATTCACTGTGAGGCTGCTGTGAACCAGGCACCCTGTATCTCGTCTCTCACTCCTTCTACCCCTCTTTCAGGATTAAAGATCATCTGTGCTTGACAGCAAAGAAGATGGGTTCTCTGGGAGGCGACGACCTTCCACAGTTTATTAGTGAATTAACTGGGGGAGATTCCACTCCTTGTTTATGTAACTCCAAAACCTATTCTCTATCGAAGAGAATTTGGTACTGGAGTGTTTCTTACACCTCTGGGTGTCTTCATTTGGATTGTATCCTTCATGTCCTAATTAGAGTGTACTTTGTTGTGCCCTGCTGTTGTGCCTTAATATTATTGCATCATGTTCCCTAGAGTTACTCATTTTCCCCATTTGATTTATAATAATCCCAGTGCATTGTTTCCTTTGTTCAATATATTAAAATCGAGTAACTGGAGAGTCCTATTTCCCAGATTCCTGTCACAGTGACAGCAAATCTCCATTAATTATAGTGTTTTGCTCTGACAATCTAATAATATCAAAGTCAGGGTTACTTATTAGTTTTCTTTTAATGAGTTAAACTTTGCTGCTTGTGGAACTTTTATGTGAATTCATTCATTTTTATCAGAACTGAATTTTTACTTTTAAACTGTGCCTGGCCCGTATACAGCATCGTGCTGATGTTTATTCCAGAATATTAACCTGGCTGATTCAGGTTGGGAGGTTAAAAGGTTAGGATGTGCTTAATTTCCCAAGATACTGGTAATGATTTCTAATCTGTGATACAAAATCGTAGATTAGATGCCAGAGTTCATTGTCAGTTCTGTAAATCTGCTTTAGAATGACTTGATTTCATGGGTATCAACATTTCTTTCCTTTCCTCCTGTCTTCTTTTTGAAGGGTTACGATCTACCTTTCACTTCTTTTTTAAATGGGTGAGGAATCAATTATTACTATGTTGATTTTTACAGAGGCACAAAGAGATGTATTAGGCAGAATTTAAAGTACACATGTGGGGCTGGGGATTTAGCTCAGTGGTTCCACTGCCTGCCTTACAAGCGCAAGGTTCTGAGTTCCATCCCCAGTACAAAAATAAATAAATAAATCAATAAATTAAGTACACAAGTACACGTGCAAAGAAAATAGTGTGGGCTCTCAAGAGAGAAGTAAGTGCCTTGTAGCTTGGAGCTGGTGATATTTATGTGTTTTTGGCCGTGGAAATCATGGAATTTGTGAATCTATAGAAAATATGAAATCTATAATTATTGGCTATGTACAATGTATAAAATGCAGAAATACATCAATAATAAAATAATAATTACCTATCATCCTACTTTCCAGTGGGATTATGGTGATGATCACTGTTAACCATTTTGACATATTTCCTTTAAATCTTTGGTTATGAGTTTATGTATATGCCTGTGTGCATATGTGCATTTATATTTATGAGATATTTATCAGCGATCGTAATAAATTCTCCCTTATTACAAGCTTTTCCATAAGCATAGTTTGATTGGTAACATAGTGTTTCATAATATGTTTACACCATAATTTACTTAACACTCCTCAGTGCTAGGTATTTAAATTGTTTCCAGGCTTATAAATAATGGTTCTTGATGCATATGTATCTTTGTCTATATTCTTTTAGATTAATTCCTTGAAGTAAAATTACCATGTTAAAAAATGAGACCATGGGAAAGATGAATAATACATAATGCTGGCCAGATCATCTGCTGGAGTGGCTGAACCAATTTTCATTCCACAGTGGTTGTAACCTGGGTTTAGTACCCACCCAACAGATATCACTTGCTGGCTTGGCTGATTGGATCAGCAAAAATGAGTGATGCTGCCTTCATTTGCAGTGTTACCAGTGAAGTTAATTTTTAATTGGTGTATTAACTTTTTAAAAAAAAGTTTCTTTTTTATCGATTGCAGTTAATTATCCCTCTTAGATCTGATGAGGAATCTTTATAGATGAAGGATATTGATGTAAATACTGTTAGACATTTTCTTAATTAGTTGTTAGGTTTTAAAAATTTTTTTGATGTTTCATTAGCTCGTGTTTTTTATTTTAATGTGCTATTTTATTTGTAGTTTATAATACAATATATAATACAATTTACATTAGTCAGCTTTGTGTCATTGTGACAAACAGCTGACATAAAGAATTTAAAAGAGGAAAGATTTTTTTGGCTCATTGTTTCTGAAGTTTCAGACCATAGTCAGGCGGCTTCATTGCTGTAAGTCCTGTGTGCATGCAGAAACATCACAGTAGGATGGAGTGGAGGAAAACTGCCTACCTCAGGGCAGCCAGGAAGCAGAGAGGAAAAGAACCAGAGCCCAAGGAGCCAGAAGGGACCAGGTACAGTTCCCAAGGTCACAGCCCCATGATTCACTCCCTTCAAGTCAGCCCTACCTCCTGTTTCCATTTCTTCCCAATGTTTCCATCAAAATATGCTTGAGGATTAATATGCTTGAGGAAATTAGAACCATAATCCAATCCTCAACCAAGCAATCATTAGCTGGCAACCAAGCATAAAGCATCTGAGATTTGGGGGAACATTTCAAATCTAAACTATAGCAATGATATATAACCATAAGCTTACTGTATCATACATCTATTATTATAATTTTATAATTTAACAGTTTATTAATTTAACGTGCTAAATTTTATTTGTAATTGGTCAAGTGTGTCATGTGTGTGTGTGTGTGTGTGCGTGTGTGTGTGTGTGATTCCCTCCACAGTTTAGTTTTCCATATAGAAGGAAAAGAAATATTTGTATTTTTTTTCTAGCTCCTTTAAAGGACTTGTTAAACTTTATGATTTACTTGGAATTTATTTTTGAGTTTATTTTGGGATGAAAAGAAACCTTTTGTTTTTCTTCCCAGAGATGATGGAGATGATGGCGCAGCAGTGTTTCACTTCCTAAGTCGTGTGCTCCCCCACAGACTTTTGTCAGTGCTATATCATGATGTATCTTAGGGTCCAAATCCGTGCTGCTTGGTTTTGTCGATCAGTTTTTTCTGTAGTCTATATTTGCACTCTTAATTATTATAGCTGTATAATGTTTTGATTATTGAGATTGTATTTATCCTTCTGACCTTTATTTTCCAGAACTTAATTATTTCAACCTTTTACATTATTTATATGAATCAGAACAATATTGCCTAATTTTTTGTCCCCTATCTCCCTTGACCTCAACAGCCCTGCCTTAAAGTAATCACTTGCAAAAGTAAAAACTAAAGGAAACACAAACAGTTCTGGATTTCTGTTGGAACCGTGTAAAACCAATAACATGAGCTATGCCGATCAAACTCTGTTTTAGTACCTGTCTTGCAAGGCACCTTTTTCAGAGTAGAAGCCACTTGGTTTTCTGTGTTTTCATCACTTTGTCTGGTATGATGGCCAGTGTGTACCAGGATAGGAGAAGCAGGGATGTACCGATTAGAGTCTGCAGGACAGGTGCTGCCGTCAAGTAGCCCCTGAGCTAAGAATCATTTTTACACTTCTAAAGACTTGTAAACTAAACCAAAAGAAAATATGTACTAGAAATTATATGCAGTCCACGGTACCTAAAATATTTAATTCTCTGGTTCTTTATATGAAAAGTTCACTTAGGGTCCTGTGCCCCAAAGTCCTGGCCCAGGTTCAGAAGGCATTTGGAGGTCACAGGTCAATTATCATCATCACTTTCTTTCACTTCTACACCTTCATCACTTTGACTTGGAAGGTTTTTTTGTCTGCTTAATGTATTTAAAGCCCTTCCACATGAAGATATGAGTGAATGCCTCTGGTTTTGTTTCTCTCTACTTTGTTTTCTTCCCAATAATATTTCAATTTTTTTTTCATACATTTGAAAAGTACCCAAGTGTGTGTTGTGAAACTTAAAAATGTGTACTTCTTTTGAAGGTCATGTCTTTCATCTCATTTAAAGACCTGTCCCATGAAGTAGGGCTGCTCTGCTCAGCAGTTGTACCTAGAGAAACATTTGCCAGGCTTCAAAGGTAGATTCCTCTGAGGTCTGCCTAATGCTGCAGATCTGGAACCCTGTTGTTTCCAAGACATCTTCTTAACTAGATTAAGGCATTTTGTAAACCTGGCTTATCATTGGATTATCTTCCAGAGAAAGTCCAGACTCCAGACTCCATGGGATAAGCCACCGTGGTGAGGCTTCTGGGTATCCTGAAAGAGCCTGCAGATTTTGTAAGGTCTTTTTGGGAGGAGGAGTGAAGAAGAGAGATGAGGGGCTGGATAAAGAGACAAAGGGCCTCCTGGTGTCCATGCCTGATGACACAGGTGAAGTCCGTGTCTCCAGAAAAGCTGACAGCCCCACGGAAAGAGAGGGCTGTGAGGGAGGTGATCCAGACAATACTTCTGCTCCGTGTTTAAGTAGCCTTAGTTTCACAGGGTGGGTCCAAACTCGAATGGGTGTCATTTGGGCTTCTTGCTTGTGTCTAGGAAAATATAATTTTTCAGGTACCGAATCCAACATTTTGGATACTGTGAAAGGACAAATAACCAACGTTTAAGCCTTAAGCTCTTCAGTTTACTTTCTGAAACATAAAAGCTGTTTAATAATACTTTTTTTTTCAAGTGTAGATTTATTCAAGGGGAGTGTAAGACAGTGCAGAGTTCAGTTGATAGAATTTACATCAGACAAGTCAGGCAGAGACCAAATTTCATGGAAAAAAACTTCTAAAGCAAAATCGTTCGAAATTTAAATGAGATTTGAAGGTGACAGATCAACTACTGAGAAATGCTTCAGTGCCTCACTTTTAAATTCTACAGGAATCTGCTCAGAATTTAGTATAGTTTTTTTTTTCTGATGGAGTGCCGTACTGATTTTGAGTTTTGAGTCCAAGTATATTTTTGCAGATGTAAACATTTCACTCAAATAAATGAAAATATGGCTGCATTGGGGATTGATTGAAAGCTATTGCATTGAGAATGTGTCTGGCAGCCATTTGGTGTCCACTCAAGGGTATCCCAGCAACTGAGTTTCAAGGACTCACAGGAGAAATTCCTGCTCAGGAAAAGTACACCAAAATCAAGAAGAAAATGAGATTTTAAAGATTGGTAGGCTTGCATGTATGGCATCATGCACTTTAAATTTTCTTAATCTGAAGTCATTTTCTACACATATGTGATATATGTAATTGTATGTATGTGTATAAATTTCACAAAGCCTTTGAAGTAGATACACAAGTGTTTGCTATTGCACTGATAACATGGCTAGCAAGCCCTATGGAATGTGAGGTGAACTATTAATGCTAGTACGGATTTGTTCACTATGTTATCACTGATGGAAATTAAAGATCTTGTTCAGTTTTGCTCTTTGTAGCCAGGTGCACTAAACGTTGGAAGTTGTCATTTGTAGGCAGGGTGGTACAGTGAACTGTACTCATAGGCAGGGTTGAAGTCTTGGACCTTCGGAGATGGGTGCTGCAACACCTTAACTCCTTGCTAGGTGGGATTCCATCCTTTCCAAGTCATTAGAACAGGTCTCTACATATTTATGAAGAAAGGAAATCTAAACTATTTTTAAAACCGTTACTCATTTCTTGGGAGTCAAATGAGCCACGTGCTATTTTGTTCCTCATTACACATCTTGCCTTGCCTGCATGAAAACTCAGGAAACATTCATTTAAGAAATGAATGACTAAACATTTGGTGTCTTGAGATCATAATCTTAGTTCACAAACTGAGGCATTGTGTAATTAGTACAATGGGGGTTGACTTTTACTAATTGTTGACTGCCCAACGTACAACATCAAGAATGCATTACAATTTTAGTCTTTTTCCCAGCACATGAGTAACAGAGTAGTAAGGATGTTCCAGGTTATGCCGCAGTTACCATTCTGTGGTTCCAAGAGCTCCACTCAACAGAGTGAACAGGCTGTTGCCATCCAGCCTGGTGACTTGAAGTGCTCCACACTACTCGGATATCAGTGAGACTCTGCCATGTCAGTCCAACAATGAGTATGAGAAAGGATGGAACATCATGTGTGGACTTCTCATTATCCATACCTGTGAGCAACACGTCCCACATCTGCTCCTTTTTCATTGCTCACAACTAGGCACATGCCATACCCAGCAGCAGAGGGTTGGAATTCTGGGAAGGAGAGGAAGATTGATAATTGCTGTCTACTGTTGTGCTTGGCAGCATATGGAAGGTCAATGACGTGGGCCAGGAAAGAATTTAGCAAAAGTAGAATAAGTACAGAAGGAAGTTTATTGGAGTACACCCTATGAAAGACAGCAGGGCATCAGGACAGGGGACTGCACTAGAAGCTGGAGGGGATGTTTTTTATGATAGGTGATGGAGGAAGTTCTGACACTGGCTGTTGGAAACCACATCCTTTGGGTGTGCTCGTGTTCTTGGGAAAGTTTGTGTTTTGACATCTTGAAATGTTGCTTGTCAGGCACATAACTGGGTCTCTAAGTATATGAATTATTCTCATTGTTCTGTTGATCGCAGTGTTGTTCACTACCATGATTCTTATACAGTTATCCCCATTTGTGGATGATAAAACCAGGCCGGCAGGGATTGGTTCCTTGTCCAAAGTTACACAACTAAGATATCGCAAAGCAAGATCTGAAACTCAGTTTTGCGTATTTTCAGAGCCCATGGTCTTAACAAACCATGCAGTGCTACTTTCCTTAAAGAAACAGATTTCCTTCTTAAGCAAATTTGTCCTCAATTAAAAAGAGAAGAATAATAAAAATATTGGGTTGGGCTTTCAGTTTATAAAACTGATTCCATTAGTGACTCACTTGTACACACACCTAAGTAACTTCTCTTGGTTGCTTTCCTCACATGAGAATAATAATTACTATGATTGTAATGTAAACTAATGCACAGAATAGCAGCTGGAGAGCTATAAAGTCTGTATAAAAATATGATGGTGTAATACCGACACCCAACTCTGAATTGGTCTTGTGAAGGTTTTTCACAGCTTCAAGATTCTAATAAGAAAATTTCTTGTCATGTAGCAAATAAATCCTCTCAGTTATCTTGATTTGTGGCATTATTTTCCTTGCAAAAGACTATGCTCTATAACGTGTAGTAGAAGGTTTAACTTAATTGGTGCAATCTCTTCATTAGACTGCACTGATGTGACATTTTGACCAGATGTATTAGATCTCAACTTTCTATTTTCCCTTCCCCTTAAATCTTTTTTATCATATTAAAACAAACAACTATTCTTAAAAGTAAGTGTCCCAGAGAGTGTTTCTAGATAATGCAAGTGGATGTATCACTGCAAATTCAAGAAACTCTTTAATATTTGGCCATTGATTTTTGGGAATGTGCCATGCTGCAAAGCTGTTACGTGCTGTCTTCCTCCTAATTCAGAAGAGCAGCCCTTTTCCCTGGAGGTAGGCAACAGAGGGGAACTTTTTTTTTTTTTGTCAAATGTGGTATATCCCCAGCCCTCACTTCCTGCTTTCCGAAGCTTGGCATGATGCTATAGTTCTCCTTATTTGTGCCCTATTGGTTTGATGTTTTCCACATTTTCCTCCCCAGTCCTGCACAGTGGCTCTCTGGGGGAAGGAGGACCTGACTTTCTGTCCCTTCTGCCTCCTCATTGCCTCTGATACAATATCACAGATTTTTAACAATGCTTTGACTTCTTCTAGTGCAATGAGTAAGATTAGAAAAGAAAAAAAAATGTTTCTGTAGAAATTGGGGAGCATAGCCTGCATATTTCCCTCAGACCATGTCTTATAGACATTCTTACCCCTCATTGTTTAAACATAACCCCGCTTGACCACGGGCAAGCATGCTATGCAGTTCTCCTTCTCCCTCATACGGACATAAAGCCTGTTATTGTTGATTGTTTCCCAGTTGGGTCACTTGAAAATGAAATTTCCTTTACGTAGAACATTTTCATTACTGGAGAGAGCAAGCCTCTTTAATTTTATACCTTTGGAGAGGCTGGGAAAACATTTACACTTACTGCCAATTTTTCAGTTTCAAAGTCCTAAGGACTCAGGAACGATTCATTACAGTACAGATTATCATGACACATCTCTTTATTAGCGAGCCATAAAAAAATAAGAAAAAGGGCCCGCAGAAAGCAGGCATTTATAGTATTAAAAGCCTCTGACAAATTATCTGTGTGGTGGTTTTAACGGACTTTGGAAGTTGCCTAAGTCTTTGACCGTGCTGTAATATCAGAATGTGGTCTGTCAAAACAATGGTAATCTATTGAATTTGCACAATACCTTCCCAGAGACCCAGTTTGGCTCTTTGCTTACAGTGAGCAGAGGACTGACGTTATGTCTCAGGGCTCGGAGAGGAGACCACTCAGCGGCACCTCCTTTCTGTTCATGTTCTGTTCATTTCTCTTACATAATTGCTTCTTACAGAGGTCTCATAAAACTATTTAAATGCTAGATGGGTTCAGTCTTTTGTGCATTAGATTTCATTCAGTTATAATACAGTTCAAGTACCTCTTCCCCATTTATCTTCTTTTTCCTATTGTTTCCTTTCAAATTCCTCTAGGTTTTTTTTTTTTTAACTTTACTTTACAGTAACATTTTTTAAAATGTTAAATTTAAAACATTTTAAAATGCTGCCGAGAGCCATAATCAATTAAGACAATCAGCCAAATGAGATTAAAAATCTTACAAGACAGAAAAAGGAAGAGTGGGTCTAAGGTTCGGTTGAACCCAAAGACAAGTAGGCATGAGACAGGGATTGTGGGTGCCACTGGGGGCCTGGCTTTTTCCTGTCTTTGTCTTCCAGTTACATCACCCTTGTCTGTTCTTCCCTGCAGGGTGGGGCAGAAGCTCCAGCTGAGGAGCCTGTTGCAGAGAAGCCTTTCTTAGGAGCTGGCCTCTGAGATGAAGGCTTGGGGAGAGGTCACACGCATATGATGGGGCTGTGGAGGTATGTTTTAGCACAGAGGAGTTGAGCTCCTGCTAAGGGCTGGCAAGTTGGAGATAAATCTTAGTAAGACTGACCTGGATCTCAAGAAAGTGACAGTTTAAACTGCTTGCCAAGTTTTTGCTATGCTTTATCTAATGTTTCTTCTTAAAAGTTGCCCAAAACCACCAAGGTTGCTCTACTGTCACTTCCTGGAACCCCATCATCTGGCATAGATAACCACGTATCTGTTCCAATCTGTGATCTGGCCCCAGAAAATGTTGAGGGGAAAATGTTTAACCCATCCTCCTTCCACTTCACCTAAGGTCTACATCAGGCTCCCAGTGCCGGTGTGTTTGTTAAAAACAACAAAACAAAACAACAACAACAATATAAGGACTAACCATATTATCACAAGGAAAGGATGCCACCCTTTCCCTTGGCTGAATTGTATTCTACTGTATATATTTGCAGGACATTTTCTTTATCTTTTCATCAATCAGTGGTCACTTAGGTTGATTCCATTTCTTGACTGTTGCCACTAATGCTGTGGTAAACATGGGTGTGCATATTTCTTTGACATACAGATTTCATTTCCTTTCAGGGTACTCAGCAGAAAGATTGTTAGCTACTATGGTAATTCTATTTTTAATTGTTTGAAGAACTTTCATAGTGTTTTCCATATTGCTTGTATGTACTAATTTCCATTTCTACCAACTGTGGAATTCCCATTTCTCTGCATCCTCAGTGACATTTGTTTTATTCCTCCTCCTCCTCTTCTCCTCCTCCACTTCCTCCTCCTCCTCCTCCTCCTCCTCCTCCA
>NW_022900930.1:40898142-40911952 GCF_012274545.1 Fukomys damarensis | reverse complement strand
CTCCTGTCGTTGTCATCATCTCTCCCTCCACTCTTTATCTTCTTGTCTTTTTGGTAATAGCCACTCTAACTAGAGTGAGGTCATGGTTCATTGTGATTTTTGTTTGCAATTTCCTGATGGTTAGCAATTGCATTAGTCAGCTTTTCATTGCTGTGACAGAATACCTGAGAAAGTAACTTTGAAGGAGTACGTAATAATTTATTTTGGCTTATGGTTTCATTGCTTTGGGTCTGTGGCAAATACAGTCATGGTAGGAGTACATGGCAGAGGAAGAAGCTTGTCTCATGGAGACTGGGAAACAGAGGAGGCGGCTGGGGTCCCAGTACCCCATTAGGAGAACACTCCCAATGACATGACTTCCTACCTCTAGGCTCTACCTCTTAACTATTCCAATACTTCCTTGTATCACTATTGGCTTGTGAACAAGCCTTTTGGGAACTTATGGGCCTTCTGGAGACATCCAAGATCAAAACATAATAGCGATATTGAGCGTTTTTTCATTTATCTGTTGGTCATTTGTATATCACTTTGGAGAAATATCAGTTGAGGTCTTTAGCCCATTTTAATTGGATTACTTGGGGTTTTGGAAGTAGAATTATACACAAATGTGTACATGAATTGAAGTATCACATGTACTCTATGACTATGTACAATTATTATATGTCATTCAAAAGTAATAAGATGAAAAATAACACAGGTGGTCAGGTTAGTTTAGAATAGATTGTGACATAATAGATATAATTTTAGGTTGTAATTTTTTTTGTAAAATGCAAATGTTTCTTGGAAGTCAAATCTGCAATAGCAAAAATAAGCTGATTTTTATTTTCCCTCCCCTTTGCTTATTACCTTTTTGAAATTTAGGCTCAGTTTTATAATTAGATCAGCCCTCAAGGAAAACATCTATCTAGATGTGCTGCATTAGCCTTAATTTGCATGGAATATTAACAGTATCTGTAGGATTATTTTCCCATCTATGCATGTGACTACATAACAGTTCTTCTAACATTAAGTTTTTAAATGCTTTTATTTTAAATATCAGCCTGTGGGGGGAATAATCAAGACTTAACAGAAGGGAAAATTAGGCTGATGACATAATCATACAAGAAAAGAGAACATTATCATAAACTGGAAAGAAAAATAGTAAAATAAAAATCTTACCAAGCGCATGTGGTAAATAAAAAAGAATGATTGCTGCTGTTTCTAAATACTAAAGCCACCCTACATTGAAAGAATAGCAGCTTTTTTTTGTTGCAGAGAAAAGGGACTGTGTGATTTTTCTCTCAACCAGAAAAGGGAGAGTGCCTTTCAGAGGGAACAATTTCCATAAGACTACAAATACTACATGCAGTTAGAGAAAAGAAACAAATTGCACACAAAGGAAAGCCTATCAGAATCACAACTGACTTTTCAACACAAACTCTCAAGTCAAGGAGAGCCTGGAGTGAGACATCTCAAGCTTTAAAAGAAAAGAACTTCCAACCTAGGCTGATGTATCCTGCAAAACTATCTTTCAAAGTTGTTGGGGAACTAAGATACTTTCACGACAAAGAACACCTGAGAAACTTCATGAATACCAAAACAGCACTCCAAACAATATTTTAAAATATCCTAGAAAAAGACAATGAAGTTCACAACTCCAGGAGGCACAACAGAGCAAATCCAATAGGCAAGAATTCAAAGGAAGAGGGAGAACAAACAAACAAACAAACAAAAGAACCAACAACAAGAAAATAATATGACAGTAATAAGTCGATACGTATCAGTTACAACCATCAATGTCAATGGCCTCAATTCACCAATCAAAAGAAGCAGACTAGCAGAATGGATTAAGAAGAAAAATCCAAGAATATTCTGTATACAAGAAACACACCTACTACAAAAGATACTCATAGACTGAAAGTAAAAGGATGCAAAACAGTTCTGCATGAGACAGGAGCCCAGAACAAAAGCAGGTGCTCAGGCACAGCCCACAGCATTTCCAGGGGTGTGAGCTCCGGGTGGGACAACATAGTTCTCTCACCTCACCTTCTTTTCTGCCTTGCCCCATTGACCAACCTCAGGGCACAGGATGGTGCCATCAAATACAAAGAAAACCCATCCTCTTTTTGAAAGCAAGAGCATAGCAACCTAATTTGAACTCATTCACTTAAATGTTTGTTGTGCTTCAAACACCTACAATTTCCAGGGAGAGAGTCCTCATCCACACAGTATGTGTTTAGTGCATCTTCATCATTTCTTTGCCTTATGCTCTTGTTTACACACGACAACTGTCTTATTCTTCTTCGGTTGCCAAAACAAAATACCATATAGATTGGGTGGACTCAACAACAGGCATTTGTTTTTCTGTTGTTGTTTTCTGGGGACCAAAGATCTAAGCACAGGGCAATTCCACTTTGGATGAGGACTCTTCCTCAAGCCTTATGGATGCCACCTTCTCTTTGGGGCCTCACGTGATCAGGAAAGAGAGTGAGCTCTCGGGCGTCTCTCCTTACAAAGATGCTGAAAGCAGCCACATGAGCTCCCATTGTCATGACCTCCCTTAAACTAAAGCATTTCCCAAAGGCCCCATCGCCAAGTTACACAATAACTTTTAAGGTCAAGTTATTTTGTGTGTGAAAGTCATAAAATATATTTTAGGATTAATGAATATGACATGAAATATCCCAAGTATGTCTTAATTTTCAGGTGCAATGATAAATCTATTGGCTTATTCTGCATACATTAGAAATGAAACAAATGAAAAAGGTCACTCACAAATCTCTCAAGGGAAGCTCTGTTTTCTTCCCTTTGCCTTTGGGTAGTGTTCCCCGGAGGCTGTGTCTCTATTTAGGGGTTGTGTAGGGATGAACAGCAAGGCACTTACCCTGGGTCCGGTCCCTGGGGAGGGCGATGGCTGTCCCAGGGAGCTCTGAATGCCATGAGTTTGTACTGATAAGATGATGCCCCTGGTTCCAGAATCCATCTGTCACAGGACATGCATATTTGCTTCCCAAAACTGCCATTAACACACTTCACATTTGTTAACCAGTAAAAATTTATTGTCTCATGGGTCTGGAGGCAAAGAGTCCAAAATCTGAAACTTAGAAATCTTAAAGATGCTGGCAAAGCCACAGAGAATTTGTCCTTGTGTCTTGCTTGCTTCTTGGGGTGGCTATTGATCCTTGTCATTCCTTTGCCTGCAGCAGCAGCTCTATAATCTCTGTGCTTGTCATTATTTTTACATGTCTTCCAGTAAGGCCACCAGCCATATGTGCTGAGGGACCCATCCTACTCCAGTGACATCCATCACCCTCACTTATTACAACTACAACCACCCTATTTCCTGACAATGCCACATTCTGAAGTCCTGGGGTTTAGGACTTTGACACGCATTTCTTGTTTTGAGAGGCAACCAATTAGCCATTGCAGGATCCTAGAATTTTTTTTTCTGTAGTGTGGATGGAAGCATTTTTATTATATACATTTTAAAATAGTAGGGTGACAAAGGAAAAGAAAGGGTAACAAGACTCCTCAGCTACCTGTACTGCACTAGCTACTGGGAACGCTCCCAGGTTGGACATGCCACAATAAAATGATTACATGCTGGAGACACCTTTGCCATTGTTCAGCAGTGACAATCAAGCACATCCTGGGCCAGAGGCCCCTAACTGGAAAGATACGTTTTGTTTTATCATCCCCCAAACCCTCTTTAAAAAAGCTCTCTGCATAATGCATGATCACTCCACTTAAATTGATGAAAATATAATGGGGAGAATTTCTTTAGTGCTATTGATGTATCGGAGCTTTGTTGCTTTACTTGAAGTTTCCTGTTGCCGTATGAAATACAGGCATGCCTAATGAGTTCCTGATATGTAGCCAGTGGTAAAGAGTGGCAGTAATTGAACGTACTCCACAAAATGTAGTGATTAAAAACAAAGAGAAGGTATTTCAAATGTTATACTTATTTCCAGCAAATACTTTCTTCATGGTTCTTTCAAATGCTTTGTCATTTGTTCTGGAAAAGTTTTCAGGCATCTTTGCCACATAATTATGGGCTATTTCCAAGGCTTTTGAGGAGCTGCCATAAACAGCAGATCTATACTTGAGGAAAAGGTGCTTGATCTTGCTTGTTAAGGATAGGGACATAAAATGGGCCATTTCAAATTTTGAGCTCCTTGCCAATAACTTTTTCAAGGTAGGTATGTTTTTTGAGTCTGTTAAGTTTCTGTGACATGAAGTCAGAACTATTGAAAGTTCATACTTGCAAAAAATTGAATGACTTCTTTTCAGGATTTTTTTTTTGCACTTTATTGCTTGAATCTTTGTAGAGCTAATGAGCATCAAAATCATTATGTAAACATACAGGTGTGAAATGCAGCTTTGAAATAAATATAGTAAGAAAAT
Source organism: Fukomys damarensis (assembly GCF_012274545.1). Classification (NCBI taxonomy): domain Eukaryota; kingdom Metazoa; phylum Chordata; class Mammalia; order Rodentia; family Bathyergidae; genus Fukomys; species Fukomys damarensis. The sequence goes on along the minus strand of NW_022900930.1, from coordinate 40,907,569 downwards.
GCTTTTCACTATTTGAAAGTTTAAGCCACAGCAGGTGTAATAATATACAACAAATTATTCTGTTGCTCCAGTTTCCATAAAAAATGTTAGAAAATGTCTGGATAAACTGTAGAAGAAGGAAAAACCCAGGCCACCAACCCATGCATTTCAGTGTCTTTGAAATGGGATGAAGCAATTGAGGAGTGCACAATACTTAAATCTAACAAGAGTTCTGTGAAACAAAGTAAAATTCAGGGGGAAATGCCTTTATGTAGGTAGTGATCAAAAGAAGACTATTTTTATCTTTGTGTTTCAGATGTCATCGAAAGTTCCTTCTAATATATTAGTGAAAAAGGATAAATTTCAATTTGGTATTTCAAGCTCAGTGAATTTCAGGTACTAAGTAATACTAGCTATGCCTTCAGCAATAGGAATTAATTGTTTTAAAGCATTTTGTTCTTTCAACAGAGCCCTCCTGATTGACTGGATGGAGTTTCTGAGAATGATACTTATAGAATGAATCCTGGCAGCATCTAAAGATTTACTTTTTTACTTGAGACAGTTGAGCTGTGTGCTTTAGGGAAGACATATTTAGGTAAGACAAGAAGATACTACTATGTGCCTGTTAGAATGGCTGAAATCCAAAGCACTCATACCATAGAAATTTTGCCATGTCCATACAAGGGAATATTACTCAGCGATGACAAGAATTGAGCTACAGATGGGATATGTGTAATTCTCCAATTATTCAAAGCCATTGAGCACTAATATATGGTATATACTTTTGTTAATAATAATGTGTCAGTATTGATACATCAGTTGTGATAAATGTACCATGTTAATGTGAGATATAAAGAACAGAGAAAACTGTAATATAGGAGAAAGGATATTTAGGAACTCTACTTTCTGATCGATTTTTCTGTAAACCTAAAACTGCTCCTTTTTTTAAATTGAATTTATTGGTACATTCTAGGTATACAGTACAGTTCCATTCATTACTGGGATCTTGTGCCTTTATATGACAGGTCTTGGTTCTTATTTTTTCCCCTTATCCCCACATTGCATCTTTTAAAAAGAAAGTCTATTAAATTAAAAAGCTATCAAACCATGAGAAGACAAAAGAGGCTTAAGTGCATATTACTGAGTGAAAGAAGCCGCTCTGAAATGGCTCTGTACTGCACAATTTCAACCACCCACAGTCTCAGAAAGGTAAAACTATAGAGACAGTAAAATAACCCACTGTTGCAGGGAAATTGTGCAGGGGATGTATAGGTGAAGCACAGGGAATTTTAGGAAGTGAAGCTAACTATAACGGAATGCACTTGACAAAACCCAAAGAACTCTATGCCATAAATCAGGAACCCTACTGTAAAGTATGGATGGACTTTAATTAATAGTAATGATCCATATTTGACCAGTTGTGATAAATATGCCACACTAATGCCTAGATGTATTAGTAAGGGAAACTAAGGAGGTGCTTGGGGATATGTGGGACCTTTGTGTAGTTTCTGCTCAGTTTTACTGTATACCTAGAATTGCTCTAAAAGAAAATCTCTCTTTAAAATTCAGCAAAAAGTTATATGAAATAGACAAATTTCAGTGTCTATAAAGTTTTATTCACACACACATACACACACACACACACACTCACACACACCTGGCATCCTGACCGTGGTGGCTACCCATATCTGTCTGCACAGGAAGAGGCTGGGCCACCAGTGACCTCCATCTGCCCCCACTCACCGGCTGGCTGGAACAAGCCCCGCCTAGTGGGACATTTATTCTCTCATGGCTTCCTCTGGGCTGTCCTAATTCTAGTTGAAATCTTAGGAGGTTGGATGTTTTCGCTCCCTGAGTCACTTTTTATTCTTAACACAATTTTGATGCTGTGTCTGGCTCACTGGGCAACTCATTTTCCTGCCTGTAAAATGGGAGGCCTGAGCTTAACTTCTTCCTCTTTTGTTTCTCCTGTCTCAGCTTGTCATCACCCGTAGGGGTGCTCTGAGGAGAATGCTATAGCAGAAGCATAGGTCCACTTACTGGGCCAAATTAAGTTCCTAAAAGAAGGGCTGGGTGCAGAGCTGGAGCTGCTATAAAATCAGATTAGGAGCATTGGGAAGCACAGATAGATGTATAGCTGCAAGGGGCTGTAACTGGTGATTTGGTTCAGTTTTATGCCAGTACATGGGAAACTTCCCAAGTTCTTAAGTCTATAGGTTTCACAGCGTGCGTAATACAGTGGGAAGATCTTGACTGTGAAGGAAGGAAAACTTGGGTCTGAAGCTCCCATCTCCCCTGCTAGGCAGCTGAGTGTCTTAGACAGGTGCCTGTCCCTCTGAAGCTGAGTTTCCCTATCTGTAAAATGGTAATGGCCGTATCTACTGTATATTTACCTAAAGGGAGCAGAGCAGATAAATGCAAAGTACAATATATGGGGCCTGACACAGCACCTGCTGTACCTTCCCTGCGTTTAATTTTCAGTGAAATGACCAGTTTCCTTCTTTCCTTCTTGAATGTCTCAAAAGAGAGCATAATTTGTCCTAGTTTTAATTCTGCTCAGACAGTTGGGGAAACATTTTTAATGTCAAACTTAACTCTCTTTTTTCAATTTCAGTCTCCTTTCATTTGTCCTATATCCTCTGGCCATGCTTACAAAAGCTTTCATAAAAGGTGGCAATTAAGCTACCTTCTCTACTTTCCCCAGATTAATTAACCCCAGTTTTCCTGACCTGCTCAGATCCGAGCTGCTGAGCACGCCTTTGGAAATGTTCCTCACCTCTCTCCAGCTCCTCCTCAGCCGTTCGGCAACTCAGCCTGCAGATGGAAAGGCACCTGGGCTCTCCTATGGGATTGGCTGGTGCAGAACGTGCCCGAGAGATCACTTCTGAAATTAAGTTTCTTCATCCATTAAAATGTGATGAACACAGTAGCTGCTGCAAAAATTTAAGGAATTAATATGTTGACATATGCAAAGTTCCCTGCACACTGTGGACACACAGAAAATACTAAACAGATATTAGCTATTTTAAAAATCTTTATATTTTTGAAATCATTGTAGAGACTCACAAGGGGTTAAAAAATACAGAATGTTCCCCAGTCCCCACCTCTCACCTTTCCCCAGTGGTAATGTCTTCGGTGGTCGTAGCACTGTATCAAAAGTAGGGCCTTGACACTGGCAGGACACTGTTAATGGAACACAGACCTTAGTCACATTTCACTGCTTGTCCCATGCTTCTTGCATGTGTGTATACATTTCTGGGAAATATTACATTCTAGATTTGTGTAACCATCGCCACAGGCAGAATTCGGAATTGTTTCAGTCTCCAGAGGAACTTCTTTTGCTTTGCCCTTTTGCTCACACTTTCTCTCCATCTCTGCCACCCGGCAGTCTTTCTGAGAATGCCATCTAAGTGGAATCATGTCTCGAGGTTGGCCTTTTTCATCCCATATAGTAACCTTGACCTTGATCTTGTTCTTTTTTTTTTTTCTTTTGTTTTTTACTATGGAGTTTACAAAGTTCTTTCTTTCTACTGAGTACAAGCACTATTTTGGACATGTGACTTGCAGATACTCTTTTTTTGGTTGTCTTTTCACTCCATTCATAGGATCTTTTGTAGAACATGTTTAACTTATTGCATTTTTTATTTTATTGATCATACTTTTGGTGTGATGTCTAAGATTTATTTGCTTAACTGGAAGCCATAAAGACTTTGTTCTTTTTTATCCTAAAAGTTTAGATTTTAATATTTTATGTGAGCATCATTTTGATTTAATTTTTTTAAGATTTGAGGTTTCAGTTGAAAATCCTTCTTTGCCTGATCATGTTACACCACTTGTTGAAAACAGGGCTTTTCCTTCATTCCGCCACTTTTGTGTCTTTGTTAAAAATTCTTTGGCCATACTTATGCACAGAAATTTTTAGGTCCTTTGATCTGTTGCACTGATCTACATGTCTCTCTCTCTCTCTCTCTCTCTCTCTCTCTCTCTCTGCCAATGCCACATTATCTTGATTGCTGTGGTTGCTTACTAAGTCTTAAAAGTGGGTGTTGTGATTTATCGAACTTTATTTTTTGTTTCCAGATTTGCTTGTAGGTGTTTTAATTCATTTGCATTTTCATGTCAATTTTAGAAGATGTTCTTATAAGGCTACAAAAAAATTCTTGCTGGGATTAGCTATTGTTTGAAATGTTGATATTTTCTTCATTCTGCTATTTGTTTTATTGTTTGAACACAAAGATCTTTACATCTTTAAAATGATCTTTTTAAAAGGCTTTAGAGATTTCTAGCTGGTGTCCAACACTGCATGAGAGCACAGCAGGAGTCTACCTTAGAGCTGACATGGGGAGGTGGGTGAGGTGCCCTCGGTTTCTCAGGAGGCTCAGGAAGAGGTTCAGGAAGAGCGCCTCGCTGCTCGTTGTTCTGTGAGATTTTCTGTATGCATAGGAAATCTTCTCTGAAGCCCACTGAACCTTACCTTTTTTCCCTATATGTTTTAGTCTATTTAAAAGCATGTAGAATTTCCCTGTTGTATTGCAGAGGGAGTATGGTCAAGTGTAGCATGGAATTACCTTGGAAACTAACTGAAAATGCCGGTTCCTGTAATGTAGCCTTGGCTATTTTTACTCAGTAACTGTGTGACGGGGATCAAGGCCCTATAATCTGAAGAGGTGCTGCTAAAGCTTCTGATTAGGTGGCTTGTGGGACACATTGTGAGAAAACAGAAAGATTAAAGGGAGAAATGTGGGCCTTCGTGTCAAATAGGCCTGGGTGTAACTCCTGACTTTCATTTGCTTAAGGTGTCTGTGCTTCAGTTTCTTCATGTATAATTTATAAGGGGACTAATGGATATTTGTTTTCTAGGTTTACATTTTGCTTGAATAAAGTGTATGTAATATTCTTAGCATTAAACTTGGTACCTAATCGGTGAATGCCACTCTATTTGTTTCCTTCCTTTTTAACAGACTTAAGTCTGACATCTACTTGAGATGCAGTGTGATATATCTAACAGGTCATTTTACTTTCCTCCTCATTTCTGAGAAGACTATACAATCATCCTTCAGTATCCACTGGGGATAAGTTCCTGGATCGTCCGTGGATGTCCAAATCCATAGATGCTCAAGTCTTTTACATTAAATTGGGTAGTATTTGCATATATCCTCCAGTGTATGTCTGATCTCCAGATTACTTAGAGTAGTACCAAATAAAAGGTAAAACTTTGGAAAGTGTTGTAATATTCAGGAAGCAATGACAAACAAAAATGTCTGTATATATTTAGTAGAGCTATGACCCTCACAGACCAAACTACATATTACTGATAACATGACACTTTTCCCCCCAATGCTTTTGATCCATGCAGTGGCTGGTTCCAATATTACTAATCATAGATTTCGAGCACAAACAGTATTTCCCATTCCCTTTAGGGTCATGTGAGCAGGGTCATGTGACTAACTCTGGCCAATGGAGTGAGTGGAAATGACATTTAACATTTCTAGGCTGAGATAGATGACCACATATTTGATTGATCTTTTCCTTATTGTGCTCCACTTTTGCTGGCTGGATGACACCAGGATTACACTGGAGCGAGAGGATAGTGAAAATACAAGATGAAAAGAGGCTCATTCCCTGAGTCACCATTTGGAGAATGCTCCAAATTCATTAACTAAAGTGAGAATTGATTAAAAAAGAAGTGAAACCTTTGTTGTTTTAAAACACTGAGATATGGGAGGAGACAAGTTACAGCACTTTATGTTAATTACTCCAATTAATGTACTGTTGACTATTTTTTAAAAATTAAAATTTTCTTTTGTGTAGCATATTTATAATAATAAGAATTTATGATTTATATCAGCTACGGCAAGCACATGAAAATATGTTAGCAGTTCATTAGAAGGCGAAGCTAGAGGAGATCTTCATTTGTGATAAATACAAATAATTTTTATACAGAATATTTTATGGGTTTTATGTGCATAATTGTAAGTATCTTTATCAGGTAAACGTCTAGATGATGGTCCTTTGAAGTTAAGGATCATTAGGAACACAGGGGGCAGAAGATATGGCATATAGAATCTCAGAGTCTATATTCTTGAAGAATAGCCTAAGAGAAGTAGACCTTCTAAAGGCAGTTACTTGGAGGAGAAAGAAAGTTTTAAAGTACATAATTATGCTATCTTGTCCTATAAAATAAAAGATTCTTGTGTCTCATGGGGTAGCTGCCCAAGACCCAGATCCAGAATATTTAACAAATTTCCTTAAATGACTTCATAGACAGGATCATGGGGAAGTCCTCTTATTAGGTGCTGGCTCAAGTATATGTTGCTTTAATGAAAGAAAAAGATATTTTGGGTTAGTGAATCATGGGGAAGGAGCAGATATTTCACCACTTTCAGTGAATGGATTAAAAGTTCCTTCTTGGCTTAGAAGTTTCCCTTCCAGAAGTGTTTATGATTTTATTATCATTGAGTTCAAGTAGATTTTGATTCATGAATTACTTAAAAGTTCATTGGTTAATATCTGACACCTAGGGATTTCTGGTTATCTTTCTGTTATTGATTTGTAATTTAATTTTACAGAGTTCAGTGAACCCTGTCTGTACAAAACCTAGTCTGTACTATATGTGCTGCCAAAGCAAGCACACAAAATTTAGTCTTTACAGATGTGCTGAGAATTGCTTTCTGACCTTGAATGTAATTAGGTGTTGTAAATATTTATTTATTCTTAGAAATCATGCAAACTTTACAGTTTTAGGCTATAGTGTTCACTTTTATGATGCTTATAAGAAATACTTCCTAAATTAAGGACATAGGTTAAAAGTAAAAGACTAGAAAAAAATTTTGTTCAAAACTTTTATATCTTCACAAAATTTTTTCCTGTTTATACTATTAGCTTCTGAGAGAGGTGTGCATTCAGATTATTAATTAGAATTATTTTCTTTGGTTCTTTCATTTTCTGCTTTATCTATTTCAAGGCTATGTTAGTAGGTGGATATACTTTTAGAATTGCTATGTTAATCTGCTGACAATAATTTCCTCCTCAAAGTCTATTTTGATTAACTTAGTTCTCCCAGATTTAATTTGGTTAGTGTTTGCATGGTATATTTTTTTTCTGTTTTCATTTCAAATACTCTGTCATTATGTTTAAGGCATGTCACTTAAAAGCAGCAGTATAGTTAGATTTTGTTGTTTTAGCTAGTCTGTCAGTCTTTGTCTTATAACTGGAATACCTATTTAATGAGATTGCTTATTTGGGTTTTAATGTCATTTTACTTTTGATTTCTACTTATCTTACCTATTTTTGCTCATTTTTCTCCCTGGGCTATTTTCAACTGAATATTTATTTACTTATTTACTTTTCTAATTTCTTTCCTCCCTTCTACTGCTCATTAGCTATATATTATTTTATACTGTCTCAATGATAATCTGAGTGTGAGCACATTATTTATCTTTAAATGATTAAATGCTAACATGAGCTAGTGCTTTTACTCCTTCCTGTGCAATGCCAGTGTCTTAGAATACTTTAACTCCATTTTATCCCTCCCAAATTTGTATGCTACTCTTTTGAATAACTTCAAAGGCATAGAAAATAATTAAATACAGTAACATGAATATGGAGTGATGAATTTTGAATATCTAATCTCTGTGTTTTGAAAAAATTGATTTACATTTAAGGTTATATGGTTTATTTTAAAATAATTGTTATATTTAGCTATTGTTCAACATGCAAAATTCTTAGAAAATTAATAATTATTTCTCTTGAACCATTTGATATGGTTCAAATAACATCATTGAATGAGATTCTTAGACTTGTAGCCAAGTGTTTTGTTTTGTTTTTCTCTACCTTGCTATACTGGGATTAAACCCAGGGTCTTTGAATTGAGCTATATATATTTTCAACTTTCCAGCTCTTTTGTTTTGTTTATTTCTTTTAATTTTGAGAGAAGATCTTGCTTAGTTGTGCAGGCTGGGCTTAAACTTAGAATTTTCCAATGGCATTCTCCACAAGGGCTGAGATTACAGGCATGTGCCACTACACCTGACTATATACCCAAGTTTCGTAAAGGTAATCCTTGGTATTACAAACAGGAATATGTGGGAGTCCTAAGTGATAAGACTGCCAAGTTTTGCCAAGTTGAATGAACTCAGCACATCAGTTCTAGCTGGTACCAGTTCCCTGGATGAGAAAGTGAGGAGTTTACTAATGTGCATCCGTGGAGTACTGCATCCTTATAAAGGAAATCCTATATAGAGGTGTGTTACTATGCATTTCTTGCAAACCTTTGTAAGTGTTGGTCATGGTATAGCTTGAAATTGGCCACAAGGGACTATTTACTTCCTGGGAGTATTTACTACACATCAGGGCTTGATTTATTGTTTTGTTGTATAGACTTAAGAAAATGATGGCGAAGTTTGATGATTAAAGTTTCTGGTGTCTTCTGTCTACAGCATCACATCACGAAGAGTACAGAAATATTCTAATATTCAAGAGAAATTATCTGGTTTAGTAAAGTCACTGTTGCTAGCTTGAATGAAACTATCACTTGATTCTAAACCTAGAAAATATCAGCCAGTATTCATGTTGGAACTATACTTGTTCATTAGTTCAGACATAAGTTTTCTATAGATATGAAAAATTTGGCAAAAATTAAGAAATCTATTGTTACATAGAATTTAAGGTAAAAGTATTATATGTTTTATTATTTGTAGATTGTGTTATACATACTGTATATTAGTGAATTTGAATAAATACATGTACACAGGTAAAGACATATGTGCGTTTTTTCTTCCTGGAGAGCTGGTTGTTAACATTTATCAGCAGGTCACTGACATCCTTCCTCCAAAACTGCAGGTAGTAGTTTTATTATTGTATCTACTGAATTTCTTTTTAAAAAAATTTATTGTTACTTACTTATAGTACATAATGATTACATTCATCATGGGGAGTTGGTACATGCACATAACATTTTAATTTTTCCTTTAAAATCCCACAGTAAAACTTTACAAATGTCACTGATTTAACTACAACAAGTGCATCTTTATTTCTTTACCGGAATTATCCTAGAACTTGAACTAGTTATCCTCCTGTCAGTAGTATAAAAACTACCAAGGCCTCAATCTTTTCACAGAATTTGTACAACCTTTTAGAAGTGTTTTTTCTGATTATATATTCACAATGCAAAAAAAAAATATTTTCCTTTTTCCCTAAAAAGTTTTTCTGTTACTGTGACATTGCCTGTGAAGCTTTTTTTTCCCAGTGTCCTTTGGACAGACTTTGGGGGTGAGGATGTCTTATATGCCCTCTCCGAGAGACCTTTGCTCCTGTGGTGTCCCTGTGGACACTTAGAAGGGGCATCCAGCTACAGCTTCCAGGGAACTGCCACCTCCTAGGGGGTTGATGCTCTGATTTTTGCCTAATAATTCTTTTTTTTCTTTTTCTTTTTTTTTTTTTTTTTTGG
>NW_022900930.1:40884881-40893126 GCF_012274545.1 Fukomys damarensis | reverse complement strand
AAAAAAAAATCCAAACTAGGGAGATGAAAATTCATGAACAAAGTTGTTTTTAAAGACAGCAAGTTCCTTATCAGTCGTCCTGCTTTCTCCAGCTGTGTTTTCTTTTTTCTTTTCTTTTGTGATAAAGGGAAAGATTTTCAGCTTCCAAAATGTCTTACAATTGCCTTATTTAGTCGATCTTACTTTTTTATATCTCCCCAAAGGGTCACAAAATCTATCCACTTAAAAAGAGAAAATGATGTGGTTTTAGTGCAAAGAGAGAATAGCCACTTTGCAGACCCATCAGGAATGGGAGTAAATGGAACCTGGCAATCACAGCCACAACATACTAAGCAGCTGCTATTGTCTCCAGTGTCAGGAGCTAGACAGGGAACATGGGGTGAGCTGCTGGGGCGGGATACTTCTTCAACTCCAGAAAGTCCAGATAAACTGTTGAGTGTTCAGAGGTGGAAAGGATTGTTAAGAGTGCACAGAACACGGTAGTCTTTGGATGAGGCACCCTTCTTCTTTCTCTTGAGCCTTCCTTTGGGGTGTTCCTTGTGAACAGACGACCTTTAGGAATAAGGAGGAGCCTTGCAAGTTAAGGGAGGGGCTAAGTCTTTCAACGGATGGATGAGGTTTTGTGTACTTGTCTGAGGGAGAAGTTTTGACCCAGGTTACAAGTGCAGGGGATATTCTCCAATCGAGAACTGGCGAAATCATAGAGCTGGAAGGTGTCTTAGAAGTGCATTTAATCCAAACCCTTAGTTTTACCAAAGAGGAATAGGCTCAGGTGCAAAAAAAACATCTTGCTCAAGTTTCCCGTATCAAAGAAACATAGCTAAAACCAATTCTGTGCATTTCTGGCCATACTTTTTCCACAGTACTATTGTTATATTCCCCTTGCTTTCTATTATGACTTTGCTACTGAACATTTCTGCTGCTACCTTGCAAAAATATACCTTGCAGGTTCAGAAGTATAGCTTGTAAACTGTTTAGTGCACAGAGACTCGTCAGCCACTGGAGGCATGAATCAGCAAGTTGTAATGTACAGCATCACTCCAGGATCCTGTGTGTGGGGTGTGGGTGTGGCTGCATGCCAGATGCATACTCTACCACTGACCTCCATCTTCCAGTCCCTCAGGATCCTTACTGCCTGTGACACAGATGTGTGAAGTTTAAATTTCAAAAATCCAGCTGTGGAATCGGACTACCTGACATGGTGTGTGACCCTGAGATGGTGTGTGACCCTGTGCAAGTTATTTAGCCTTTCAGAACTTCAGTATCATCTGTAAAGTGGGGCACCACAACTATATCACCCACTAGATTCTTTAGACAAGGATTATATAGAATAATCCAGTAGATGGGGATTCACTTTGTAGCAAGTATTCAAAAATTGCTAGCTAGTTATTTTTTAATAGCTTCTCTGCCCAAATCTTAAGAAAATGAGAACTGTGTTTTTGAGAAGAGAGGGTGTATTGTGTAGGCATAATCCTTTAGTGCCTAGGAAAATGTTCTGGAATTATAAAGTCGTGCTCCCAATAATCCAGAAGCTTTCTTCTGTTGTCTTTTATGTCTAGTATGGCTTGCTTATTTTTATAGCTTTTCTCCCAGTAGCTGTCTTACTTACTCACAAATTTAATAACTTGTTTTTAGACCTACAGTTTCCTCTGTACTCCATGTTTATAATATCATGGTTTATGGAGGTATTATTGATATATAATAAATCCACACATTATATTGAAATGATATACTTTCATTAGTCTTACATATGCATCCACTATATACCTGAAACCATCATCACAATAATGTACCTAATACATTAACAGAAAAGATTTTATACATCCCTCGGCAATCTCAATTTCATAACCCTCTGGGGTGTCACATCTTCTCACCTTGCCCATCCTCAAACCTCCATCCCCACGCAAAACATTACACAGATGGAATTATACAGGCTACACTATCTGCTTGGCTTCCTTCACTCAGTATTGTAATCATCTGTGCTGATACTGTGTTCTAGATGGTCACTCCTTTTGTTATTGTTGTGTACTCCATACTTTTTCTGCATTCACTCTTTACCTTGTCCTGCTTACCTGGCTGTGGTGTGGAATGAAAATATATTTTAGTGATTCAAAACATTTATTGAAGCTGGGCATGGTGGTGCACGCCTGTAATCCCAGCACTTGGGAGGCTGAGGCAGGAGGATTGCTGTGAGTTTGAGACTAGCCTGGGCTACAAAGTGAGTTCCAGGTCAGTCTCAACAACATAGTGAGACCCTGTCTCAAAAAAAAAAAAATCCAAAACATTTACTGATTAAACAGCTATGTTTCTTGTTTTTTTTTTTATTTCATTTGTTTCCTTGTATACCTAATAAGGAGAACACAGTTAATGTAGGTTCCCTGAAGACAGTACTCATTTACATTTTGTATGCATAGATTTTTTAAGTGAGATTTGTAAACCATTTTTACTTATTTGAACCTTGAGATTCTCCTTTCTTCCTGGTCTCCCTGGTCTTTTCTTCCCCACTTTCTCTCTCCCTCTCTCTCTCTCTCTCTCTCTCTCTCTCTCTCTCTCTCTCTCTCTCTCTCTCTACTCTCTCTATTTCCTGATGAATTGATTGAATAAATTCAGTTCTATAAACACACAAGGTGTTGACTTCCATGGTGAAAAATTTACTTTGTTAATGTTAATGTTAAAGTTAAAGGCTTTTTGAAAATGGAGACAGCATGTTTTCAATTCCCTTGCAGTGAAATACATTAAAAATAATGATACAACAACAGTAATGTGTTTGTAAGTTGATGAGAGATCATTTGAGAGACAAGTCCATTTTTGCAATGACTTTTTACCATCATCATAGTTATGGTATCTCTGAACTACTGACATTCCTGCATGTATGAAAGAATAAAACAACAATTGACATTTAGAATAAAATGCCTGTTCAAGTGTGAGGAAAGTTTTAATTCCTTCGTCACAGTGTCACCCTATGAATACTGTAGACCAAGCCTCAGTGCCAGAAGTACAGCGACTTAGCAGTGTGTGGAAGGTAGAATTTAGCCAGAGGGAATCATAAAGAAGCCAGAGAAAACAAACTTTACCCAGTCTGCATCACAAACTTGTGTTCTGGGCAGTTGTCCTGAGAGTTTGCACTGCCCGAGAGGCCTGAGAATGCAGCAGTTTAAAAACTGTAATAGAAATGTACACACTGACTGTAGAGACACAACAAGACTTCTAGGAGTGCAGAAAGACTTTTATGAAGAATGATGAAAAGTAAGTGCAGTTTCTGACCTGGGAGGTAACTCAGAGATGATTTGTCACAGACTTTTATTTTGCAAGTTACTTGTGCAAGGTCATATGATTTCTTAACAGCAGTACTGGGAGGGGGGCCTGGCACTTCTGAACCACAGTCCTGTGTCCTATCCGTGTTGTACATTTCATTGTGTTGGATTTTGTGTGCTGGTGTGCAAAGGGTTGGCATACACGACGTGTTCTCTTTAGACCGTCCCTTTTGCCTGGGACATTGCATGCTTAGATGAATCTTCTTGATCATTGTGTCTTCTTTGAGGTGACTTTGTTGAATGAGAGGCTGTGCTCCTCTAACTCTGTCCACCAGCTCTATGTTGGAATGGCCCCAATACAATGTACACTTGGTTAACAGACAGATCAGTGGTGCTGTTTGGTCGTCTTAACTACTCTTATCAGTGAGCCTGCCAAATGTCTTTGTACCCAGGAAGCCCATAACTGTCAGTGTCTCAGGAGGTTTTAAGCCCCTCTTCCCTAGTCTTCACACGTAAATTGGAATTGCTTTACTGCATCCTCATCATTCGCTCGTGCGGCTTGTTCCGATCTGTACCTTAGCTGCTTGCACAAAGATTCTCTGAGTGGGAAGGCGACCTTCAAGGATCATCCGCCCTTACTGACAGTCACTCATTTAGTCTAAATCCTTTGTTTTTACAGATCTGGAACTGAAGACTCATAGGACTTGTCTAAAGTCTCAAAGTAACCCACTGCGTGGGAAAAGCCAAATCTCTTGTTCTGAGTAGGATTAAGTGTGGCAGATCTCCCTGAACCACTGTTCATGCCTCTTTAACATCAGCGATTGTATCAAGCCCAAGCTGAGCAGCTGCAGTCTCTCAACAGGGCCAGGGCCAGCCCAGAAGGGTTTACTGGAAAAAGCTGTTTCATATGATGAACCACAGCATGAGAGTGCAACTATGGTTTTTGCTAAGGTACATTAGCTGTCTCTCTGTACCTTAGTTGATTTAGGAGAAAAGTCTTATTGGCTCACAACCAGTGACAAATTAGGAGCAATTTAGTTCTCTTCAAAGAAACTAGTTATAACCCTGTCCCTCTCCAATGTCAATTAGTCACCCTTTTTTTATGCTCTAAAAGCATTTTATTTGTGTCTCTAGTTGGCATGGGACATGAGTGACTGCATTTTCAGTGTTGTTAGTTCATATATTGGCAGTATGAAGTGGTTCAAATTGGGGGCTCATGGGATAACCATTCCTATCCTAAAAGGATAGGAGGCTTTTAGCATATATTCTTGACACCTTTTAAAGCAGTAACAGATGTGAACATTCAAGAGATTTTAAATAACTTAATGATATAATTTTGTTACTGAAGATTACGTATCAGAATAAGAATCTAAAGTGAATAAAATAAGGGTGACCCTCCTTCAGCGGAAGGATTAAAAATAAGAAATGGATATCTTTTCATTTAATCTGCACTTGTGCATTCCAGACCAGGACACAAAGATTTTGTTGTTTTTCATTTCTTGAATGACAGAGGACTAATCTTTTGGGGGAAGAACTCATGACTTTTAAATAAGTCAGTTGTGCCATAAAACATACGATTTGCAATGAAATTATTTAAGGGGGAAAGAATGTGGTTAAGAGTATAGTAATATGCTATTTGCAATGCCTAGCATCCAAGGACACTTTCTTTTCCTGAAACAATGTTTTGAGACAGATGATAATTTTAGAAGTTGATGACACAGCCCCTGACCCTGCCCTGGCTCTGGCTTCTGGTACATGACACAGAAGGACACCATTGACTTCCCCATATTTTAAAAGTGACCGTCTAGGTTGAAAAGCATAGATCACTCTCCACATGTTCGGAAAGAAAATCTCAGCGGAGACTCCTGCTGGCAACAACCTATCTCCTCTGTTGCTGCTTGATGTTTTCATTTGTTATTCTGGGTGGGCTGACTGGAAGAGGTTAAGTGTTTAGTCACCCACCCCAACCCTATTCTTAGATTTTAGGAGTCAATGTCTGAACCTACCTTGTTTTTGGTTTTTTTCTTCTTTTGGTACTGGGGGTCAAACTTGGGTGCTTACACTTGGGAGACGGGCGGCAGAACCACTGAGCTAAATCCCTGACCCCAAACCTACCTTGTTTAGGTTGACATAAAATTAAGGATTTAAATTGATGGGCATGAAGAAGCATTGAAATTTAAGGCTGTTCCATGCCAATTACGTTTTTTTAAAGTTCTTCGGAAGTGAAAATGGGAAGACGTTTCGCTTGTTCATTGTCATTGGCTGAAATGGACTTCCAGACTGTTAGTGCATTGCAGCTCTCAGTGTCCTCATGTTTCATGTTCTTGGCTGCACTTTTCAAAAGCTGGTGATGGTCAGGGCTCTGGGGATTTAGCTCAGCGGTTCCGGAGCCTGTCTGGCAAGTACAAGGGCCCAAGTTCGATCCCTGGTACATAATAAAAGTAGGTGATTGTCGGTAGCCTTTTTTCTGGTAACAGGATTAAAAGCTGATTTATTAGTTATTTAGGGAAGACTGCTAGTTAATTTGCGATGAAATCTGTTAGGATGGTGGAGCAGGGCTGGCTCCCCAACCTCTAAGATCTCAGTTGGAAAACTTCCTTAAGCCGAGTGTGTGATTTTTCCACCACTCTTGTGGACAGTGGCCTCCTCTTGCCCATCCCTTTGCACAACTAAAGTGTGCAAGGGCACAAAAGCTCCCCAGAACCTCATTCTCCGGGCCAGACTCTCAGAACACGAGGGGCCTCGGACAACAGGGAGAGGACCCAGACCCAGACACAATCAGACCGAGGGACACCTGTGTCACTTTTTCAATCACACAAAAGAAGGAAGGCTCTGCACTCGCCTCCCGCAGTTTTTCCCTGGATTTCATTTTCACATTTAGCCCATTCTGTCTTATGCTTTGCTATTCAGGAAGACTAGTCCAAGAGTATGTCTCTGTCACCATGATTTCTTATAAAGACGGAGAAGGGGCCGGGGGCGGCGCTGTGCTCCCAAGGCCTCCATGACAGCCTTTGGGTGCGGGCAGCACGTCTGCCTGGCCACCACTTCGTACAGTCACCTCCTAACCCCCCATCCTCCCTGTTAAAGACCCACACACGGAGACTAGGACTTGTGCGCATGGCTGCAACACGGAGTGGGAACAGTAAGGTTTGCTCTTTTTTTTCTTCTTTTTAAGGTTTCAGTTTTGAATGTCAGAAAAAGTCCTAGCTTTAACCTGGACGAGCCAAGATTTCTTGACATCGTATATTTCCTGTTTGTAAAAGTGTTCAGAGCATCCCTGTGCAAGTCCCAGGAGTCCCTGTGTAATGCGTAGCATGGCATGGGCCACGTTGCAGGGGGGCTGTTGGTGTTGCTTCTCTTCCTTCCGGCTGGATGCACCCCCTGTCCCCAGCACATCTGCAGTTCTTCTGTAATCTTCCGCGCTGTTGCTTCTCTCTCCCCCTGACTGCCAAGAGGGTTGTGCCAGTGGTTCTGCCTTCCTGTATTTTTCCTTTTCCTCTAGTAGCTCGATAAGGCTCCTCTGGAAAAGCATGAGGCTTGGAACTACTAAGGAGATGTGTGCTTCCCAGAGCCCAGGAGCGGAGTTTTAATGAGTTTTTTCGCTAGAAAACAGGGAGGAGCAGAACTATCCTTTACCTCTAATGGGCAGTTTGGTTCTGTAGGTTTCTCAAAGCAGGATGACTGTGGGCTACTGGGTCTGGAGATGAAAAGACTGTGAACATTTCTCTTCAAGTTCCTGCAGTGAAAAGTAAAGTTAGGTTATTGACTGTATAGCGGCTATAAGCTGAGAGTCTGTTTTCATTATTAAAACAAATATGCTTTTGGTTTATGTAGATTTTCCCCTTTCTACTTAGACGGCTGTGAACATTCAGTAAGGATACCAAGAAAGGCCATGCCAGTGGTTGGGCCTCCAAAGCTGTCCTCTGAATGCTAAACAACAGAAAAAAAAACAAAAACAAAAACTTTTAAGTGATTGAAAATGAAAATGAGAGCTTGATTGGAAGCCAAATTATAAATTTATTTCAACTCTTGGCCTGCAGGCTGTGAAGTAACATTATTTGTTGTCAAGTTTGGAAAACAACTCAGATTCAGGTCCAAGTGATTATTCCACTTTGACACTGGTGCCTCCCTGCCAACTGCAATTGCATTTAGTCATAGATTAATTAGCCTGGCAGAGGCGGAAGAAGGCAAGGAGAGCCAGCCACAGGAGGCGGCAAGCCAGGCCATGAGGTGGGGCCAGAGGGACTGGGTCCTAGGCAATTTCCAACCACCTCAAGGTTAACCCCGTGCTGAACTGGGGAGAGACAGTGTGGATGGAAAACGGACTCTACACCTCGGTACTACACCTTCCAGGTCTACTGACTTGGCTGGTGCCAGTGAGCTGGGGAAACCCTTCACCCCAGTCCCCAGGCGGCATCCCCAGTCACCGGACCAGTGTCTGCAGACTCAGCACTCATCCGCTTTGCTCTGGGGCTTGCACAAACACTGCAGGACTCTCTTACTCCTGCCAGTGAAATGGAAGCAGCAGCGTGTGTGCACACACACATTACTGGGTTATAAGGACAGGTGGGATCACAATCACTAGAGCTCTTGAGCAAGCGGGCTCTGTGAGAGTTAAATGAAGACAGGGTTATTAACACGTGTAACAGGTAGCTCGTTCTTTTTTCGCGGTATTTCCTGCTGGCCTTCCATTCCAGGGTATGCTACCTTCACCTCTTTTCCCATTCTGCGTTCATCTTAGCTACACATCTCTTTCCTCCAAAGAAATTCCTCTCCGGCAGGGGCAGTGCGCTGTGGTGCCCCCTCCTGTCCCCTCCAGGCTCTGTCGCTGGAATGAAATGAGCTTGGAGTGCTGCAGGCCTGCGCCTCCAGCGGTGGCACCCAGCGGGACCCAGGGCGCTGTCTTCCCAGGGGCTTGTGTTCCTTGGGAAGCAACCCGAGTGGAGCGCTGTCTGTCCCGCCCGGCTGCACACTGCGCTCCCCGGGGACGG
>NW_022900930.1:40813523-40884850 GCF_012274545.1 Fukomys damarensis | reverse complement strand
CGGGAGCGGGCCTCGCCGCCTCCCCCTTCCCTGGAGAAAAACTTACGGGAGGATTTTCTATTTTCAACATTTCGTTCTATGGCTTTCTTTCTTCTTTAAAGTGGTGGCGCTGAGCGCGGTCCTGGCAGCGAGGGCAGCGCCTCCCTCCGGCCTCCCGCGCTGAAGCCGGTGCGACTCAGGCGCTGTCACAGCCTGGGAAGCGGCTGTGCTAGGTGGGAGCGGTGTTGGCCAGCGGTGCGCGCGTCCTTCTGGCGAGGTCAGCTTTTTGTTTGTTCTTCTCCACTTGAAAGCTCCCCGCTTAGCTTCTCATGGTCTTCTCTGCCGCTTTCGCTTGTTAAAACATTGATTTAAATTTTGAAACAAGTATTTTTGCATTTTACTCATTAAAATAGGGAGGGGAAAATACTTGCTTTGGGGGGGCAAGACTTTCCGATGAATCGTGAAACATTTTACCACTTTGTAATGTCACCTGACTGCCCCCCTTCTGGTTTAGATTCCTGATCAAGGAGAGGGGCCAGGACAGCTGGTATCCTGGGCAGCAATGAAGACGTAGCCGCGCCGACCTTTGCTTATAGTGCCAGGTAAGTGCGCCTGTCTCATTCAGTACTTTGGTTATGTTTGAAATGTGCTAAATTTCATTTTATTTTCAGTAGTTGGATTAATGACAAGCTTTTATTTCAAGACAGCAATACTTTTTCCAAGTAATGCAGTTACTTAGCTTTGAATCCTCTTTTTCGGTTTTGAAAGACTGTAATCTACGTTTAACTTTGCCAACTTTTTAAGTATTTATCTCTTCTCAGAGTGGCAAGTGACTTAATAGCACAGCTACAAGAGTTACATAATTCTTTTTTTTATAAAAATGTTCACTGAAAGCACTATTTTTCCCTTTTTTCAAGTTAGAACAAAATCTAATCATTCTAAAATACAGTACCATGTAATCAAATGGCTAGCATAATCTTGACTATGCTACAAAATATTTATTTAAATACAATGGTATAGAAAATTAAAGAATGATTTTTTTAAGCTTACAACATTTCAGAGGTATATTTCCTAGAATTCTTAGACAGGAGCACCCTAATGGATTACGTGGTTGGTTTCTGTGGGGGAAACAAGTATAAATCTCTGGAATATTGTTCCAGTTCTGCTCTTAGAATCAATAATTTTGGATTCTTTGCAGGAAGGTATTTTATTACACTTGGCAAGACTAAATTTAAAAAACATAACAAAAAGCAAAAGAAAAACCTTAGGGACATCATTAAGGTGTGGATATGGTTCCTGTTTTTAGCAAAGCGCAATTCCTTTCTTCATTTTCTCCAGAAATGACTCAGTTGACATAAAAAATGAAGATAAGTGAGCTGTGCTGGAGATGCACATTTATCCATGAAATGTAGCCTTCATCTTCCCTCTTCATTTATCAAATTTCTGTCACGGTTTTCCTCGTGCTATTGTGTTGTTGTTTTTCTTTTTGTTACCACGATTGAGATAAAAGACTGGGTGGGAGTTAGAGTGTTTGGACTGCACTGTATTGGATGACAGAGTATGTGGCATTTTAAAAAGAACTATGTTTGATTTCCTAAAAATAGAAAAATGAGCAGCCTTGGCCAAACGTTAATAACCCCGGAGTGCTTCTTCACAAATTCTTTGCTGTGTAGAAAAAGTCCAGTGGCTAATAGGCTTGGGTGACTCGGGGCCAGCCTGAGGGAGGGCACGCGGGATCGGTTCCCTCTTGGGTCTTGTGATGTCTAATGTTTTTGACTTGGGTGGAGGAAAAAAGAACAATGTCAAAACCTCGTGATAATGTTAGCAAAGCGTCAGAATAAACTAGCAAAAGAGAGTGACAGTCAAAAGCTGATGAAGTTCTACTTGGCAAATGCAGGGTTAGGGGAGATTTACACTCAGAAGTTAGGTTCTCAGAATCATGAGCTTGGGTGGCAGAAGCACGAGGCTGCACAGCACACGTGGGATTTGAGGGGCAGTCACAGTGCCGTGGAGCCTCAGCACACATGCAGGGGGCAGTGCCAGGGAGCCTCTCGTGGGAACTGGGGCCGTCATCTTTGTCCAGGAACGACTCCTCGCTTTGTTGGAGTGGAGGTTTGAATGTCCTGCAGCCGTGCCCCCCACCCGGCTCCCTGGGAGCCCGAGTGCCGCCTAGGAGGAGAGCGAATGGCTATGTTGTTCCTTGCACATCGTGTGGGCTCGGTCATGGCGAAATCCCAGGCAAGAGAGTTCATCGTTTGACTCAGATACTTAGTAGTGCTAGGCCATAAAAGCCTCGCAATCGGGATGCCCTGTGTCCTGAACACATCCTTTACAGAGCCTGTCCCAGCAGGTTTCCTCCTCAGCTAATTGCTGCTCACCATATATTTATCTTCATTCAGTAGCTTGTCCCAGCTCATTGTTGTATTTTCTGCCACGCCCTACCCTAAAACGTTTCCACGCTCCCATATCTTACTTCCCTTCGTCCTGTCAGGAAGAGATGTGCTGCCATCTCAGGGCTCCGTCCTTCTCCGTCCCTGTGCTTTGATACCACCTGCTCAGGTCTCCACACTTCCCAGCCCCTCTCTTGCCTGCTCCTCCCCCAGTTGAAGTTGGATTGTCTCTACACTCTTCTTCCTGCTGGAACACTTTCTTGTTGCTCCTTAAAGAACTCCTACTGATCCTTCAAAACCCATCTCCACAGCTTTCAGGGAAGCTGAGGGAAGGGAAGCTTTCCTCTATAGACATTGCTTAGTTCTGAGACTAAGACATTGCCTGGCTTCTGTGAAGTGCCACAGAAGGGCATGGATATATGAGTGAGTGAGTGAATGAGGGAAAGGTAGAAAGTGAATAAAGAGATGTCTCATATCTGAACCTCTGCCATTTCTGTTTGCAAGAAGGTCTTGTAAGCAGAGAGCAGACTTTGCTTTCTCAGGTGATGTTCCCCCACCTCCACCATGTCTGGAAGTCATGGTTCTACAGACACATCACCTTGTAGGCCCTCAGGAGCTCTGCAAGCTCAGGAGCAATCTCTACCAAATATCATAAGATAGTACTGATCCAATCTTCTTGAGAATGAACGTGGCGTAAATGCAGCTATGAGACATTCCACTCACGGCAGTGGCTGTCCCATAGGATCATACCATTGAGGGACATTGCAGCCTTCAAAATTTGTGGAAGTTAGCTCCATGAAATTCTTATGATGCATTTCTCAGAACTCCTTTCCGTTGTTAGGTGATGCTGGTCTATACTATAGAACTATCATGTAGTAACTTGGCATATTTGAAAAGCCAGATAATCAAGTAGAACAGTTTGTGTCTGTGGAAGTGGTTTTCTTTTTTTTTTTTTTTTTAACTTTTAAGATGTTACTTTTAAGATATTTTCATTTCTCAGAATGAGGTATAAAATCTGTAAGCTTTTAATGAGTGTCAGCTTTGACCACCTCAATCCTAATTTATTCTCTGGAGTCATAGTTTGTTTTCCACACTTGAGGCTTCCCGAGGAGGTTCACACTGGTGCCACAACGGGCATTGAGGGACCTGTGCCTTCTGGCCAGTTCTAACTTCTTCCTGTGACTCCTTCGTGGTACTTTTCTTCCTGTTGATTCTTGATTAGGCCTTGTTTCTTGTCTTTCCTATTCTGTTCTGTGGCTCTGCTTTTTCAGATTCCCCGTGCAGGGTATTAGGTTCAAGCTTCCAAGCCTGGTCTGTTCTTCAGCCTCTCACTTCTAGAGCTGCTGCACTTTCCCACTCATGGGCAGAATTGCCAGGGGAGGAGCCTTTCCTAAGCCCTAACGTGGGCTGGGCTGGCCATGGTGCCTCTCTTTTGCCTATTTTTCCCATTGTTTACAACTGTTCATTTGTTAGATTCCATCCTTTCACCATCCCTATCCCTGAAGGAGATATGGTCTCTACATTTTTACCATGTTTCGTTACTTATTTTTTCATATTCATAGTCACAATCAAATGTTTGGATGAGTTTCTGGTATCGGGAAACCATCACCGGACCCGGTTCCTGCTGGTGTTTTGCTTTGCCTAGCTTGACAATGTGTCTCCCTTCTTCCCTCAGATTCTGTCTTTCTTTTTAAACGTTGTCTTTTCTGTGCCACCATGAAGGGGAAGGATTTGAACCCAGGCAATCTCACCCCAGAGCCAGTGCCTACTTAGTTAAATCAGTTGTTTAAGTCAAAGGGAGGAGAAGCAACCTGAGGAGGCTTTTTCAGATCAATGGATTATCAAAAAAATGCTCTCTCCAAACACTGGGATGATAATCAGCCTTGAAAGGAAGAGATTTCTGATACCTACTACAATCTGGATGAACTTTTAGGACATTGTGCCAGACATAACAGCACACATTCTGTGTGACTCCACTTACATGAGGGGAAAGTAGAATGGAGGTTGCCAGGTGCTGGTGGGTAAGGACAGTGGGGACTTGTTCAGTGGGTATAGGGTTAAATTTTGCAAGATGAGGAAGTTCTGGTCCTTGGCTACACATCCATGAATATGCTTGGCACACTTTCTGTGAATGTACTTAATGTTACTGAGTTGTGCACTTACAAATGGTTTCAACAGTAAATTTTATTTTAAATGTACTTTATTACAATTAAAAGTAAAAAGTCAGAGTGCTTGCTTTTATGAAGATATTGTTCTTTCACAAGAAAAGAATAAGAAGCATTTCTTCGATTTAGAGACCTTATGTTTTGAGCTTTATTTCTCCTTGCTTTGATTTTTAAATTGTTTTTTTATTTAAAAATAAATAAATCTGTCATTTAATATACAATGACAAAAACAAACCATATTTATATTGGTAAGATCTTCTGGATTTAATTTTAGACCTCATTATCCCTGTTCTTATTGTTGCCTATTTTTGAAGTAAAATCTGATTCAGAATTATTCACTTCCTCACCTGCTTTTCTTTAGCAAAGATAATAGGATCTTATTGCTCATCCAGAAATACTTGTATGACACTTTAAAGATTACTTTTATGATTAAGAGCAGAAATGTTTGCTCTTTCACAAGCAGAGGGCCTGACAGACTCCAGGGCTTGATATGATTACTCATAAGCCAGCCACTTTAGTCTTTTTGCTTTTTTCCCTCTCATCATGATAATAAAGCTTTCTCATGGCAAAGCATGGCTCTGAAAGTACAAATAACAGTATAATTTTGAAAGAGTGTAATTTTGAAAGCAGTTTGGAAGCAGTTCTTCTTCTACACCAAGGTTCCGACCCATGATGCAATATCTTTCTCAAAGAATTTAAAAAGAGACTGGAATCACATCAGCCAGGATTCTATGAGCTGAGATGGAGGGCAGGCAAAAATGTGAGGGAGCTGCCTGGTGAGAGGTGGGCTGAGATGGCACTGAAAAAGACAGAGCAGAGGGTGAAGGGGAAGAATTATAAACCTAGCGGAAGTACACAGCTCAGTGTCACTTAGCTTTTGAACCTTACAAACATAATCATAGAGTCTGGTCCGACTGTCATAAAATTGATCTATTCTATTAAGCAAATTTAGAATCCAAGTTGATACTTTAAATTCTTTTCTAAAGTTATTTTAAAAATACACTAATCAAAAATATTACTGAAGGATCACACTGAAAAGTTTTAATTTGTGTATTTTCAACTCTCTAGATACACATGGAGGCTTACTTTGTGCTAGGAGTTCTGTGTGCCCTGTGGTCACCAGGTAGCAGTTCTTGGATAGGGACACAGTCTCTAATGAAGGTCTCAGTCATCCACAGAGAAATGAGAAAAAGTGTGTGTGGGTTTCAAAGAGCCAATGTTCCCTTTAAAGGACTAACTTTTACCTTGAAGTTTTGGCCTTTCTCCTATTTATTAAAATGGAGGGTCCGGGGATTTAGCTCAGTGGTTCCACCACCTGCCTCGCAAGGCCCAGAGTCCAATCCCCGGTACCAAAAAAAAAAAAAAAAAAGGAAATCTTCTTTTAACGTGGCTAATTAACTATACTAATTAATGATGGTTAATTTTCAAAACTTTACTTATGAGCAAAATTAAATGTGGAATATTATTTAACATTCTTGGTTTCAAGAAACAGAAATCAACTGGGCTAACTTGAGCCAAAAAGGAATTAATTAACAAAATTGATGGGAATGCTGGGAAAACCAGATTCTTGTGTATAATAGAAGCTTGTGGCCAGGACTTCTTGTTGAAATTGTTTACTAACTCTGTAAAACATGTGAATAGCAACTTTGTTCCTAGCATACAGGATACGTGCCGAAGAGTAGAGGTCTTGAGAAGGGGAAGAAAAGAATAAATTAATACATGATTCATGTCAATAGACTTTGATGGTAATTTTTTGAACTTTATTTTTTCCCCTTTTTTTAGCAAAGTGAATGAAACTATTTACCTGTCATCTTGGAAAAGTCACATTTGTTGTCATTTGAGTCATGAACTAACACTGGAATAAGGGTTGTGCCCGGGAATGGATTAATTAACCGCATGTGTGTATTTATCAATTTTCTGGTGCTGCAGCAAAATACCTGACACCCACAGCTTAAAAGTAGAACAGTTTATTTTTGCTCGCAGTTCCATCCACAGTTGGCTGGCTCTCAAAAACTGCATGGGCAAGGGCCTGGCTGGGGAAAGCTACTGAACCTGTGGCATCCAGGAGGCAGAGAGAGAGGAGGAGTCCATGATCAGAACTCACCCCCCGGGTCACACCCCAGTGGCCCACCTCTTTGGGCCTCCTAACTGCACATGGAGCTGTGAACACATCAGTGGATGAATGCACTGCTGAGCATAGTGTCTGAATGATCCAATCCCCTCCCAAAAGCCCCACTTCTGGACCCGAAATTTTTCAGAGACATTTTAGACCTAAATCATGACAATGTGGGTCACCTGGGTTGTTTTTGTGTTACATGGCCACTTAGCTTTTCTTCCCCTGAAGTCTGTACTGTATGTTGTAGTCTCAGGTTCATCTTACCATGACCTGATTGAAAGTTACTTCTTATTTTTATATTTGCAAATCAGCACTGGATTGCTGTGGTTAGGATGGGTTTGTCCCCAAAGATTTATGTGTTGGAAGCCTGGTCCTCGGTTTCATGATGTTAGGAGGAAATGGAACATTTAGGAAGTGGAGTTTAATGAGAGTCCTTGGATAATTGAGTCCATGTCTTGAGGAGGGATTAAAGTACTTCTTCTGGGACCCCTTGGTTTGCTCCTGCCTGGCGATGGCCTGACCCCTCTGGCCTCCTGTCTGGCACCGTGGCCTCATCCTCTTGCACACGCTCCTGACAGGACAACATCTGCCCTAAGATCCTCACCAGAGCTGAGCTGATGCTGGTGCCATCCCTTAAAATTCCAGAACTGTGAGCTAAATAAACCTGATTTTTTAACATAAAAATCCAACTCCAGATATTTGGTTACAGCAACTGAGAGCAGAAAAATATACAGATTATTCATGTTAAATATTCTGACTTCTCTCCAACACTTGACGTTTTGACCACTGTCCTTAAAATGCTCACTTCCCTTGGCTGATTTAAATAATGTGATAATAAGTTCCTGTAGTACTTTCATAGTTCTGTGGTTATTTCTACATAGTCTTCCTTTTCATCCCTTAAAACATGAACATCCCCTAGCATTCCAGGCTTTCTGTTCTTCTCATCTGCTTCATCTTTGTAGTTTCTTTCGAATTAAGTAGTAATATTTTATCCCTTTACTGCTGACTTCCAAATGTGTACCCCCAGGTCACCCTATTTTCCTGATCTATGGGCTTTGGGCCACTTCTACCACATACTCCACCAGCTCCCCAATCCATTACATTCCCAGCTAAGACCCTGCGTTCTCCTCACCTGTCACCAATCTCAACCCCTCCCTCCTGGCTCCTAGTAACCAAGCCAGAAATGCAGAAGACATACTTGGTATCTGTCCTTACAAGACTCACCATGCTTACCTACCTGTTGCCAAACATTAGCATTCTACCTTCTATCTCTCTTAAACTTGCACCGTTTTCCTCGTTTTCTACCATCTCTGGTTAGTTCAGCCCTTTATTTATCCTTTGAACTTTGACTAGTGCAATGCTGTCCTTAGTTTATCCTGTGCCCCTCCCTGCCCTATAGCACCCCTCACCCTCTGCCATCGCAGTGGCCTCATAGGATACATCTCTGCTCACGCTGCTCTTGGTCAGCGTCTGTAGCAGCACCCAGCACCTGCAGTGTTAATTTAAGGCCTTTCTTCCTCTCATGTCCTGTTCATTTTTCCTCATTTTCTACCATCTCTGGTTAGTTCAGGCCCTTATTTATCCTTTGCACTTTGGCTAGTGCAATGCTGTCCTTAGTTTATCCTGTGCCCCCTCCCTGCCCTATAGCACCCCCCCACCCTCTGCCATCGCAGTGGCCTCATAGGATACATCTCTGCTCACGCTGCTCTTGGTCAGCATCTGTAGCAGCACCCAGCACCTGCAGTGTTAATTTAAGGCCTTTCTTCCTCTCATGTCCTGTTCTGTAGTGTGCCAACTATACCTAACCCCAGGCCCTTCCTTAACACTGCCCCCTCTCCCCTTGACCAATGTTATCATTGTTTCATCCTACTGAGATGCCTTTCCAGACTTAGTAGCTTGTCCAATTCTTAGTTATTCTCAGTCTTGGCTTAGGCAGTCCCTTCTTCCTGGCCTTTTCCTCTGGGTGGAGTTCGGAGGCTGACTTGCTTCTTATAACCCTTATGGAGTGTCGTTATCAACATTTTTTGGTTCTTCTTACCCTTTAGCTGTGATTTCATAATCACAGTCAGTGCCTGCATGGTGTCTTGGCCATCGCAGGTGCCCAGCAAATGTTTAGTGAGTAAATGATTTCTGGGTGTGGATAGCAAGTGGGACCACCTACTCTTTCGGTAAGGAAGGTGGTAAAAAGCGTGGCAGAGGATTTGAACCTTCAGTCAGTTTGAAGCAGTATCCATTTCTTCTTACCTCTTCGGCTAGTCTCTACCTTCTCTCTCACGGGAGAGCTCTCATGTCTTCCCGAAAACATTAATGGGAGAAACTGGAGATTAAAATTTACTGTACAGTAGGGGCCAGGGATTTAGCTAAGTGGTTCTACTGCCCGCCTCGTGAGCTCAAGGTCCCAAGTTCAGCTCTGCCCCCCCAAAAGAATTACTGTACAGGAATGAAAGAAACTAGTTAACTCTGAGAGAGTAAAAATTACAAAAATCACTCCTGGTTATCCTGTCTACTACACTGCTAATTACTTTTTATCAAATTGTTTCATTGTGGTTTGAGGAACAAAACTAGAAACACAGAGACATCAGTATTTTAAGTGTGCATGCTGATGTCTTTGCAGACATTCAGGCGGTCTCCTTCCCTTTAAAAGCAGACGAAAGGTGTTGGTTAACTGTTTTTATTCAAGTGAATTTCTGCTTCCTTAATTTAAGGGTGTATGTGTTTCTGTCCACCGCTTTCCTCCTTTTTGTTCTGCAGTTTGGTATTGTGGCCATTTCTGGGCTGTTCCAAGAGGCAGTTTGCGTTGACAGGGGCGCTGGGACCTTTTTGCTGTCTCCTGCTAGCTATGTGAGCCTGCACAAGTTACCCCCTCTGCACTTCATTTCTCCATCTGAACAAGGAAATGAATGATGCTTTTTGGAGTCCTAATGATTGAACAATCATAGGTATGCAATAAACTTCTATCAGCATTAACTAACATGATATAAACCTTTGAACTATTCTAAATGGAGAAAGCAATCACTGATCAGCACTTCTTTTTCCTCTCCCAACTTGCACGCTTGGAAGAATTCAATTATTTTTTGTAAATTTATTAATTAAACACAGATTAGCTTGACTGTCAACCACGAGCAGTCATTGTAGGGGATGCAGGGAGGTGTGGGAGTCATCTTCAAGGGACAATGCACAGGCAGAACGTGAATTTACAGTTTGGGTCCAAGTTGAGAAAGAGCATGAGACATGAGTTTCAGGGGCGGGAAGAGGAGCCTCCTACCCACCCGGAAAGGAAGGAACACAGGAACCAGTGTCCAAGTGGTGCTTCAGCCCAATTCTCGCAGAGTGTTTAGTAATTATCCTGGTGAACTCCGATCAGCTGCCAGTACCTTTTAAGTCCAGGTGCCCGTTTTCTGTGTACTGGGGCTCCAGTTTGTTTGGTGTAAGATGAAAATCATTCTTATTCACACCTGTGAAGAACCTACAGACACCTCTGACAGAATTAACTTCTGTCCTTTGAGTATGGCTCCTCCGAGGGCTGGAGGTTCTCAGTATGGGAAGGAGCGGTGAGCTGGAAACTGCATCCCACAGTGTGGTCTATAGATCCATCTGCATCCATCTTCCAGGGATGCTGGGGACCAAACCCAAACTCTAGGCTTCCTGTCTACTGACCAGGATTATGGGGAGAGCTCCTTGTTGGGAGCCAGCCCACTAAAGTGTCCTGGATGACGCAGACTTCACGTCCATGTCTTCACCTCTGTGCGGCAAAACTCAGCAGTGAGGCTACCTTCAGCTACTGTGCTTCAGGCTTGACCTCTTCCATCCTTTTCACTATCTCTGCTTGTCGTGTATTATAGTGCCTTTGCCTTTAGCAGCCTGATGACTGAGAACCTCTCCTGTGTGCTGGGTGCCCTCACCCTATGGATTCATAGCCAGAGTCTCATCGCGAGACCAAAGGTTTTCGGTGCATATCTTCTTTGCTTAGTCACTTCAGAAATTGGCTTCTTGTATCCAAATACAGCATACACAATACTGTACTTTTTGAAAATGCTTTCCCTAGATATAATATCAAATTACAGGAAATTTGCAAAAAATAGGAATAGTGCAAAGAATACTCATATACCTTCATGCAGATGGGCCTGTTGTTAACTGTTTGTATCAGTTGCTTTTCATTTGTACTCTTTCTCTCTCCCTGTGCTCCCCCTCTCTGTATGCATGAAAATAAATACATGCAATGTTGTTGTCTGAAGTATTTGAGAATAAGTTCATACCTCACAGACTTTCACCTCTGTGGTTCAGGATGTATTTCCTCTTAGGTTATTCTCTTGCATAACAATATTGCAGGTGTCAACATCAGTAATTTTAACATTTAAATTTTTCTAACGTACTACCTTTATTCCAGTTCTGGAAATGGATTTAATAATGACATTTATAGCACTTATCCTGTCCACTA
Source organism: Fukomys damarensis (assembly GCF_012274545.1). NCBI lineage: Eukaryota > Metazoa > Chordata > Mammalia > Rodentia > Bathyergidae > Fukomys > Fukomys damarensis. The sequence goes on along the minus strand of NW_022900930.1, from coordinate 40,873,762 downwards.
CCAGAATCTTGGTATTACAATTCGTTATTATGTCTCTGTGTTCTTTTAATCTGAAACATTTTCATAGTGTGTCTTTTTTGAAAATGATGCTTTTGAGCAACATAACATTTTGTTCTTTTAAAGAATATTCTTTGGGTTAGATGAGTAATTCTCATGATTGGATTCAGGTTATGTATTCTTAACATGAAGTCTTCCTACGTGAGGATGACATGTTTTGATCTGGGTGTCACAGCTGCAGGCACACGGTACCTGTCCCTCTTTGGTGATGTTGATTAGGATGACACAGTCAAAGTGATACCTAGTTTCTTCACTATGTCCTTTCTACTTTTCTCCTTAAACTAAGCTTTTCTTTAGATACCTATCAGTCAATTACCAGCCCAGAGTGGAATAAGGATTCTAAAGCCTCCTCTTTATAGTTAAGATGTCTGGCTCAGATTGAAGCCCTCACCTAATCTTACAATATGGTGAGCATCTCAGGTAAGCTGAAGATGAATGAATAGAAAGGGCTGAAAGGGAACTAAAATAAAATGGCTGATGTTGAACAGAAAGCTGACGCCTTGGATCCTGGCGATTTATTCTGAAGAGCCACACTTTTAAGTCATAATGGTGAATTGCACCCGAGTGACTGAAAACACACTTGGAGCTTTCATGTTGTATTTAGTATGTATTTCAGCCAGCCTTTCTTCTATGCTTGCTGAAGCAAAGGTGGCAGTAGCGTGTGTCTTGGAGAGCTCTTGTCCCAATGGTCCTGTACTTCTGCTAGTTGCAGGGGCTACTGCAGCTCTTGCTGCTGCTGAAGCTTCCCGAGGATGGGTCCAGGAGTGTGTCTTTCCCTAAATATCTGCTCTTTGAAAAAGGGTCCTTCTTCTCTCTTTTATTTTGGAGATCTAAATACTGCAGCTCTTGCTGCTGCTGAAGCTTCCCGAGGATGGGTCCAGGAGTGTGTCTCTTTCCCTAAATATCTGCTCTTTGAAAAAGGGTCCTTCTTCTCTCTTTTATTTTGGAGATCTACCAAGAGGTTTCAGCCTAGGTTTTTAAACATCCTTGGTTCCTGGTATCATTGCCATCTCCTTCATTTTTCCCACTGGCCAAAACACATGCCAAACCATTTTTAAATTGAAGAGAAGTCTGTTGGGTCTGAGTATTTACATTCTAACGACATAATAACCATTTGAAAAATAATACCACAAAGTGAAGGAAAAATAATAGTTCTACCCTGTTCTTGGATGACAACAGTTGCTTCAGGATCCAGGGTGTGCCTTCTTAGGGCGTGGCACATCTCATCCCCGGAACCAGATGAGACTTTACCTCACTTTGCATGCTGGCTGCTTTTTGTTACCGCAGTCCACCAAAGAGGCAGTTTCGCGAAGCTCTGATGCTATCAAAGGGAATGTAGCTCAATCTAGTGCCGCAAGTGTGAACTACCCTGAGCCTAGTGGTTTGCATGATGTCTGGTATTGCTACATTTTGCTTCAAAACTTGAAAAATCGCTAAGCACCACACCCATTGGTACTGCAGGGTACCTCATTAGTTTGGAAGCCACTAATTTAGCAAGAGACGCTAGGCATGTTTTCTAATCTTTCAGCTACCCAAATATGTGACTTAGGACAGGTTAGAGATTCAAGAACTGCAAGGAGAGATACAATGATACTATCACACATGGACGTGCGGCAAAGATAATAGATAATATTATCTGCTATAGAGATAATTGGCAGAAGTTGAAAAGTCTTTCTTTCATATCTATCTCTCAGCTTGAGAGGGCTGATGACAACCTCTTCCATAGTGCGATATTGTATCTTGCTCACTAGGGAAGAAAAGGATAGCTGTTGAGTACATTGTCTATGTATTAAGATTTTCTTATTTAACCTGGTTGATTTGGTTCACATATTGTTTTACTTACAAACTGCACATTTTCTCTGGATTAATGGCTTGTTTGTAAAATATTTTAGCATTTTCCACTTCAGGCTTTGGGAGAATGCTATAAATCTTCTGAAAAACTAGTATTATAATAAGATTTATATCTTCTTGTTGCAAGAGACACAAATAGCTAGCTAGCTACACAATACAGCTAGAGCCTAGGAGAAATTAGGTCTGGCTGATGTGATCATTTTTATTTTATTGATTTGAGCTTCAGCTATGAAAAGACTTTCATGAAGAGACTCTGGGGATATTCTGAAATTTTCCCTGGCTGTAGAGTGATAACTAGAAGCTGCCTGGTGTACCCAGGTGGAGGTCTTTAGAGAACGGGATCATAGAAGGTGGTTGTCCTGTCCAGGGTACCTCCCCTGCATGAACCAAGGAATGGAAATCAGGGAGCACTACACTCTAGACTACTCTTACAAGCATGGAATGGCAGGATGTCTGGAAAAGGGCTCTGAAGGGAGTGTCCGCAGATCTCAGCCCTCATGAGCTCCACCACCTTGGGACACAGGATTTTCTGCATTCCCGAGCCCCTGCAGTTGCTGTGTCAACCAACATGACAGTTCCTCCTCCGTGCATTTACAAATGTCCCTCAATTCCTGTGCTTGAGTCAGACTAATCCAATTCTTGTTGAACAAATGGGGAAACTGAGGCTTTGAGATGTAAAGGAATCATCAAAGGTCATGCTTACAAGTACAGCTGAGATCTGGGTCCCCTTCCCACCTGACTGAAACTCATGTCTTGGGAAGAGCTGTGGAAATGCTTTCAACTTTAACACTTCCAAATTTTGTGATGAAAGGATATGAGGACTTACGATAATAAAGCAAATAAATCCTGCAAGGAAATTGAAATGACAGTCATTAAATATTTGGATTCCTAGGTCTAGAATAAAAGCTTCATGAGGGCAGAGGTAATTTTTAAAAATATATTACTTATTTTTGCACTTCCCACTGCTAGACCATTGTCTGATGTCTAAGAAATAGGATATTTGTCCACTGAGTGCATGGGAACAATGATTTTATGGGGAATGTTTAGGGTATGTAGTTACATTTAGGTAATTCCTTTTCTGATTGAACTAAGTTTTCTTAGACAAACTTTATTACATAAGTTCCAAAGAATCAAATAATAATCTACAGGGTTAATAATGTCTGTAATGAGTTTCCACTGGGGACAGTGTGCTATTGAGAGTATGACTGTGATAGTAATAATTTTGTCATTACGAACTGAATGCCCGGCATTTTGTTATTGCTGTTAGATATTTGTAAGGCTGGTCACAAAGGGATTACAAATGTGAAGCCAGTCATACTTAGAATTCTTTTACTTGTGTTGAGTATTTAAAATTCTAACTCTCCCAACGAGAGGAAAATGAAGGAAGGGCTTGCTCTTAATAATTGGCATTGTACGACCTCTAGGTCCTTTGAAAGCTCCCTTTGTATCTACTGTAGTCCCTTGAGTTTAACTAGTAAAGTAATGTCATGTAGGGTTCCTATGGCACCATCTGTATGTGATAAGGTCCAGTACTGCCAAGAAGGTGGCCATGTCTGGCAGTTTAACTCCCAGAACTTTAGTGATGCGTGTACAGTTTCATTGCCATCTTAGTCATTTTTACATATTTATTACTTAACGCTTGTTTGTATGAGGATCAAGGTAGAAAACTGCTGAGTTTGGAGCAGCATCCCAGGTGAGGAGATGTGGCAAACAGGATCCCCACCACCTGATTCTCCAAATGGAGTCAGCCTTTAACAATTGATCCTCTTTGAACCCCAGAAAAGTACACTCAGGAAAGCCCTAAGGGCAAGAACACGAGGACCCTTTTAAGTGGATATTGTCACCTTAGTGTCTTTCCATGCAGATATAATTATGGTTTTAAATCTCCAAATCAAAGGGAGGGAAACAATGGCTTAGTCTATGACTACTAGTGAGGTGATTTGGAGATTGAAACCATACAGATGCCCAGGCCTGTGCTCCGCGTCTCTGGTCTGTTTGTGTAGGTGTGGTGCCAGGTACCTGCAATTCTGAGGAGTGCCACAGGTTCTAGACATTGAGAATCACTGTGTGAAAGAGGTTTCCAAGCTCCATTTCTATTCTGCAAGGCTTCCAAAGCTGTCCTCATTTTGCACTGTTCCCACTGTGCTTGTTTGGAAAGAACACTGAGATGCTATAAGGGCTCAAATGTCCTCGCTGCCAGGGTAGCGATTTTCCAGGGCTCAAATGTTCTCCCTGATCCTGTAGCAACGGCAGGTCTAAACTTGCAGACAAGGCATTGTGAAGTGGTCAAGAAGGACAGCTTGTCCAAGGGATTTTAGGAGAGATTCTCAAGGCAGGTGCTGCAGAGGCCTAGAACTCTGCTTTGTCAATACAACTGGTACTTGGTAACTGGAGGCCAATTGGAAATTATCTTGGAGAAATAGGTTTTGTTGTGGGTTCTCCTCATTTTAACCCTGTGGCCTACCTTCCTATAGAATCTCTGATTCTCAGCATCATGCAGTGAGAAGCCAGGGTGGACATAGCTCAGGATAAATAGCAGGTTTATATAGCCACGGCTCAAGGAACTGAAACAGGCATGGTGAAGTATGGCGAGCCATTATGGTGAGCCTTGACACAGGCCTAGCCATGACTGAACTTTGAGTCACCTCGCTGGCACGGAGGTGCTCTCGCCCATAGCCACCGGTGAGTTCAGCTAGTAGCAGATGTAACCCATAATGGTCGTTATTGTTTCCCTCTGGAATGTGTGGGCGGTACCCTCGCGCCCTCGCTCCTGTGCAGCTGGAGCGTATAAAAGGGAGAGGTTCTGTAATAAAGCAAGCAAGCAAGCAAGCAAGCAACCAACCAACCAACCAACCAACCAAGCAACCAACCAAGCAAGCAACCAAGCAACCAAGCAACCAACCAACCAACCAACCAACATGAAGTCGTAAGGCCACGGCCTTCCTTCCCGAGAAAGAACTGAGGTGAGAAATAGAATATTGATACCAAGTTAGAGACAGTTTCCACTGCCGCGAGTGTGTCATGGATTTGAAAGGTGGACATGCAGCTGAATGTTTGACCAGAGTGAGCGAAGGAAGCTTGTTATCATGTGGCCAATGAGGAGCTCTGATGAGGTCTGTTCATACCTTACCTCCATCAGTCACATGTGTTCTCTAGCTGCGGTTTTTCAATATGTCCCTGAAAGTTCATGTGTTGGAAAACTAGTCCCTGAAGTCATACATGACAGGGTATTTAGGTGGGAAATGTTTGGAAGGGTATTAGGATTAATGAGGTATAAAGATGAAGTCCCCACGATGGCATTCGTGGCTTCCCAAGAAGGTATAGAGAGATCCGACTTGGCAAGCTTTCTTTTCCTTGCTACACAATGCCCTTCGCTGTGCTGTGATACAAGAAGGCCCTCACCATGTGCCAAACAGATGCCAGCTTCATGCTCTTGCACTTTCTCATCTCCAGAACCATGAACCCACTAAAATCCTGCTTTTTATAAATGTCTGGTGTATTAGTTATCTCTCCTGTTGCAGAGACACAATACTTTTTACCCATAATTTAAAGGAAAGGTTTGCCAGACTGTTGTCACAGAGCAATCAATCCATGGTCCTCTTGCCCCAAGGCAGAAGCATCATGGCATAAGGGCACAATGGAGAAAAATTGCTCACTCTATGGTGGCCAGGAATGAGAGAGGAGAGAGAGAGGAGAGAGAGAGGAGAGTTTCCTATGAGAGACAGGGACAAGGATACACCCTTCCAGATCAGGCTGCCAGTGACCCCCTCCTAACCAGAACCCACCTCCTAATAGCACATTCAGTTATAAACTCATCAGTGGATTAATCCTCTAATGAGTATAGCACCCCCTAATCTACTCATCTTCCAAAAGCTCCATCTCTGAACATATTAGATCTTGGGGGAATATTTTAGATCTAAACTATAACACCTAGTCTCAGGTACTTGATGTAGTATCAGAAAATTGGCTAAGACACTAGCCTTGTCATAGAAACTGTGCCAGTAGTTACTAGAGAGTATAAATTTAAACAAAAAGCAGCCCTACTCCTGTTAATTTGTGCCTGGAGGAAAGATCCTTTGCCACTCTGCATTCCCTCTTAGTGGTGCACTGAAGGCATTTGCCTAAGGGTGATTCGGAAGAATAGGAAAGAGAAAGGGAGCCAATTTCTGTAGCTCATCCAAGCATTTTGGAATCTATTTCACATACAGAATTCTCTCCTTTATTTTCTTCAACAACCTGGGAAGTGTACTTCTTATTAGCTCCTTAAATAAAGATGAGTTGCAGTTGTGGAGACTCAGGGAGTTAGAGTAACTTGTGGAAGCGTACACGGCTGGAAAGTGATGGAGCTGGAGCTCAAATTTAAATCCATCCCAGATCTGCTTTGATGATGTCTCCTGTCCCAGCTGGCACCCACATCAGTGCTGCCATGAGTCTTATTGCAAAAAGTTTTTGCAGTCGAGCTGGATTAAAAAGGAAAAAAAAAAGACATGCTTTATGATCAGTGCTTAATGCTTATTGCATTTTACTGTGGACTCATGCTGCATTTAGTCAGCAGTCATTGTCAGACACACTGTGAAAGAAAAGAGTATGGTAGCAAGTAAAATATCCATTCATTTATTTTCACCAAGAACATTTTGGCTATACTTCTTTTTAGTTTGTTTTTGTTTTTTTTTTTTTTAGTAGAGAAAAATGAACACTATCTCTTACGTCTAGAATTCAGTGACATTCTCTTGAATGTTATAGTGGTATATGTAATTCCCTGGAAGAAATAGAATGTCACTATATGATATAAAACTAACATTAGTAAAATAAGTGTTAATCCAAAGTTAACTGTTTGCTTAAACTTTCTCTTAATTCAAATTCCAAGCTAAAATTTACTGTCTTATAACCCTAAACTTTATTCACTTTAATACAAAATTCACCATAGAGTTGTAAAAGTGCAGTATGACTAATACCAACTGACTTCATAATGAAATAGCAACATACCAAATAACATGACTTGGGAGGCACAGGATTCCAAATATGAAAGTTTACAGATCACAAGACTTCTCCAGAGTTCATCTGGACATGATCATATACTTTGAATCTTGTGTCCTGAAGATGAAAAACACTGCAAAAGTGAATGATCTTTCAGAATTCACAAGGCTGGTGGGTACCAGTCATGGTGTTTCTACTTCTTGTTTTGCAGTAGTGTTGTTTCCTAAGAAACACTTGAGCTGAGCCTATTAATGTAGCAGGGTATTAAGCTTGGCCCAGTTTGTGCTTCTGAAGTGTCATTCAGTCACTACCAAGCCACAACACACCCCAGAAGCCTTAGGTTTCCTAGAGAGATGGTGCTTGGTGTTCAGCCCCATTGGTCTTACTCAGAGTAAGAGCAGGTGGCCAGCAGAGTTTGGAAGCCTTTGAAATATTATTCCAGTTGTTCAGTTACTGAGAAGCAATTATCAGTTCTTTGTTGGTAGTCATTTCAACCCAAATGTGGAGGTTTTGTGGCTTGTGCAAGGTAATTGGGAGGTAACTGGAGAATTAAATAACCTGAAACTGAATGCTTGCAAATGAGCTTAATCCCAAGCCAGGAACATTATCCCAATAATTAGATTTATAGCAATTTAGAAATTTAATGAAAACTGAATGCAGTTCTCTCTTACACACTTTTTATCATAAGAAAAGACTAGAAAATTTGGTAGCCTATTAAATTCAGGGAATTTGTCACTTAGGATGAAATCAAATGGCCTTACCTTTATTTACTGTTGGAAGCTGGTCTCGTACCACATGTAACATATACCAGAGCCGGCGTCACATAGAGTTTTTCTTTTTTCAAAGCATGTGTCCTTGTCAGTGGTTGCCCTCCAGGTATAATCTGGCTGCTGGTCTATGCCATTCACCAGGGCTTCCAGCTAGGAAGTCTTTTGAGGCACCTCAAGCTGTGAGCATATTATGGGACTCATGTTAGTACAGGGATAGAAAACCCAGCTTATGTTGGCTCAGGCAACACAGGAAATATATTGGCTAATAAGTAGGCAGGACACCTGGCTTCTGGAATGCTTTGAACTAGGATCTCAGATCTCTTTGTTCTGCTCCTTATGTTGGCTTCCGGTTTAGGTGGAGGAAAAGGTTACACCATCTCTAGATTTAAGTCTAGCTGAAGAGTGTACATGCCTCTCTCCAGTATTCCTGCTGCTACTGTCCACCACTGATTCTCTTTGACTGTGACCCAGCCACGTGTCCATTTCTAAACCAGTCACTGTGACCTGGGTGATTAAATTACTCAATTGATCAGATCTGGATCATGTGTATCATTCTTGAAGTGGATGATTTCCGTTACACAAAACCTACAGAAAATGTTGACTTTAGTAGATATTCTTGGTCTCTTTAAATTAAAAGGGCAAGACAGGGAAAATAAGCAGCAGTTTTTCTTAACCTACATACTACAGTGTTGCTAATGTATATTATAGGTTTGAATGGTCTAAGTAGTCAATCTCCCAGGAAAGTCAGCTGATTCCCACTCCCTCATAAGATTCTTATTTCTTTGAATCATTTGAACACTTCAATAATATTCTTTTAGTGTGCTCACATTCATCAAGACAGTGTCTGAAATCCCAACAAATAGAGGCCTACTGTCGCTTGCAGTGCCTCATTACAATCATGGTCCAATTGGAAAAAAAAAAAAAAAAGCTACGTTGGCCAGGGATGTCGCTCAGTAGTGCTGCACCTTCCTGAAAAGTGCAAGGTCCTGAGTTTGATTTCTGGTACTGGGGTGCGGAGGGGAGAAGAAGCTAAGTTATAGGACATTTCTGGTTTTTAAGTTTTATTTTTCTGTCCCAGCATTTCCAGTACTCTTGAGTAAGAGAGATTACTCAAGTCAGCTGTGACTGCTAGATGATTATCTTTAAAGAAAATAACCTTTAAACTTTTGCATTTGAGTTCTTTTTCTCAAATGAATACTTTCCCAAGTTAGGAAAAATCAAAGTATACCTCTGAATCCTTTGAAATTATGATGGGCTCAACATTACACATCTATAGTTGCAGATTTCTTTCCACATGTTGGGAGATCGTGTAGACTCAACACGGTGACTCATCTTTATTCTCCGCTCCAGAGGCTTTGGGATCCTGGAAAGTGAAATCATGAATATGTATCAGCATGTTGTTGATGTGCAGTAGTCTTCTGTGTTCACTCTTCAATCCTGAGAAGCATCAGACTTCAGTAAAGATCTTTTCGCTTTGCACAGTGAAAGCGACAGGTTTCAAAAACCAAACACAAAAAATTTGCACGCTACAACCGATGGCTAGCAGATTTCTGAATTAATTAATATTTCGATTATGGGACTGTACAACGGCATTATTGAACCTTTTGTCCTTCATCTGGCTCAGTAGCGAAGTGGGTGCAAGAGGCTATCGCAGTTTCATACTTTAGCATGAGACTCCAAGTTAGGCCTAATAATGTATTTATTTCTGCCATTAATGCCTCCTCCCACTCCTGCCTAGTCCTAGCCACTTCTAAGATTTTTCTCTTTATATTTGATTTTTTATTAATTCCCCTGTGCTGGGCTTTAAGAGTGTGTTCTTTATATTATATTTATGTTTCTTAGTTGGGTTTCATTGTGCACTGGGTCTGGGGTTTGGTGTCATTCATCAGCTTAGAGAAATTTAGTGACTGTCTCTGAAGCTTTTGCTTCTTTTTCATTATCTTTTTCTTTTTTGGGATTCCTGTTGCATATATGTTAGTAGTTTTATGCATGTCTAGTGTTACTTAAGTTAATTTTCTTGTATTTTTCAATTCTACTTTCCCATTTGTGCTTCTGATAAAATTTTTTTTTGTCGACATCTACTTCACTCTTTAGCAAGCCCTTTTTGCTGTCTAATCTTGTGTTAAACTTTTCTGAGTTGTTAATTTCAATTATTATATTTCCTTTTTATTTTTTTCCCCACAGATTCCAGGTATCCAGGGAAATTGTCCATCTTTAATCTAGAATTTAATAATTATAGTTATAATAAATTCCTTTTTTATCATTGTAATATAGTAATGACATGACTTTTAGTCATTTGTTTTTGTCATCATGCTTTATACTTATTTATCCAGTACCTGTCATGAAGAATTTAAATATTTGCAGGGTATTTGCATGCTGTTAAATCTTTCTTCAGAGAAGATTTAATGCGGGGCAGTAAAATAAAGCTGTTCATTTAGAGCTAGCCTACAATTAAGATTAAAGGGTATTTACACATGTGTGACTTATTTATTTCACTTAGGAGTATATCCTCAATATGTATCCATTTTCCTATGAATGAATCTAATTTCTCATTCTTTATGGCTGAGTAACATTCCATTTTATAGAAAAACCATATCTTCTTTATCCAGTTTCCAACTGATGGGCAATGGGCTGTTTCCAAGTTTTAACTGCTTCAAACTGTGCCATTATAAACATAGGTGAGCATATATCTCTGTGATAGGAATCATTTAATTCTTTTGGAAAGAAACCCAGCAGAGGGATGGCTGGGTCAAATGGAACCTCTAGTCCTAGCTCTTTGAGGCATCTCCATATTGACTTCCATAGTGGTTATACCAGTCTGCACTCCCACCAACAATGGAGAAGGGTTCCCCCCTTCTCCATTGTGGTCTCCCCACAACTCCGCCAACATTTGTTATTGGTTGATTTCTTGATAGCAGCCATTCTTTGTGGGGTGGGGTGGAATCTCTGTGTTGTTTTCATCTGCATTGGGAGAGTTCTAAAATCAAAGAAATGAAAGCATAATTATTGTTTTAAGGCAAGGTATTCATTTTTGTTGTTGTTGCTGTGGGTGGGTTTTTGTTTGTTTGTTTGTTTTTGGTTAAATGGTAGATTTTGCTGTTTCCCATGTAATAGAAAAACACTTGATGGTGGATGATCACATCTATCTATTTCAAACATGAAATTATGCTGTGACACGTAATAAGTGTATTTCCATTCATGCAGGAAGTAGTACAAAGGCCCTGAGAAAATATTGACCTGCTTGTTGGTGAACATGTGGCAGACAGTTTTAATCCAGATATTTGAAAATTGTGTGTGTGTGTGTCTAGCAGGAACCTTGTAGTATCTTTTAACAACTTGAGACCTCTTGTACATGAGCTTTTCAGGTAGCCATTTTGTGGTTTCTTTTCCCATTTTGCTGGTGCACTGTTGGTTGCTTTAATATTCTGTGAAAAAAATCACTGGCTAAAATAACTGAGGTCACTTTTTAAGGGGCTCTGATGTGACAGCTCAAGATAATGCTTTTCTTTATGACTGTTTTTTCAAACACACTATTGGTAATTTTTACCTGGTGTTACTTTCAAAAAAGTTCCCTTCTGCTTGAATCCTTAGCTTAAAATATGTTTAGCACCTTTTTAACACAAATGCCATATTAGCCATTTCAGTCCCTGGAAAAAGAGGTGATAGCTGGTAGTGGCTCTTTCCCTGATCCCAATTTTTGGCTGCTCTGAGTTACCATTTGTACTTTCATCATACAGACATCCGATTTAAGTCAGCAGTACTCTTCACATGCCTTTTACTCTGTAGATTTCTGTCACTCCCTAAAAAATAAATCTTAAGCAATGGTCAGACTCAGATAAGATAAAGCATTTAGCAAATGAATGTCTTTTGGAGCTTCAAGAATCAAAGACATTTCTCCATGTCTTCTATGAAATTACTGGAACCCTCAGCAACAGCATAAGTGACTGCTTGGAGGTCTTCAGGCATGGAACCGAAGGAACCATTCATTTCTCTGCCCTGTCCTCACTACCTCCTGCTCTCTGTTGTGCCTGGATTTGGGTTGGGGCTCCTCTTCTATGTCAGTGAAGAGTGAACTGGTGAGACAATTAAAATGGCTAAGTGCAGATGTCTGTGCAAAGGGTAAAGGATTAGTCCATACTTGATTGGCTAAGGGACTCTTTCACACGTTCAGGCATGCAAATTGTAGCTAACAACGAAAATATATTTAAAGAAAATTGGCTTCCACAATTAAAGTGAGTAAAGCAGATATTAACAATTGGGAAATAGCCAACATTGCTTTTCCTTATTTACCTTTTTAATGAGGTATAACTTATATCAGGCAAAGTATACAAATCTTAAGTGTACAACTTGATAAAGTTTTACGTGTGAAAGGCCTGGGTAATCACCACATAGATAAAGATGTAGAAGGCTCCTAACACCAAAAACTCCATGTCCACCCTTCCCTCACAAGATAACCACTTTTTGATTTCTAATGTAATCCAATAACTTGGGTGAGTTTTGCCCGTTCTTGAACTTCATACAAATGAGATCATAAGGTCTGCTAGCTTCTTTCTCCGTGTCTCCAAGATTGCTCTATACTATTGCACATAGTCATTGTTTGCTCTTTTTTGTTGCTGTGCAGTTTTCCATCGAATGACCACACCTCAATTTGGTTACATTTTACTATTGATGAGCAGGTTGCTTTCCAGGTTTTGACTGTTTTTTTTTTGTTTTTGTTTTTTTTTGGTACCAGGGATTGAAGTCGGGTCCTTGTGCTTGCAAGGCAGGCCACCTAACCGCTGAGCTAAATCCCCGGCGCTTCAGGTTTTGACTGTTTTGAATAAAGCTTCTCTGAATATCTTTGTGCATGTTTTCTGATAAACACGCCTGTTCTTGGCTTATGGGGTCGTGGCCATCTTTTTGTCCTTGGAACACAATGATAAACAGTTTTTCCAATTTACTTTATCAAATTAGACTCCTCTACCAATAAGGAATATGAATTTCACTTGATCCATGTGTGTGCCAGCACGTAATCAACTTTTAACCCCGTTCTCCCCATCAGAAAGCTAGCTCGAATTTTCAAATGCTCTTGTATACCCAGAGCTCAGTTACATTTTTTTTTTCTTATTTTGGTCCCGGCATTTGAACACGCAGCCTTTTCACTGAGCTACACCCCACCGAGCTTCATCCCTAGTGGATTCCCTGGCTTTCTGTCTTTCTTGTTCTTCCCTTCCCTCCCCTCCCCTTCCTTCTTTTCTCTTTCCCGCCCTTCTTCCCTCCCTCCTTCCTTCCTGATAGATTTCACTGAGTCACTAAGTTTCTCAAGCTGGGATAAAACTTAAGATCCTCCTGCTTAAGCCCTCCAGAGTGTTGAGATTTCAGCAATGCACCACTATACCCAGCTCAGTTACTCATTTTTAAATGAATTTTAGAATCACAAGTGATATTATTATTGGTGTCTACTAGGCTTAGGGTGCTTTCTTTTTTTTTGATACCAGGATTGAACTAGGGCCCTTGTGCTTATGAGGCAGGCAGCAGAACCACTGGGCTAAATCCCCAGCCCCTCAGAGTGCTTTCTTGTGCCATGGACTGTGTAAGGGAAAAGAAAACATTTTCATGAGTTTGCCATGTTTCACAGGGCACTGTAGAGAAGAGCCCGTCTGCAGAGTGACTTGGGCTCTGGAAGGCGCTGTAAGCCATACTGTCCCCAACACAACTTAACAGCACCACCATGTCCTCCACTGCTGTGTCAAGTGCACTGCGCTCATCTCCAGGGTCTCTAAATCAACACAGTACTTTCTAGGATGCTTCACAGTTCCGGCCCACCTGCCTGAGGGTAGGAATATGTACTGCAGTCTGCTTTCTTCAAAGTACTCTTTTTTCTTCTACATTATTAGGATTGATTCGCCCAAATCTTGCTTATGAGTCAGATAATTTATTTTGTAGTGTTAAAAATGGATATTTGCTCACTTATGTTGTCTCTTCCCTGAAGTATTTTTGATAGTAGATTCTAGTCTTAGCTGAAAGATTGATGTTTTCAAGCTAATGTAGAGTCTCAGAAGTTTCTTTTTTTTTTTCTTCACAAATACCACCATAAAAAAATCTGTTGGTCTACCTACATTTAAAGGTAGCTTTAATGGAGTACTACTCAGTCATAAAGAATGAGAAACCAGAGTCATTCATAGGAAAATGGATGCATTTTGAGGCCATACTCTTAAGTGAAATAAATAAGACACACATGTAAATACTGAATAGTTTCTCTGATGTGAAAAAGTAAAAGTGTAAATAAGATCCAAATAGTATAATTGACAATGTGAAATAGGAAGAAAAGGGCTAAAGGTGTAGGGGAAGTGGGAAGGGTAGGGGAAAGGAAATAAGGGAAAAGACAAATTATGAGAAAACGAAAAAATGGAAGTAAAGTGTTTGTAAATAGGGAAGGGAGGAGGGGGTGAAGGGAGGGCATTAGAGGGTATGGGGAAAAAATGAGAACCAAGACCTGTCATGTAAAGGTACAAGATCCCCAGTGATGAATGTAACTGTACTATATACCTAAAAAGTACCAATAAACTCAATGAAAAAAAAAAAGGTAGCTTTAACAGGGAATAGCTAAAAAGGCAGAAATTTCAAATCATTCCAATGTGGGGGTGAATTAACACCAACATGTGTCTTTTCATTTTGACCGTTTAACATTGAATGAATTGACTGAGTAGTATGTCAGAAGTTTTGAAGTTTTATATATACTGCCAATTTTTATACTAAAGGTAGGAAAAAAAAAATCCACCCAGGGACTGGTGCATGCTAAGTGAGTTCTCTTCCAGTTAGCTACCTCCCCAGCCTGCCAGTTTAAATCTTGTATTCCAGCAGACTTTTTGTATACACATTACCAAATTAAAAGATGTTAGGCTAAAGCATGGTATAATTATGAGAATTCCAGCCTGCCACCAGCACCTACCTTGTACTCAGCTGGTCAGAATTTTCACATGACACATCAAGACTTCTAGATTTCAAATTCAATATTTGAATGAGAAGATATGCTGATAATTATATCTGATTTTATTTTTATTTCATTTGTTGAAACTGAAACTTATTTACACACTTGAGTTACTTTAGAAAATTCAGTGGACATATTTCTGTCATTTTCTGGCAAAAGTTTTTGTACATCTTTCTTTACATTTATTTCTAGGTTCTTTGTATTTTTGATGATACAGCAAATGGTATCTCTTAAAAATACTTTATTTTCTAACTCTTTGAGATGATAGATTGAAAAACAATTGATTTTTCCACATTGAATATTATATCTAGCAGTCTTATTGAAGTCTCCTACTAATTCTAATAATGAATTTTCAATATATGTACACTTTCACGTCATTAAGTAACAGCAGATTTTTTTCTTTTCCATTTCTTATAGTTTTTAATCTTTTTTTCTTGCCCTACTGAATAGGCTCAGATCTTGAGTACAAAATTGAGGCGCAGTGGTAGTAGTGATCATATTTATTTTATTTTTGATCACAAATGGAAAATTTTTAATATTTCACGTACAAGAATGTTAGGGTTTTTGCAAATATACTTTTGGCCAGCTTAAAAAGTTTGCTTTCTGTTCCTAGTTAGGAACTGTTAATCTCGAGTGATAATTTTTTCATATACTTTGCCTTTTGCTATTACATTTTTTTAAAGTGGAAGGAAGGCAGGATTGACCTACTTTCATGAAGGCATGATCTTTTAGGTTTTTTATTTACCTGAACTGGGTTTTAGGTGGACCTTTTCATCTTCTTTCCTAGCTTACTGACTTGCAATTGTTTAAGTCTGTGCTGGTAGAAATCTGGTTCTGAGCAAGGACAGGTCCATTTTCATCACAGGGTTTTCCTTTTATCATACCTCCTTCCGCAGTCAGGTCTAGACTTGAGTCTTTTCACTTCAAACAATCAGCACTCTAACCCTATTGTATTAACCCTAAAGATGAAGAAATGTTTACATTGCATCAGAGGAAATTTACCCACTCATGGGGGAATAAAAAAGAATATGAGTAGACTAAGGATACCATCTTCACTTTTCTGGAGACAGCACTGAAATGTGCAGCAAGCTCCGAGCCAGAAAGAAGAACTTGGAGTCTTCATGGCCTCCTCCTTGTGAGCCTTTGTCTTCTCATCAGTAGAATGAGGGGTGGCACTAAACACCTTTCCAAGGCTGTATTAGCCTGAGATTCCATGCATCTTGGAAGCGTGGCCACTGTTTTCTCATTTATATTGTCCCTTCCGCCTGGAGGGAGTTGAGGATTTTAATCTTGTATTTCTACACAGAGAACTACTTTATAGGGACATCAAACAAATGTCCTTAAGTCATAACAAGAACGGATACTGTGTTTTATTTAGCTCTAACCTGAAAATTGAAGATTAAACATATTTAAGTTATACTTGCTTAGAAGGTAAATGTTAAAAAGAAATGAATTTTCTTTGAAATAAAAACATTTCTTCATAGCTGTGAAATTTCTCGTACCATGCTTTCATAATGTTTGGTACACGTTCAGCAAGCCATTAAATGTGCATCAGGTTCTCATGACTGTTATCACAACCATTAACTGGGAGGCTCACAGTTTTATTTTCCCAAAAGTTCTAAAAGCTAGAAGTCATAGGGCGAGGTGTCATGGGGCTGTTCACCCTCCAAAGGCTCTAGGATGGAATCCATTGCTTGCCTCTTGTGGTTTCTGGTGGCTTTGGGCCGCATCACTCCAGTCTCTGCCTTCATGATCACATGGTCTCACTCTCTTCTGGATCAAGGCTCCCTCTGCTCCCTCTTAAAAGGATATATGTGACTGCACTGAGGGTAATTCAGATAATCCAGGATAAATGCTTCCTGTCAAGATCATTAACTTAATTACACATTGTGCCATCCAGGGTAATTTTCACTCTTTCCTCATGTATGATAGTTTTCACAGATTGTAAGGATTAGGGTATGGACAATATCTTTTCAGGAGTACCATTCAGCCCACGACAAAGAAGAAGTTATTATTTTCATGATGATGACTTCCCCAGTATAGCTAGAAAGACTAGATAATCCTCAAAACTCTTGAAACTGTGAATAGAGGTCCCTGTATCTTTAGTGACCAAAAAATAGGGCTAGAGAAAATAGTATTTGAGTATCTCTCTCATTTATCCTTTGAACTTTTGACTTATTTTTCACTAAATGACTAGTAGAGGACTTTGAATTTGAAAGAGGTCTCTTTGTGATTATGTGAATTAATGTCATAATTATAGGCAAGAGATATGATTTTTAAAACAATTTACATGGTGTTAAAGAATGCCTTGATTATAGCCTGGCAGGTAAGCAGTCTTACTTTGTTGCTAAGGGTCACAGTTTATGCCAGAGAAGACTGAGGGATCCTTGTGTTTGTTTGTTTGTTTACTTTTCGTTCCCATGGGAGTCAGCTATATTGATAATTTTTGTGTGATGTTCATCAACTTTTAGAACTGTTCTGAAACTGAGATTCCAGTCCTTAGAACAAATGTAGTTTTGTTCTTTCTCTATAAGGTCAGGAGGGATATTTTCCAATAAGGATAACTGTAACCTTTAAAGTCTGGCCCAACTTGTAAGATAATGGTTGTTTCCAGTTCCTGAGAGAGAATGGGCTCATTGAGACCTGTTTTTGCAAAGCCTCCCACGGCCTGACAGGGAGAGATGAGCTACGTGCGTGTACTCACTTGTCACTCACTGATTCCACAAACACTTGCTGAGTGCCTGATGCACTCATGGATCTGACGTTCTAGTAGGGGGTGAGAGAGATAATAAACAAATAAGAAGAGCATTAGAGAACTACTGTGCAGAGAATTAAGATAAGATGTCACAGGGTGACTGGTGGCTTCTTTTGACTGAGTGGCCCAACAAGTCCTAGTTCAGGATGTGAGCTTTAAGATGAGTTCTGACTGGACAAAAAGTGAGTCTGATGGGTGAGCATAGATAGGGTGCAGAAATATACAGGAGAGCAGGGGCAGCTCCTCAAAGGCCGCCTAGCGCAAATGACCTTGGCATCTTTGAGGAAGCAGAAAAATAAAAGGAGCACAGTAGCTGAGGGTCCGTAGTGGGAAATGAGTTTACAGAGATCCAGTCACCTAGTGAGTTGTGGTTATCAGTCTGGGCTTCACAGTAGAAACAACTCTAGGAATTTTAAAAATATCACCTGGGGACAAATCAAATTGGAATCTCTGAGCAGGGGACCAGGCATCAATTTCTGTTGCTGTTTGCTCCCCCCGCCCAACCTTTTTACCATATTTTGTTCCCAAAGGGATTCTGATTTGAGACCAGCATGGTAATTCAGGCTTTGGAGAAGGCGAGACATTGGAATTTATTTTAGAATCAATGCAATGTCATTGGAGTCCTTTAAGAAAAGGAGGGTAGGATCTGATGTTCGTTCATCTCCTATGTGGAGAGGTGAGAGGGGTAGGAGGAAGTGTGGAGCCATCAGGAGGCTGTGTCTGTTACTCTGGGAGCTGCCTGCAGTTGTGGGCAGGAGACAAGGTCTCAGCTGGGCTAACTTTTGCAGATAGTGCTGGCAGGATAGGTGACAGACTGTAGACTGTGGGAGAAAAAGGAAGGAATCAGGGATGACTTCTTGCTTTTTGGCTGGAGCAGTTAGGTAGCTGGTAGATTTTTTTTTTTTTTTTTTTTCACTGAGTTGAAGGAAGCCTGAGGGAGGAGTAAATTTGGGGAAGAAACTGAGTTTGTTTGCAGTTTGCATGTTAAGTGAATTCTCTGCTTTAGTTTGAATTAAGCAAAGCCTTGTTGGGAGTTCCTAAAGCAGATAGAGCAAATCAGCATGAGGAAGGTCCCAGAGGATTAAGTCCAGTTGGAAGGGCAGGTGTACAGCCCTTGAGTGTTACCCAAGAAGGCTCAACCATCTGAGTGAGTTACAGGGGGTTTGCGAGGAAGTCTGAGGCCTGCAGGGGCCTCAGCAGATTTGTGGTTGGAAGACTGGATCCAGTGACTCTCAGTGGTGAAGTAGAGGAACCAGCAGAGGCAGGGAGACTGCTCGGGGGCTCCTATGATGGGTCACGGTGTGGCCCGTGAGTGAGGACCTGAGATAGGGCATTGGTAGTGAGGACAGAAGGGGTTAGGGAGTAAGGAAAATGGGGGTGACAAGTGGACTGGACACCTGTTAAACAGATATGGAGGGTGACAGGAAGGCAGTCACTGTATGGGAGCCCTTACAGGTGACTCAGGCCAATCTGTGACCTGCTAGCTGCTTCTGGACGCTGAAGGTAATTTTTCCTCTTTCTAGGTCATTACTATTCCGTGTGAGGAACTTCAAAGTAATGTTTTATAGGAGGCTAAAGAAGTTTTAATGAAATAAGTTGGCATGTTTTCAGTGACCATGAAAGGCCTTTTCATGGCTGCAGATTCCATGAAAACCCCAGACCTGGGCTCTGCTGGATACAGCTCCCCAGGTCCCAGCTTCTGTTCCAGCAGTGAGATGGTGGAGGCAAACCTGAGCCGGGCTCACTGCTGCTTTCCTTCCCTCTCTGGGGACCCTGTTTGTCAGGAAAGGCTGTAGCACAGGCCCTGCAGAAGCTCCAGAAAACAGTGAAGGCTGTGGGCACCCCAGATGGAGGTTGTGTGGGGGCCAGGAAACTGCGGAACAGAAGTGAGAACTCTGGGGACCGAGGACCTCATGGGGAGAAGTGAGGACCTCGTGGGGAGAAGTGAGCCCTTCCTGGCCCATGTGGACCCTGTGCAGGCTCAGGTTCTCCTTGCTGCTTTGTCCTCGAGCCCTGTTGTCCCCTCTGCCTGCAGCCATCTGTTGCTTTCCTTGGCCTGCCTCCCTCTTGGCGCACTGCCTGTGGAAACTGCTTCATGACTTACTTCTTGAGCTCTTGGCCTTGTGATCGTTACTAGCATTGAGGCGAATGAAGTTAACAAGTCCTCTTTATGCTGCCTGCCCCTTCCTTCACTTATCTATTTGCCCTTGGAAGGGAAGGCAAGAGGTGCATATATTTCCTGATCAGGGGTCTACAGCACGACAGACCAAAGCCAACTCCATGAGAGTAGCACTCAGATCTGAAATTTTCCACAAGATTTGAGGCAGAGCATAGAGTTCTCAAGGAAGAGCCCACCAGGGCCTAGGAGAGAGACCAATAAATCGAAAACAACTGCCTCCGTTATTTTTAGTATTTTTTTTAACTTTCTCCGATCTCACTGTGCTTGTTTGTGGTAATGAAACATTTATCCAATATATCCTCAAATCAGGCACTAAAATTTACCCAATTTAAAGTCATTTTCATTATAAAATACAGTATATGTACAAAAATGTTCATAAACCATAAATGTGTAGCCTAATGAATAATGAGAAAATAATGAATATTGCCACAGGCCGCTATGGGCTCTTTCTCTCCCACTGGAAACCCCTTCTAACTATTAACACAATTCTTTTCTTGATTTAAAAAATAATCTCACCACTCCCTAAAATAATATCATTTAGTTTTACTTGTTTTGGATTTTATATATAAATGGAGCTAGACTGTGTATATTCTTTTGTGTATTGCCATTTTGTCCTATGCATCAGGCTGCTAGGAAGCGTTTATTTTGCTCTCAGTAGCTATAATTTGTTAGCTTTTGCTGCCAGTATTATACCATATGCGAATCAATGTGTGAGGTTGTGTTCATCCATCTGAGAGTTGGTGACAGTTGGGGGAATGCAAGCGATGCAGCTGTGAATATTTCTAATGCCCACATCCCCCTGCTTACAAGTTGCTCTCTGTTGGCTTGGAAGAGAAGCCACTGGCTTGTGGAATGTGCATCTGTTCACCTCTGCTGGATCCCCAAATGCTCATATGTTCCTGCCAACACTTAATATTGTCCTTTTTTAATTTTTGCTTTTGATGACTGAGAGCATGTGTTAATATTTTGTGTGTGTGTGTGTGTGTGTGGTTTCATTTGGCTTTTTCTCTATTACTGAAGGTGGTCAGTGTATGTATTTATGGTCAAAAGGATCTCCTGCTTTTAAATCATTTCATTTTCTTTTGTGTTGTCTACCTCTTATGAATTGTTTGTAAAATTCCTTAACATTCTTCTGTTTATATATATAGATAGATAGATATCTATATATGTGGCTATTTTCTTCTCAAGTTGTAAGAATATTTTCTATATTAAATCCTATAAGGTTTAGAATTCAACATTTCTTATTTAGATGTAAAATTTGTCTCAAATTAATTTTTATGTGTGGTATGAGATAGTAAAATTAATATTGTTCTATCTGGGTATTTTCCCAGTTCCATTTACTGAAAAGATGGCCCCTTTCACTAGGCGCTGTCACATCAATACCACCACCTGGGGACCAAGCTTCTGGCACACGAACCTTTGGTGAACAAACCATACCAAGCCATAGCTAACGGCAAATAGAAAAATAATGTAAGGGAAGAAAATAGAGATGGCGGGGAGTGTATTTGGGGTAGGATGCCCAAGAAGAGGAAAATGAGGAGATGACCTTTGAGTAAAACCTAAATGAAATGAGGTGGGTATTGTGGGAAGAGTAATCTTGAAAAAGAGACCAGGAAGTGCAGATGCTTTCTCCAAGAAGAGCAAGGAGATTTGCAAGAAGGCAGGGCTAGCAAGGTGACAGTATAGCTACATCAACTAGGAGATGAGGCAGGTGACAGGTCCATAGGCACCTTAAGGCCACAGAGAGGGCTTTGGGGCTCTTCTAGGTGTGATGGGAAGGCACTTGTGAGTTGGACGAGAGAAGTAACACAGTGTGAGTTCAGTTCACTCTGCTGTCGAGTAGAGTGAGGAGAGACAATAATGGAAAGGGAAGCAGTGAGGAGACTGCTGCAGCTTCGGGGAGGCACAGCGAAGAAAAGGAAATTCAAGGTGGCAAGTGAAGGGCTGACAGCTTAATGGCTTGTTGGTACATCTCAAAGGTGGAGACTCGGATATGGGATAGAATGGAAATTCCAGGCACCTCGACAATCTGTCAATTCCCTTTTACCTGACTAAGCCATATTAGTATATTTTACCAAGATTCCCCATTTCTCATGTGAAGGCTGCTCGTGTCTAGGTTTAAGACGCAGGGTGGCAGGCATATAATCCTCTCCTCCACAGCAGTGCACCTTCCCTACCGCCCACCTGCCCATAGGTGCCACTTCGTGTTCTGTTTATTCGAAATGTCCGCATGGTTTCATTTTAGTTTACATCTGGAAACTGCATAGTGGTTTACTCTCATTGATGCGTGGCCTAAATCTTTTTGAGGTTCGATTTGCTTCAGGAAAGAATTTAATTGTTATGTGTGAAGTAGGACTGGGCGCTGGCACTGAAGTGATTGTCCTGGAGAAAGGAAGAAATGAGAGAGAGGGAGAGGGAGAGGGGATGAGAATAAGAATGGGAATCTGCTAGTGAGTGGCCGCTTCAGCAGACAGAAGCTTGCATACAGAACAGCCCCAACAATGCTGAGTTCTGATTGTGCCAACTCATTCATTCGCCCAGAGGACAGCACTGTTGGTCAGCAGTCCCCGTTGCCGTGGTGCGGTGACATTGAATACTGACTCAGAACCGACCCCAAAGGCAGGTCCTTTGGATCTCATTAATACTGATTGTCCCTTTTCATTTTAACCCTCTAAAACTAAAGAACACACGTGAGAGCACTTTCTTTTGCATGTAAACTGCTAATTCAGGATGTTGCTCACGCTTATCATCACAACTCTCCGTGTTACCGTTGTTCCTAGAGGGGAAAATACACCACAGAATTCACATTCCAGATGGGTCTTTTGAAAATGGGACTCCGGAGGCAAGTGAAGAGGAACACTGCACTTCAGCAGTCTCTGTGACTCTCCCGCTGCAGCCACGTTACCAAGGGGATGAATGTGCCGAAGTGCTGTGTTCCCACAGAGTTGTTTTTCGTAGTTTGCTCACCAGGCTGAGGAGTTTCTGCAAAACGGACAGACTGTATTTCAGGCAGTGGATGGCAGAGTGACCATAGATTGGATTTTGTCAGCAAATATGAGTTGAGGTAGCTCTTCATTCCATCTTTTATTTTAACCCACTGTCAGGCTCCGCACAAGAAGTCCAAGAGTTTAGCATAGAGCCCTTCAAAACACTATCTGCAGAAATCACTTGAATGATCACAGATGTTTTCCGCTGGGCCAAGGTCTTGTTTTAATTTTTATTAGGTATGTCAGGAATCATGCCTCATTTTTATCGGATAAATTTCAGATACTTAGGTCAGAGGATGCTGAGTTTGAACAGTTGGGGATTTTTGGTGCTTTGCAATTGGAATGCTGTTGCATCTGAGAGTGTCTCCCTTTTCTTCTTCAAACTCTGCCCCTTGGCTTCCACAGCACCAAACATTCTGGGCTCTCTTTTGCAAACTCTCCTCTCCCTTTGACATTACTTTTCTCTGAGGCTGGCTCAGTCCTTTAATCCCTCCACATATTCTCGAAATGTGATCCCTCTCACAGACTGGGTTTTAACCTGTAGACAGTTGGCTGCCAAACATTTACCTGCAGCCCAAACTTCTGCCTGGACCTTTTGATCTGTACCTCTGAGTCATCCCGGTTACTCATTTCTGCCGGCCTGTGCCACAGAAAACTCAAACTCTGCAGGTTCTGAGCCACACTCTCCACGGACCCCACAGCCTGCTTGTGCCTCAGCGCTGACTTGATCTGTAGTCTCAATGACCTACCATTCACTTCCAGTCATCCCCACAACAGCAGATCAATGACCAAATCTTACCTGTTTCACTCTAAAGATGCTTTACAGTCTTATTAAATGTTTTATCACCACAGCTCATGCTCATAGTAAGAAGTGAAATGCTGTAGAATGATTTATAGTAACAACAAGAATTTCCTCGTCTCAGCTCTACCTACCCCTTTCTTTCCTGCCGAAGGGAATGGCCGTTAACTTCCACAGTTGCTTTTTTCTGGTGGTTATCATTTTTCTGAGTTCAGGGCTCACATTGTTATTTCCTGATTATCAGTTTCGGACAGGGTCTGCTGGTTTCCCGCCACACTTTTCTACCCAGTGCAGTTGCATCACGACTTTTAGTTCCTCCACCTAAGTATCATAGATACTATTGTTCTGTTTTATGTCTTGCCTCATAACCCGTACCTAGATGGCATCACTCGCTTCCTGGCTGATGGGATAAGGATGCCGGCCTTCGTCTGCTCCCTTCAGATTCTCTCCCCACATCTCCATATCTGCTTCTGTCCCAAACGGTGAAGTTCCACTTAACAATATCGATTATATTTCCTTGGTGATCAATTTATTTTCTTTTTATTAAGTTTATCGGTACATTTTAGGTGTACAGTACAGTTACATTCATCGCTGGGATCTTGTACCTTTACATGACTTATCTTGGTTCTTATTTTTTCCAATTCCCCAGCCCTCCTTTCAGCTCCTCCCCCCTTCCCTGTTTCTAAAGACATTGTTTCCATGTTTTTCCTTTTCATATATTTTTTCTTTTCCCTTTTTACCTGCCCCCTACCCCTCCCACTTCCTCTACTGTTTTAGACCTTTTCTTCCTAATACACAATATCAATTATACATTTTAATCCTTATTTACACTTTTTACTTTTTCAAACCAGAGAAACTATTTGGTATTTACACGTGTCACTTAAGAGTATGGCCTCAGTGTGCATCCACTTAGCTATAAATATCTCTAGTTTCTCGTTCTTTATGGCTCAGTAGTACTACATTTTATAAAAAAAACAAAAACAAAAAAAAACCCACATCTTTTATTCAGTCTCCAGTTGATGGGCAATTGGGCTATTTCCAGATTTTGACTGTTACAAACTGTGAGGCTATAAACATGGGTAAGCATATTATATTGTGGCATGATTATTTTAATTCTTTTGGGAAGATACCCAGCAGGGGAATAGCTGGGTCAAATGGGGACTTCTAATCCTAGTTGTTTGAGGTATCTCCATATTGACTTCCACAGTGGTTGTACCAGTCTCCCACCAACAATGAAGAAGGGTTCCTATCTCCCCACAACCCCACCAGCATTTGTTATTGATTGCTTTTTTGATAGCAGCCATTCCTTTTTTTTTTTCCTCATTGAGTTTATTGGTACATTTTAGGTATACAGTATAGTTACATTCATTATTGGGATCTTGTACCTTTACATGACAGGTCTTGGTTCTCATTTTTTCCTCTTATCCCTGCCTTCCCTTCACCCCTCCTCCCCTCCCCCTTTACAAACACTTCATTTCTATTTTTTCATTTTCTCCAATTTTTTTCTTTTCCTTTGTTACCTTTCCCCTACCCTTCCCACTTTCCCTAAACTTTTAGCCCTTTTCTTCCTATTTCACACTGTCAATTATCTCATTAGGATATTATTACTATTATAGTATTTGCCCATCAGTTGGAAACTGGATAAAGAAGATGAGGTTTTTCTATAAAATGGAATATTACTCAGCCATAAAGAATGAGAATTTAGATTCACTCATAGGAAAATGGATACATTTTGAGGATATATTCCTAAGTGAAATAAATAAGTCACATGTGTATAAATACTGAATAGTTTCTCTGGTGTGGATGGCAGCCATTCTTACTGGGGTGAGTTGGAATCTCAGATGCTATTTTCATCAGCATCTCTTCAATGACCAGTGATGTTGAACATTTTTTCATATGATTATTTGCTGCTTTTACTTCTTTGTCTGAGAAATGTCTATTCATAGACATATCCCAAATAGAACTGCTTTCACTGTATTCCATAGATTCCTGTATGTTGTACTGGCATTGTCTTTAAACTGTAAAAACTGTCTAATGTCTTCTTCACTTGATCTTAGCCAAAAGGTCGCGAAGTGGTTGTCTAATTGTCCAATTTCTTCTTTAATTTCTGTTATTTGTGTACAAAAATATTGATATTTTAGTATTTACTTGGTATCCAGCTACTTTACTGAATCTGTCAATTAAGTCTAGAAGTCTTTTGGTGAATTTTTTGGGTCTTCTATGTAGAGTATCATATCATCAGCAAATAATGACAGTTTCACTTCTTCCTTTCCTATCTTTACTGCTTCTTTCTCTTGTCTAATTTCTGTGGCTAATGTTTCCAAAGCTATATTGAACAGAAGTGGTGATAGTGGACATCCTTGTCTTATTCCTGGTTTTTAGCATGAAGGTTTTCAGTTTTTGGCCATTGAGTATGATGTTGGCTGTTGGCTTTTCATAAATAGCCTTTATCAGGTTGAGATAAAGATCATCTATTCCAATTTTCTGCAGGGTTTTTATCATGAATGCATGTTGATTTTTGTCCAGTGCTTTTTCTGCATCTATTGAGATGACTGTCCTTGTCTCTGTTAATATAGTATATTACATTTATTGATTTACATCTGTTAAACCATCCTTGCATCCCTGGGATAAACCTGACTTCATCAGGTTGTATAATCTTGATGACCCTCTGTATTCTGTTTGCCAGTATCTTATTGAGGATTTGTTTGTTGTTTTGTTTTTTGCTTTTACTTATTTTCTTCCACTTTCCTTATGCTATCTGGGGTTTGTGTTACATATTGGACAAATGATCCTATCTTTTTAAATTCTACTATATTCATCTGTCTTCCAAACTTATATTGATTTTAAAATTTTCTTGTGTTGCATATGTATATAGGTATTTTAATTAACTCTCTTTTACTCTGTGATTAGTTTTTTTCCATAATATCCTATACTTAAGATGCAGTATATTTTTAGGGATGTAACATTTTTTCAGCTCTCTGAGAATAATGATTTCATTTATACAATTTCTTTTCTAATTTTTCCTGAATTCTTTGTTATCTTCAGGGCCTCATTTATTTATCTTGATGTTTTTCTTTTTGTGTGGAAAGTTCAAAATTCCTCACTGATTTCATCTTTGGGTGTTGTTCGCATGAGCAATAGGTAAATGATTTGGGCTTTTTGACTGGCAGGCTTTGCTTTTGAGAGATTGGAATTGGGCTGTAGGTGAAGTGGGAGCTCATGTGTCTTAGGATTCCTTAATACCAGACAGATTCTGCTACTTTTCCACTAGCCAGGCACAAAATGAATTTTTAACTTCGCTCCTGTGGGAAGGAGGTGCATCTTTTGTCACTGACTGCCTGCTGACGCTGGAGTATGACCCCCAAAGCTCACATTGGAAATCTAATTTCTCATTGTCGGGATGTGGGCATGGAGGGAAATTTTGGGTCAGGGAGTACATGCCTTTCTTGTGGAAATGGGTTAGCTGTCCAGGGGGTTTTCCCCCCTTTTCTCTGACTCACACTTGCTCACTTTGCCCCTCTGCTTTCTGTTTGGATAAAATGGTTCAAGGCCCTCAGTAATATACAGTGCCATGCATTTGGACTTCTAGAATTGTTAGATGAAACAAACTACTCTCCTTTATAAATTATCCACCTCAGGTATTATGTTGTAGCAGACTGAGAAATTTGTCTTTTATTCCCTTTAGGATATCCCTTAATAAATAGAAGGTTCTTTTATTTTAACGTGGTCCAGTTGATCGGAGTTTGTGGTTAGTGCTTTGTCTGCCTTAAATCTTTTCCTAGGCTGAGGACAAGGAGATATTATCTCACATCTTTTGTAAAATCCTTCTTTTGTCTTTATGAAGACCTTACATTTAGGTCTTTATCTAACTGGGGTTTTTCTTGTGTGTGTGTCATGAGGTGAGACTCAAATGTCTGCACTAAAAACAAATACACACAAACCTATATTTCTTTGATAACAACAGCACAAAAATCAAGTGGGTGATGGAGGGAAGCCATGGGTAACGGGATTTGCCATGTACTCTCAATGTGTGGGTCATCCATCCATCCTACATCTGTTCCCCACTGCCTCTGTACTGCTCAGTGTACTCTTGGCAGATGCCACCCCTTGCTCTTGGTCAGTACACCCTTTCAGGAAGGAGTAGCCCGTTTCTACTCAGGTGGATGAGTGGGAAAGTAGAAGTATTTTTACTTGCTGATGTCACTGGAATTCTGTTTACCTATAAATGGTCTGGATTTTCATGAAACTGTTTTTGTACAGGGGAACTAATACTTTTTAAAAGTAAAAATTATTGCAAATAAAAATCTAAAACACCAGCAATACTAACTTCTGTCTCAATGTTGAAGTGTGTCCTACAATTTTTTAATATAGTCTTGCTTTGAATGTATAGAAGGTCTCTGAAACATTGGAACTTCCAAGTGTAAATCTTTGGTTTTTTTGTTTGTTAGTTTGGTTGGTTTTTTGTTGTTTGTCTTTTGTTTTTTAAAACAGGGTCTCACTATGTAGGCCTTGAAATCATGTCAATACTCCTTACCTCAGCCTCCCAAGTGCTGGGATTATAGGTGTGCACCACCATGCCTGGCTGCAAATGTGAATCTTGACATTGAATTGAATTTGCTTTAGGAATGATCTGTCTTATTCATAAAAGAATATTTCTATTAGAAAAGATAAAAAAGAAGCTTGGAATAGCAGTGATTGCTTTCTGCATGTAGGTTTATTGGAAAAGAAAGAAATATACAGCTGCATGGAATTTGAGATGTCATAGTGCAGTATTTTACCTTGAAGTATGGACCATTCTTCCTTTTAATATAGCTCCAGAAAAGAAAATTCCACACTATCCCCTGCTAATATTTAATGTGCTTCATTGGCAGTATATTTTCCTTATGCTGTGTCTTAGGCCCATTTTCTTATTCTGTTTGGAGTGGAAACAGAAAATTGTGTGGGCCATCTTGGGAAGGCTAGGGACCTTTCATCTGTTTGGTGGAGGTGACTAAATCTCCACTGACCTTTTTGTTATGTTATCTGTTTGTTCAGCTCTTCCTCTAAATCCAGTTTGCACATCTTCTAATTACTTTTATTTATTTTTTGCATTTCAATAATTTTATTGAAAGGTGTATTTCTTAGTATCAAACATAATGGTAGTTGGTTAGGTTACCTCTGCCAACTCAAGACTAATACTGATGTTTTCAAAATATTGAAATATATCAGCCTTATGGTAAAACAGAGTTAGCCACAAAATATGGTTTACAAAAAGTTGAGGGTAGAATATACTGTGGTTCTTTGGTTTATTTTTTCAATGATTATTGATCAGTAACATGATGCCAACATTGGTTACATGCATTCTGGATAGACTCAGGCTTCAGGCTACACTACTGTTTATAACACTAACAATATATGCACTTGCTCTTTGCCAGAAGGCCGAGAGGCACCAACACTAACATATGTACATCTCCTTACACTGATAGGCTCACATGGGGAATTCCAAACACTACCTCGGCAATCTCATATTTACCTCCTTACTTTTCTTAAGATACATGATGAAAATGGGTGAAAGTATATTCTATTTCTTAAAAAAATAAAACTGGAAGCAATGGCAGTTTTATAGAAATAATCTATAGTAAAACCTGAAGTGTTTTATCTAGCCAAAACTTAGGGTGAAGCAAGTTTTCAGAGTGATAATTGATTTTGACTTACTATGTAATATAATAGAACATATTTTTGATGGAGCTAGATAGACTGAGAAAGTAGATTCTGTATAGAAATTTTTATCATTGATACAAATGTCACCTGTTTTTTAGAAGAAATATTAAAGATAGTTCAAAGAATATACCACACTTAGTAGGTCTGTAGTTTGGCTTAATACAAAATGCTTTAAAATTTAAATGTAATTCCCATATAGCAATAACATTCTCATCTCTGGACTATTATTTGCATTATGGGCACCAAGAAACCATTACATTATCTAGAATATAACCTTTATTATGCCTTAAAAAAGTACATGTGTGAAATGTTGTTTTTGTTGTAAACCTCATAATTTAAAAATTAACATTTAAATTAAGTAGGTTCCATTTTCAATATCACCTAAACATATTGATCCAGTATAAAAAATTCAACTAATGTTAGAAATGAAGATTCACAGTTCACCTTTTCAGGCTTGCATTAAGTGTTTCACCTTTATGACTTTAGCTTTGTAGATTAATTCAAATCTAAACATTCTTACTGCAGCATTATATTAATTAGGCAGTTTTCCAGAGATGGCAAACATCATATGAATTTAGTGATGTTTTGAGGGTTCATAACTTAAAGTCATTAAAACATTATCCATAGTTCAGGTTGTGGAGAAAGACTTCAAAGAAATACTTTTGTTGCTGCAATAATACTATTTATGTAAAAAACAAAAACCTCCAACTTATCAAAAGTTTATCTCAATACTACTAGCTGTTAAAAGTAAATTTTTCATACTAAGTTTCATCAGCATATGTAGATGTGTTAAATATTAACATTTAGTTTTGAGTAGGAAAAGATAAATCATTACTGTAAGTTAATGTAGATAGCAAGAACATACAGTGTATATGTAGTGACTGAATTTATATTTTTATAAATATAAATAGACTTTCTATTATTTCAATTGCAGTAGCAGTACATGAAGACATACTGGCAATTTTCATAAACCCAAAAAAGATCATATGCTTTGTATTACTTTTCCATTAGGTGTAACATTCAAGTTCATAATGATTCTGCTTATAAGCTAATAGTCTTAAATTAGTTCATATGTAGATCAAATTTTTGGTCCTATTCTAACTTTAAATGAGCTAGAGCTTAGGGTTACATTTAGCAAAATGTGCAGTTAAAACAACCATTACTTCAGCACTACCTTTCAAATTCAGGTTATTAAAGAGGATGTTATTTTCTAAGCTGCTAATTTAATGAAATGGTTAACATGTAAGACATTAGAAACCCCTAAGGGTATTATTTATTTATTTATTTATTTAGAGACAGAGTCTCGCTATGTAATTTAGGCTGACCTTGAACTTACTATGTAGCCCAGGCTGGCCTCAACTCATGGTGATCCTTTTACCTCAGCCTCCAGAGTGCTTGGATCACAGCCATCTGCCACCATGCCCAGCCCTTAGGGTGTTGTACTTTATAGATAGCAAATGCTTTCAAATGTTAGCTGACTAGATTGGTGATACCAGATTTTTTCCTTTTGCTATTCCAAGCCCATTGGTTTATTTTGAAGATATTATTTTAATATTTTAATTGTAGAAGAAAATTATGAAATTTTCTCTATACAGAGAATAACAACCAAGTTTACCAATTAAGAAACCATTTTAGGAGTTGTTGGAAGGTGAGTTATTCTATAGTAACTGTGCTTCACTTGCTGTGCAGGACGCCCAGAAACAATCCACTTCAACTTCTGAATGTACGGTTTAGGACACTTGTTTGATGAATATTCAGTTAAACACCTGGATACAAGTTCTTGTCAGAAGGTCAGATCTCTGCCATTTATCTTGGAATATTTCTGAAGACATTCCACTCCTTCTGTTATCTCTACAAACTTCTGTGCTTGGATCTCCAGTGCAATGATAGACAAGGCCAACACAGAAGGCTTGGCTTTAGAAAACATGATCCTGCAGTGACATGCCTTAAACTGAGCTTCTAGTCTTTCAAAATTTGGGCTATTTTTCCTTTCAAATGGCAAGCCCTCTTGAATGAGTGAATAACAGATTTGTAGAAATTGAAAGGCAGTGGTAGCTTTAACTTTGCAACACACCTTCTACAGTACAATCTTTTCCATTCGCCGCAAGTCTGAAATCGTGAACCGATGCTGAATTATTCGGATCACAGTTGCCAATGGGATATGTCTTTCCTCTTCTGTTGATTTTACAGCCAAATGAAAGCAGCTCAGTCCAACACATCCAAGGTGCTTGGGCTGTACCTTCGTTTTAGACAAGAATCTGTCCAGTAAATTGACAGCCAGAGGAAATGTCTCTGTATCAAAGCCAAAGAGCTGAATTAGACTAAGACGATCTTCCACTTCAAAGTCCCTCAGCCTTGCAGCCATTCTAAGGCCATGATCACGTGCAGATTCAATTAGTCTCAAGCCACAGACCTTTGGCTGACATCTGGCCTCCTGTTCCAACAGGATATTCAGGTGGCGTAGCAGTTTCTGGGAGTCAATAATCAGGACTTCTATCATCTTGGTAGAGACTGCAGCTCCTTGGCGTAATCACCCTCGGCGGGCCTGCTCTCCCCTCTCCCCACGGTATCGGACACGAAAGGCCTGGGAGGCTAGGACACTTGAGGGCAGGAGGGGAGATGCCCGGGGAGGCAGAGTTGTCCTGGGTGGAGCTATCCAGAGCACCTCTGATGCTATATCACCCTCCTCGTGGTCGGACTGCTGTGAAGCCTCTAACTACTTCTTAACATCTGGTCTAAATTCCCTCCACATCAGTTAAAAATTTTTGATGTGTAGACTCAAAAATTGAGTACAGTACTTTTGTCAAGGTATTCTCAAGTGCTAACTAAGCCGTAGCAATGATAATCTGTTTTAGAGATTTCTCTCCCTGAGTGTTCTGACTTGAATTTTTTTTTTTTTTAATGAGAAAAGATGTTTGGACTTACAGCTATATATGGCAATTTGAATACATTTATTTATCATTGCTTCTTCCTAAGATCACTGAAAATGATAGGTAAAATTTTAAAAACTGCAAACCCATATGGACAAAGAAAATGGGTTCTGAGGGTTGTGGATGAAGATTTTAACAAATTTTTGGGAGGTGGAAACAAGTGCATGTGTGGGGAATGCGTTAGTAGAGGAGAGAAAAGTGAAAGCCAAGTGCCCACAGAGAGGGAAGCCAGCCTGACGCGGACTGATTTGTGCTCTGGACCAGAAAAGCTGTGGACTTGGAGCCAGGTGTGAAAGGGTGAGGCTAGCAACTGGCAGCTGGTGGGAGAAATGCAGAAAGAGCAGTCCGAGTGGCTGGATGAGTAATCCTGGTAGGGGTGTTTCCTGGAAAAAGTAGCCAGCAGTGCTTCGGATTTAGAAAGGGCAACTGAAGATGAAATGTCCAGGTGACAAGATGGGTAAGACACTGTGTAGAAGATGGGGTCTGATGTGAGAATTTACTTTCAGAGTGGTGCTGTCTTCCTCCTGAGCACCCAGCACTCTCACAGTGAGCTGTGTCTTCCTCCATTCTAGATTAGAACTTCAGCATTGTTTTCTGGGAAACTGATCAGCTAAAAATAAAAGACTTTTTCAGCCTCTTCATGAAAGAGCTGGGTTCTAACCCACATATATCACATAAGCACCTATTTTAGGTTTAGATAGAGAGCCAAAGATCACTTACCATACACTGGGGGATTGTCTCCAGCATAAGTGAAAGAGACAAAAACAAACA
Organism: Fukomys damarensis; assembly: GCF_012274545.1. Classification (NCBI taxonomy): domain Eukaryota; kingdom Metazoa; phylum Chordata; class Mammalia; order Rodentia; family Bathyergidae; genus Fukomys; species Fukomys damarensis. The sequence goes on along the minus strand of NW_022900930.1, from coordinate 40,841,016 downwards.
AACAAACATCAAACAATAGATAAAGAGGAAATGAGTCTCAGAAGAAACAAAAAATCAGGAAAGGAAAAAATTTTTAACTATATCTGATATTCTTTGAGAGATTAAAGAAAATAATTGTGTCTATGAAAGAGTTTGGAAAAGTAGAGTAGCAGAAATTAAAAATGCAGTGAAGAGTTGGAATGTTGATGAAATTGCTTAGAAAAATAGAATGAATATACAATGGTAGAAAACAGAAGAGGGAAGGAAGTGAGAACATCCTTTTCTGAAATCTAAAATCCCAAGAGCTTCAGTAAGAGAAGAAAGAAAATGCAAGGAAGTAAATAATCCTTTCTAGAGATGAACTTGAATTTCCTTGTGGAAAGATTTAGTACCAAGCACAATGAATAGAAGCAAGACCAACTTCATATCATACCTGATACAGTGTGTGAATAAAAAAATGTTTGTACAAGTTTTAACAGAGAAAAAGTAGGTCACATACAAAGGTTCAGGAGGCTAACCAGTTTCTGACTTCTCAACAGAGCAGTGGAATTTAGAAGAAAAAGAACTGTGCCTTGAGGAATAGCTTCTCTATTTAAATCTCAGGGAAAATAATACCTTGTGTCCTTTCCCTAGCCACACTTCAACCAGACACAGAGTAGAATAATGATTGTCTCAGGTAGACACGAGAGGTCTGCAGGCTACCTTTCTTGGGAACTTCCCAAAAGAACTGCTCTACCAAAATGAGAGAATAAGCCAAAAAAAAAAAAAAATCAGGGTATCCAGGAAAGGGAGAAAGTTGTCTGGTGAGAGTTGTGCAGTGGCTTGGGAACAGGGGAGCTGATAGGGTGACTCTCAGTCCAAATCCAAATGTCCAAGAACTTCATGTTCTGATGTCCCAGTACGGGAGAAATAAGGTGTCCCAGCTTGAAAAGAATGGAAAACTCAATTTTTCTTTGCCTTTTTGTTCTCTGAGTTCTCCGGCCACAGAACAGTGCCTACTTAGTCACAGATTCAAACTCCAATATCCTGCAGAAACACTAACAGCATCACAAATACACCCAAAACACTATAATATGAGCCATCTGGATCCCTTAATCTAGTCAAGCTTCCTGAGTGACACCTGAACATCACAGTGTCAGATTTCTGAACTGACCGCTGAGTGGAAATGCCAATTTTAAGCCATTCTCTAAAGTCTGTAAACCAACACAGACATTTCCTGCTTGGATCTTAATTGTCTTCCAGAAGCTCATGCATGGAAGGCTCAGTCCATCCACGGATGATGGTGCTGTCAGTCATTGCTGGAAACTTTAGGAGGTAGGAGTCTATTTGAAAGAAGTAGGTCACTGGGGTGAGCTCTTGACAGGTATATTAGAATTCCACACCCTTCTTCCCTCTCTTTGCTTGCCAACAACCATGAGTTGAGCAGCTGTGCTCCACCATGGGCTTCTACCATGATGTTCTGCCTCACCTCAGGCCCAAGGTGACCAGGGATTGAGGCCTCTGAAATCCTTTGCTGTTTTAAGTTGATTCCTTTCATGTGTTTTGTCATAGCAACAGAAAGCTGACTAACACAGAAAGGAAAACATATTTTACTTGCATCTGTAGGTGTTACTCAAGAATGCACATGATTCAGAAGTCCACAGCAGGAGATGCTTGGATGCCTTCCTGAGAAGAAAGAGTATAGAAGAGGGTAACTTTGTCCTTCAAGGAAAAAGTGATTGCAGAAAATAAGGAGCAGTGAGTTCCAGGCAGGAAAATGAGTATCATGTGGAAAAACAGAGATGTTTTGTTTTTTCCTCTTTTCCTAAAAGTTTGAGGCTTGAGCAGGAAGCCAAGTTTAGCCCATGGTCACCCAGGCCCATAGTTTCTCAGATGGTCCATAGTTACGACCTAAACCACAGTCAAGAAAGCCCAAAACAACATTGAGTCAGGGGCAAGTGGAAGACTTTAAGAGACCAGAATTTTGGAAATGTACGAAACTCTAGGGATTTTACTTAGGTTGGTTTTTGTGTTTCACACACTTCTGTTCCCATCATTGCACAGCAAGAGTAATAATTCTACATTTCAGGCATTCTCAGGAATGACGGGGACTGTGTTAGAGTTTATTTAGATCTAGAAAGTGCCCTGGAATCCTCATGTTTTCAGAGATGTGTATATTGGGAGGTGAATAGACCATGAGTGTGCTAATCCATAGATCCTGTGTTACATTAAAAGCTGAATGTATGGGTGGGGGAAGAGTCTGAAGAGGGAGGTCACTGTCAGTGTGACATGGAAGGGTCTATTCTTCTCCCTCGCTCCTCCTTTCCCTCTCAGTTGTTTTGGGTATAAGCAGCTGTCCTATGCCTAGGCTCTTCTACCAAGCCCTTTTTTTCCTTGGAGTCAGCCTGTATGGACGGAATCCTCTAAAATCTGTGAGCCAGAACATACCTCTCCTCCTTTGAATTGTGAGTGAGGGCACATTTTCATTCCCAGCAGTGAGAAAATGATAGAGGGGACAACATACATGAAACTCCTGACCTAGAATTTATGTGGTTCTACATTGTCAGGATATTTCAATTAGTTGTTTTCTAAATTATTTAATGCTTAATTGTTTGAGAAAATTTTAGTTGGCTTTATATCCCACTCTTGATTCTTTTTTTTCCCCATTGAGTTTACTGGTACATTTTAGGCATACAGTACAGTTACATTCATCATTGGGTTCTTGTAACTTTACATGATGTATCTTAGTTCCTAATTTTTCCCCATTCGATTGCCCTCCCTTTACCCCTTCCACCCTTCCCTATTTACAAAGGCTTTGTTTCCATTTTATCCTTTTCTCATATTTTTTCTTTTCCCTTCTTTCCTTTCCCCCACCCTACCCACTTCCCTTAGTCTTTAGCCTACAATTTCCTGTTAAAGAGTGATAAGGTGTAGGTTTTCTAATAGTCCCCTTGAGATCCATGTTCACAGTTGTTTAATATTGCACAGAGGTGAAAACAGAATGATTGCTAGAAAGAAATGAGAGGAAAAAATGAGAATCAAGACTTGTCATGTAGAGGTACAAGATCCCAACAATGAATGTAACTGTATTGTATACCTAAAATGTACCAATAAACTCAATTGAAGCTGAAAAAAAAAGAAAAAAGAAATAACGTGTGTGGATTAAAACTTGCACAGAAATTGATTGATGTAATAGGAGTAAGGTGGGCATACGATCGTTCTGCCATATTTATTTATTTTCAGTGCCAGGGATTGAACTTGGGTCCTTGCACTTGTGAGGTGGGCACTGGAACCACTGAGCTTCTGCTACCATATTGAGAAGGGAAAAATGAAAACCCTAATATTGAAATAGAATGCCTAGGTGTACATTAAAGCCATCTTTCACTCATTTATCAAATGTGATGAAAGAATGTTTTAATATATTGATATGTAAATATCAATGCCTATAGAAACTAGGTAAAGAATACTAAACAGCCTCCACTCTGCTGAGTTTATTTCCATAAATCTACTTGTGTAATTGAATTAAATATGTAAATATATGTTGAGCCTGTTCTTGTTTCTTAGTAACACATTTTTCTTGTGTTAAGGGAAAAAATGGAAGCGATGTGGTCTAAATACTGTTAAAACTGTGTATCTAAAAAGTTTTGGAATTTGGGGTTTCAAACTCTGTCATATCCATAGCAGTGTTTGCAATTTGTAGACCACGTGTGTTGTTTATCTTTTTGATGATTTGTTTTGCTGTTTTAGAAAAATGCAACTACCATATCCTTTCCTCCCCAGCCCTTCCCAGAATCTTCCACCTTTAGCCTCCTGGAGCTGTGGGGGCAAAAGCATATTAGAATGCTGCCTGACAATTTGATTTGTTTCTTTCTTCTGAGTTTTTTTTGTTTTTTTCAGCTTAACATGTGGCATCTGGGAGCATCTGCCTCTAGTAGGCAGAGGAGCTCCCATGTCTGGTTTGTCTTGCCTTTATTCACCCAGACAGGGGCACAGGCAATCAAAGTAACACAAAACTTATCTACTTTCCAATATTCATTAGTACACCCTCTGGTAAGCAACTGAACTTCAGCTGTCTTAAGTTTGTCCCAGAACCTATAATATGCAATTACCCGAGTGCAAGCTTTCTCCTTTGTGCTCAGAGAGGAGGCCAATGAGGCCTTGATTCTCCTCTAGTCTCCCCGCTCCCCTCTAAGTTTATTGGTACATTTAAAGCAAACAATACAGTTACACTTATCATTGGAATCCTGTACCTTTACATGCTATGTCTTGGTTCTTATTTTTACCCCATACCCTCCCATCACCCTCTTCACCCTTCCCTATTTACAAAGACTTTCTTTCCATTTGTTTCCTTTTTTCACATTTTTTCTTTTCCCTTGTTTCCTTTCCCCTCCCCTTCCCACTTCCCCTTTAGCCATTTTCTTCCTATTTCATATTGTCAATTATACCATTGTAACTTTATTTACACTTTTAGTTTTTCACATCAGAGAAACTACTTGGTATTTACTCAAGTGTGTTTTCTGAGTTTTTTCTTCATGGTTTTACTAATTTATCTGTTTTTAGTTGAAAATGTTTTAATCTTATCTAAGTTTTAAAAATTGGCATATATATGGTACAGTGTGGTTGATGATTTGATATGTTTACAATGTGGAATGGTGAAAGTGTGCTAATTTACAAACTCACCACCTTAAACACTTATTTTTATCTTGAAAACATTTGAGATATATTTTTAGCAATTTTGAAATGTGGAAGATATTATTCATTCTAGCCACTATGAGACAATGTGGATAAACCTGGAGAATATTATGCTAAGTAAAATACCTTATCTTTTTAATTGTCTCATTTAACTGAGTACTTAGTTTAAAGCACTGTACTAGGCAATGAGGAGGAAATTTTTTAAAAATACTGAGTCCTGGCTTTTGGAAAATTAGCCACCCAGTCATTTATCTGCTAAATTAACAGTAGGGATTTATGCTTTTTCAGAATCAATTATTATCAAAGAAATCCATCATTGGCAAGGGGCTACTTTTCCACGGTAAGTCTGAGGAAATTCTTCCAATTTCATCTTGCATGCAAAGCTTACATAAGTCCTAATTGCTCTATAAAAAACTTTTATCCTGGAGTTTCATTCATCTCCTCTCTGCTCATCCCTGAGGACCTTCTAGATCCTCCTATAAATAGCAGAGGAGAGACCAACTCGTGGCCCTCCAGCTCTTGTGAACAGGCCTTGTCCCTGGGAGCAGGAGGGACTTAGTCAAGTCCAGAAACACAATTTTAACAGTTCATCGAAAAAGAATGTGTGGGTGATATGGGAGTGGCCTTGCTGCACTTCAGAGCTACTCACAGGAGTCTGGGGAATGATAGATGAACCTTGACCTAGGAAGTAAGTTTCGAGAAATGGGATGTCTAAAAGAATGGACTGGCTTTTCTCATGGTTCCCACTCAGTCTTTGAAAACTTCCCTTGGTGAAAGGAAAGGCATCAGAAAGCCCTTCTTGGACCTGTGCTCTATTTCCTTGTTGCCTTTTCAGTGGATGATTTTGCTTCTTGTAGACAGTTTCTACTTGGAGAAGGAGGTGCATGGTGCATAGTGGTGATCACTATTGCAAAGTCAAAAGTTGGTGCAAAATTCATTTGAACTTTTGTGGCTAAAGGTTTATTAATCCACCCCAGCCAGCATCAACTCTCCAGCATACCTGTGGAGCCGTATTACACATTTCTCTGAAAACTATAAAAAATATTTGGATAAGCCAGTTTCGGATCCTTTCTAGAATTTTTAAACTGAGTTTATTGGTACATTTTAGGTATACAGTACAGCTACATTCATTATTGGGATCTTGTACCTTTGCATGACAGGTCTTCTAGAATTTTGAACTTTAGAGAGGTTGAAAAAGCAAGAAGGTCATTCACTGAAACGCATATCATTTTGGAGTTAGTTTTGTGTATTTCTGAAGTAGTTGAAAACGAAACAGGATTTTCTTCCCCCAGAATGACCAGGAAGCTAAATAGTTATTTTTCTTCACTACTAGAGAAAAAATTAAATTGTCTTATTCTTATTAAGTATCCGAATTTTCATATTTTATATGCACAGTGTTTCAGTAATAAATGTTATTCAGTAATAATTTATTCCCTGTATCTTTTAAACTATACGTTTTTAAAAAGTGGAGGCGAGTCCTATTAAATTATATTTTCTTAAGATTGAGTTAGAGGAGTGAGAGCCTCATCTCCATAGTGGTAGCACGGATTCCAGCTTTCGCCTCTGCTTTCTTTCGCTGCCTCTGGTAATGAACAGATTTATTATTTGGGCTCTGTCTAAATCTATATTTGACAGCCACATCCTTGTGGTCAACAAACTATTGTTTTCCCATTAACTAGATAGCAGCCCCTCAAACCTCCAAAAACCCAGGAAGAAACTTGTAAAACAGTTATAGTGTGTCTTTATAATAGAAAACCTGTGATCTTAGCAGATCAAGTCTTAATGTGTTTTGTGAAAGGAGAACAAACAACTTTATATCTCAATCTTAAGCTTCCAAACTGATTGAACAGGATTTAATGTTGGCACTCCACTTCCCCCTTTAGAAATATCACGTCTAGCCAGCGAGAGCTAAGGCTGTGTTTTAGGCCTTGCTTGGGAGTCCCCAAGACTACATTACACATTTAGCGATTCATTAGGTGGCCCAGAATCAGAATGCGGTCGCATCTACAGGTGAGCGATGGATTGCAGAGGGACAGCAAGGACACGCAGTGATAGCCAGGGGGAAAGACTCTGGTAGAAGAGTCTGGAAGAATCTGTCAGCAGCTTCCTGATGTTCATACAGAATGTTCCAACTCCTACTATGAAAAATGCGACCACACAATGCAGTTTTCACCCAGTGAAGCCCGTTTAAGAAGCCAGGTTTAGGGTTTGTAATAGGAGGTGGTCATGAACGTTCTCTTCTTGGCACTCCCCGCTGAGTTTCAGGATCTCAGAAAGAAAGCAGGTGTCCACCATGAACCAGTGTACAAACAACCTATGCACAGGAAAATACCCTTATCAGTTACAGAACCCTTCTTCTCCATGTAGGGACCTTTTTATAGGCTGAGTTCCCAGATGCCAGTCAAAGCCAACCTCACAAAGATGGTCTTTCTAAGGATAGCTTTGGGCTTAGCTTGCTACGCTAACATTTTTGTGCACAGGTTTGCGTTTCATTTTTCTTAACAGTTGGTAAATGCCACTGAACCTTGGGATATAGTGATGGGGTGGGAAAGGCAAATGTGATTGTTTTTCTGGACTACTATCAAGGTCAGGCTTTAAGCTTAATGAAAGTATCTAGAATTACAAATGAGAAAATTTGAAGATTCTCTGTATTATAAATGTTCTGTTTTTTTTAAAGAACCCACAAGTGAGTGTTTTTAACTGCAATCCAGTTGTAATCTGGGGTGCCTTTTGCATGTGCCGATGACTGCTTTCAAAATTCTCAGACTTGAGCCACACACAGTTGAAAGCCATTTCCAGTAGCTTAGACCATGCTTTCTTGCTTGCTGCCAAATGAATATTCTTGAAATATCTCATACTTCTCTGCCATTTCATTACTTGAAATATGACTTCCAAATTGGATTTACCTGGGAACAGAATTGTAATCTAGGGATGGGCTCTGTAAAATGCTCACAATATTACTTGTATGAACTTAACACGACTATTTTAGAGTCATTTATGCAAGTAAAACAACTTAGAAGTTCCATTTTCTTCTTGTTTTGTTATGAATAACAGCTATTCCTTTTTTTCAAAAATCAAACAAATGAATTATGAGGTCTTAGTTAGGTAATTAAATAAAAATGATGGAAAGGTCAAGAAATGGCTAGCAGAAGAGGCCTCCTGTTTGCCTCCATAAGGAGAGACATAAATGTGTTTTGCTCCTCTGCACAGAGCCTCAAAACTATTCTGTACAAATTAATCATTGTCTCTTGTCTCTGTAACTCCATCAGGATTTCACGGGGAGTCATTCTGGACCTGGGGAGGGAGCACGCTTTTGTGAAGAAAAGAAAGAAAATAGGTGGTGAGAGTAGGACTCAGGAGACTGTCACAAGGCACCGTATCATTGGGACTATTGTCTGAAATGTTTAATAATCTGTTTGCCACTAACTCAGCTTCCATCTCCTGTGAAATGAACATTCTTCCCTTCTTGTTACGGCCTCAATGACACATCTCTAGTTTGACTGACAGAGTTTTCTTTGTAGGGAATTTAAATGGCCTTCCTTTGGGCTTAGCTAATAGGCTGCAGAGAACTCTGTGTGTGTGTGTGTGTGTGTGCGTGCGCGCGCACGCTCCTTGTGCTTCGTCTCTTTTTTCTTGGGTCCTTGGAATGAAATTCTTGTCAGAACCAAGAGCGTTTGGAAAGTGGATTCCTGTCATTCATTCTTTTATCTCTCATCGAAAATAGATGATCTCTTTGGATAGGAAAACCTTCCACTATAAGATCTACCCATGCCTGAGGTTCATCTTCTTTTGTATAAACATGTCTTGTCTCTATTCTAGTATTTGTTAGTAACTCAAGACCTTTTCTGTCAAATGCCATAAGATTCGAAGAGAAACTGCCAAAAGCAATATTTGACACAAGCCTAAGAGGACATGATAGAAAAATGGTCCTCCATCTTTCTTTGGCAGATATTTATTCTAAGGAGAGGGAATATGGAATCATTCAAGAGTTATACACTTTATTACAAAATGTGTATGTATTTTTAAAAATTGAAAACTTATGAGAGCCCAAAAAACAAAGGTAAAAATTCTTTAGTAAAGAATTTACCATCCAGAAAAACATGTGTACACACAGATGACTGTGTTACTTGTGGCCTCAGCATAATTGCCTGGGATATGACACAGTCATATTTTAAGTGACCTGCAGTCTGGGGACAGGTGAGTGGAGAGGCAGAGGGTTGAGTGCACTGTGCGGGGTGCCATGGGCATTTTATTAGGCCACACAGCAGCCTCCTGGAAGATGCTATATAAGCTGATGCTGGAGGGGGCTACGGATCATTCAGGCACTGGGAGAAAGATGAGGGAGAGGAAAGGTGTCCCGGGGAACAGGAACAGAATGAACAAGGCGCTGTGGGTGAGAAGGCAGCAGGCCACACGGAAGCAGCTGTCGTGCCTTCAACATACATAAGGCAGTGTGGCCGCAGTGGACAGTCCACGAAGTGAGGGCTGAGAGGTGAAACAGTACGGAGAGATCCGATCACAAGGATCTCAGCCTGCCATGTCAGCAAGATCGAAATTTCTAGTTCTGGGGTTTGGGTTTTCATGCTTAATAGTCTGTCCTTAGTTGTGATCACAGTAAAAGCACTTATTCCGAACAAGGATTTGCAAGCATATACAAGGTGCCAGAAACTGTGATCTCACATGTGGTCATTTCGGTGTCTGTACAGTGAGCTGGTGTGGCAGAAGTCTGGGGAGCTACAGGAGAGGTAGAAGGTATAATATCCTTTCCCCTCTTCCCATCCATTCTTTGACATCTGAAACATGTCTCTAATAATCTAACAGAAGTTTTTGTAAATAGGGAGGGGTAGAGGGGTGGAAGGAAGGAAGGGGAGTGGGGATAAAACAAGATACATCATGTGCAGGTACAAATTCCCAGTGATGAACGTGATCATAATGTACGCCTAACATGTTCTGCTAAACTTAATGGAAAGAATAATCTAACAAATAGAAGGAGCGTAGTTAACTACATAGGACATGGTTTTTCTGATTGCATATTTAGGTTGTTATATTATTTGGGCAGCAAGGAATAAACTCCCAAATAATGTGATGCGCTTGGATATTATAAAGAAATACACACAGAAGGCAGGGATCTCATGGGCAGGACAAGCAATCACTTTTCAGGGTCGCAACAGCTGTGGAGATATGGCTTAGCAGGAGTTTGTGATCTTTAGTGTTTTGTGGCCCTGATACCCGTGTGTCTCTATAACTTCTACCGCCCAGTAGCTGATTCTCTCACGATGCCTTCGTTGCAGAGGGAGGAGTCTGCTGGCCAGCCAGTCACCCCACTTCTCTTAGACCACCTGCTTCACACATTTCTCCCCTGCCCCCGCTTCCCTCCAAGGGCATTTCACTGGACTTCTGTGCTCTAAAGCCCTACACATCCCTCAGTTCCCAGCAGGGGTGTGGAGGGCGGCATCTCACGGAAATAGTCTGCAGGATTCTCAGTCACTGATCTCTAGATTCAGTTCTTCCTACCTTCTCAACGAAGCCGTTGCTGCGCCACGTAGCTCTGCCCTTGCCTGGTGTTGTCTGCCTAGTGCAGTTACAGGAGGACTGTGGCCGTCTGAGATCTGGAGGGCGTACATATATGGGGCAGTCTTGGCTGCATTATGCTGTATGGCATTAAGAGGACATTGTTCTGCTTACCAGTCCTCCTAGTGGTCATGATAGAGAAATTTGGCTTAAATTGCTTCTGTTCCTCTTTTTCTTCCAGTCAAAAGTACTTACTCAGGGGCTTGCATATTCCAGGACCAGTTCTGAACACCAAAGTTATGGCAGAGTATAAGGCAGACAAGAAATGAGAGACTAAAACAAAACACAAAAAACAAACAAACAAAAAAGAAAGGACACTAATGAGATAATTTGGTATCGTTTTCTCTATAAAGCTCAAAAGTACAAACTTGCAGTTATGTCAGATAAATAAATCTGAAGATCTACTGTGCATGAAGACTAAAACTAATAAGATTATTTTGATACCTGAAAGTTTGTTAAGACAATTTTAGGTGCTCTTAGCACACATACGAAAAACTTGGTGAGTATGTGAGGCATATTCATTTATTTGACTGTTGTAATCATTTCACTATGAATGTGTATTAAAACATCATGTTCTACATGTTGAATATATACAATTAAAATTAATGCAGAAAAGGAGAGAAAATGAAACAAGAAGTGATCTTGAGTTTCTGGCTTATCAGCTGAGAGTCTTTGAAGGAAAATACCAGGGCTTAGACCAAACAAAGAAGGAGGCAGGGGCAGTCAGATCTCAGGAGGAGCTTTTCAGGTGGAGAGGAGAGGTCCGTACAAGCCTGGAGAGTGAACTCGCAGGGCTCGGAGGGTTCAGAGACAGCACGGCAGGTTGGTGTGAGGTCACCAGGGAACACTGGGACAGGGTAGAAGACATGCTTAAAACCCTGACAGCGAGAACGATACAAACCCTGCCATTCCCTGATGGGCTCACCGTCATCTCCAGCTTATCCTGCACAAAGCACAACTCATTGTTACTCCACGCCTGTGCCTCCTCCGTCTCTGGCTTAGGAAATTAACTTGTACACTTTGGGCTTCTGCTACCCTTTTCTGTTTCCCAATTCAAACTCTCCTGTCCTTCAGCCCTGCATCCAACATAGAACTCACTTCTCTCCATATCTGTCTCCCCATCCTCATTAAAATCATCATCATCTTTTTTTAATTTAAAATTATTTTAAAACTGGCACTAAAAACATGAAAATTCTTCTTACGCATGGGGTGCCGTGAGATGCTTTGAGACCTGTTCTGCAGGTATTATTGCCTTAGACCCCTGGATGATTTCCCCTGTAGTGAAATGTCTGTGCATGTTTTTTTGCCCATTTTCTAATTGTGTTGTGGGGGGTGTTTATTGAGTTTTTGTGGTTCTCTATATATTCTAAATGCTAGAAGCTAGTCCTGTGTCATACGTGTGGCTTAACAATATTTTCCCTACTTGTTAGCTTATCTTTCCATTCTCTTTAACAATGTCTTTTACGCTGTAAGATTTTAGCTTTGATAAAGTCTCATTCACCAGCTTTTCATTTTGCAGCCAAGTTGAAGAACTCTTTATCTCTTGACTGAGATCCCAAAGATTTTTCCATGTTTTCTAAACCAAGGGAATGTTTAGAAATGCACGTTCAATGTCTTCCATTTAAATATGTGATTCATTTCCATTAATTTTGGTATAAAATGTGAAACGAGTTAAAGCTTTTACTTTATTATTTTTTGCTTATGGAGTAGATTTCATTTGCTGCAGCACAGCATTTTTTTTTTCAGGGAAAAGGCTCACTCCCCATCGAATTACTACTCCTGAACCTGTTAAAAGAAATCAGTGGGGCATTTTAATCTATTTCTGAGTCCTTTGTTCTGTACCATTGGTCCATGTGCAATACCAGTTTTGATTGGCTATATAGTAATTCTGGAAATAGGCAGATTGCTCCCACTTCATTCTTTTTTCAGGTTGATTTAGCTGTTCTGATTTCTTTTCTTTCTCATATATATTTTAAAATAATGTTGCCTGTATATATAAAACAGTCATGCTGAAATTCTTATAGGAGTTCTATTAAATCTATATGTGCTCTACTTCATGAATACATTTTCCAGTCCATGAATTCATTTACTTAGATCTTCAAATTCTTTATTAATGTTTTGTAATTTTCAGCAATAAGTCATGTACATATTTTGTTAGTATACCTGAGTATTTCAAATCAATGATTGTACATGCAATTGTATTTTAAATTTCAATCTTCATGTATTCATTGATGAGGGTGTGGGAAAGGTAATTGCTTTTTGTTTTCTTCGTACTTTGTTTGCTTATAGAAGGTTAGGTTCACAGCCAAATTCAGAAGAGTACAGAGATTTCCCATATGCCCCTGCTCACATGTGCACAGCCTCCCCCATGCTCAGCGCCCCCTACCACAGCTGTGCTTTGTTACGATGGGTAAGCCTACACCGATACATAATGATTGCCTGAAGTTAATGATTTACATTACCTATTTGATTTTTGCATGTTCATTTTGCATCCTTTGACTTTGCTGAATTCAATGATCTGTTCTAGGAGTTTTTGGTAGATTACCTGGGATTATCTACATAGGTAACCAAGTCATCTGCTAATCTTCATTTCAAACTTGTTTACCCCTCTTGACTACATATTGATGAGGGTGTGGGAAAGGTAATTGCTTTTTCTTTTCTTCGTACTTGGTTTGCTTATAGAAGGTTAGGTTCACAGCCAAATTCAGAAGCGTACAGAGATTTCCCATATGCCCCTGCTCACATGTGCACAGCCTCCCCCATGTTCAGCGCCCCCTACCACAGCTGTGCTTTGTTACGATGGGTAAGCCTACACCGATACATAATGATTGCCTGAAGTTAATGATTTACATTACCTATTTGATTTTTGCATGTTCATTTTGCATCCTTTGACTTTGCTGAATTCAATGATCTGTTCTAGGAGTTTTTGGTAGATTACCTGGGATTATCTACATAGGTAACCAAGTCATCTGCTAATCTTCATTTCAAACTTGTTTACCCCTCTTGACTACTGTATTAGCTAGACCTTCTTTTTGAAGATCTAAATGATATTAGACCTTCTTAAATCTAACAAAAGTTGGGAGAATGAATATCCTTGCTTTACCCCCAAATGTTGGGGGAAATATTCAGTATTTTAGCATTAAGTATAACATTCATTGTAGGGTTTTGTAGATATTATTTATAAGGCTGAAGATATTCTTTCAGTTTGGCTTTCTGAGTGCTTTAAATCATGAATAGTTGTTGAATATCTTGGCTTTAATTCATAAAATCATGTGATATTTCTTCTGCAGCTTGATAACAGATTAACTTAATTTAGTCTTGCAGATGGAATCGTGTTTAGTTTTTAAATTTCTAGAAATTAAATTAGAACATTATTTTTGCCTCACTTATTAAAAGTCTCGATTTTACATGCAAATCTGTCTATTAATCATCATTTAAATGATTTTAAATGTTGAAAATTTTATTGCATAAATGCACATTTAAATGACCTAGTGACTTTGAAAAGGAATGTATAGATGTGTGTAGTTCTAAACTTTCTTCCTAATCAGGAGAGCTCAGTTGTTGAATCACCCGTGGCAGGAGGTCCAGTTTAAATAGTAATCAACTTTCATCCCATTTTTCCTGCTATTATTGAAGCAGAAGTTGCAAATTACTCAATTATTTTGTATCATCCGTTTGAAAATAGTTTACTTGGCATGTTTGATGATGACCCTTCTTTGAGGCTGGAAGAATAGCCTTAAGGTTTTTTGCAGCCTCTAAAGATCTGGAAAAGTTCATTAATCATTCCTCAAATGAAATTTTGGAGGCAATGTTTCTTTTCCATTTTTCCCATGCTAGTAAGAGGCAGAGGAGTTATCATTTGGAAATAGATTGAAATACTAAAATGTATTTAAAACCTGTCCCTTGTTTTTTCCCTTACAGGAGATGGTTTTAAAGCTCTGCTCTGCTTCCTTATGACTCCTCCCTCTGGTCCTAGCTGGTAATTCTGTGTCCTTATCTACATTGACCTGACAACACCTTTGGCTGTGTCAGCTACTATACATATTTTGACAGTATTCAGGGATTTGAAGCTTCTTCAGGGAAGAAATATCGTGCACTGCAACGGGTATACAGAAAATACATTGTTATAATCATAGGGCTATTTGGATAGCAAACTCCCCCACTAGATCTGAAGAGGAGAAATATTGCTAAAAGCAAGATTAGTCCTAATAAATGTCTTATAATTATTATTCGATTTCTCCCAGGCATTTTTTATACCTCTTTAAACTGTCATTCCCTGTACACATGTGAGAGAGTTTAGGTTATTTGGGGCTTTTCCATTTCTTTTGTTTTTTTCCTCATTGAGTTTATTGGTACACGGTAGCACAGTTACATTCATCATTGGGATCTTGTACCTTTACATGACAGGTCTTGGTTCTCATTTTTTTCCCCTTGTCCCTGCCCTCCCTTCACCCCCTGTGATTTTCCATTTCTGATTCAATTTTCTATTCCTTCTGCTTTTAGTCCTGCCAAGAAACAGTAATTGGTGGATTTCATTTAATCTTCTTCAGGTCTCTGGCTTAATGGCTTCTGAAGGGTTGTAATGGGTGTGTTTTCTCCCTTATGTACCACCATCTATCACAATGCAAGGGGCTGGGATTGGTTTTCTAAGAATTTGTTGCTTTATTATTCCCCCCATAGCTTAATATTGTATCCAGCTGTGTGGTTGCTAATATCAAGTATTTTTTCAAGCTTCCTCTATTTTCATATATCATTGAATGTATTCTCCATTTTACTCTTACATTAAATTTAGACTTTTGAAAGGAAGGAAGACCAGATGCTACATCTGAGCACCTCAAAACAGTTGCTTTGGTTTTTGTGGAAAGGAAGTGGGGAATTATAGAACATTTTAGAAGGCTGGATTTTGGTAGAATACTTAGAACTCTTTTTTCTTCACGTGGTTTTGAATATGTTATTATTTTGGCCTTTTGAAAAAGTTCTATCAAAGCTCTGATTTTCATTCTCTCCAATTAGATTTGTATATTCCTTAAAGAAAAGGATATTTAAGGATTTCTTCCCTACCCCTACATCAAGGAGCATTAGGATAAATTTATGGGGGAAACTCAAATTGAAACAGTGTTACTCTGTACCCTCTATATTGAAGATGTACAGAATAAACAAGGCTTATTCCTTGTTCTGCAAGAGCTTACAGTCTTTCAGGAGGATATACAGCACACCCAAATATAAGATCAGTCTGGGGATGTACCCAGTGGTAGAGCACCTCCTAAGCTTGCAGAGACCCTAGGTTGTATCCTTGCCACCACCAGAAAAAAATATATGGTATGAAAGAAAAAGAAAGGAGGGGAGAGTTGTGTAAACCTTGTTCCCTGGGGCTGGGGGATTGTAGATCTAGGTGTCTTAGGTTATGTCAAGCTCTCTACACCATCTCTACCAAGGGTTTACCCAACCCGAGGATGCACATCTGGGAAGATGGAGAGGTGGTTACCTCTTCAGGACCTTTTGTCATCTGAGCACTGTGATGGTTGGAATATGGCAGGAGGAGTACGAGTGCTTTCCAGTTGCTTATTTTCAAAAAATCATGAGTGATGCCATGGAGAAGTTGAAAGGGAAAGACTACTCACAGAGATTTTTTATAATTATTACAACCTGAAGCAGAAATGTTTAAGAAAACAATAAAGAAGACAGATGTAAAAGGTTCCGTAACATGGATAGTTTTTTAAAATTCCAGACTCAATTGTTCTCAGTCTCAGTATCCCCAGTTGTTCTTTGCTGTCCTGCAGCTTCCTGTCCGTTGGAGCTGGAGTGTTTATTTTTTTTCTGGAGGAGGGTGGACTTGGCCTGGTTAATGTAGCCATGTCTTGGGATCCAGGGTCAGACAAGAAATTTTCAGGCCATAGCAAGACAGTATCCGTAAGTAAGCATTTCTTATTTCCAAAAGCTAGGTTTGTGAAAGATGGTATGAGATATGTATATTTGAAATTTTAGAGATAGGAAATATGATAAAAATATTATGAATATTTAAATTTTTAAAAATTATTATATCAAAACACATTACAATGAATCTGCAACATACTTCCCCTTGTTTTAAACATACTTATCCAACATTGTTCCTGCCAGTTTGTAAAGCTGTTCTGGAAGTCCTGCTGTGGCTGACTCAGTGTCCTGAATCAATCTCTCATGGTTATTTCAGCTGTGGGGAAGAGCCAGAAGTTGTATGGTGCCAGGTCTCTTGAGTAAGGGGGATGAAGACACACTGTGATGTTTTCACCAGCCTGCCTTTTCAATGAATGGTGTTTGGCAGCAGCATTCACTATGTTTTTTATCACAATGTGTAAAGATGCTCACAAAAGAGGAATTCCAGAACTGCTTCAGCAAGTAGCAAAAACAAAAGAATAATTGTGTTTTATGCAAGGGAGAGTATTGGGGGGAAGGTTAATGGCAATATGTCTTTTATTGTAATAATTTTTAAAACTTTAAATATTCAGTTCATATGGTCATGACTCTGAGAAAAGAGACAAGAACATCAGAGGGCTCACATGTTCTACAAGCCAGAGTTGACATTCTAGCATAGTATTTGCGGTACATCATAGTACTGATGCTGGATGTAATGCCAGGATCATCTATCTTCCCAACAATGGAAAAAATGCATACGGCAGGCAGGGTATAGAGAGGTTCAGAGCGGACAGGTTTCTCTGCTTCCTTCCAGAAGCCTGTGCATTAGGGAGAAGGGAAAAGCAGGCCAGAGAAAGCCAGAGGCACTGTCTGTCAGAAGGTAATGAGCACTAGGATCTTGGACAGTGATTGATACATTGAATCTGATGGAAAAGAATCACTCACTGCAGTGAGTTTTCCAAACTAGGACAGGTAATCTGCACTTCGCAACTTGGGGCAGAGGCAAAATTAATTCAGATGCAGAAAAAAAGTTCTTTTCTTCCAAAAGTCATTCTTGTTATAAAAGTTCACTTTGGCTGCAGGATGAAGAGGTGAGACAAGGCAACTTGGGGCAGAGGCAAAATTAATTCAGATGCAGAAAATAAAGTTCCTTTCTTCCAAAAGTCATTCTTGTTATAAAAGTTCACTTTGGCTGCAGGATGAAGAGGTGAGACATTCAGGGTTGCTGCCTTGAGCATGATAAGGTTTCACCTCCATTTTACTCACATTTGAGAAGCTTAGACCGGCAAAGGCCAGTGATTTTCCAAAGCTATTTAGCTGGTAAGTGGTTGGGGGAGAGGATGTACAAATGCCACGGAATTAACTATATTTTCCCGAACAAGAGAACTTAAGTATGCAAAAGGGTGTGCTGGAGCTACATATCTGGGTAGGGCTGACCTGGGCGTCTGCCTTCTGCACAGATATGCCTACCCATTCAGAATGTGTCTGACCAGTGTGACAAAATGCAGGTCCTTTTCACGTGACCTAAATTTGCTTTTAAAATTACATGTAGGAGTGATAATTCTGGGTGGCAGAGTTATTAGTTAATTATTTTACATGAGGCTATAAAGATGGTGGCTTGGGAACATAAGTCCTTCCACCTCTAAAATAATAATGATAGCTGTCTACCTCCTGTAGTGAAATGTCATGAGGATTTAAAGTACACTCTTGTCTGTGCAGAGCTTTGAGCTCCCTGGAGATCATCTAAGGGTTTTACACTTTAAATTCACCATGTTTTTATGCAACAGGAAATAGCAGCTTTAACAAGTAATCGATGATTCCATTTCTTGGAGGTTCGGGCTGAAGTTCTGGGCTTGCAGAGTAGCTGGTCTCAGCTGTGTGACAGGGGCCACGCTGAGGAGTGGCAGAGAGGGCCACTGCAGCCTCAGCACAGCCGTGCTAGCAGTGTTACCTCCACAGATTCTAGACTATAGTGCAACGTTTGCACGGGACCACACTGCTCCTTGAGTTTTGCATTTTGCGTGGCTCCTTTCTCTTTATGAGTCTCTTCCTCATTGGAATGTCTGTGATGTGAGCCATCAAGTCTTGCTAACTTTGCAGGGAACTGATTTTGCTTTGCTCTTGATTCCAGTGCTTTGAAAGCAGGAATTCATCACCTGCATTATAGCAAAGCTTACATGTCAGGGCTACAAGTTATAAATTTAGAAACTGGATCATAAGTGCGGAGTTTACTATTTATGTTAATGTAGAAAGAGTTGCAGATATGAAGCAATATACATGTATACACACATATGTGTTTGTGTGTGCGTATTTGGGATTGTAGTAAATAAGCACCATCTTTCCTTTTGTCTTTTATTCTTTCCAATCCTAGATGTTTATTATGAATGGGGAAAAGGTTGCGGTGTGATCTATTAAATGTTGTTTAGAGCCCCAAACATAAGGTCAAATGAAACAGAAAGAGATAAGATCCTTTGCTTGATTTAGCTCCCACCCACTTGCAGTGGGGAGGCAGCAGGAGGACAAATGCCCATCAATGGCTGAGGCCACTGCACAGGAGTGATGGGCATCACCCCTGTTCCATACAAGGAGTGGTCAAAATATACAGTGAATTTTTAAATTGTAAAAATTCATTGCAGTAAAGACACATCGCCATGAGCCCCCTAAAAATACTCTCCTTCACATGGAACCCACCTACTCCATCATTCTTACCACTTTCTGGAACAGTTCTGGAAGTCGTCTTTTGTGAATATCTTTTTAGGCATGATCGAAAATATGTTGCTGAATGTTGCTGCCAAGCGTGGTCTCGGAATGGCTGGCTTGTAACAACTTTACAGTGTGTCCTCATTCACCTGATTCATTGGATCTGGCCCTGTGTGGATGCTAGCTCTTCCCCAATGTCAAAATGACCCGGAAAAGAAAACATTTTGAATTGATTCAGGACATGGAGACAGCCACAACAGTGCAGCTAAAGATGTCAACAAAGCAGGACACTCACAAAAGAGAACTGTTTCAGAAAGTAGCAAGTACAATGGGGTATGTGTGTTTGCAGCAAAGTGAAATATTTTGAGGGGGATTAATGGCAATGTGTCTTTTACTGTTAACACCTTTTAAAATTGAAACATCCACCATGTTTTGATCACGGTTCATACCCTCTCAACTATTGCTGTCTCTCTTCCTCCCTCCCCTCTCTCTGACTCCGTGTCTCGCTCTCTGTCTCTCTCAACCCTTTCCCCTTGAAGCTAAATTGCTTTAAAGAATTATAAGCCCATTTCCCCATTTCCCCCCCACTCACTCTTTTATTCACTCTCATCTGCCTCTCATACTCATCTGTCTACTGAATTATCAACGGTCCCCAAATTGTTCTCCTCGGTGGGCAGTGCTTTTGTGATTAGCTTACTTGATTTCTCCGCAGCATCTGATGTCATTGTCCTTCGCATTCTTCTTTTAAGTATATTGTTGGAATTTCTAAATGGTAAAAATGTTATGAAGAGCAACAGTCCGTATACTTGCCACCCACTTTAAGAAATACAATCTTATTCCCTTTAGTATCTCTTCCCGTGGATCTCCACAGGCTGCAGTCCCTTTGCCCATGTTCTTCCTGTCCCCTCACAGGAGGTAACTACGGTCCTAACGTCAGTGTCCGTAAGGATTAAGGGCTCAATATATTGGCTGGCCACATGTGGCCAAAGGCCATCAGGAACGCACCGTAGATGAATGTGTGGTTTATGGCAGTTTGCTGTGGTGGGTAATGTACACCATGGGGAATCACAAGGCATCAGTGAGAGAGTGCTAGAAAAATCTATTGTATGGATTTGGGTTTTGGTTAGATGAGCTGCAAGGTCTAAGGTAAGGAAGACCCTTTTCTCGAGATTGGATCCTGTCAGGAAGTAGGGCAATTCACTGGTTAGGTATCTCAGGAAATCCTGTCTATGGAGGGGTAGGCTAAAATGATGATAAAGTTGTACTTGGTAAAGAAATGGCCAACAATCATTTGGGCCCAGAGGAGGGTTGTCTGGTAATTTGTGGGTAACAGATGCTTTGTTTTTGTGTGTGTTTAGGCCAAAATATATGACGTGGTCTTATTTTCTCTCTCTTTATCACGTTCTCAGAGTAATCTGTCTGTGGCTGTTGTTCTTGAAGATGGTTTATGTCTAATAGCAGGGTGACATGACCTTGCTTTGAGTGTCAGGCCAGCTTCAGAATGTCAGAGGTGGCTTTTTCTTTACTTTCTCACACTGAACAAGCTGAGAGACTGTATTTAGGCAGATGGAGACCAAAATCAGCTAATCTGGAGAATGTAGCCTGGTTTTGTGACAACACTGGGTCTCCTAATTGTCTTAGTCTATTTCGTGTTGCTCTAAGAGAATATGTAACACTGGGTAACATATAAATAAAACATGCTTAATTAGCTAATTATTCTGGTGGCTAGAAAGTCCAGACAGCATGGCATCACTGACTGCTCAGTGTCCCTCTGGCTGTATCACAGCACAGCAGATGGCATTGCACAGAAGGAATGTGTTCTGGAGAGGGAGACAGAGAAGAGAGAGATGTCTGATGGTGAGAGAGGAAGAAAGAGCTTGAAGAGAGGCCAGGGTTGCTCTTTTATAACAAGCTGCTCTCATGAAATAATCTGGTCCCAGGTGAACTACATATATGGCTTCCAAGGATGGTGTCTCTGAGCTTTACTAGCCTCAAGAACCCTCACAGACTCGGTACTGTTACGATGGGGACCAACATTCTTTTGGGAGACGTATCCAAACCATGGGACTACGAGCAGACCCGGAATTAGGCAACATTTCTTGCTAATCACAGACAGCCCCAGAAATGATTAAGAGCAGCCACTCAGGCAGCCTTGGCCCCCAAGTTCATGACGTTATAGGCCTCTTCAGAAGTTCCTCTCTCCTTTGCAGTCCCATCTCCTTTTCCTGGCCCGGGGTTGGAGTTGCCAGACTCTACATTTCCCCTTCACTCTCTGCTCTCCCCGTCAGCCCATTCAGTCTCATGGCTTGATGTCAGCCCACATGCAGGTGACTGGAGTCTCTCTCTCTCTAGCCTAGACCACTCCTCTGCATGTTTCTTCTACATATCCACCTGGATGTCTCTGGGCACTTCCGCTTCCCTTGTCCCAGGTCAAGCTCATAGTCTCCTCCCTGAATTTGCTGTTTCCCATCCCCACAGCCTGATGTTACTGCCCCAACTCAGCACCACCCAGTCCAAAGCCCTTGGCCACCCTGTAGCCTATGCCATTCAGTTATCTCTGTCTGAAAAGCTCTTACGTCCTTTCTCCACCTGACTGAGCTCTTCCTCCAAGATGTATCTGAGGTGTTATCTCCTTGAAGTCTTTTCTGATCCCTTTCGATTAGCTTGAATGTCCCCATCTGTGTCCCCTCACCCGTGTGTTCCTCTATCAGAAGGATTATTATTTGAAATTACCTGGTTGATTAACCGAGCCCTTCATGGCTCTCTCTTCTCCACCATGCTTTAAATTCCAGGAGGTCAGGACTGTTAACGTGTTCATCTTCATATATCGAGATCTATCTATAACTGTAGTATGTAGTAGTCGGAAAGAGTTACACAGAGGTACCATATTTCTTGAAAGAGACTTGGCGCTTGGTAGGTACTCAGCAAATACTTGTTAAACTGCTTGTGTCTAAGGATTTTTATCAGCATCTCTCCAGTTCTGGAATGACCAGGGATTTGGTCACTTTTGTATTAAAAAAAATTAAGTATAGATAAAGTTGAACTTGGCTTTACTTGGGAATTGGATTTCATTAAAGTAGTTTTTAAACTGAAGTTTGAGGAGTAGAGCTTTTTCCTCTTAAATTACATGATATTTTCAGAAATGGCTTATTTTCATGTCTGATAGATTACCATGGGATTATGATTCCTAATAGCATCAGGCAAATAGGAATTTTATCTGTACATCATGATTATGCTTAAGAAATGCAAGCCTCTGGAATGGAAACCAGGGCTCCCACCTCCCAATTTGTTTTGTTTTCCCCGGTCCCAGCTGGCTTTTATGAGATAGGTGAGTTTAGATGAAGCAGAATGGATGATGGGATTGGACAGTACTGGGCCTTGTGAAGTTGAACAGTTCTTCCTTTCCTTTCCTTTCCCTTTTTAAAAGCTTTTTATTTGGAAATACTTACAGATCCACAGGAAGTTGCGAAAATCTTATACTTCCCCATTCCCACACTTAGGATAAAACAGAACAATGAGCACATGTTGTGTTAGGATCACGTACCTGGTTTTGATGTCCCTACCACTGTATAAGACATAAGCCGTGGAGCAGCTCTCATGGTTGCTCGCAGTATTTCCTCGGTGGGCAGCAGAGAGAAGCTACTGGGGTCAGTGTGGATATGTGGGTAGGGGCAGGGCTGGGGAAGGCCCCTCAGAATACACCGCCACCGCGGGTGAGAATGGGCAGCATGCGTAAGGGGCACTGCCGAGGGGACCAGATGGGAGGAGAGAGGAGTGGGGGGCAGCCAGGTTGTCCGTGAGGTGAAGGCAGGCCACTGACTGCCCCGTATTTCCTATGTACACAGGATTTACATTTCCCTGATTTATCACTTCTAATCTGGTTTTCTCAAGCCAAATTTGAAATTTGAAATATCTGCAGGTCTCTGTGCCAGTCACAAGAAAGATAAAAGCAGTAAAAGTGCCACCCGTAGAGAACATTTTAGTTTGAACTGTCTAAAACATTTGCACATTTATTTAAAGAAAAGGGACATTATTTTTCCGCAGCTTTGCAACTAAGATTGTGTGTTCTGAGAGGAGACCTTGGCCTGGCAAGTAAATTTAACTAAGAACACTATGTTTCCATACCAAAGTGGCATACTTACTTTTCTGAATTGCTAGCGATAAAGACGTAGCAAAGCAGTAAACTATATGCAACACTGAAGCCTGGAGATGCAGTCCGTCTGTCTTGGACTGTTTCTAGATTTGCTTATTCTTACAGCTTGAGTGCTAGCTTACAAGTGTCTGCAATGTAGGAGGTTGCTTCATCTTCTTTTTAGCATGTTTTGTCTGATTTGTAAGCTGGGGCCGAGTGATGTTTGAAAAAGGTATGGTCTGCTGTATTTTTGCTTCTACCACTCATTATTACTGAGCCAGAAAGTTGGAAATAAAGAACTGAGGCGCTTTGGCAAGTAACAGTGTTTTCCCTCTATAGTTACGGAAACTCTTCAAAAACATTATCTCATTATCAGGCTCTTAATAGAGATAAAGCAGTGTTCATTAAAAACTGAACCCTCCTTAGGTTCACTGCTCCAAAGGATAATTGCATTTATATCAATCTTGAGACCTATTTGCTTGGTTTCAAGAAAAAAAAGTCTCAACTCTTCTTTGTGCATAGAAGAAACTAATTTTTTAGAAATTAAAAATAAGGATAGTGACAAGCCCACTGTATTTTTACATTGCCCTGAGGCACATGAAAAAAAAACTTGTGAAAGTTAAGAGACGTAGGCTAGGAATGTAATCTAAAAAAATATTAGATGCATCAGTAAGGTAGTGAATTTTTAGAGCTCTCTGCTTTTTTTTTTCATTAAAATGCTATGCATTCTTAATAGTGGATTTGGGGTGAAATGGGAAAAAAACTTAATTAGATCTGCTGCATATTTTATGTCCATTGTGATTTATGTGTTCTCCCAAGTGTCTGAATTTCTATCTAACAAATAATGCACACACTGAAAGACTCAGCTGAAACATCTTTGACTCCTCTAACCAGAAACATCTTTCTTGCCCCTGAACTACGTGGCATTTTGTTTATATCCCTAATGACTGATCACCTTCTCCTGACATTGCAGTTATGTTTGCACCTATTCCACTATCCTTGTGAGGGCCCTTGACTGACCCTTCTCTTTATTCCCTCTGGTAGTTTATCTGGTCACTTTTACAGACTAAGCATTTAATACACATTTGATGATTACATAGATAATATTCACATTCGCTGTGTCAGCCAACTTTCCTACTGCTGAGACCAAATTCCTGAGATTGGAAACTTTGAGGAAGAGGCATAATTTGGCTCGTGGTTTCAGAGGTTTCAGTCCATGGTTGTCTGGCTCAATAGCAGAAACATCATGATGGAAGGGTGTGCTGGAGAAAGTGGCTCACTTCATGGTGGCCAAGAAGGAGCTTATAGAAGAAGAGTGGCGAGGAGGAGGGTTTCAGAGACCAGATAGAATCTCTAAGGTCACACTTTCATGACCCATCTAAACATATGCAGAGGCGTTTTTTACTAATTCCCTCAGTGGCTCCCCAATCAAGATTAATCATCATACTCACTGTAACTTAGCTGAACTTCAGAAAGCTCATAACATAGTGGTACTGCACAGTATGTGCCACTTAACAAGAATCCCCTACACCTTTCCTGTAAGGAGTTGGCTGTGAGATGAGCACGCGGTGGTGTCAGAACCCCTGCTCATCTTGCTCAGCTTCCTGCTGCAACACAGGTCCCTGTGCTTCCGTTATCTGGTTCTTTTGGGATTACTGTACTGCAGTTATAAGAATTTCAGAAATTGTTGCACTTTCACCTGTGTAATTGAAAGAATCGCATTCCAATTTATCTTTCAGTTGGAGGCATTGTTTTACCATGCTGAGCAGCTGTGAATTCATTATCCATCCGGGTAATGACGTGCAGTAGAAAGAGGGGACAAAGGAACTCCTTCTCCTCACCAGAGACATCTCAACACATACTGGAGAAGCATCTTTTATTGGTGTTTAAAATGTTTTGTGGATCCCAGGACTATGTCTAATGTGAGCAGCTGAAGTTAGAACACTGCTGTGAGGATCATGTCACGATGAGCTACTGGAAAATTGGAATTAAACAATATGTTAGGGAGTCTTGAGATTCCTCACAAGGGGTACCTGCTGTTCTTTTAATAGTAATTACAGGGTAGATTCCAGTGGCGTTGTGTCAGGCTTCTTTTGGAGCAGAGAGTTCTCTGGAGCAGAAAAATTGGTTGCTGTTCCCAGTTTCAGGGCTACAGCCGTGAAATCTGTGGTCCTGAGACCCAGCGAGCTCACCCCACTTCTCCAAGGCCAGGACACTGGGATGAGCCTTCCACACACTCAGCTTTCTCAATCTTTCAGGGATGCTAATTAGAACCATACCTCTCTATACAAGTGGAAGTTTGGGAAGAAGTTTTCAGAATCACTGTAATTTTCTTTTCCCTTGTTCCTCTCTTTTCCTTTTCCCTTTCCTTTTATTTGTTTCTTCTCCATTTGTTCTTAGTAACTGAACTTTTGGGAGATGCTGAGAATATAAAAGAGTTACAGTCATTGCTCAGCATTCAGGTGGTGCTGCTAGGACCCTGGCTGATGACCAAAACCCATAGTTCTCAGGTCCCTGATATAAAATGGCACAGCATTGACATAAAACATAGGTATATTCTTGTTTATACTCTAAGTCAAACAATGTAAGTGCAATGTAAATAGTTGCTATATTGCACTGTTTATGGAGTAAAGATGAATTTAAAAGTATCCAGGTTCAGTACAGATAATTTTTTCGGTATTTTCAAACTGATTGATTGGATTCACAGATGTGGCATCAATGAATATGAAGGGACAAATAGATTTATATTTAAAGCTTTGGGGGGTGCAATTTATGGACCAGAGACTAGCAGTCTTGAATTTTATTTCTATTACAGACTGCTTTTGACCAGCTTTGTCACTTTATATTAACCCCCAAAGTGTAAACGTCTCTTGGAAGTTAATTTGTCTCATCAATAAAATGATGTCCATGGCATGCTTGTCTTTTGTTATGGTACAGAGCTATTTTTCCTTCACATCGATTGAATTATTAACTTTATCCTCTGCAGTATGCTGAGTGTGTCACATCAACCATCTCATTTATTTAACACAAGGACTCTATAGGTCACACCTCTGTGCCCCTGCGTTTGGGAGACAAAGACTGAGAGAAACAAAGCAACGCAGAACTCAGTGTCCTGGCCCCAGAACTTGTGCTTCTGAGCAGTGAACTGTACTTCTTGGACAAAAGGAGATACCAGGGCTGAAGGTGTAGCTCAGTGGTAGAGCGTCTGCCCAGATGCCTGAGACTGGCTGTCTGCTGATCACAAAAGCAAGGATGCAAGTTCTTTAGACAGCCACAGACTGACGGGGACATCCTTTGGAGTCTCAGGATTGGCAGAGCAGGAGTTTGGAGGGGCAGATAATTTGAAGAATGCAGGCAGAAGCTTCCTGCCAGAGCCTTGTCCTCTCGCCCATGTCTGTCCTTCCTACAGGCAGCATAGCCAGCCTGCCCCACACCAAACTGTCCCTTTTCCTAAGTCTTCCTCTGCCTGTTGTCATTTTCAACAGAGGCAGCTCCATCCTCTGAATCATGTAGGCTTTAGCCTAAGGCCAGTTTTGGTGGATTCTCTCTTCTCACATGACTGCTCTCGGGCTCCCCAATGCCTGTGGGATAAAGCTTAGATTCCCTGCCATGATATAAGAGCCCTGTGCTATAAACCTCCCCGACCACCACTGCCCTCTCATCTTCTTACACTTTATTACCATTCTTTAACTAGGCATCGCACGCTTCCCTGTCTCCATGTTTTCCCTTGGCTGCTCGCACCTCTGTGAAAGCGCGTGGTAGAGGATGGCAAGTTGGCGTGGCAGAGGTGTGAAGAGCACAGGCCACAGAAGCCACTCTTGACTGGCAGCCCAGTTTCGCACTCTAGCCGCTGGGTCATTTGTAAGGAGCTCAGTCTCAGCCCATCTCAGTGTCATTAACTGCAAAATGCTTATGATGTAAATGGCGCCTGCCTCCTAGGAGAGAGGCATCAGAGAAGTAGAGGAAGCTGGGAAGGTAAAGTTCACAGAAAGAGCATGCAGTGTTGTAATGGCGATGCAGGGAAAATATATTGGCGGAATGTTAAAATAGTACTAAATTCTAAAATGAACAATTAGTAAGTTCTTGGTGCCATCCCTCCATTTGTACAAACAGGACAGCTTTTATTATATTGAAGATGACTTTCTTTGCAGGTATAATTTCCAAAAATGCTTTTATCTGATATATTAGTAATTAGGTAATCCCCCAGCAGGGATAGCTGAGGACTTGGATTAGCACCCACCTGGTTATCAGGATGAAGACACTAAGGTAGTGCTTGCCAAGTACCATAGGCTGGTGCTGAAACTTAGGAATATTATCTGCAATATTGGGTTGTATTTTTATCAAAAATAACAATTCTTTATGAATTTATTTGTTACTGGACTTTATTAAATTTTTTCTATATTTTGATTTTGTTTTCATACTCAGATGGCAGAAAAAGAAAAGATGGTACAGAAAGAGAAGGATTTGTAGCTCCTTGGTTTTTTTTTTTTTTTTTTTTTTTTTTTTTTTTTTTTTTTTTTTTTTTTTTTTTTTTTTTTTTTTTTTTTT
>NW_022900930.1:40770584-40813151 GCF_012274545.1 Fukomys damarensis | reverse complement strand
TTTTTTTTTTTTTTTTTTTTTTTTTTGCTGTCGTCGTTGTTGTTGTTGTTGTTTTCTGGTTATATAGTAACCATTGTCTGAAAGAAAGCTCTTCATTTGTGTGCTGCTGTCTCCTTTGCATGTTGGGAAGGATAAAGAGGACTGGGAGGAGTTAGGCTGACTAAACTCTGGACTAGAAGTAACCATGTCGTTCTTGAAAACCCTCCCTGCAAGCAGCCAGCAAAACCTGACCAAAGACTCACCATGTGAGCGTCACTGCTTTCATCTGGCGTGCTCCTGGATGGCCTTCCTTTGGGGTATCCTGGAGGGGATGAGAGTCCATTGAGCTCACTCCCCTCTCCTGGGGCCCAGTAGGGTCCTTCATTTGCTGGACGAGTTAGCATGGGTGGTTCGGTGGTAGAATTCTCGCCTGCCATATGCTGGGCAGTGCTGGGCACTGTCAGTGGGAGCTCAGAATGCCACACCTCGAGAAGGAGCACCCCTCAGCCTTTAGGTAGCCACAGGTGCCTGAGAAGACAGGCTTTACTCCTCAGTTTGTCATTGGTTGCACCAAGCAAAGGATCTCACTTGCACGAGCCCGAGGTGGGGACAAAGACATGTCCCATGCGCCTCCTAACTTCCCCCTTCAGGTCAAGGTGCCTTTTCCCTTTTCCAGCCTGGCATGTGTAGATTGTCTCTAGAGGTTGCTGTCCTGATTCAGGTCTTCTTGGCCACATGGACTCCGGCTTCCTTGCTCTTTCATTTTTGCCTTGCCGGGGTCACCGCCTTCCACTTCACTCTTTTTGATGAAGTCTATATATATACTGAGTAGCCCCATCTTCTCTGTGAAATGTGAAATTGAGTGAAGAAGGCCTTTGTGGTGTTCTTTTAGGAACCGGGGACTGCTATCTGTGTGGGCAATTGTGTTAGTCACCTTTCTATCACTGTAGCAGACACCCAGGACAACTTACAAAAAGGGTCAGTTCTGGAGGTTTCGCACACAGCCTATAGCACACAGATCCAACTATAGATCCAAACTACAGCAGCAAGTCACCCAGCCTCGCTGAGCCCCAGACCCCAAGTCTTGAGGATGCGAATCCACAGCTCACCATTAAAGTTCTCGTGAGGTTGAAGTGAGACCGGGCTTGGAGCCCTAGGCTCAGCCACGTTCCTGCTGTCCTTTGTGGAGCCCCTCTAGGGCTGCCCCAGAGGGTCCTGGGTCACTTGCTTTGCTTCAGACTGAGCACATTTCCCCTTCATCTTTTAACGAATTGGGCTTCCCATCTGCTTTGTCCTGGGAGACCTGTGTCTGAAAAATGTTTCAGACCATTGGCTAGTACGTGGTAGAGGCCTATGGTAAACACTCTCATCCTCTACTTCCCTTCTCCTCCCTAATATGGTACATGGATATTGTTAGAAGGAAGGTGAAGGTGAAAGCTCTGTTTTGCTTCTCTCCATGCTGATTTCCACTGTCCGTGAAGTTGTGCCTGTTTCACCCAAGCACCTCTGCAGCACAGCATGGTGTGAATCACACTTCTGACCTCACCTTGCAGTTCTTATTTACCACACAGTAACCCTGCCTGCAATCTGTTCGGGGCTTTGTGCTTATTGCTCAGCTAGAAAGAATTTGGCTGCAGAGCATTGCTCACTTTTAATTAGCCCCCTCCTTGTTAATTAACAGCATGCATCTCCCTGGAAGCTGTGCAGGGTGACCTCAGGATTCGGGCTCTCCTGGGCTCCCAGAGTCTTCTCTAATCCAGGCTGTCTTTCGCTGCATGGCAAGGTGCTCATCTGACACATGGTGCCTGGATATTGCCCTGGGGTCTGTTTCGTAGTGTTCTGGAGGAACGAAGGGAACTCACTTCTTGGCATGAAAAAACTCCTTGGAGATACCAGCCATCATTTTGACTGACCCAGAGATGTTCTCTTTTCTCCTTTCAAATAAGAACATCTCTCAATTAATTAAACATTTCGCTTGCCATGGTGCCTTTTAATTGAGATGTCTTAAACCTGATTTGTGGCTGTAAGAGCCTGCCCTCTGCTCAGAAGAATCTGAATGTTGCAGAGATATTGTGCCCTGGCCTCCATTGTGGGGAAAGAGCAAGACTCCCACAGGATGACTGGGATAGGAATTATGTGTCAGGATAGTATGAGTTTGTGTAGCCACCAACAGATGTGAAAATGCAAATCAAAGCTCACTAGGGATGCATCACAAAGATAACTAGAGAAACAGAGCTTCATGGCACATCTGAGTGGCCAGGAAGGCTTACAAGTGAGAAGACTAATTGTAAGTTCAGGAACAAGGCAAGTTGGATAGGCTGGGGGCCAGAACAGGCCTCAGCAAGCAATTGGGGTTACTAAGGCTGTTGGACAGTGTAGCCTCATGGATAAAAGAAAGGCTTAGAGTTTGCTGGGGCTGGGTTTAGAGCTGTGTTTGGCTGCTTGCCAGCTGCACACCTTGGGAAAGTCACTCTACTGCTCTAAGCCTCAATTTCCTTATCTTTCATGGATAATAAGACTGAGCTCATAGGATTGTTTTGTGGATTAAATGAGATAAAGTTTATGAAATGCTCAGCCTGATTTCTGGCTCCAAAGCAAATATTCACTAAGTGGGTGTAATTATGAACAACAGGAGGGTGTAAGAAGCCTGGTTTTAAGAGTTCTCATTTTGTAGGGCAGGGTGCCTCTCCCTACATTCAAGAGACCCAGAGGACCACAGGAGAGACAGAGGCTGAGCAGTACTACGAGGCTACAGTGCTGACTCAGCCCTACATCTGGGCTTGAGCCATCTTACTGATGGGAAGGTTTTAAATACTACCCAGGTTGCTTGAGTGGTTACTTCTGGCGCTTGTGCCCTTCTCTCTTTGTATCCCCTGGGCTCTGCAGCTGCTATGATGCTGTAGAGGTGGTGAGGCGTGGGACTGGAAGTGACAACCACCAACAGGAAGTCCCTGTTCTCTACCTAAAGTCACTCACAAATTAAGAACCAAGAGCAGGAAGGACTTAGGCTTTTCAGTGTGTGCAGTTGTGATTCATCTCTGTCTTCCTTTTCTCATCAGCTGACCTCAATTTCTTTTTGTCATTTTCTTTTTTTCTTCCATCTAAGTTGGGAAAATGGAGTCTGAATGATTCTCCCAAGAGGCTAGCATGGAGTTGAGGGCTGGAGGACACTGTCCAGCTAGGGAATCTCTGGCTGAGAAGGAATCAGCCCATGCCGCTGGGCCACATCTGTGCTGGTCGTAGGGGAACACTCTCTCAGAGCCTAGTTCTAAGGGGAACCCTGGAGGCGAGCAGACCATTGAAGGCATTTTGCAGCTGAGTGGGAGTCCTGCTGGTGAGGAGGAAGGGCAGGTCCTAGAAGAGACCTGGCAAGGGTTGGGGACCCTGGATGGAAGCAGTGGGGCAACCCTGAGGCTGTGGTCCCCTGAACAGTGAAGAGCAAGGCAGGAGCCTGGCATTGGGGCCCTGGGCTCAACCACACAGGAGCTCCATCCTGTGGGCCCTTGCAGTGCAGTCAGAGGGTCCATGGCTGGGAACCTGCAGAACTCCTCCAGGGCCCAGGATGGTACATCAGGGCAAGAAGAAACTGTTCAAAAATATTTTGTATTTTGTTATTTTAGAGGTATTGTTTTTAAAATGTATAATACAATAATATTATAAACCCTGCCTGTAAAAGGAATGCATTTGCATTTATAGTACTTGCTTAAGAGTTATTTACTGCCTGAAATATGCTATTTGTATCCATTAAGTTTGGGGGAGCTAACCTCAAGTGCTGGGACTTACACAACAGCGGTGCCCATATGAGCAGCTCCTTGTCGGAGTGAGGCCTGAGTCACTGTTCCCCATGGAGCTACCTGGTGTCAGGGTTGGAGGAGGTCGGGGGAAAATGTTGCAGTCAAGGAGAACCCCTGACCATGAACTCTGGTTTGATTGCTGACTTAGCCAGAGAAGCCCCATCCTCTCCCTCGGATGTGGCTCATGCACCTCTTAGTTCACTCACAGTGCTACTGAACTGCTTCCCTCTCTGCCTTGACTTCCTCAGCTGCCATCAGGAACATGCGTGAGGGTAAAGCACTTGGCAGGTGGAGAGTCAATAATAACTCAAAGGATCACAGAAACCTGCATTCCGGAGAGAGCTCCAATACCCAAGAAGCCCTTACTGAAGTAAAGTGGATGTGAGCTTATGAACCTTTGTGCTTATTTCAGGGTCGTTCAGCCTTTATAAGGGTTCTTGTCTGTCTTCTGATGAATTTTGCAGTATTTTCCCTAGAATTGAGGCATTTGCCATTCTTTTCTGAACCACATATCTCTCCTCTCCTATGTCCCAAATGCCTTGTTCCCCCTTGAATACTCAGTGGCTGGTATTTTTTCCAGGCAATAGATGACGGGCCTAGACTAGAGTGGTGGTGGAGGTGGGGACGTGAAAACGGATCTGAGATATATTACAAATTGAGACCATGTTTATTTGATGATAAATTAAGGGCTCAAAATGGTGGAAGAGTAAGGCGTAGGGATGGCTTCTGTGTGTCTTCCCTGAGCTGCTTAGTGAGCTAAGGCTCTTCTGACCACCGTGAAGACCTCTGGAAGCTAGGTGGCTCTAGATACTGCAACAGTTCTCTGTTGTTATGCATTCTGAGCTTAAGATCAACAAATTCTGAGCCATGCTCCACTACTGGCTCTTTTGGCCAGGGTTCCTCTAAAACTTAATTACATTTTTGCTTTCATTGGCATAAGTAAAAGCATTTTTTGCACCCATGAGCTGCTCCTGAGGAGCATCGTGCAGGGCTTCTGAGGCATGGGCTGTGGCTGGGAGCCAAAGATGGGTTTGGGTTCTGGTTTTGTAGCCTACAGGTCCTGTGGCATGGGGCAAGTCACGCTCTGAATCTCAGTTTCCCAGATTGAAGTACGACCGTAGTAACATTTCTGATCTCACAAGACGATTGTATCATAGGAGATGAGGTATATTACAACAGAATCAAATGAAAAATGCTATGTTGTCTGTTAGGCAGCATTTTATGTAACTCTGAAGTCTGTAATTCTATGTATTAGTTATGTGTTTGTATGTTTTTAAAAAATGGTCTCAGGTCCCTTTAATGCAACAAACCACAAACGTTTATTGTCTCCTAGAGGCTCACAGCCAGAAATCCAGGAGTAGCTCAGCTCGGGAGTCCCCATTCGGGATTCTTCCCAGGCTGCAGCCAGTCTAGCAGCTTTCATTCACCTCCAGGCTTCTGTGGCTGCAGAGTCCACTTCGAAGCTTGCTCAGATGATTGTTGGCAGGGCTGCCTCAGTTGCCTGCTGCCCGTTGGCTGCAGGCTTCAGTTCCTCCCCACATGGGCCTCTCCGTGAGCTTACTACCAGTATGGTGTCTTGCTGGATGTGGGAGGAGGCCAACCTAGGACTGCTGCTGAGCAGTCCATTATCACATAACCTCACACAGGACAGAGTGTCGTATGTTCTTGGTCACTCACACCAAACCCCTGGCACATGTGTGGCAAACATACAGTGGTGTGAAAAGCAGGTGACACGATCATTGAGGTCATCTTGGAAGCTGGCTGATTCTGATTACAGGAATTAAACTGAGGTAGCGGGAATTCACAGTGAAAGCATATGTTCAAGTAAAGCTCACAGTGTTAACTTGATATCCATTTTGGAGCACATTTGAAAACTCTCTGAATAAGATCCTTGCATGATACCCTTTACACACACACACACACACACACACACACACACACACACACACACAGAGGATAGTATGTTTATCCATGAGATGTGACATCAGTGTGTATTCTACAGGTACAGCTAGTCCTTTCACTAAAGTTTCTTTTGCTGCCTTGCTATCAAAGAGCTGCCTGTATGCTCCAAAGTGGAGCCTACTCACACAGTGGTGTTAGGGCTTTGGTCTACCACTTCCTGATCCAGGATACACTGCTTGTTTCTGTCCTCCACCAGCCTGCTTGGCTGTGCATACATATGTGGTGAATAAGTCTTGTAGAATTTACTGCCACTCCTTGAATAGTTTCCTTTATCACTCACAAGGCCCGTCCTTGTAGTAGGTAGTGCTGCCTGACCTATTCTCACCATGAAGCCACCATTGCCTCTGCCGGCCACTGACCCCGACAGCCTGTTACCAGCTGGACTTCTCTTGGAGTCTGTCATGATTTATGAGTTCCTTGTGGATATTCTAGTAGGTTATCACAGCATGCAATTCTTGCGACCAAAATATCCACTGAGATCTGTACAACCAATCCCAGTAGAAACTTCTGTCCTACCCGTAGAAATTGTGCTGTCCACTGACCACATCTGGGGTGAATTGTAGCCCCTAGGCCAAGCTTAGACCTGGATTGTTTTCAGCTTCCACAGTAACTGTGGAAATTTTATCTTGAGACAGTAACTATGGCCACTTGCATAGATTAACAAATACAAATGATTCCTAACATTTATTTTTTAAATTTTTAGTTTTTAAATTTTATCTGCTTATACTTTTCTTTAAAACCTTACCCATCACCCATCCGATGGTAGGTGGGAACACAGTACTAACACCTTATTGACTACTTTATATTATCTGTTAACACTTTAGATACATTTTACTGTTATTTGTTTGGTGTACAAATTGTAGTTCTTTGAGAATACCAAGTTTCTCTACAAGTTTATAACCTTACTGATGTTGGAATTCTTACTTGATTCCCTTTTCTCCTTCTGTACTTCTTGTAAACACAATAGGTGTTCAGTGCCTGTTTGTTATATGTCTGAATAAAGACAGAATCCGAGACAGAGGGACTGTGATTCTGACTCTTTATTGGCTCACTTCATGTTAGACTGAGGTCCAAGGACTTTCAGGATGTCCCCTGGTGTGGGAGAGGTGTCAGGGCTTTTATCCAACTTCTGCGGGGAGTCTTGAGAAAACCACTACAGTGCTTGGCACAGGCCCAGTATGTCCCTCAGATTCCTACCTTAAAATCTCAGAGAAGGCTCCTTTAAGCAATCCCTATTTATATACAGCAGCCCAAAAGCTCTGAGACTCTTCTGATGTGAGGGTGATATAACGTGGCCCACAGTGAGAATGCTTTTCCAGTGTGAGCTCTTGGGCCTACTTGGGTGAGCTCAGACTGGAGGAGCACTAGAAAATACTGCTCTGCTTTTGCCTTCATAGTGAACATAGAGACCGCTTCTCTCCACATAGCATTGTGCAGAGTTGGTAAGAGGAGCAATAAATCCATTGTGTTGCATATCCCCTTCTATCTCACTGGTAAATCCAGTGTCCCAGACATACTGCACCACAAACCATGCTTGCTTTTGTCCAAGGATAGGAGAGCACCGAGCAAAGCAGTCAGTAAGGACAGACATTGAAAAATGTAAGTGGCAAGAAAATGGATGGGCACAAGGACTTTGTGCAATTGAAAACCCAAAGTATGCATCTCTTCTCTCCCAACTTGGTCATTGACAGGGACCTCCTCTTACACACACTCCTCCCCTGTCCCCCAGCTTCCCTGAGAGACTGAGTTAGTCTAAAAATCTAAGTGCCTTTTCTAAGTTTTTAAAATAGCACAGTGCTGGTATGATCACATAAAGCTATATTTTTACTGTCATCTCTGACGGGTAGTAGTACTTAGTAATTACATGGTGCTCTCCATCTCTAAGTCAGTAAACACTCTATAAATGTTAACTCCAGTTCTCCCAACCTCTCTGCCTAAACAGGGAGACTAGATTACACAGGCCTTAACAGCTCAGCTGCCTGTGGGTGCAGTTATGTCCCATCAAAGTGTCTTTTCAGAAGGTGACAGAGCTGGTAAAGCAATACCCACTCCCAAGAATAAGATCCTGTGCTGGCAAATAAGAAACTGGAAGTCTCCATAGGAGCAAGACTTCGAAGAATTTGCCTCTGCTGATTTCAGCCAGCAGACGCGCCTGTACCTTATATTAACCTCTGACATCTACAGCATAGCTGGTAACCATGTTTGATAATGGACTAGATTGCTGGGATGATTGAGACATATTTTGTCTGTTAATGGACACAAAGTTTGTTTCTGACATGTGTTATCTGCTCCAGAGATTTAAAAGGGGGAAAACAAATCATCACTGTTTCTTTGGTGGCAGTTTTATAGCTTTTGGTTATTTTTAAAAGGTCTATTCTTCCTAAAGAATATCTGAAATTTTACTTCTTTATCCCTTAAATCTTATGCTAGTAAATTTCTTTCTTTATCTTTTTGTACTGGTATCAGGGATCAAACTCAAGACCTTGCATTTGCAAGGCAGGCACAGCATCACTGAGCTACATCCCCAGCCCATGAATTTCAAAAGTGAAACTAGAGTTTGAAGATACTGGAAAATGTTATGTTCTACAGTTTTAAATTTCCTTATTAACCATAGCTTTAATAACATGGCTTTTGTTAAGCAACATGATTTCGATAGATTATGCAAATATAATGATCATTCCAATAAACATGCTGTTAAAAACATTGCATACTTTAAATTTCCACAACATTGCAAATATGGGCCACTTTTTTGTTTTTGTTTTTTGCTTATTTTGTCTTTATTGACAACCTATTTAAAGCAAAAGCCTTTAAAATGGCAGAATAATTTGATAACATGTCTTCATTGGTAATTTAATACTTGGATATAATGAGTTCATCTGAGAGATTTCATTAAAAACAGCAAGGTGCCTGAACACCAAAGCTGAGATATTTTAATCACAGAATTAGAGCAATTATACAAATCCCAAGATTTTCATCAGACACAAAAGGCTTCTAGGGCTAAACATGCACTTTAAACTCAGCACTAATAACTGTGTATTGTTCTAAATTATAGTAGAGAGACTCTTCAGGCCAAGAGAAATACTAGCCAAAATAGTAGAAGAAAAATGTGTGTGTATTGAATTTAAGGAAGATGGAGAAATCGAGTGTTTGGGTGGCGGAGTGGTGTGGCTTGGCAGCCCCTGTCCTGGGGGATGAAAGAGGAAACCTTGTGTATGAACACAGTTCCCCACGGGGACATTCGATCAAGTCAGTGAGCCTCGGGTTATCACCGTAGGAAGAAGGACAGTAGCACCTGTCTCTCCTCCTGGCCTCTTGGAGGTACTAAATTGTCTGCGCTCCTTCTCCCAGCAGTAACTGGAACAGAACACCAGCAAGTGGGGTGATTATTTGCCCAGATGAGTGAAGGCTAACTGAAGAATAATTTAGTCAGCACAGGGCTTAGTAAAAAATGTCAGCTTTTCATTATACGACAAAGCATGTATGCCCTTAAGAGCTTGTTTTTAAGTGATATGGAAAGATGCATCTAGAAAGGTATTATGAAAATGTTCCCAAGGCAAATTTTTTCTTTAATCTGTTTTTATTTCTGGCTAAAATGAATAGTGGGAAATGTAAAAGGAGGGTTAAAAGGGCGAAAACACTGAAGAAAGAATGCTGTGGTGATATGGTCTGTGGTGAAGGAAGGAGGAAGGATCTCTGCAGAAGGCGAGAGCCCATCCTTCAGGGTGTTTGTTATAGGGACTTGGAGTTGGGGTGCAGAGCAGTCAGCACCCAGAATGCCTTTCAGAGGCTGGAACAGAGCCATGCCTAGGGTTTGAGGCCAAGCAAGATAGTATTCCTGCTCTCTGCTCTTCCTCTAACCCCATCCCTTTCCATGGTGAACTCACCTTCCCAGTCTGCAGCAGGATTGGTGAGTTCAGGGGAACAACTGTCCCTGATCCTTTCTGAGTGTGTTAGCATATGGATTTACGACCTGCATATTTGAACCTCTGGGTGCTTTCCCATATGGGCATCAATGAGACCTCTCTGCCATCAGGACTGCTCTGGACGAGGGCTCCCAGATGGACTAAGGGACCTGATTGCATCCTCCTCGGTGCCTGACTGAGACCCCTGCCAGCAATTTCAATGCCCTTCAGGTTTTGATCCCACCTTGGTAACATAGACTGAACATAGGGTCTTCACACTAACTTACATCACCATCCTTTAAAAAAAATTTTTTTTTATATTAAGATAGGATCTTAAGTCACTAAGCTGCCCAGCCTGGGCCTCAAATTGTGATCCTCCTTCTACAGCCTCCCAGAGTTACTTTTCCCTTTTAAATCATCAAAATATGTGCTGTTCTGGAAAATTTACAAGATTCAAAAAAGAGGGCCGGGGATTTAGCTCAGCGGTTCAGTGGCCTGCCTTGCAAGCACAAGGACCCGAGTTCAATCCTGGGTACCAAAAAACAAACAAACAAACAAACAAACAAAAGAAATCAAGGCAGCAGAAGAATCAAAATCCTTCTCCCCAGAGAATTATTATTCTCACTTGGTGATATTTCCCTCCTGTCTTTTCTTTACATGCATTGCACAGTGGTTGCACATTTGTGTTCTGATTTGCATTCACCAATATTTAGTCATCTTTCCCAAGCACTTTCCGTAACTGCAGAGAAGTCGATAGGCTGGCGTGGCACAGAGAAGGAAGGTGATGTCTGAAGCGTTCCTGTCCTTTGTGTCTCCCCAGGTCACCCCGTGTCTGAAGGCTATGATGGGAATGCGAGCCAGAACTTGGAGGCTCTGTGTAACCCACTGCTTCTGCCTGGAAGATCCTTCTGTAGGAGAGCTGTCTCCGGTGGCGGTGGACTTCAAGGGGCCAATGGATGAGCGCAGTGCAGGGCGCCCCAGACGCACGCTTCTTGTGGTCTAGTCCCCCAGAAGCCCTTCCGCGGGGCCTGGGCTCTGGGATGAGGCACCTGCTGGACACATGGCCTTGCCCTGAGTGACGATGGTCCGCCGCGGCCTGCTGGGGTGGATTTCCCGGGTGGTGGTCCTGCTCGTGCTGCTGTGCTGCGCCATCTCCGTCCTCTACATGCTGGCCTGCACCCCCAAAGGCGATGAGGAGAAGCTGGGGCTACCCAGGGCCAACGGCCCCACGGGGAAAGAGGGCTACCAGGCCGCGCTGCAGGAGCGTGAGGAACAGCACCGCAACTATGTCAGCAGCCTCAAGCGGCAGATCGCTCAGCTCAAGGAGGAGCTGCAGGGGCGCAGCGAGCAGCTGCAAGGTGTGCAGGAGCAGGCCAGCGTGGCGGCAGGCCTTGGACCCGCGGCCAAAGCCCAGGCACAGGCGGACCTGCGGGCCTTCCTGCGCGCACAGGTGGACAAGGCCGAGGTGCATGCGGGGATCAAGCTGGCCACTGAGTACGCAGCGGTGCCCTTCGACAGCTTCACCCTGCAGAAAGTGTACCAGCTGGAGACCGGCCTGACTCGCCACCCCGAGGAGAAGCCCGTGAGGAAAGACAAGCGCGACGAGCTGGTGGAAGCCATTGAGTCGGCCTTGGAGAGCCTGAACAGCCCCTCGGAGAGCGGCCCGAACCAGCGTCCGTACACAGCCTCGGACTTCATAGAAGGTGGGCATCTTGGGATCTGGAGGGGTTTGGGGGGTCGGAGAAATGGTATCCAGGGTACCGCCAGCGCCTGGGCAGCTCCAGCTTCATGAGACTGTCATAAGGCTCTGACCCGGCTCAGTGACACTTTTTAAGTGAGCAACACCCAGGGCATGGATTTTTATTGTTCAGAAACATCTGTTTCCTCTTACTTTCTCGGAAACCACATCCCTGAGTACACCATTTCACTGCTCTTTGGCAGAAGGTCCCAATTTCTTGCTTTAATTTTTTAAAGAATGAAACAGAATATAAACACGAAACTTTGAAACCTGAGTAGACTATGAGAGCAGTTTTCCATTTACCCCTTCTGACAGGCGCTTCTAGGAATTGGACCTCAGACTCAGGACTGGGAACAGGCAAGAAGCGGGATGGTGCTTAGACATTCAGGGCCCTTTACAAGGAACTGTGCACCTACTGATTCCTTTTCCTCGGAAGAACCCCACTAAGGAGACGAGGAAAGGGTGGCACAGATTCAGTAAGTACCTGAAGGTGCTTGCTTGGGTAGCAAGTAGCAGAGCCAGGATTCAGATGCCACAAACCTGAGTCCAGAACACCTGTCCTTAACCATCCTCCTACACTGCACAGGAGAGAGCACTTGAAATTGAGATGGACAGATTGGCTTTATTCATAGGCACAAGGCATCCTCCTATTAAATGGTCTTTTAGAAGACAATAGCTGTGTCCAGTTGTTTAGAAGTCTTCTTAGTATCTTTTTATTAATTTACCCATTATTACTGCTTCAAAACTCAACCAATGGGAAAAGTGATGCCTTCAGGAGAATATCCCCCTGGCCAATTTCTTGATAAAATCTCCTTCAGCTAAAATCTCCAGAAATACAGCTATGTTCTTCTACCCCAATTCCCTCTTTTGTTATGAAATAGAATTCAGGGGCCTACAGACAAGCCAGAATCTGTTTAGTTATAGAGAAAATTCTGCTGTTGCTGTTCATACCTGTTCTCCTGGGGTACCTTCCTGCCTTAAGACTTTTTTCCACTTTACATTTGAACCATAAATTCATGCAGTTTTAATGTAGCATTGTTTTTTTTATATACCTGGAGCCAGGTAAAGAAATCATTTACAAGATCAAGCTTTTGGTGTGAGGGTTTTGTTGTTGTTGTTTTTGTCGTTATTCATTTATAAATGATATGAAAAAAAATACCTATTACCTTCAGCTGCTGACCAGCATAATAATAAGCATATGGTGAACACACTCAGTAAGAGTTCAAAATACAATGATGATGCTCATCACATTTTAGAGGATTTACAGTTTATGGAGCATTTCCACATGTGGTGTGTTACTAGCTGACCCCCAAGAAAAATCATTAAGCATCATTAAAAAAAACTGTGATTGCCAGTCCTTGAGCATAGAGCTGCCCACATACAAAGCAATTTCAAAAGAACTTAATTACAAATCAATGCCTGCAATTTGGAGTGTTGCTCTGGTGATTTTCAATGTGCTTTCACTTTTGAAATCTCTTGTCTGCTTTTCCGTGTATGGGGTGTGTAGGGCCTGTCTTTCTCAATCAGCAGCTACACTAGCCTTTTGTCACCACGTCTGTTTGCTGTGAGAGCTGGCATTCTGTTAGAGACACTGTCAGCAAAGGTACCCAATCTTGCTTTCATGGCTGATATTGGAAGATAGTTTAATCCACACATATCTTCCAAATTTGACGAAAGCGCAATAAGTTATTTTCATGTGAGTAAATAAAAACAAAACAGTTCAAATATATTTTTGTAGACTTGATAATTACACAGCAGACATTATTTACTTTTTATGTTCTTATCTATGGCAAAAAATTATGGAGGCAGTCTTCTATATTCACAGGAAGCATGGTACTTGGGAGGGTCTACCAGTCAGAAGAAGCTGGAAGGAGATAGAATTAATTTGATATAAGAAGTAACTGCAAAAATAGTTACATTTCAGAGCAAAGTGGTATTCCTGTCACTACAAGAATTCTGTCATCTCCTGGAGGGCCATTTGATCAAAAAGTTATAAATCATCAAGTTTACTTCAGAGAGGTGGCTGGACTGAATTACTTTTGAAGACTTTTTCAGCCCAGGCTCATAGTTCTGTCTATTCCTCATTTAGGAGGAAGAGGGAATGGAAGAGGTCTAATTTGAAGTTTGTCTTCTATAATGAGTTAGAGCAAATGATAAAGTCTTTATAAGGATGAACTATAGCTTTAACCTATTTATGTTTCTGAACACACCCTTAGAGAGAATGGTGTTGTGTAAAAGGTGTTAGTAGTCCTAAAGTCAGAATGATTTAGCAAAAATCTAAGGGGAAATTTTGGATTAGAAGCGGTAGTGTCCCACACACCCTCAGAGGATTTGAAGTGAAGAAGGCAAATTTACTAAACCTGGAACTAGTATGCTCAAGACAGGTATTATTTGTGTTTAAAGAAATAATAAAGCTGGGGGTGCAGCTCAGGGGAAGAACACTTGCTTAGCTTCAATCTTCTGCATCACACCAAAAAGGAAAGGAAATAGTAAAGAAATAACAAAAGCCACTGTACACTGCTAGATGGGATGCTTCCAGATAATAATTAAAGGTGGCTGTGAGGCAGGGGCATGATGACCTGTGCATGGGGCTCTGTGTGACTTCGACCAAACGCTTAAGCCCATGACTTGATGGGTGTGGCCTCCACCGCACCTGCCTCCCAGCCCCATCCTCTGAGCCCATCTTAATGCAAAACACTCCAACTTCTTTGTTTCGCAGTTTTGTCAGGCCATTCTCTGAGGATGCTCTGCCCCTACTCCACTGGGTAACCCAGGACAAGCCTGAATTCAGGTGGATTATTCTGAAGATCTGGTCTGGCTTCAGTAACTCCAATCAGCACAGCTCCCAGGGGAGACTGTCACACTTATGCCTTATAATGTATTACCTAGAGATTTAATTACCTACCTCTGAAACCCAGGGGACACTATTTACTTCCTTCCCCTTTTTTCTCAATGTTCTGCTTGGTTCTGACCTTTGGGTTGGATTCTTACATAGTGGTGCTAATTTTTAATAGCATCTGGGGAAAGAATTGAGATGAGAGCTGGATCAGGTCCTGTCCTTTGGGGTGCTGTTTATCCCCTTGAGTAGATAGAAATTCCTTACTTTGTGTTTGTGGTCTAGTTC
This sequence comes from Fukomys damarensis, assembly GCF_012274545.1. Taxonomy (NCBI): domain Eukaryota; kingdom Metazoa; phylum Chordata; class Mammalia; order Rodentia; family Bathyergidae; genus Fukomys; species Fukomys damarensis. The sequence continues at coordinate 40,798,652 of NW_022900930.1, read as the reverse complement.
TTTCTTCAGTATAGAAAAAACACTTGAGCATTGAAATCTCAGTGGCACGTCACTGGCTCTGCTTTCACGTTTTCAATAGAGTACTTGGACGTAAGTTTGACATCATTCCATGAAACTATTTAGCTTTGAGAAGCATTGCTCTTCTGCAGTGCAAACATCTGAGAGCAGGATCTCTCTGTGGGCCATTTGTGGCTGCTGTCTCTGGGGGTTCCTCTGTCACCAGTCCATGTAGCTCACCCTCCTCCAGCTACTGCAGAGCGAGTAGTGTGATTGGAGGGGTCAGATGACAAATGACTCCATTTTTTAATGAGAAGAAGCCACGCTATGATCTACAAGACAGTGAAAGCTTTGAAGGCACTGCTGGTGGAGGAGTGTGACCCCTCTGGACTTTTGGTGTTGCTGATGTGACAGTATCAAGGGGTGAGGCCTTTCAGAGGTGCTGATGCTACGAGGACTCCTCTCTCATGAACGGGGCTAAGGCCTTTATCAAAGAGGCTTCATGCAGCCTTCACTAGCTTGCCCTTCTGCCTTCCACCATATGAGGACACAGTACTTATGCTCTCTGAGAATGCTGGCCTCAACAGATAACCAAATCTGCCAATGCCTCTGTCTTGAACTTCCCAACCTCCACACAATGAGGAAATAAGTTTCTGTTCTTTACAAGTTATGCAATTTGGGGATCTTTTATTGTAGCAGCACAAAAGAGATTAAGAAGGAAGATACCCTAAGGTACATTTTAAAACAAGAACCTATGGAGATGACATAAATATTAGTAGCAAGCTGCTAGTCGGCCCCAGCCTCTTGTACTCTGCAAGCAAGACCTCTTGGAGATACTGAGTTTGGGACTTCTATTGTTTGTCGGCTGCCACATGACCTCTAAGGGACACTGTAAGCACTGAGCTCAAGCTTTTCTGGACACAGCCAGTCCTGGACTTGTGCAATCCATTGGGAGCAACGAGGCAGGGACAGCAGTGGATGGGATGTGGATGCTTTTTACACTGTGCTGTTCGTGATGCGTCTCCTAGTCACTTGGTGACATGGGGGTAGAAGCAGTATGACACACATTCTGGGGCATTCTGGTCATTGAAGGCATCTGGGTCTCTTGGTGTGGAGTGAGGAAGAGGGGTGATTCTGCACAGTGGGTGAGCACTTCTGTTTGGGGTGCCGTGTGGGGAGAGTTGAAGGCAGGCAGAACAGAAAAATATGTCAGATCCTAAGTTAGGCTTCGAAATTCTCGACTATTGTCTCCAGAGAAGTAACGTTGGAAGAATTCAGGACGAAGCTTGAGGCAGTCCTGCTGGAGAGACCATGCTGGCTTGCCATTGTGTTCTGATCATGCTCCTGTCACTCCACCTGTCTCAATCCCACTACCACTCCCGCCTCTCCCCTTCTGCTTACTGGTGGTTTTTGCTCCTATACTGAGGGAGGGATACCTCTTATTCTGAATCTAGAGATGAGAAGCTTGCATGCAAATAAGTGGCTTGAAGCTGCACTTTGTAGAGTAAATTCTTCCTGTGGTGATGATGAGAAAGAATCCCAGCCTTGGATTTCTGCCAACACAGGCAGGAACCCCACCCCCACGCCTTCTGTCAGGCTGTGCAAGGAGAGCCCTCTCCAAGGTAGATGCTATTACTGTAGAGTATTTTGAAATGTTTGATAGATTTTATAGGGAGTTTGACATTTTCATTTTGTTCTAGGCCTCATAGTCCTACCTCCAAGCTTGAGAGGACAGAAGGGAGCAATAAAGAGAAAAGAAACGAACTTAGAAGATCGACTGTATAGTTCTGTTGCCTTTGCTCCGAACAGCCCTCTTATCACATTCACTGTGGGCACCTAGTGCTCAAATAGCTGTGGCATCTTGGAGATTGCGGTGGGCAGAAATGGTGATTGTTGTGCTTTATTCTAGCTGACTGTATTCTGTGTCCGAAGCACTATTTCTAACATTTTACAAGTGGTCTCTTATTTAATCTCCTCTCCACCAGTGAGATGGATACTCATGTTCCACTTTGTCAATTCATAATTTGAAGTTCAAAGATGTTAAGTAATATCCCTAAGGTTGCCCAGGTGGGGATCCTGACCAGGATACCAGCACCTGTGTCTTCTCCAACTCTGAGAAATCAGCCCCTGACTCTAACCACTCTTAGGCTCTCAAGGTCTCTGTCTAAATGTGCTCTCTTATGCTCCCAAGTTGGTGTAGGAAAACCTTTTTAGGAACACACCCAAGGCATGAAAACACCTTTGGGAGAGGTATCACACTGGAAAATTGTATAAACTTACTTGAGAAAAAGTTTTGATCAGAAGAGAAGGAAAAACATGAGGTCCTAAGGGACTCAAACAAGGAGGCACAGGAAGAAAATGGAAAGACAAATTCTTGAACTTAATCAATGGAATAATATGTAATATTGCATTAGTCTGTTTTTTTGTGGCCATAAAAGGATGCCACAGACTAGGTAACTTAAATGGAAGCTTATTTAGCTCACTGTTCTGGAGGCTGGGGAGCCCAAGAGTATGATGCCATCATCTAATGATAGTTTCATGTGTTACCATATAAATGGTGGAAACAGAAGGGCAAGTGACCATGTGCAAGAGAGAGAAAATTGGGAATAAGTACTCACCCTTTGTATCAGAAACCCACTCACACAATAGTGCCATTAATCCACTCTTGACTTAATCTCTTCTAAGGTCCCATTCCTTCTTTTTTAAAATTAATTAAATTTATTGGTACATTTAAGGTATACAATGTAGTGACATTCATCACTGGAAATTTGTACCTTTACATAATCTATTTTGATTTTAGTTTAGTGCATGGTGAGAGATATACTCTAGTTTTAATCTTTGACAAGTTGAAACCCAGTTTTTCCAGCACCATTTATTAAAGCGGCTATCTTTCCTCTAGTGAGGGTGTTTGGCTCCTTTGTCGAAGATGAAGAGGCTGAGTATGTCTGGAGTTGTTTCTGTATCTTCTAATCTATTCCACTGGTCCTCAGGTCTTTTTCTTTGCCAGTGCCATGTTGTTTTTATCACAGTAGTTTTGTAGCACAGTTTCAAGTCAGGGCTTGTGATACCCCCACCTTGTCTTTCTTTATTGCCTAGAATTGCTCTTGCTATTCTAGGTCTCTTGTTCCAAATGAATTTGTGGATTGCTTTCTCAAGGTTGTGAAGTATGCTTCCGGGATTTCAATTAGGATTGTACTGAATCTATATAGCAGTTTTGGAAGTATGCCTATTTTCACTATGTTGATTCTTCCTACTCAGAAGCAAGGAATGTCTTTCCATTTTCTGATACTCTCTTCAGCCTCTTTTTTCAGAGTGTTGTAGTTTTGAGAGTAGAGGCCTTTGATTTATTTCTTTAGGTGGATTCCTAGGTATTTTGATTTTTTGGATGCTATTGTGAAAGGGATTGTTTGTCCCACTTCTCCCTCAGTGATTCTGTTTTTTGTATACAGGAAAGCTACTGATTTTCATGTGTTGACCTTGTATCCAGCTACTTTGCTGAATTTCATCATTAAGTCTAGAAGACTTTTGGTGGAGTTGTTGGGGTCTTCTATATAAAGTACCATGTCATCTGCAAATAAGGACAATCTGACTTCATCCTTTCCTATCTTTATTCCTTTTATTTCTTTCTCTTGTCTAATTGCTATGGCTAATGTTTTCAAAACTATATTGAACAGGAATGGTGATAGTGGACAATCTTGTCTTGTTTCTGATTTTAGTGTGAAGGATTTCAGTTTTTTATCATTTAGTATGATACTGGCTGTTGGCTTTTCATAGATGGCTTTTATCAGATTGAGGTAGAGAGTTGTCTATTTCAATGTTTTGGAGGGTTTTATCATAAATGTGTGTTGGGTTTTGTCAAATGCTTTTTTTGCATCTATTGAAATGATCATATGGTTTTTTTTCTTGGCTCTATTAATATAGAATATTAATATAGAATATTAATAAATACATTTATTAATTTGCATATGTTGAACACTCTGTAAACATCTGTTAAGTTCATTTGTTCCAGAGTTTGAGTTCCAGATTTGTTTGTTTTTGTCTGGTTGGTTTATGTATTTGTGACAGTGGAGTATTGAGGTCTCCTACTACTCTTGTATTAGTGCTTATATGATTTTTCATGTCCATTACTATTTGTTATATATAGTTTGGCACACTTGCATTTGGTGCATATATATTTATGATTGTCATCTCTTCCTCTTGGATTGTTCCCTTTGCAAGGATGTAGTGTCCTTCTTTGTCTCTCTCAGTCAGTGTTGGTTTAAAATAAACTTGATCTGCAAAGAGGATAGCTACTCCTGCTTTTTAGGGGGGTTCCTGTCACATGGATTATTGTTTTCCACCCTTTAACTTTCAGTATATGAGTTTATTTTTGAATTAAGTGTGTTTCTTGTATGCAGCATATTGTTGGATCTTCCTTCTTGACACATTCTGCCAGTCTATTTCTTTTGATTGGTGAATTGAAACCATTAACATTGATTGTTATAACTGATATGTATTGACTTATCCTTGTCATGACTTTTTTTGTTGGATTATTCCCCTTTGCATTTAATTTCTTTTCATGCCTGATAGATTCATTCTGCTGGGCTTCCTGGGGTTGTGATCCTCATTCATTCGCAACATAGTCTCTAATAGTAAAGCCACTTTTAGCAACCTTTTTATTTTGAAATAATTTTAAGGTTATGGAAGAGTTTTAAAAATAGCAGAGAGAGTTCTGATGAACCCTTCACTCAGGTTCCCCTGATGCTAATATTTTATTTCATCTTCGTATAATGAACAAAATTAGGAAACTAACCTCAGCCTGGTCATCTGCTCTTACTTGTGTTTTTCCTTGCTACAGTGCAGTCATCCATAGTCAACCATAGCATGAAAGTATTAAATGGAAAATAGAGAAAAGGATTCATAAGTTTTAAATACATTTTATTACAGGACATCAACATACTTGTTTTACTTCATTTTAACCCCTTACTGTACCTAGCTTATAAATTAAATTTTATCATGAGTACGTATGTAGATGTAGGACAAACTGGTCTGTATAGGGTTGGAGCTGTCCATTAGAGTCTGGAAATGTATTCCTTATAAAGAAGGGGGAACTACTTTTCGGTACTGTTAACTAAATCCACTATGTTTGGTTGTGTTACTGTATTTCTCCTACTTGGTGTGCTCTGGACTTCTTAGATCTGCACATTAGTGCCTGTCATTCATTTTCATAAATTCTGTGACAGTTTTTCTTCAAAAACTTTTTTTTTTGCCCTGTTCCTTTTCACTTCTTTCAGAATTCCAGTTGTGTTTATGATACACTATTTAAGATCATGTCTCAATTCTTGTATGTCTTTTTCTTTTTTACTTTTTCCTCTGCATTTCAGTTTGAATAATTTTTATTATGACTACCGCAGATGAGCAATTTCCTTGATAGACTTAATCAGCCAGTGAAAAGACAGTATTCATCTCTATTCCTGTATTTTGCACTTCTTGATTTTCTGTTTGATTCTTGCAGTTTCCATCTCTTTGCTGAAGTAACCCATCTGGCCAAACACGTTGTCTACTATTTTCTTTTGCATCTTTAACATCCTTATCCTGCCTATTTTAAATTCCCTGGTAGGTAGTACTAGCACATTTGTCATACCTGAGTCTTGTTCCGATGATTGCTTTGTGTTTTGAGTGTTTCTTGCCCTTCCTGTGCCTTGTACTTTTTATTGAAAACCACAAATCTTATATAGACAGTAAGGACTGAGGTAAATAGTTTATGCTTGCAAATGGTACTTCCTTCTCCCAGATCCTTATCGTGTATGAGGGTGGAGGACAGGATCAAGGAGGGTGATTTCATCTACAGATGCTGCTTGACTTACGATGTGGTTATGGCCTAACAATGCGTCATAAATGGAAAAATATTCTGAATTGAAGTGCATTTAATAGGTCTGACCTACCAAATGTTATAGTTCATTCTAGCCTACCTGAAACACATTCAAAACACATTTGAGCAAAATCATCTACAACAAAATGTGTTTATAATGAAGCGTTGACTCATATAATGCATTGAGTAGTAGACTGAAGTAAAAACCAGGATGGTTGTGTGGGCATGCTTTTGTACCCTGATAAGGTTTTTTTTTTTTTTTTTTAAGTGTAAGATGAACTTATACTTAATAAGGGGGACTTTCTGAAGTCAGGAGCCGGGCTAGGTCTGAGGTTTGTTGTTGCTATGGTTACCCTTCTTGAGCCACAGGCTTCAGATTCCTTTTGCGATACCTTGGGTTTAGGGTGGAGGTTGTTTTGCCTGCACGCTGTTCAACCCTGCCATGTAGGTCTTCCCTTTGCTCTGTATCTCAGAGAAGATCTCTCTGTACCTTCTGTGCAGCACTCTGCTGTCAAAACAAACAAAACGAAGAAAAAAACCCCAGCAACATTCTGCTGTGACTTGGTACTCTGAGCTGTTTAGCTTAGATGTGGAAAGTGGTATTATCTCTGGTACCATGCGGACACCGTGGTGCCAGGTCCTGGGGTATGTTCCCGTCCTGTCTTTGACCCCTCATTTCTCCCGGCTGCAGTGAGTTCTCACTAGTTTCCTAAGGATGGGAAGGTCTGTTGCCTCTTCCTCCACCAGTACAATTTTTGTTCCATAGGGAGGAAAATGCACAGAGGGTCCAGAGGTAGTTTCTGGCTGTACCCACGTGGCTGCTCTCCCTTTCTCCACAACTGCGTGTTGTTTCCTCTGTTAAGGTTCACTCTGACGTTTCTGTGCATTCCAGGAGAAAGAGTGTGGAAGCGGGTGTAGACTTCTCACTTTTTAATTTTTGGAAATCTCAAGGGGCTTCACTGTCCTGCCAGACTACACTGGACCTTCCTCTTTTTGTGGATTTCTTCTCATTGGTGGACAGTTGAATCTTCCTTCCAAGGCCGGAGCTCTTGTGTAAGCCTCAGCTTTGTATCAGCTATTTGTGTCGTAATTTCAACTCTTTTTTTAAAAAAAGTCTTGCATTTAAAGTTAGTCTGGCTCTTTTTTTTTTAACCTGTCTCTTTTTAAAGAGATGCTTCTTCTAGCTTATTACATTCTTAGAGCTAAAGCCTGAAACCATTTTTTAAAAATAATAATTTAAAACCTATTGATTATGGACTTGCATGGCCCTATGATCAATAACCTCTTCTCACAACCTCATGCCCTCATCTCCACCATCATGCACAACCCAGCAGTTTACAAGAACTGAGTTGTATCGATTTTACTCATGAGTGGGGATGTTGTTGTCACAGCCACGATCTGTAAGTCCCTTAGTGGAACATTTACTTGGAGTGAAAACCTCAGATCCCATGATCTGAGTCCTATGGCCATGGGTCAAAGAAATGCCATTGTTTGAAAAAAATCTATCCGGTACCATATTCCTGGGTTTGTTGTTGTTGTTTTTTTGTTTTTGTTTTGTTTTGTTTTTATGTTTGTTTGTTTTGAGTTTCTGGTGTTAGTAGTGTTGGGCACTTGGAGTTCTCTCAAATGCTAGGTTCTCATAAAAACTATTCATATGGTAGCAATTTAGAATTGACGAGCACACTGGCCCAGCCCGCGGGTGTGGTGTCAGCTGCATCTTCCTCACTGTGAGAATTTGGGCTCATGATTTTCCATCCCTTTCCTCGTTTCACTTCAATCCTCCTGGAGGCTCTTTATAGCCTTCCAGTAGTGATATAGTCCTATGTGAGAGTGGAAAGAGAGAAAAGCTACTAGCTTGTTCCTGCCTCAACTACCTGCCTTTTCTGTGCAGGTCCTTTCCCCTGCTTGCCTGGAAACTATTGGTGGCTGAAGTCTCCCACTTTCCTGTCCCTTTATCACCTATACAAAGCATTGGTCAGGAAAAAGGGCTAAGACCTAAAGACCTCTGGAGGCTCCCCATTCCCTTCTGGAATTGGGGGTGCTCCATTCTCCGGGGCCTGTCCCAGGAAGTCACCTTTCTTTCCTTCCCTTCCCTTCCCTGTGCTCATCCCTACCTTCTTGATTTGGGCTCAAGGGAGCCTTTGCCAGTGGCTTATTGCTCCCTTGTGCCCTGCCTTTTGCTGTTCTGTGGAAGGGACATTCCCTCTATCACTGCCTCTGTAAGATGTCATTCTGACCCTCTAAGTTATAACTGTGGATGGGCTTCACAGTTATATGCTTGGGTCAGTGTCTATCAAACAGCACCAATGCCACACCACAGGCACACAGAGTTGAAGAGGTATCTGAGCCCCTCGTCAAAACAGATCGCATCCCCTCTGTGCTTTCTTTTCTTTTCATTTGTTTTCTCAGAGTACTGGGGCCTTCACTCTGAGCTACATCCCTGACCCTCTTTTTAGTTTTTATTTTGAGACATGGTCTCTGTAAGTTTGTCCAGGCTGCACTGGAACTTGTCTTCTTCCTGCATCAGCCTCCCAGAGTGCGGGAACTACAGGTATACACCACTAGATGCCTTAGTGTGTCCTGAGAACTTACAAAATTGTGAACGTGACCCATTCATAAGTAGAAATGCCTCCCTGTGTTTGCTGGTGGTGTCTCTGTCTGTATCCCTGACAGCCAGTGTTTCCCTGGACCATAACTCAGGATATGCTTTATCTCCTTGGAGAAAGGGGAGCCTTGGGAGACAGCGATGAGAGCATTTTGACTATAAACGAGAGAAAGGTCTGGGACTTCATCCCCACCATTCATTTCTGTTGAGGTTGATTATGAGAAGCAGGCATCCAGGGGGGCTTTGGGCTTGTTCTTTTTCAGAGCCGAAGGATTGCTGAGCCTTGTGCCCAGGCAACTTTATTCCCAGTCCATAGCCTGCAGGAGCTGAGGTGGGAGAGGGGAAAATCAAGAAGAGTAATTCTGTCATGGAGATTATTGCCTAAGTCCTACTGGCCCAGCTTTCGTCCTCAATTTCTTGTTTTAACTGTGGACACAGATGAAGGGAAGAAACTGATCTTTCCAGACTTGGAGGGTTCCATGTGGTTTATCAAATGGTATGGAGAACACAATTCTCAGAAGTAACTTCATCAGAATGTTTTTGTAGGGAGGATACTGACTGCAGGAAATAGAGCCAGGGGAAACTGCTTTGCAAGAGGACGTAATTAGGTTAAATGCTGCTTGAAACTTCATAGCTAGTTAAATGAAGGAATAGGTGTGTCATGGGACATAGTGAGATTTATGCTTTGATATTTTTAAAGATTTGGATATTAAATGGTCTGTATTCATTGGGCGTGCCTCAGGCATAGTCAGTGCTGAGGATGGACAAATTAGATATAGTTCCTTCACCTCCCAAACCCCAGAGACCAGGGAGAGAGACACCCAACCAAGCACATGACTAATGACAACACAGGGCCATCCATTAAACAAACAGTATGGGTAGGGGACAGAAAGAGAATTAATTCACTGTATGTTGGATGAACTGGTTGTGAAGAGCATCACAGGAAAGGATACTGTTGAACATGGCTTTGAAAGATGAGTATCAATTGATTCAAGCCAAAAGAGAGAGAGAGAGAGAGAGAGAGAGAGAGAGAGAGAGAGAGAGAGAGAGAGTGTCTCCTGTAGAACGGAAGTGCTTTCAGCAGCAGAAATATGGAGATGTTTGAGCACATGGTATATCCAGAGGACTACAGGTAATCAGATAATGCTAGCATGTTACGTAGGAACATAACAGACTATGATGGGAGAAGAAAGGATGGCGAGGTGACAGCCCTGAAGAGTTGAACAAGGGCAAAATTGTGAAGGGTTTATACACTATCACTTATTCTACAGGACATACGGAACTATGGACTCTTATAAATGTTGTATTGCATCTTCTTTCCACATGGGTCGCTCTGATAGCAGGGTAGAGTGAGTTAGATAGAGCACAGGCAGGTTTGGAAAATAGTCTGGCAGTCCTTTGAAATGTTAAACACGGAGACACAGAGAAACCATATGACTCATATATCCACGAGAAATGAAAGCATACATTCACAGAAGAACTTACACATGAATGTTTACAGTAGTGTTGTTCGTAAGAGCCAAAAGATGGAAACATCCCAAATCTTCATCAGCGGATGCACTCATCAACGTAATTTGCCATATACACACAACAGGAAATGTTTCAGCCCTAGCAAGAAATGAAAGATTGATACATGCTTCAACATTGACGGCCCTTGAAAGCACTAAGCTAACTAAAAGAAAACAGACATGAAAGATCACATATGTGTAATTCCATTTATATAAAAAGTCCACAATGAACAAATTACAGGGAGTTAGAGAGCATACTAGTGGTTGCCTAGGGTTCTAAAAGTGTGGGTGTGGAGAGTGACTGCTAACCAGTACAGTTTCTTTGTGGGGGTGGAAGGTGATAAAAATGCTCTAAAATTAGATGTAGTCATGATCACACAATTTTGAACATACTAAAAAACTTGGCTAGTGTACTTTTAATGGAAAATTATATGGCATTTAAATTATATCTAAACAAATTATTACTTAAAACTAGATACAATCTCTGTCTCAAAAGAAAAGAAAGTAGAAGCTGAGAAACTAATTAAAATGCTTTGAAAATAGTTAAGGTTGACTAAAGAGCTCCTCAGTGGATAGAAGGGTAGTAGGGATGCTAGATATCTTAGTAGATGTTAATTCTTTTTATTTCACTATGGTATCCTACGATTTTTCATAGATATTTCTCAAGAGGGTTTAATGAGGCTATTATGAACATATTTATATAATGGCTTTTTCAATAAAGAAATTAAGGAAGCTAAGTATTTATTGACATCATCTCTTTTCCACTTTGGTAAGTGCTGAATCTTACCTTCCTATGTTAAACACAAATATGAGTATACAAAGAGGGAGGGTACAGAGGACAAAAGAAGGAAGACCCAAATTTATTTTATTGCAAGATTAATCCAACAGACAAAAATATGAACGAAATCTCTGTTTACATTACTTCGGATCGTACTGAGCTTATTACCATAAAAACAAGTTTCCAACAAGGAAATAATTTCCCCAATACATTATCACTAGTTGGAGGCTAGAAATTCCAGCATACTAACCAAAAGCATTTGTGCCATTACTTGGCTGGTGGCTGTTGGCAAGGGAGGTCCAGGAGCAGGGCTGGTGGGATGGAAAAACTACAAGCCCAAAACACAGCTGGGCCTCCAGCTGGTGTTGAAGTAGAACACACCATTATCATGCAAGCCTTTGGGCAAAACCCAAGTCAGATGAGGGCATCAAGTCCGCCATGGGCAGGGATGGGTGCCAGTCAGCAGGCCTGCCCAGCAGAGTAGATGGCACTGATTTCAAGTGGCTGGACATGAAGAGAGGTTAGGAGACAGGCAGCAGATGTGAGCTGAATCAGGAGCACACAGGCTGTGTGCTGGAACCTGAAAACACAAAGGAGTTGTGACCCTGAGAGAATTATTTATTCAGCAAACATTCACTGAATCGGACTACATATCTAGCATGATTCAATGGTATGTTGGTTCATCTCAGGATAAAGTTTGTGCTCTTGACCCTAAATGAGGACTTTGAAAAGGAGACTTCCTGGTTCTTGTACCCATAGTACCTTGTTACTTAACTGCTATAAATTTCTAGATATTTCCTGAAAGATTGTCAGTAGTTACCAATGTCCCTACAATGTAAACACAATATTCATTTTCAAGTTCATGGCTGAACTTTCTCAAATTATGAATATGTTTATGGTCATTAAGTAGAGTTTTAATAGTGCAGAGTGTATTTTGGCCTGCCCTTCATGCTTAATGAAATCATTAATCTCTGTAACTTCTAACCACAAACTATCTTACACTGAAATTCATGAAAAGTTACAGATACTGCCTCATGTAAAGTATATGGAATGTAAAAATATGTCTTATTACCCTTTGGCTATGTACTAAAATTGTTCAGAATTGGTCACATCCTTTGCAAATTATTGGAAAACACAGAAAAACCAAGAGTAAAATGTAAAAAGACCTTACTATATTTAATTGAATATACACATAAGCAAGATACAAGTTCTTGCTTAAACTTAAACCCAGATAAACATCACGAAAGATGAGTGGGTGAAAGATGTGACCAGACCACAAAAGAAGAGATACAGTTACCTTGCATCTGGTAGCATAATAACATATTCAATTTTTCATACCTAAAAGTAGAGAAAAATTAACAATTGTACATTAAATTGCCACAAGTTTAAAAAGGGACAATATATGGTATCAGTAAGAGTAGACAAAATGAAAATTTACACATTATAATAATATAAATTGGTATATACAACCATTCTTGATACAAGTTGTATCAAGAGTCTTCAAAATGTTTAAACTTTTTCCAAGTACTTTAATTTCTGAAAGCTTATTCTGAAAAGTGTCTCTGAGTATTTATGTCAAGAATATTCATCATAACTGGAAACAACCTATATGTCTAACAATGGCAGGCTGTTAAAACTATGCACTTTCTATACAGTGGAGTACAGCTACATGTCATCTGTCCTGTAAATATTAAGTAACTTGGGTCCATGAGAAAAACTATACTTTTGATTATGAAAGCAATTCAAAGTTTTAGCTACATAAAGAAAATATTGAGAAAATGCCATATCAAAGCATATAATTTTTCTAAAAGGTGTAATTAGGAGTGGTGTTATATTTTCTGTATAGTCTACTGGGAGAATTTGTTACTGTCATACTTCACAATAAGATATGACAAAGCTTACATCATGTTGGAATGGCACAAAAAGAAGAGAGTGTTTGACTCCACAGATGTGACATAATGGGACAGTGGAAACAGACATAGAATTTGAAGGGTAGTCTCCTGTGGTCTCCCTGTTGCCCACTCCATGTGGAGAATACAGAGTAGAAAAACAAAATTATATATGACTTTTTAATCTTGCCTAATCTTTACCCTAATTTTCAAGACTGAAGAGGCACCTTGCAAAGGTGTGGTGATTTTGAAAAAGATGATTATACCATCTTTGGAAGAAGCTTGTGCCTAGAACTCTGGAGCCTGGTGCTTTCCCCAGGTGTGTGTGCTGGAGAGAGCTGTGAGCAGGGGGCGCTAAGCAGGTTTACCAGTTGGCTCTGCAAGAACACTGGCTTCCCTTCCTTATGGTCCCTAAACAGCAGTTGGGAAGAACCAGGGCTCTGGTGTTCTTTATCAAAATCCTTTTCCTTGTAGCATCTTAGGATGCTTGCTAACTATTATTAGCCTTCCAAAGACTCCCAAGAGATGAATAGGGGTTTTAAATGGCAAGAGGAAAGAGAACAAAACACTCCTTCTTCCTGCTCTTCAAAAAAAAGACCCTACTGTCAACAGTGCCTTTTGATTTTTATTTTTGCAGACTGTCTCTCCCTTTTCCCTTGTCTCCCAAAAATATAATTTACAGTCAGTTTGTGAAAAACCAGTGTGAGCTGTGGCATTCTTTCCTGTGCCGCCTGCCATCTGTGGCCTGGGCTGAATTCTGCACCATATATTTAGAACACCTCAATTAGGAGCGATCCATGTGCTATTCCGAGGGGAGCTGGAAAGTTAGAGGGACGAGCGAGGCTATAGATTGAACCTGCCTTCTGAATGCTGCTGGCTCTTATCTGCAAGTCCCAGAAGTTACAGATATTTTGGGGGACATCAAGAGAACAGATGGTCCGTGAAGGCAGCTGGCCCATGTGATAATTAGTCCACACTGGCTATTGGTCATTTTCTGAGCTTGGAGCAGAAATTTGCTTCTTGTTTGGGCCACTCAAGGTATGGGGAGAAACTGGTTAGAGCACACAGGGTTGGAAAGTATGGGTACTATAGTTGGGATCTAGAGGACCACCCCAAGGCCTCATGTGGTGGCTGAATCTAGAGTATGTGATAAAGGGTGTTTGATTACTAAATCAGTACACTGATTGGTTTGGCACAGCCCTAATCCCAGAAATCTGAATTAAAAGGGGCACCATTAAATTCTCTTATGGCTTTGCTACTGTCTGCCGTGAACTGTTGTTACTCTGCTGCCCCGCCTTGGAGCCAGGTGATTATGGACTGAAACCTCTACAGATATAAACCAAATAAACCTTTCCTCCTTTAACTTTGGTATTTTTTTCTCAACAATGAGAGGAAAATAACTAACACAATGGGTGAAAGTGTCATCACAGCTGATAAATGTTAACTCAGCTGGCTACCAAGCAAAGGGGTCCCAGCAGAAAAGTTGAAAGAGAGATTTTTTTTTTTTTGGTTTGGCTTTTAACTTAAAATTCAAGACATTCACCTATAGTTAATACATCCAGAGGAAGAGGCCATCATAAAGAGCCAGAAAACAATATGGGACCATTAAGGGGTGCAAAGACCCCCCGCAACTCCCTGTTTGTAGCATTTGTGTCCCACGGTTGTTGATTAGTGTGCAAGACCCCCACACTAGCCTGTTGATAGCATTTGTGTTCTGTGATTAGGTTAACTCAGTCTCGCACAGAACTGTAATGAGGGACCATTTCTTGTACTGCTGTCTCTAACACTAAGCAGAGTGCCTCATATGCAGACATTGATGGTTTGTCGAGAGAATAAATGAACTCACAGGAGGCCTAGGAACAAAACCACAGATAGGGGATTGGCCTTGGAAAGGAGAGGAAAATGCCTCCTTCAAAGCTCTGCAGAGTAATGAGTAAGTTTTTCTTTCTTTGATTTTAATTTAGAGACTAGAAGTTTAATCGAAGCCAAAAGTAACCACCACGATAAATATTCAGTGGATATTTCTCAATGATTTTACATGACAATTTTATTCCTCTATATCTCTGGGTATTTTGGTAATTGTTTTTGTTGCTGTTGTTGTTGTTGCTTTGTTTTTTTTTTTTTGCCATGTTGGAACTGAGGGCCTCATGCGTACCAGGCAAATCCTCTACTTCCTTAGCTCCTTGATTTAACTCTTAAATAAATAGGCCCTTATTTCCATTTCAGGAATCATACTGAGTCTCTCACTTGATTCACTTCCTATCTTTCCTGTCTCCCAAGAACACTTGGCACCATACCCCTCATGTGGCCACATTATGAACCTTCTTAGGTGACCTGGTCTGTTATCTCCATTTCCGGCCCTTCTGATGGGGGCCATTATTCCTACTTCAACTTTGCGCATAATCAGAACTGCATATAATTTTCAAAAATCCTGGCTCTGTAAAATGAAAACCCTCCAATTCACCTGACTTGTGGGCAGGGAGTATTTCTTGAGTGATCTCAACTGCTGCTACCTCTCCTCATAAATTCGGTTTGGAGTCAGGTTGCCTGGATTTAAATCTGAACTATTTGATTAACTCTGTGACATTCTCACTTTCTTTACCTGAAAAATTGTCATCATTAATACCCACCTGGTAGGGTTGTGTGGTAAGCGATAAGTAGATCAGTACACACAGTCCTTTCACAGCAGTGCGTAGCATACTAATGTTAGTGATTAGTATTATTGTTTCTGTTATTTGTTGATGAGCTTTGGGGGAAGGCATTTTTATAGCCCCAGAAAATTCTAAGGCTCCTTCTCTACCTCTTCACAAACTCTTGGATTACAGTTTATCTTCCCCAAGACACCACTGACTAGCAGTCAGTTCATTTCCTTTCTGGGCTTACCTCCAAAATATCGTTCAATATAAACAAAATGAAACATCTTTTAGTGAGCAACCTTTGAGAAGTTCTCTTCACAAGGTTAGAATTCTGATCTAAACCTATGTCAGTGTTTTTTTGTCAGGCCAAGCATGGTGGCGCATGCCTGTAATCCCAGCACTCGGGAGGCTGAGGCAGGAGGATCACTGTGAGTTTGAGACCAGACTGGGCCACATAGTGAGGTCTAGGTCAGTCTCGGCTACATAGTGAGATCCTGTCTCAAAAAAAAAAAAAAAAAGAAACAAACAAACCATGTTGTGGTTGTCAGTGGTGGTACTGAATGGTATATTAATTACTTTTGGCACATAGAGTACCCACTGTAGTGAGCCCTGTAGTGTCCCCTGGAAAGGCTATAATATGGAGAATTTGGGTTTTGGGGTGGACATTAATATTCATTCACATCTATTTCAGCGTATCTTGAAATGTGAGTTTTCATGCATTTCTTTGGACAGCCGCGATTCCATTTCAAGACTCCAAACCTTCGTTGACTAGAGAACTCAGTGATGTCCTGATCTCCTCGGTGTTTTCTGAGTAGAAGTCTCAGTCGAAGACGGATGGCATGAGAAGGGTTTCCGGCTAGCGTGTGAAAGGACGCTGATGTGAAGAGCAGATGTGCACTGAGCACCTTAGCTGGGCCGTAGGCAGCGTTCTTAGGGCTTTGGCTCCTCAGCCGTTGGAGTCTATCAGAGCCTAACCATTTTTTTCCTCTAGAGTTTTACTCATTATTCTTATTGACTTTCCTTTCATCGTGCTAATTGCTCTTAGAATCTAGTTTTCCGGGCCCAGATCTCAGTGTCTCACCCTTTGCCGTAGGTGGAGGCCCCTCGTGGTCTTAAAACAGCTTCCTCCTCCTTGAGTTGACTGCATCCGGGACACCCTGTCATGGAGATAGGGTGTCCAGTGCTCTGAAGATGATTTGACTCTGAAGAGCCACAGTTAAAGAAACTTGTTCTTCTCATTTCAGACACCAGCGCTACGGCTAGGGGGTAAATGTTCTTGTTGGGGTGCTGGTTGCAGTTAAACTGTTTGTCTTTTAAAAAGCGATGCTGTATTTTAAGGTAGTAACATGATAGATGAGTCTCTCGGGGCCAAACATGCATAAACATTAAAGCAAAAGCTTTCAGGAATAAAATTTAAACTCTTTAGAGTCGTCAGCTGGAAAAAAAATGAGGTAATTCTTCAAAAGGGAAGTGTTGTATAAAAGTGTGAGTTGGCACCTGAATGTAGGTTAACTCTTTTCCCTAAAAATGATGGTTAAAAGATTTCTCTTTGCTCTGTCTTCCCGAGAGGACAAGTAGTAAATCCTGACATCCATTTGTACATGCACAAAGTAGTAGGTGGTCTTTTTAGTTACCATTGCTTCAAGAGCTATTACTGAACACCTACTGTGTGTCATACACTGCCATAGGCACTGGGAATCCAGAAGTGAGATCCAGACAAAAAGATAGGCTGCAGAACTTCTATTCTACTTGGGGGAGGCGTTAAATATAAAACTAAGAAAATAAACTATATAGCCTGAGGAAAGGCAGTTGTCTTATCAGAGGAACAATAAGTGAGTTTAAGGGTCAAGGTTTCTGGAGAATTTATCATGATCTGTGTGTGTGTGTGTGTGTGTGTGTGTGTGTGTGTTTGTGTTATTCGAGATTGAACCCCGTCTCCACATTGAGCTACACTGCCAGTTTGTTTTTAGCTTTTTTATTTTGAGACAGAGTCAGGGTTTTACTGAGTCAATAAGTTGCCCAGGTTGGGCTCAATTTCATGATCCTCCTGCCTTAGGAATCCGGAGTGCTGGGATTACAGGTGTACACCACCATGCCTGGCTCTACAGGCTTAAATGAGATAGAAAACAAGCTTCACTGAGAAAGTAAGATCTGAGCAGTAATTTAAAGAGTGAGGGAATGAGCCATTGGGCTGCAGGTAGGAGGAGCCTGCCTGCCATGCTGGAGGAAGGTGTGAGAGGCCAGCGTGCAAGGAAGAGGAAGAGGACAGATGAAGTCAAGCAAGTAGGGAAGGGGCCTGGAGGCCTTGTAGACAGTAGTGCTTTGGCTTCTACCCTCAACAGGAAAGACCCAAGCAGAAGGGTGGAGTGGTGTCACTTAAGATAGGAAAGGGTTATTTTGGATGATGTGTTGAGAACAGACTGTAGGGAAGCACAGGGTGGCAGCTAGTGAAAGGGGCCAGGGCTGGGTGGTAGCAAAGGAGGTGGTTAAGTGTTTTTAGAATCTGAGCATATTTTGAAGGCAGAGCAAGCATGGTTTGTTACTGGATAGATAAGAGAGGGAAGAGTCAGGGAACAGAGAGCTGCAGCCTCAGCAACCAGAAGAATGCACTGCTACTTACTGAGGTGGCAACAGTGAATGTGCATCATGTGGTGTAAGATAGAAGGGCCCGTACTCTCACACACACACACACACACACACACACACACACACACACACACACTGTGTGTTCTGGGATGTCATTTGTCATCATTGGTTTTATTCCTTTGTTAAGCTGCCATTACAGAGTACTACAGACTGAGTGGTGTAAATCACAGAAACTTACTTTCTCACAGGAGGCTGGAAGTCCAAGTTGGCGGTGTCTGTAGACTTGTTTTCTTTTGAAGTGTCTCTGTCGCTTGCACATTTCTCCTTCTTGCTCTATCTTTACAACATCCCTTAGCATCTCTCTGTTTCCACATTTCCTCTTCTTTCAAGAACACCTCAGATAGAGTGGGACTCATCTTAACAACCTCTTTTTAGGAAGAGCGTCAAACCCACTTTCGTAAGGCGTGAAAGCTCGATTGCCAGGGGAAGATATTTGGAGCTGAGTCTTGAGGAATGAAGGGAAGCTGACAGGGAGAAGGAAAGGGAGATAGAGTCTGGGCAGGAAGCCCACAGTGGCAGTGTACAAAGCCCTAGGGCAAAGCAGAGGTCAGTGGCATCAGATGGCTGGAATCCACTTAAACAGAGCTTTGGGTCTGGGGTCATAGAATTTTGAGATGAGGCCAGACATCACTGAGAACAAGGTATAAACAAAGTCCCTTAACTTTATACACCTTTGGGGTCATTGACACCAGGGAGCCATTGAAGGGGCTTCAACAGAAGGGCGATATTATCAAAATTGTAGTTAGAAATATCTCCATGACTGCTCTGGGGAGAACAAATTGGAGGATCTACAGAGAGCTGTTGTAGTGATTCCAGTGGGAGAAGGTGACAGCCACAGCAGAATCGAGGATACAAGAAGTGAAAGATTCAAGAGATTCAGAGGGATCAGAAGCAGTAGGGCTTGATAATGACCGGGCAGTCGTAGTAGTGAGCACTTATGTAAAGCTTGCTGTGTACTGGAGGTGGGATGGAGAGGGAGCAGTGTGGGCAGCTTCGTGGTTGGTGCCATTCACGACCTCTTGAAGAGGCGGAGTTATACTGACAGGGTGGCTGTGTGGTGTGGAAGCATGATTTTGAGGTAGTTTATGGGTTTGAGCTGGAATACTGGTTTGAGCTCAAGGCCGAAATCTAGTTCGGACCTATAGAATTTGGCTCTATTAGGATTTATGCAATTTAAAATTTGGAGGTACATGAGATTCTCTAGGGAGATGTTTGGAGCAAAAAGAGATCAGAACATTGAGGACAGCTGCAACAGAAGAGGGCACCTCTGAAGGAGACCAGGGGGTGACAGCCAGAGAGGAAGCAGGAAACCAGGGGACATGAGCACCTTAAAAGCCAAGGAAAGAAAGCAGTTGTAGATGCAGAGACTGAGCATTAGCATTGAGTTATGAGGAAAGGTGGTTCCTACTGTGTCTGCTGTAATGTCAAGAAGTCGTTGGTGGCCCAGGCTGCTAAGAACATCTTAATGGAGTGGCAGGGGCACAGCTAAGATTGCACAGGGACAAACAAAGGTAGGAGAAGTCGTGGTCTTCAGAAGGAGACTGTGCCACCTAAAATTGTGCTGCCCAGCATGGTAGAGTGTGGCTGTTTACAATTAAAGTGAACTAAAATCATGTAAAATTAATAGGTTTTTAATATCATATATGTCAAGTGTCTCATTAGCCATCTGACAGCACTGGTTCAGATCATCTCTGTCATCACAGAAAATTCTGTTTGGTAGTGCTAACCTAGATATTTAGCAGTACAGGAAAGCAATAGAGCAGTAAGTATGGTGCACTGTGTGCATGTATTTAGGAATAAGGTAGGGAGGGGAGGAGGGGGACACAGAGAGAGAGATAAAGTATGTACAGTTGATGGGAAGAGCTCACATATGGATTCATGCATTTGCTTGCCTGTATATCAAGTAGCTCTAGTGTGTAGACACTCTTGCCGGCATTTTGAAACTTTAAAAAATTTCTTGTGAGTACTTCTAAGTGTGTTCAAAAGTTACTGAGGGGTGCTATAAACATGGGTGTGCATACGTCACTGTGATATGATTCTTTTAGTTCTTTTGGAAAGATACCTAGCAGAGGAATGGCTGGGTCAAATGGAACCTCCAGTCC
Source organism: Fukomys damarensis (assembly GCF_012274545.1). Classification (NCBI taxonomy): domain Eukaryota; kingdom Metazoa; phylum Chordata; class Mammalia; order Rodentia; family Bathyergidae; genus Fukomys; species Fukomys damarensis. The sequence goes on along the minus strand of NW_022900930.1, from coordinate 40,778,640 downwards.
CAGCTCTTTGAGGTATCTCCATATTGATTTCCATAGTGGTTGCACCAGTCTGCACACCCACCAACAATGGAGAAGGGTTCCTTTCTCCCTTCTACCCCGCCAACATTTGTTATTGTGTGATTTCTTGATAGCAGCCATTCTTTGTGGGATGAGGTGGAATCTCAGTGTTGTTTTCATCTGCATCTCTTGAAGGACCACTGATGTGGAACATTTTTTCGTATATTCACTTGCTGCTTTTACTTGTTTGTCTGAGAAATGTCTGTTCATTTCAGATGCCCATTTTTGAATTGGGTTGACAGCCCATTTGCCCATCAATTGGAAACTGGATAAAGAAGATGTGGTTTTTCTATAAAATGGAATATTACTCAGCCATAAAGAATGAGATTAGATTCATTCATAAGAAAATGGATACATATTGAGGATATACTCCTAAGTGAAATAAATAAGTCACACATGTGTAAATACCGAATAGTTTTTCTGGTGTGAATAAACTGTAATAGTACTTAAGATCCTAATGAGATAACTGACATTGTGAAATGGGAAGAAAAGGGCTAAAGGTGTAGGGAAGGTGGGATGGGTAGGGAAAGGGTAATAAGCGAAAAGAAAAAATGTGAGAAAATGAAAAGATGGAAATAAAGTGGTTGCAAATGGGGAGGGGTGAAAGGAGGGCAGGGACAAGGGGGAAAAATGAGAACCAAGACCTGTCATGTAGAGGTACAGGATCCTAACAATGAATGTAACTGTACTGTATCCCTAAAATGTACCAATAAACTCAATTAAAAAGAAAAAAAAAGTAAAAAAAATTTACTGAGGAGCCAGGCATTTAGCTCAGTGGAGCCACCACGTGCCTCACAAGGGCAAGGTCCAGAGTTTGAATCCAGTACAAAAAAAAAAAGTTACTGCATAGGAAATGTTTCAGCTCTGAATCTGCATAATTTCTGGCTGTGCACATAAAATAGGGTTGATACATGCTTGTGGATTTAAACTCTGCTCCTGGGGCAGCAGTATTCTAGGAAAAGAGCATATCATATACCCATATAGCATATACTTGGCACTTTTTTCTACGCTTTGGTGACTGTGCTGGGCATTGAAGATACAGAAACAATGACATAACTTTGACTGCACATGTGTATGTTTTACCCCAGTTTGGGACTGTCTTTTCCCAGGAGAAGTTGAGTAGCCCTTGATGAAGACCTTGGGCAAGGGTTAGAGACCTGTAACCTTCATATTCCAGGCTCTGAGAAACTGCTTAGGATCACACCTGTCCACAAGTGTTTATGGAGCCCTTGCTAAATGTCTAACCATGTTTCAGGCTCTAGGATGTTGTAAAAATGTTTTAAATAAGATGTAATCTCTACTGTAGTTGGGAAAATAAGACATCATACATACTTGAACATAAAAACAGGACAGATGTTAATAAGATGCTGATTGTGAGGACAAACACTCAGGACACCAGGATAAGTGGACATAAGGCATTCAGGAGACAAGGCAGAGCCCAGCAAATTGGTGGTGTAGTCAGTAAAGTTGGATGGAAGTAAGATGTGACTGAAAGGAGCAAGTATGATACTTGTTAATCGTGCATGAGAACCAATCTGATAAAAAGGGTTATTTGGTTAATGACGGTCATTGAATCTTAGAAGAGTTTCAACCTAACTTTTCCAACAGTGGACAACATGATAGGTCCTCAAGTGGGGAATGTGTGAAGCACACCGATATAGATTTCCTTCTACACGAAGGAGACCCAGCCCAGCCCAGCATGAGAGTGGGCTGCTTGGATCTTGCCTGCGGTGTAGCTGTGTGTAGACTTTGGAGTAACTGTTTACTGGGAATACAGAGTCCTTTTGCATTCTCCAGTGTCATTTGTGTGAGTCCTGATTGCAAAGATAACACATCCCTGGGGTAAGCTTGGTGAGGGTATGAAACAAAAAGAAAAAGGAACTTCTCTTTCTAAATACACATTCTATATGCATGGTGCACAAACCTCCAGATGCTGAAACCTCAGAGAATTAGAAATTTCCGGGGATGCTCCAGCATCCATACTTTTGGCTGTTTGTATAAAGTACACTGTCTATTTGGAATCTAAGTACAAGGGCAACTGTTTAATGTGTGGCTGGAATTGTTTATAATTCAAACCTAAGAAAGTAAGTTTGCCATGTTGGGAAGTGATCTTTCAGGTCTCTCAACTCCACGAGGAGGTATCTGTCATCCCTAATGTGTGAGGTACAGGTACACCTCATTCTTTAGCAGCCTCAGTGTGGAGCACAGTTTGCTCCTGAAGACAGTCATCTATTCACGTGATCATGCATTAGAGCTTTTCTTAACTGAAGACAGGAACGCCAGCTCTTTTTCTACATTCTTGTTAAATCTCACAGCTTCTAAAAGCACTTAATAAGGAATGCTAACAACCCAAGATTTGGGGATCTTTAGCTGCATGAACATCTTTTAATTCTGGATATTTAACTGGTCAGAGTAGGAATTCGTACACCTCTTCCATGGTGCCAGAATTCTTTGTAAGCCTCCAGTCCTACACAGTAAATATACGGAGGAGAATGAGACAGAACTAACAGGACAGTGAAGTGGCATCCAGGTTTTACAATAGAATAATGGAAGCAGAATGAGTTAGGCTGTATCAGATATTCACACTGACGAAACCCAAGGGAATCCTGCAGGGAGCCTGGACTGCTGACCTCCAGTGGCACTTTCAGAAGTATTCCAGTCCTCGAGAATCTTCTTCGTGGTCCACCCAGGGAAGTGATTCTCATAAGGAGGGTCAGGGACTGAATGTTTTTTTGTTCATTTTAAGCTGTGGCTCTTGAGGTATGTTTTTTATGTCAGCGACAGATGTAATGATTGCAGATTTATTGGCAGCCAGGCCCCCGAATGCAGAAGACAGTTTTATGCAAGTTTTACACATGGATCCCTACCCCAAAGTGCAATATTTTCTCATATTTGTTCCAGCTCCATTTCCTCACATCGTAACCACCCCCGTCTCATAATAGCAGTCATTAATAATACCATTTACCCTTTGAGGTTTTAATTTTGCATTCCATGTCTGTAGCACCGCTGCATAAGTCATTCACATGACACTCAAGTTTTCCCAGTATTTCCTCCACATGTTTTTCCCATATAAATTTCCACCATCCAAACATGAATCACCTAAAATGACAAGGATTTTATGTACAGGGGAAACCAAAGTCTGTCAGAACCATTACTGTTACACACAAGGGAAAGATGCAGCATGCACTGAAGGAAGCTCTTAAGGAGAATAATGAACAGGAACAGGAAGTGCTTCTTGATTTCAGTGTTGTCCACTCCTGTTTCATTTGAGTATTAGCCTTCAAAAGATAAATATCTCTGTCATGTTATGCTTCGGTAACAGTAGCACTCCTTTGCTCATGCAAAGGGTTATAATAATAGAGCAATTCAACAACAGCGATGGGGGAGGCATTATTTCTGCCATTACTTAACTTGTAAAATTGCTTTGAAGAGTAACAGTATGTTACCAGCCAAGTACTGGTGCCTGGAGACTACCTGGGAATGAATTTTGCCTCCATATGGAAATCACTAGATTATGGAAGCACTGAAACCATACTCCCTGCAGCAATGCCTTCCAAACTTGGCTGCACATTGCAATCTCTTGGGGGAGCCCCAGCCACACTGCAAAGTAATTAAATCAGAATCTGTGGTAGCGGGACCAGGACGCCAGTGTTTTTAAAGCTCCCGGGTGATTCCATTGTACAGCCCCAGTTGTGAGCTATGACTTTAAAGAAATCAACACATCTAGAGGTAGAACAGCCTTTCAGCTAATAGTGTCCAGGCCTGCGATTATTCCAGGAATGGGATTCCTAGAAATGGGGATGCTCTTTGTCAAAACTCATGAAATAGAGTTGACTCCCTCTTTAATGAGCCACATGGCTTCATACCATTGTGGGCAATTGAAGTCTTTCTTCACTTGTCTAAATAATATTTTAGCTAACACGTACAAGTGCCGGAACCATTCTGTTTGTGTTTGAAGTGCTACTTATGTACCTCAACAGCCAGGTATATAGACATTGTGTTAGGATTGCTTTTTATTTTAGTGGCAAGCAAAGAAAGGCTGAGGAACTTGTCCAAAAGCACCCACCTGGGACTTGACCCCAGTGTCCAATACTAGGCTTGCCCTTTCCAAGTAACCCTGTCTCACGCCTTTCTGATGCAGATGCAGAGAGATAGTCAAGCACTCACTCATTCAACAAACGCTGACTGCGCCCCTGTATTGTGCTCAGGCATGTTTTCCCAGTACTTTAGCTATTACAGGTCATGGGTGCCACAGCAGGCAACAGGCCTGGATGTTTACTGTGGGGAAAATAATTCCAATCATTTCAAAATAATTCTTCTTCTTTTTTTTTTTTTGTACCAGGGATCGAACTCGGAACCTTGGTTTGGGAGGCAGGTGGCAGAACCACTGAGCTAAATCCCCTGCCCTGAAATTTTTATGTGTTTTATGTAAAATCAGGAGTACTTTTCTACCCTATTGTTGCCTTCTATCTCATAAATAGTAATGCACATTCATTACAGGTTTGATAAGCTAAATCCCCGGCCCAAAATAACTATTCTTGATAGATGTCCCACAACATTGACTCTTCTACAGTTACTCTGTACTGCAAGTTAACTATTTAGTTCCATGTGTTTTTTTAATTTTTTAACACTGTCTTTGGCCAGTAAATTATTAAAATTATTTTGTTTAATTTCCAAGTATGCAGTAATTTTCTTGTCTTTCTATTATTGGTTTCTGATTTGTATCCTTTATGATCAGAAAACATGCTATAGATTTTTTAAATTATTGCTTTTGGGTAGATACAGTCTATCCTAGTATACAGTCCATGAGTGCTTGAAAAATGCATGCTTTATGCTAGGTTTGAGTGGAGAAAAAAAATATATATACACACACACACACACACACACACACACATACACACATATTTATTAGATCCTATTGGTTCACTGTATTATTCACATCTTCAGTAAACATCTATGTTTACTGATTTTATGTCTTGTAGTTCTATCATTTGCTTGGTAGGGGGAGTCCCCAACAATAATTGTGGAGTTGTTTATGTCTTCTTTCAATTTTGTCAGTTTTTTTTTAAATGTATTTTTAGGCTTTTGTTGTTCAGTGCATACACATTTAAGATCACCTTCAGCTGGTCATGGTTTACCTGTACTTTAGAAGTTCCTTGGAAATACATATACATTTTACCCAAATGTCCAGTGGATTTTATCTTAAACCTATTTGTAAATCTAAACTAAATTCCTACCACTGACTAATTAAGTGAATCAAATAAAATCAATGCTTATGAAAGATGTAACTGACAATGTTCTTTGAAGCCCAGAGCAGGTTCTTGGAATGTATACTGTGTATTAATTCCTAAAAATAAGAAATAAGAACCCTAAGTCATCTTCCTGAAAGTGATACGAAGTTGTCGGTGAAGCCAGGGTCAGACTGGCAGTTTCTCACGAGGTACTGGCCATCCGCTGAAGCCTGTCTGCAGGACCCAGAGACTGTATGTCTGGCAAAGGGAGGGACCCTATTCTGAGTGTGTTAGTGAATGCTAATGATTGTGTATATGTGATATGGAACAGGCTTTACTGATCACCGTGGATAGTTAAAGAGCTGGGGTATGGACACATAAAAAAATCCATGGTAAGAAAAAAGAGATTTGAGGTCAATATTATATGTTGAAAATGGACTTTGCTCAACATCTAACAAAATCTTATTACCTTATTACTAAAAGTAATCTTGACTCAGTTATTACATATGCTTTTATGTATGCTTTTTACCATAATAGCAAAAATCCTCACATCCCTAGATTCACAATGGCAAGTTTGAAAAATTAGTAATTGAGTTTTGCTTTCAAACATATTTAATACTAGACAGCAAGTGGAGGTCCTTGTTCTGGAGTCTGGGCTTATTTGACGAAGAGAAATAAAACATTAAATAACTGATGGAACAAAGTGGAATGCTCAGACAGTAATAGTAGTGCCAGTTATTGTGGTAATTGCTCATGTCACTGCATACATCTTGGGCACCAGGCATGCAGGTTGTACATGAATTAATTTATTTACTCTTCACAGTGGCTCAGTGAAGAAACATTATTGTTAATCCTATGTCTGCAAAACAATGAAATTGATATCAACGCCTCCGTCGATCATACATTATCTTACACTTCAAAGATGAGTTTTGACACTGACTTTACTTTTATACTTTGGAAGGTTGATTCACTTTTTGAAGTATCTTCCTTAAGTCTTTTTGTTTTTAATTCTCAAAAGTCAGTTTCAAAAAGGAAGGGGAACAGAAAATATTGATGAACGTCATTTTGTTGATGAGGTTGGTTTGCCTTGCAAGAGCTTAGCGAGGACGCTGGACTAAGTTCACGACCGCGTGTCTTCCTGTCTGTGAGAACACGATGTGCAACTGAATGGGTCACTTACTGAAATCCTCCAGAGACCTTACCCATCTATAATTCCCCTCTTTGGAAAATACTTTGCAATCAAGATATCTGTGAGAATTCTTTGAAAAATAAACATTAGCAAGAAACCCATAATTCTTGAAGAATAAGAATAAGAACTGAAGGTGAAGAAGAGATCCTGTGTGCCTGGGGTTTTGAGCAGCTTGTGGTCTGGATCTGGCCAACTTGAGACAGCACTGAAGGAAAAGGGGCAACTGAGTTGCAGGATAACTACATCCTGTGCCTATTTATTTCCTGCCACAGCTTACACCTAAACGTCCTCAGAATCCTTTTTTCTCATTCCTTCCTTGAATATTTCTGACTCGTCTCTTTCTTTATTGTTTACTCTCACTGCAGGAACAGTTGGAACCTGTCTTGTTCTTTAACTCGGCCTTTTCTTAGGGTTCACTGTTCTCTACCCAGCCTGGGCCTTATTCTGTACTGCTTCACCACAGGCTTCAAACCGGCACAGGACTTCCACGCCCTGCGTCCTGTGGAGGAGCTAAGCCCTGGATCTGCGTGTCGCCATCTCGTCTGTCTTTTACCTGCGCTCTTCCTGGTGCTGGAGAAGAGCCCTTGAGCACACCTGCTGACTGACGGTGATGCAGATTCATGCTTTCCAGCCCAGCTGCGCCTGTGTGTTACTTTGCAACGCCTTTCCACTTCCTTTTGCAGCTCCGTGCCCTGCTCTCCACTGTCACCATCCCAGCCCTCCAGCTGTCCTCCCTAGCCAACTGTCCTACCCTGAATCCTTCACTCTGTGGCCTCAGACTCTGAACCCCACCCTCCATCTCCTCTCCTGTTTTGGGGACCAGAGTCCTTTTTCAGTTGTAGATACCATCGCCACCTTCTTCTTCCATTCATATACCCACATTATCCATTTCTGTTTGTCTCTTCCTCTTAGCATAGGAAGAAGCTATGCTTCTCCTTCCAATTTTTTTTAAATCAAACACTCTGTCAGCTCTGTAAGTCCCTTTAGCCTTGACTGCACTGTATTTATTCCATTTTTAGTCAAGTATCTTTCCCTTTCTTTTGCCTTCCCTCTCATTGGTGTAACAGATGTTCATCGGGGTTACAGATGCAGAGTTCTGGTTTACATGGAGCTGACCTTCTAGTGCAGGGAACAGAAATAAATAGGTAGATACGTAAACATATTCAGCTAATGCCCCGTGAGGAAACCGAATGAGGTAATGTGGAAGAGAAGCCAAAGGGACTGAAGGGGGAGCAGGGTTCTGAGAGTGAAACTGGGAGGTGGCTTTTCAGTTGAGACTTCATGGTGAGAAGAATCCAGCCACGCGGGAACCTGGGGAGAAACATCCTAGACGTAGGGTAAAGGAAGGGCAGGGTTCCTGACACAAGAATGCACTTGACAGCTGCAAGACAATGAAGGAAGAAAAGCTCACTGTTGTACTTCATCTCTCATGGCCTTTGCAGACTCCCCCAGCCTGGCTGGCATCCTTGCCCCTTCTCTGAAGCTGTTACTGGTAAGATCCCCAGTGGTCTTCTTGTTCCAGCCAATGGGCCAATTCCATCCTCATCTTTGTTGCACTGCATGGCACCACCCCTCCCCT
>NW_022900930.1:40690882-40770466 GCF_012274545.1 Fukomys damarensis | reverse complement strand
CATCTGTCCATCCGTTCATCCATCTGCCCATCCACCCCATCTCTCCACCTACCAATGCATCTTAAATTTGCAGGTAATAATATATTTACACCATTTAATGTAATGCATTGAGTTTTTTATATATCAGAGAAAGATTCCGTCAAGATAATTAACATGTCTATCACTTCAGCAATTTATCGTATGTGTTAAGAACATTTAAAAAACTACTTTAGCAATTTTGAGACATACAATACCTCATTACTGCCTGTGGTCACCACACAGTGCAGTAGATCTTACTCCTCCTGTTTGACGGAGGCTTTGTACTCTTTGGCCCACACCTTATCTTCTCTTTCCCTATCCCTTCCCTTCCTGCTCCCAGCCCCTTGGTCACCATCATTCCTCTCTCTGCTTCTGTGTATTCATGTTTTTGGACTCCACATATAAGCAAGAACACTGGATATTTGTCTTTCTGAGCTTGGGTGATTTCACTTGGCATAATGTTTCCTAACTCCACCTGTGTTGTCACTAGTGACAGAATCTCATCACTTCTTAAGGCTGAATGGCCTTTTGTTGTGAAGAGCCACGCCACCTCTTCTTCATGCATCCACCTGTCGAAGGACCCTTATTTCCTTTATGTCTTGGCTATTTTCAACAGCGTCACAAACATGAGGGGCAGATTGTTTCTGGACATTCTGGACTCCCTCTCGGTGCCCACAGCTTCAGTTCATGCGGTGGGAGTGCCCCCCTCTGTGTCTAGAAAGGCCCATCTGCTGGATCCGACCTACTCACACAGCTCCTCAACTCAGAATATCCGGAGCTTAACCCACAAACCCGTGGTCCTCCAGCAGGAGCCGTGCTGCATGACTCCTGTCGCCGCCCTGCCGTCCCATTCTCCAACCACCCGTTGCAGCTTCTTCCCCTTCCCATCGCCTCCACTGCCCCCATCTTGGTTCAGGCCCTTGTCTTTTCCTGCCACCCCAGATAGCTTCCTCCTCATCACTCCTGAGCTCCTTCCCCGTGATCCGCCCGTGCTCCACACTGCTGGGAGGTCATTTTCCCAAGACCTCCTCTCTCCGCCGTGAAAATGCCCAGCTGGCTCTTCTGTGCTCCAGCCAGGGGATGGTGCTCGTTTGGGCCAAGCCTCTTTGATACTCCAGCTACGTCTCCCACTTCTCTCCCTCAGGTGCCCACTGTATTCAGGCTTTCTTAACTGCTTCAGATCTGCTAAACATAAAGAGTTGTTATGTTTTCTTTTCAGTATCTTTGTTTATGCTACTGATCATCCCCTCTCTGACTTGGTAGTCTTGCCAAACACCCACTCAATCTTCAGTTCTAGAGAGACATCGTCTATCAGATCACCCATACCCTCCACCAGGTGGAGAGGCCCTCTTTTTTTCTTGTTATTATTCCCACACAATAGAGTCTAACAATTATTTACGTAGAATTCATCTCGAAATTGGTATTTTGTACAACCCAGAGGTGATCTAATGTGTATGGGAGGATGCAAGTATGTTTTATGCAATGATATTCCAATTAATAGAAATGATTTGAGTGTCATTCGTAGATTTTAATATCCTATGGGGATCTCGGAACCAATTTCCTGCAGATACCCAGGGGTGCTGTACTTTTGTTTTTTTTCTTGTTGGAAGTATCTTTTTCCCTTCTTTCAAACTTTTACAGATTGGGAATTCAAATAACTGCTATTTAATAACCATCAAAATCATATGGTAAAGTGAAAGAAAAGCAGTGAGGGTTGACGTGAGGATTAGCTGTGGATAAACGAGCCAAGCACAGTGGGTTTCACTGCAGATTTTCTGTTGCTTGTTTGAACAGTCAGAAGCAGTTTCCATGTTCTTGATTCTTTTCTGTGCTCTGGGTTGTCAGTGTTGCATATGAAAGGGATTTTAGGCAGGAAGTTTTTGAGCAGCTGGTCGACCAGGCGAGCCACATGTATCCAGGTTCAGTTTGACATCTGTCTGCACCAGATGATTTTCACAAACCTTTCATGTTTTCAGGTGCCAGAAAGGTAGTTAAGAAAGGGAAGGTACAAATGGTGTGATATGGAGGTGTCTGGAAAAAGAAGGGTCATGTGCAATTCAGAGCATTATGAGGATCCTCTCAGAGAGGGAGGACCAGACTTAGAAGGGCCCAAAGTAGAAATTGGGTCTGTGGAGGTATGTGCGTCTGTGCGAAAATATAAGACCTCACTAAAGGAAAGCAGTCATTGTGAGAAAATGTGCATAACGTACAATTGATCACTGATCATTTTTAACAATTCAATTTCAGTAACATTAATTACTTTCAAATTATTGTGCATCCATCACCACTATCCACTCCAGAATATTTTCATCTTTCCAAAGAATAACTCTGTACCCATTCAATGACTCTGCATTCCCTGCTTCCCTTTTCCCCAGCCCCTGGTAATATCCATTCTATTTTCTGCCTATATGATTTTATCTATCTTAGTGCCTCAAAAGAAGTGGAGCCCTATGATATCTGCCTCATGTGACCAGCTTATTTCACTTAGCATAAATGTCCTTGAGGTTCATCCTTGTATCATATGTCAGAATTGTATTTCTTTGTAGGGTTGAATAATATTCCATCATATGTATACTGGATTCTGTTTATCCATTCATCTATAGATGAAGATCTGTGCTATTTCTGCCTTTTAACTGTTGTGAATAATGTTGCTTTGAGCATATATTTGACTTTTTGAGGAACTGCCACACCATTTTCTCCAGCAGCTGGACCATTTTGTATTCCCACCTCCAATTTCTCCAGGGGAAGAGTGCTTACAAGGATTCAGTAGACACTCACCTGACTGCAGCCTAGATTTTGAGTGAGGCAGCAGAAAGAGGTTCAGTGAAGACAGAAGATTGAGTCTGTAGCATGAAGAGTCTTTAAGGCTAGGTCCAGATATTGGTACTTACTCCCCAGGCTGTAGGAAATTGGTGAGGGCCATTCATATGATATGGATGAATGGAACTTTTGAGAGAGGTTTTGCAGGCAGGATGTTTGCATGGGCTCAGCGCTGGGAGGGCTCAGCAGTACAACACTGTGACGATCTAAGTCTATCTATACTGAGTGAGGGTAAGGAATGCGACAGAAAGGAGCAGTACCCTCCTTCTTCAATGTCATGATTTCCAAGGTGAAGACAGGACACGGGAGAGGGCCTGAGCCTGCTCAGCACCTTCCCTGTTGGAGGAGCAGACTTTGTAGCTGGGAGCTCAGCTATTTCTTGGACTCCTGGAGATGCCCTCAACCTATTGGGTGTCCCAGAGCCCAGCCCGTTGAGTAAGGAAAAGCAGGAATTAAGATATTTGGGCAAGGAGCTAAAATATCACACCCAGAGTAAACTGAATATTTGTGGAGGGAATAAAAGACAGAAAGTGCCAGTCATGGTGTCTAAAGAAGATTCAAGGTAGCTGCTAAATTATTTTGATTTTTAATTTACATAGTACATGAAATGATAGTATATCAAAAAATACTACAGGTAGTCTCTTCCTGATCTGAAATGCTTTGGTCTAGAAGCAGATTTTGGAATATTTGTTTAGACTTTTACAATATGAATCAAAAAAATCTGAAATCCAAGCTGGGCATGGTGGCACACTCCTGTAATCTTAGCACTCTGGTTGGCTGAGGCAGAAATTTGTCAAGTTCAAGCCCAACCCCCTCCCCCAAATCTGAAACCCAAAACCTGGTAAGCATCATAGGTCTGTGTTTAAAATTTTGTGACTTCACATTTTCTCATTCGGGACCCTTGATCTGTACAAAGAAAATATTTGTGAGACTGATTTGTTTGGCATTTGCCAAGTATAGCGGACAACTTCTAAGCTAAAAATCTCTTCCTTTCTCAGAATACTCTGCCCCCACTTCTATTCATTTTGTTTCCACCACTGAAGATTCCAGGAGGCAAAAGGACTCTTGTAGTGTCCCCTGTGTCAACCGAAGATGAACTGTGAGCACTCACCCTGTGCAGTGTGCCAGGTGGACCATATGAGAGCATCATGACCAGGTGTGGGTGTCGGTGCACCTAGGTTGCAAGAGTGTTTCCGATAACTCCTGTTTAAAATAGATTAAATGAAAGGACTTGCGATCAGATGCAGAAGGCACCATTAAAATAATTAGGCAGGGTATGAGGGAACATGCTAATGATTATGTAACAACTGTTTCAAGGCCAGTGTGTGGAATAGAATGAGAAAGCTCCTTAAATCTTGGTATGAGCTTCCTGGTGGGAGGGGAGAAGCACTAAGACCCCCATACACCGCGGCAGCACAGCCTGTGATCTCTGCCACCCGGGTAGAGGCTGGAGGAGGCCACCAAGGTGCATAGTGTCATGTAGTCATAGGAGTCGTTATTAACAAGGGTCGTTGCATTCTCTGTATTCTTCATGGACAGCAATCCATCTCTGGAGGCAGGATTGAATATATTGCTCTCTGTCTTTTCGACTGTGGATTTAGGTTTTTAAAAAGTCAATGATGCTTATCCGGGTGCTGAGAAAGAAAATGACTCAGTGGGAAAAACAATCTTCCCACATGTACATGTTTGCCTGAATGCTGAACTGCCGACAGCCTTTTCCAGGTTCATTGCTGTGAGAGGAAGCAATGCTGTTGACATCCAGTGACAAAAGTGTGACAAGGCACAGCCACTGACCTGCTCCAGTCATGCAGATGCATCCTCTGTGACCACCTGGGGCTCCTTTCTAACTCAGCCCCACCTCACTTGGACCCTGGGGATTGGTGGTTAACCAGCTGCTCCAGACATTAGAGGTGGGGAAAGAGCCTGTTTCCCTGAGGGGGACTAATTGCCTGAAAGAATTAACAGACTTTGAAGGGAACCACTTAAGGTTTTCAAAGAAATCCTTTGAGCTTCCAAGGAAATAAACCTTCTCTGTCTTCTGTGATTGCTCCCCCCACCAAGACTGACTTCTTTAACAGTATGAGTTCACCAGAACTCTCCGGCTGCCCTGATGCTGAGAGCAGTTGCTCGCTGTGCTGCGTTACGCAAAGACACAGCACAAGCTTCAGAAGTGAGCTTAGCCCTTGTCCTTCCGTGCCCTTGTCCTTAAATCACCTATGCTCATTGCCTGGGGATCGTGCCTTTGAATGATTGAGGCGGACCTGTAGGACTGCCGTGTGAAATGAGGCTACCTTGAACACTCACAGTACCAGACTCTTCCCTGTGCACCTCAGGAAGACCCAGACTTTGAACAGGATCAAAGGTGCTGTAAGCCCAGGGATGGAGGATGAAAAGTTCCTACGTGACAAAGAACAGAGAAGAGAACTTGGCAGTGTTTGTGAAGAAGACATGCAGTTCCCACAAAGGAAAAGGACAGGGAGAGTAAGGAAGAAAAGAGAAGTGGTTTGTCATGTAACTCACCAGAGGCAGACATTTTTGCCCCTGGAGGTTTATTTTGGTGGCTACTCAAAGTTTGGGAGGTGGTTCCTCTAACTAACATGAAGATTAAGAGGAAGGAGGAGACAGACTAGAAAATATGATATAAATCAAAGCCAAAAGCTTCTCCGGTGATGTTGAATTTTATGTTTTTCTTTTTTCTGGCTTTGTAAAAAGTACCTAACATACCAGCGATATTAGGCAGGAAATGGATCCTAGCCATCAGGGAAATTGCTTGCTCTCTACACAGAGAAATTCTGTCACACTGGCCCCGGGGAGGCTTATCCTGCACTGAGATGCAGCGATGCTGTCCTCAGCCTGCCAAGTGACACTTGGTGGAATTTCAATGAGTAGCATGAGTGGAACATCATAGTCTGAAAGGAATGTAAATAGACTTCCCTCCTGCTCACCTGTCTTCTCAGTACGCCCTCTTACATCAAGGCTGACAGAAGAAGGCAGGGCAGAGATGATGGTGGACGCGTGTTGTTTACTGTGTGCCACACACTGCTTTTAACGCCTTGGCATGTAGTGAAACCTTTACTTCACACTGGAGCCTATGGGGAAAATGAGGCACAGAAACATTCATTTTCCACAGTGGATCTGTGGGGCCAGGGGATTTGAACTCAGGCAGTCTGGCTTGGGTGTCCGTACTCTGACGTATGGAGCCACACTGCTTAGAGGTAGAAAGGAAGATGAGAAACTAAGTGTGGTGCATGGCGTGTGCCTGTCCAGCTCGCAGGATGCTTTATATGTTGCTTGTTTAATTAGTCCAAGAAGCTTCCAGAGGGCCACATGACCTGTGTGTCTGGCCCTGAGCTCCTCTAAGATGCCCTGAAGAGATCACCATGGTTGGTTCATCTGAATAGCTGTAATTTCTAATCCATCATTTTAGCACACACATTTAAAATAAAATAAACAATAGTGCTCATACTCTTCTAATCGTATTGCAGAAAATGTGGATAATAGAAGAAAAGGCACATCCCTCTCTGCAACACAATCAATCTTATTTCGCATATTTCCTTGAATAACTGAATAATATAAATACAGTTTTGTATCTAGCAGAAGTTTTTTCCCACATTTTTATGAAATCATAAAACTGTAATTTTTAAACTGGTAATATTTTTGTTTCTTGTGGTACTTTTAATTGGAAACATTTTGAGTTTCTAGTCATTGTTGGAGCCAGACAATTAATATTAATTTTTAAAGGCATTTTGTGCTAGATCTTGGTTATAAAGACACTCAATAGGCAAGGTTTTTTTTTTTTTTTAAACTAGCTTTCCTTGTTTTTCTGTTAACAGGGATCTATCGAACAGAAAAAGATAAAGGCACTTTGTATGAGCTCACCTTCAAAGGGGACCACAAACACGAATTCAAACGACTTGTCTTGTTTCGACCATTTGGCCCAATCATGAAAGTGAAAAAGGAAAAGCTCAACATGGCCAACACACTTATTAACGTTATCGTGCCCTTAGCCAAAAGGGCGGACAAGTTCCGGCAGTTCATGCAGAATTTCAGGTTTGTTTGTTTGCACATCGTATTTATCTTCCTCAGCGCGGGGCGTGTTGGAACACTGATATCATTTTCCACCATCTCCCACCATTCCCCTGCCAACTACAAAGGCCCCTTTCTCTTGCCTGCTCAAACCATGTTTTCTTCCAGTGAAGTTGATCATTTGTATTTGCGCTTTCCCTACAGCAATCGCAAACTCCCTGCTAAGCATATTTACCTTCGGAGCGAACACGAGAAAGCCTGGGTTTTCTTCAAGATGTGCAGAGCTGACCCAGTGCCTGTGAGATTCGGTTTGGACTTGAGTTTGGGCTTGTGTGTAGGAACCGGGACTGTTCAGGACAAGTGGGTGACATTCTCACTCTCCAGAGCAGCAAGGAGCTGGCTGGTGACCCAGCTCCTGTCTGCAGTGACCTGTTCTAAGGGAGGGTCCTGGTCTCAGCGGAGGGCCTTTTACTTTAGCTGTGACTAGAAAGGATTGAATCAGAGTCTGTTTTTTTCTCAGGTACAGCTCCTAGGAGTTTGAATCAAAAACTGTACCAAGAAGTTTTCCACGACTCATTTTTGTAGCTACTCATAAGGCTCGATGGAGTTTCATTCTCACATGAACTAATGTAGTTTTTACTCCTGTGTCTGGAAGTCCTTACTGCACAGAATTGGATCTTTCAAGTCTTTATGTCTCAATCCACCTGTTCGCTGAAGTTCCCAGCTAGTTTATCTTGTCAACTTATTTCAAAGAGACAAAATCATATTATCCGATTATAAATCTTAGAAGATCAAGTTTACTTTTAAGCTTTAATTGTTGAGTTCACATTATTAAAGAGGCAGAATGTAGTTCTGGCTGATACACATGCTCTTTTTTTAACTTAAATAGTAACCCATTTATGATAGTTATTTAATAGGAAAATCAAATAGTCTGTTTAGAAGAGATTTTTGAGGTTATCTGCTCTAGCCTCCTAATTGAGAATCCTGACTCATGGTTCTCTAGGCAAGGTATGTGGACCAGGTAACACCTCCTTCTGCAGGCAGGCTGTCCAGACCAGCCCAAGATGGAAAACTTCACTCTTTGGGGCCTGGATTTGGCCTGCCTGTAACTTTCATCCAGTGAGTGCAGTTCTAGCATCTGGAGAGATGACTGAACTCATAACCATCCTAACCTTCCAAAGATCTAAAGAAGCAAATGGTAGCCTCCCGTGTCTTCTCCAGGTAGAAAAGCTCTTACGCCCCCACCCCCAGCTCTCTTCTAGATCCTGGCTCTGAACTGATGTTTTCTGAGCTGCAGCTCTGCCTTTAGCCATGCTATCATCCAGGAGGAGTGGGCTTAACTTCTGTTTGTTACCAACTTTCAGAGTCCATTGCTTTGTGCACAGTCTCTTTGCTGCTGGGTATCCAGCACTGCAGTGATGTGTATGGAACGCAGCCCCCTTAGTTTCCTGTAGTTGTATTGCATCTCCTCGGGAATGGCAGAGTGTCACTGGTTCATTCAACATTACATCCAGAGAACCTGTGGTTGGTAGTCGGAATTCAGTGAAATCCTACTCTCTGCCACCAGGACTAGGTTCTAGCATGTTGCTTTGGCTGGGAAGCTTCCCACAGATTGCCAGATTTGGGGTTCTGAGCTTTTTCAGAGGGGAGTGCTACCTTTTTTTTTAGCCAAACATTTATTGGTAGGTACATTTTGGATGTACATGACAGCATCGATCATAGGGAATTTGCACCTTCAGCACAGTCTAATCATGGAACATGCTGGGTTTGGCAAGTGGGGACACTAAAGGCACAGCAGCTCAGCATAAGGCCAGATCCTCACTGTGGCCCTCAGGGGCCCTGGAAGAGCAGAATTCTCTTGGATATATGTGATTAGCTCTTTCTTCAGTATGATGCGGATTGCAAGTAATTAATATCAGGAAGACAACCAGAAGGGAAGTGTCATTGAGAAAAGTAAAGGTAGTAGTTTAGAAGTCTTCAAAAATGGGGATGGTGGAATGGGATGTGATTCTAATGAATGTTTAAAATACACAAAAATCCTAGGCATCGTTTCCTGGCTTTGGCTAATAATGTGTCCTCTGCGACATGCAGGTAGGAGGGGTTCAAGGACGGGTGTTTTCAGAGCCTGTTGACTGTGCCAGGCACTCGACCCAGATGGAAGAGGTGAGGAGCAATTCCAGATGTGCCACCTGCCTTCCTGAAAAGTAGAATCTGCTGTCACAGAACCAAGTGCTGCGGGAGATGCAGGCGAGGGATGGGGATGGGGCAAAAAGAGAGGACCCCAGCGCAGAAGGCTGAGTCCCTCAGTGCCCCCAAGAGTGCGATGTGGCAGAGTACTCTATTCTGTGAGGTGTCTGTTTTTGGTAATAGCCTAGTGAGATGATATTTCAAATCCTCAAGAAAGCATTATTCGAAACATGGTGTTTGGATAACTAAACAAGCACAGAAGAAAAAAAATTATCTCACACCATAAACTAAAATAAACTCTTGTCAATTAAATATTGTAAGCAATTAATACAACCATAAAATTACTTGGAGAATATAAAATAGAAGGGGCTATTTATTAAATAATTGATGTTGTCTCTCTGAAGTTGTCTCCAACCCAAGAGAGGAAACCATTAACTGTGGTTGACACTGAAGGCGATAACTGTGAGTGATTTCTATCTCCTTCATCTTATCTGTTTTGTAAAGTTTTATATAGTCACCCTATGCTTTATATTTTATTTAAAAATCCAGTGAAAGCGTTTTTTTTATGCTTTTATAATTTAAGCGTGACTTTTTAGTTTGTAGAGGTGACACTGGCCCTTACATGTAATGTAGTGCACTACAGGGGATGAGTTACTTTGTAAGTGACTTCAGGTCTTAGAAGTGACCATTATTGATATTAGTTGGTCATCAGTCTGGGCACCTCTCTTTGCATATATGCAGAAGGAGGGATAGACTGATAGCTGTGAATAATTTAATGTGATATGAGATATATTCTATTTTTAATGAAAGAATTAAATTTTTCCTTTTTTATTCTGTGGCACTGAGGTTGACCCCAGGGCCTTGCACTGAGCTACATCTCCAGGCTTTTGTAATTTTTATTTTTAATTTTGTGACAGGGTCTTGGTAAGTCACTAAGTGCACATGCTGACCTCACTCTTCACAGTCCTCCTGCCTCAGCCTCCCAGAGTGCTGGGATTATAGGTATGCACCGCCACGTCCAACTAACTGTAACTTTCTTAAATTTACAGAAGAGAATCTGAGGTATAGCAGAAAAATATTGGTGAACTTTTAGAAAAATCTTTTCACTGTAAGAGATACTAGTTCCTAGGAGATCCCTCTAAAACTAAGAGGGTGACTTTGCAGAATTGTTGGAATTATTACATATTTTATAACATATTTTAATTTTAGACTAGACTGAATTGAAAAACTGCAGTAAGGAAGAGAATCAGCACAGTTAATACTGTCTTCCCCCTCCATATTCCATCTTCTAACTGTTAGCTGTCTCCCATTATTACCCGGCCAGTGTTTGCAGCCTTTCCATACTGTTCTCCACAGTGCTAGGTCTACAGTAAGTGAGTGAATTTAGTACATTCATGGACTGTCCCCTTTCAGTACCAAGTCCCTTGTGCACTATATTGAAGTGAGTTCTAGGTGTTTGAGCATGTTTTGACCATGTGAGGGTGGCCTGGCTGGGCTTCCAGTTCTTGGGGTAGGGCATACGTTCCTTAGGACTCTGTACACCACGGAGAAGTGTTAAGGCCCTTGTATGTATCTCTTCTAACAGTGACTGACTTTGGCTTAAGAATCCCCTTTCTGAGTCTTGGATTGTAGTAAGTTAACTAGAATCTACATGGTCTTTGTGTCTGTTGTTCTGTAGCCATTTGCCTGGGAGGCGGGGAGATTGGTGCTCTATTTGGGGTACTCTGGCTCCATTGATTTGGTCTGTGCTTCACAGACACAATTGTGTATTTTGCACATTTCTGTTATCAGCTTCTCCCTGGTTTTCAGGGCCTCAGTCTTTCATCTGCATTCACTTAAACTCTTCCGTTTGTGTCAGTAATTTGATTTTCTGATGTACCTTGCTACTTCCAATTTAATACCTTTGTTTGTTTGGGCTATGGGTGTATTTCCTGAGCACACAATGTGCCTGTTGGTCTTATTTTGTTGTTTTTATCATTTCTTCTTTGATCTCTTTTTTAAAATTGCAGTTAATTAAGCATTTGCAAAAAAAAAAGTCTTTTGTCTGAGTTATACTTTCTTGCACACTAAGTTTTCATTTGTTTTGAATGCTATTTCTTAAATCTCTCTCTCTCTCTCTCTCTCTCTCTCTCTCTCTCTCTCTCCCTCTCTCTCTCTCTCTCTCTCTCTCTCTCTCTCTTTCTCTCTCTCTTTATTCTTCCTCCCAGGATGCAGTTGCAGCAATGCTGCTTTTCATCTTTCCCATGTGTCGCATGCCAGGGGTGCCTAGGCTTCCTATTGTTTGTTTGGTACTGGGGATCGAACTCTGGTCCTTGCGCCTGCAAAGCAGGTACCAGAACCACTGAGCTAAATCCCTGGCCCCTGGGCTTCCTTTTGCTCTGCCATGATATGAGTGGATTTTCCTTGACTCACTTCTCGTCCTGACCCCTAGCTGGGTTCTGAGGACTGAACGTTTTTCTGTTTGCTTTATTTGCAGTGTGAAGGCGTGGGTGGTGGAGAGAAAGCTCACCCAGACTGTGAGCACCCTTCCTGTTCTATCCTGGGCCTTGGTGCAGATGCGTCTAGCGGGGCAGCAGCCTCTTCCTTAGGGTGGAAGTTTTGGGTTCACACAGTGGGTCCTCTGGTGAGGCCTGGGACCCCAGAGAGAATCAGCTCCATTTTTTCCTTTCTCTCCTGCCATCCTCTTCTTCAGTAGTACTTTGTACTCCTTCAAGTCAGAAGGAGGGAAAAAGAAAGTTTTAGCTGTCTTTTAATGGATCTGAGGGATACAGAAGAAATATATATTAGATGTGTCTCTGGCTCTCAATATTCCTTATCCTTTCCTTTCTGCTCTGATGAAAGATCATTTTTAGTTTATAATTTTTTATGTTTTACTAGTATATGCTTGCAGCACTTAATGGTACATCCCTCAATGGGGAGTTGATACACAAACATAAGACATCTTTATTCTTTTTTCACCTTTCCCCTTCCCTCCCTTCTCCTCCTTCCATCTCTTGATCCTCTTTCCTTTTGCAAAAGAGCTATCTCTTTTCTGTTATCTACCTTGTATTTTGCTTTTTACTTATATTTTAAGTTTCTCATGTAAGAGAAACCACATGATATTGATGCGTGTGTTTCTAATGTATTTCACTTAGCATTTTGGTCTCAAGGTGCATCATTTTCCTACAAATGACTCAAGCGTATCCTTCTTTATGGCAGAGTAGTACTCCATGGTGTATAAATACCACATCTTCTTTATCCATTCATATGCTGGTGAGCATATTATAGGCTGTTTCCATAATTTTGCTATTATGAAGTGTGCCAGCTGCTCACCAGAAGAACTTGCTGCAAATCTAGATCCTGTCTCCTTTTGCCCAGTCATGTATTGACTTAAAACATTGCCTTAAACATGGCTATGCATGTAATACTTATTAGGATGTCTTTAACTTTCACAAAGATACTTAGAAGGGGAATAGTTGGATTGAGTGGAATTTCTACTTTTAGTTTTGTGAGGGATCTCAGCTAATGGTGATTATCTCACCCCCCACCTTTATTCCCATCAGATCCACTGTTTTTGCAAGGGTCGGTGACAAAGCATAATGAGGACAGACCCACATTCCTTCTCCCCCGTCGTCACAGCGTGGAATGACCATGGTGCCCTGCTTGACTCCTCCAGCTCCCTGCAGTCACCGCGGTCCCGGGGTGGGCAGTGGGGAACTGCAATCTCCCCGGCACCCTCCGGGCTACACAGTCACCACCTCAGCCCCTGGCTGCCGAGTGCAAGTGCACCAGGCCGTGATTTCCATTTCTTCCTTCGACCTCCTCTTTATAAAATCATGGTAGAAAAATGTGTCCTTTTCACTGGATTTTCTTGATGGGAAAATTTTTGCCATTTTCCACTCTTCTGGGCATATAGTTTGTAATTATCACTATTTGAGATGATTTATTTTGATCCTTCTGGTCCATGGCCTTTCCGATATCAGCCCCCTCTGCTCGGCTCTGAATTGGCCGAGGAGTCTTTTACACGTGGCTCCCAGCACCTCAGCTTCAGTGCCTTCTAAAGAAAATGCAAGTATTGTCCAGGAGGGCCCCCTGCAGCCTCTTGGTTGATTTCAACAGATAATTCTGGGTTTTCACTGCAGCATAATTGGTAACTATTCTCCTAGAAAAGATTCACTCGGTTAGGCCTTAGAACAAATAAGTCTTCAGTTGTTCTCAGGCAGAGGAGTAGATGTGGGACTTGGAATTCCCAAGAAAGCAGGCCTGGTCTTGAGGTCCAGAGTGGCCCCCAGGAAGCCTCGGTCTGCAGATGACAGCTCTCCCGGGTGAGGGCCTGATGCTGTGAGCAAACACAAGGGCCCAGAGGCCAGGTTGTCGTGCTCCAAAGCTGTGTGCGGGGTGGACTGGGGGCAGAAGCTATCCCTGGATGCAGATAGATGGACTCAAGGGCTTGCTTTCTTCTCATTGCTGTGATAACCATATTAATTAATCTTAAAAAGTATTTGTAGTTACAAAAGGTACAAATTTAATGAAAACCATGTTTATAAAGTGCCATGTACAAGGACTCAGCCACAGTGTGGAAAGTGGACAAGTGCACTCAGAGGTCAGGGTTAAAAAACAATTGAAACACTTCACAATGCCAGGTTTCTGAAACTCCTGGCAGCCAAGGAGAAAAGGGAAAAATGTAGACTAGTTTACTTCAGCCCCTAGTATTTATTTATTTTTGGTACCCGGGATCGAGCTTGGGTTCTTGCGCTTGCAAGGCAGTCGGTGGCACCACTAGAGCTAAACCCTAGCCCCAGCCCCTAGTATTTAATAACAGGGGGTCTGCCAGTTGTAGGGTGAGAGGAACTTTCTTCTAGCAATAGAACCTAAGGGCCTTTATTTATTCACCAAGTGAATGATAATTCTAGGATTTACGGAAGTTGTGATGCTAACACTTGAAAATTGTCATCTCACCAAGTAAAAGTAAACACTCTCATAGGAGCAACATGGATTTCTGTTGCCAGGCTGATGTGCCCCAGGACATCATCTTTGGTCCTGGTGGGCAGTGGCCTATCACTTTAGCAAACTTCTTCACTTATGCTGTGTCATAGTGGCCCACATGGCAACCTCACAGGCTCCTTCTGTTATTCCCTGTCCCAAAAATGTCCCACCTCCCTCCCTTGGGATCACAGGGCTCCCATGCCTGTGGCCAGGAATAGATAAAAGCTCATCAGTTATTTCACTGTGAGTTTTTCTTTTTAATGAGGAAGAAACTCATAATAGCAAAGCTATAGATTTTCTTTGAGTCTTTATCTCTGATCTCTCAGGAAAAAAATTGTGGAAAATATTTCTCATGATTTCTTTAAACTTTTCTCTATTCATCCCAAATTTGCTTGCTTTTTATTGTGACTACTTCCAGCTGGACTGAAAAGCATTTTATGTTGCTGGGTTTCTCCTCAGTCTGGGTGGGTTACATTTGGTTTAATGTACTCCTTTGTTTTTTATTCTTTCTGTCCCTTCTCCCATCCCTTTTAAGGCATTTATTTACTTTAATGCAGCATCAGAGAAACTTTTATATGTTTATTCTTTAGCAGTTCTCTCTCTTTTTGTCGTAAAACCTGTAAGATGGTTCTAGAAGTTTCTGGAAGTAAATATGAGGCTGTGATTATAGAATCTCTTTTGGCTAGGCTAGTATAGGTGACTGAAAGCCCTCAGAATATCAAATGTTGGGTTGTGATAGCAATGAATTCCTGAATTCCATAAGAAATATAGTAGTATTCTATTCTGCACGGTATAATCCTCCCACCTGCCCCACTACCTTTCCACCATACACGAGTGTTGCCCAAGAAAGTGTTATGATTAATACATTTGAGACACATTAACCTGTGTCATTTATCTTACTTGGATAAATATTTCTCTTTGAGAGCTTAGTAGAAATGGATGTTGATTGCTTCTTGGTCTTTTGACTAAGACCAAGTGCAGATAGAAATAGATGTTGATTTCATTTAAGTCATAGGTTGCATAGAAACATGAATCTAAGACAACTTGGCTACTTGGAAAATGATCTTGTTTTCATTCTGAAATGGGCAAGCCAGAAAGTAGGTCCCATTAGGTTGGCTGAGAGTTAGAATTCACCTCAGTTTTTAACACTGATTGGATTTGATAACATAGATAATGGTTGGAAAATGATGTTTTATTGATCATGACATGGTGGAAGAGGAGAGGACCTATGAAATAAAAGGAAGGAATAAAACATTCTGAAGGTTCTCACTAACTGCTTGTCCCCTCTCCAGGAATATACCTATTCTTTGCTTCCAATCTCTGAGCATTCAGATATACCGTTTCCTTATTTCTGGCTAAGAAATTCTCTTCTTGACATCATAGCAATATGGGCAGTCTGAGAACTAAGGGGTTAGTAATGTGCATCATTTCATTTACATGGGACACTCCTTAAGGTCCAAATAGATTTTCTTCTCATACTTGGTACATCTGAATAAACATTGACTTGGAATGAGCAGAGACGCGACTTTCTTGCCAGCTACGCCATTTCTCAGCTGTGAAAGCCTTTCTCTGCTTCTCCCAACTTGTGTGAAGCCTACTCGCCTGTCAGGGCTCAGGTAAGACTCTCCTTCTTCCTGACACTCTTTCCCCATCACTCATCAGGAATTAATCGCATTCTCCTTTATGTCCTCTTGGGTTTTTTTGTCCCTCTGTCACTGAAGTTATTTCATTCCAGATTAATTGTAACTCTTCAGTTGTTCATTCCTCTGAAAACTAAAAAGTTACAGAGCTAAGTAGGGTGACCAGTTGTCGCAGGCTGCCTGATGCGAAGGGATTTCCTAGTGTGTGGATTCTTCAGTATTAAAACCTGAGATTCCCAGGCAAACCTGGATGGTTTTCCCCCAGAGGGGACTATGCATGATGATCCCTTATAATTTGTACTCCAGAGAAAATAATACATTGCATAGCCTTCGTGCTCATTCTGTTTTTATTATTGAAATTGCATGTATCAGTCTTAATTCCATCGCTACAATAAAATTCCTGAGACTGAGTATATATGAAGACTAGAGATTTATTCAAGGGCATGGGGCCAGCATTGGTTGGACTCTGGTAAGGACTGAGGGTGAATGGCATCATAATGGGAGCAAGTAGGAGAGAGAGAAATCACATGATGAGAAACAAAGCCAGAAAACAAAAGAAGGCCAGAATTGCTCTTTTGTTCATTTTTTGGGGGGGGGTTTGTTTTGTTTGCAGTATGGGGAATGGAACCCAGGGCTTTGGTATTGAAGGCCGGACTCCCTCAGATGGTTGCAGAGATTTTTTTTTCCTCATCGAGTTTATTGGTACATTTTAGGTACACAGTACGGTTACATTCATCATTGGGATCTTGTATCTTTACATGACAGGTCTTGGTTCTCATTTTGTCCCCTTGTCCCTGCCCTCCCTTCACCCCCTCCTCCCCTCCCCATTTACAAAATTTTATTTCCATTTTTTCATTTTCTTCTATTTTTTTCCTTTCCCTTATTACCTTTCCCCTACCCTTCCCACTTTCCCTACACCTTTAGCCCTTTTCTTCCTATTTCACATTGTCAATTATCTTATTAGGATCTTATGTACTATTATAGTTTATTCACACCAGAGAAACTATTCTGTATTTACACATGTGTGACTTATTTATTTCACTTAGGAGTATATCCTTACTATGTATCCATTTTCTTATGAATGAATCTAATTTCTCATTCTTTATGGCTGAGTAGTATTCCATTTTATTAAAAAAAACCACATCTTCTTTATCCAGTTTCCAACTGATGGGCAAATGGGCTGTTTCCAAGTTTTAGCTATTACAAACTGTGCCACTATAAACATAGGTGCGCATATATCATTCTGATATGATTCTTTTAATTCTTTTGGAAAGATACCCAGCAGAGGGATGGCTGGGTCAAATGGAACCTCTAGTCCCAGCTCTTTGAGGTATCTCTATATCGACTTCCATAGTGGTTGCACCAGTCTGCAGAGATTTCATTTACAGCAGTGCCACAATATCTCTGTGCTCATAGAGGCACGGAAGTCACCTCCAGAGATCCAGACATCAGTGTCAGGTACAAATAATCAATGGCACATAGCCGTATGATTTTCCTCTTGTCTCATCCCTCGGACTTTATTTTTTAACTTTTTGTCACCAAAGCAAAGGCATATTCATGTACACAGTCACCTCTATCCGTGCTCTCTCACACCTGATCTCCCAGGGGACAGGGTTGAGTGAGGATGGGTTTTAGAAATACAGAGAGCATTCAGACCCTGTGACTGTGTCCACACACTGCTAGTCTTGTACTCTCATGAGGCATTTGCTCGTTTAGTTGTGGATAGCCTTAGTCTTAAAGGGTAGACATAGAACTCACTGAGGGCAAACATATCTGTCTCGTCTTTTTTAAGATCCCCTGGTAAAGTACCTGACACATACATACATGGTATGTTGTCAACAAATGTATGTTAAATGAATAAATGTAATGATAACATGAATACCTGGTGGACTTTGCCTTTTTGAGCTACTGTCTCACCTGATCATGAGAGCGAAAGGCCCAGAACATCTCTGATTTCTGACTTTTCTTCCTTTTCTGTGTGTGTGTGTGTTTGTGTGTATGTGTATTTGTGTGTGTGTGTGTGTGTGTGTGTCTGTCTGTCTGTCTGTCTGTGGTATTGGGAATTGAACTTAGGGGCTTCATACTGAACTTCATCCCCAGTCCTTTTTTACTTATTTTTTCATTTATTTTGAGACAGGGTCTTGCTAAGTCACTAAGTTTCCCAGGCTAGATTGAACTTGCAGTCCTCCTGCCTCAACCTCCCAGAGTGCTGGGATTCTTTTTTATTTCTTACAATCAGGAAGTGTTGTGACTGGATGCTAAAATACCAGCAAGGGAGACAGTAAAGATGTTCCTGGAAAAATGAGGTGGCTTTTTTTTTAAACCAGGTTCAGCAGGTGAGCTTCTCCGGATGCAAGGTGGCTTTTTGTTCCAATAGCACACGCAGTTTTAAAGTGCAGTTTCCCCCAGGGCCCAGCCCTGTGTGTTTTCCTTCTGGCTTGGCAGAGGACAGTAAAACTATATACCTGGGGGTGTGCCCAAGAGATCTTCCTGTTGATGGTAGATAGAGACTCATTCTGCTGGGACGGTGTCTTGGAGGAGCCCTTGGTTATGAAGCACATCATCATACTTCAGCTTTCGCTCTCAGTCCCTGGCCTTTTTCTGACTGCTCCACCCTCACTCGTGTTCTCAAAGCTGCTCCTGTACCAGACTGAGCCCCACGTGCTTGTCCCTGGGAGGGCTGAGCCAAGTGTTGTTTTGTCCAAGACCCTGAATCAGCAGGTGCCAGGTGCTAGGCTTCATCAGTCACTTAGAGGAGAACGGGGCCAGCAGTGACGGTGGTGGCCCTTGTTTCGGGAGGGTGAGATGCAGCAACCGTGTTTTTGACTTGTCATTTTGTTGGCAGTCCTATTCCTGGATGTTTGCATGAGTTTCTAGAATTCTAAACAAAAGAAAGACTGCCTTGTCTCATTCGGTCCTTAAGACTGTCTGTGTTGGGTCCACACCATGGAAGAGAGCCACTGACAAGCACGGGAGTCTTTCCCTTTGTTGGACTTCAGCCTTCTCATCTGGATTGTGGAATTACATCTCCTAAACTTCACAGGCTTCTTCTGGGGATGGGGATCCAGGGCTCTTTCCTTGATACCATGTGACTGCCTGTGGT
This sequence comes from Fukomys damarensis, assembly GCF_012274545.1. NCBI lineage: Eukaryota > Metazoa > Chordata > Mammalia > Rodentia > Bathyergidae > Fukomys > Fukomys damarensis. The sequence goes on along the minus strand of NW_022900930.1, from coordinate 40,751,707 downwards.
GAGGCCTGAGGCAGGTGAGACCTGTGGTGTCTTGTATCTGAGTTTTCATTTGTCAAATCTGAATATTTAAATTTCAGTGTTTCTTGATAAGGTAAATACAAGTTCCCGAAATTGGAATGATCAACCAGAAACAGATTGGATCCCAATCTCTACTTTCCTGGCAATTTACTTAGTACTTCAAACCTTTTTGCCTTTTACCACTTCCCCACAAAAAAGGGTTTACTTTTTTTGTGTGTTGTTTTGCTTTTTTTTGCCTTGCCTACTAAGGTGAAAACAGGAACCAAGCAGACTGATGTATATGGGGTTTGTTTTCCAGGGAAATGTGCATCCAACAAGATGGGAGAATTCATCTCACTGTTGTTTACTTCGGGAAAGAAGAAATGAATGAAGTCAAAGGAATACTTGAAAACACTTCCAAGTGAGTACGGCCTGGAGTAGAAACAAGGAGTCACAGTAACCAGGTGCAGAAGTACACTCAATCCTTAACACCAGGGAAACTAGGAGATAAATGGCTGGTCGAGTGTAGGAACATGGCCACCCAGCTGACACTGGTCATTGTGCAGGGGTGACGGCTTTGACAGTGGAGATAAACAGGGGAGTGTGGGCTCCTGTGCACTCCCATGTGACCAGAGGTGATCACTCAGCACCACAGATCAGGGACTCTCGGGTCGCTGAGAGCAGGGCTCAGGGAGAGCACAGCTGTGCAGTGAGCTCTGTCTTGGCCACAGCTTCACAAGTCAAAAATGACTGTTATGGTGACATCTCATCTACATGGCAAAGGGTCTCAGCCTTTCACCTTTCATTCATTATGTATTTAGAGATATGAAGGGGAAGCCAAAAGGGCTGACTGAAATGGCATCTTGGATTAAAACTACTCAGTTGAACAGAAATTACTTAACCTGACCTTTTAGATCCTTGGTTGTATAGTTGTATCTCACTCATCTTTTACTTGGGGAAATAAATGTATTCAAAAGCAGTGTATATATATTTTTTTCTCTACCAAAATAAATAACTCCCATGGCTTCCTGTACCAGTGAGGAAGGCAGAATGGGACCATCCTGCTCCCTTTTGTCTTGCCCTGGAGGTTTGCAGGGCTTACCTGAGTAACCAATCAGTTGGGTACTTTCTATGTAAGTGAACTTTTGATGGTGATCAATAGTAGTGGAAGAAATAATCTGAATAGGTTCATGTAGTTTATAGGTATAATTAGGTTTTTCTATTAATATTTACTAGAGATTCAAAATAGGATTTGCAGTCTCACATAGCCATCAGATTTTCATTCCTATGTGTCCCCTAAAATCCATAATTGTTACTTGAAGATAATAAGATTTGTGATCAGACTAAATGAAATTTATTTCATTTGGAGAATGGTATTGTGATTAAACTGTTCTAAATACAGCTAAATGCATGCATGTTAAGAGTATCTAAAAATAAGATCATATTTAGTAACAAGTTTGCAGCATTTTACACACACTCTCTCTCTCTGGGCTTACTCTGACTCTGCTGCTTTCTGTTGCAACTGATTTTTATGGATCAATGTTTTTGCAAACTCCAGTTTGTGGTTTATTAGAGGATTGTGAAATAAACCATGTGTAGTGTTTTTAAAAAGTGAAATAGAATAGGATAAAAAATATAGGATGAATCTTGGGTAGTAAGGGTAAGTAACATTTCATGAAACATTAATTTCAGTGCATTTGCTTGCGTGTGTGCACGCACGTAGGTACAGGCACTGTGTTATAATGTATAATACATTCCTTTGTAAGGGTTGTGGTAAAAATGTTTACAAGCCACTGCCATAGACAACAATGCAAATCAGTTCTCAATACTTGTGTGTTAATCCACAGACTTTTCCAGTCTTCATTGTATCTCAGCTGAAAGCCTGGCACAGCACTCCTCAAATATAACTATGCTTTGGAGTAAGCTGGAGTGCTTTTTAAAAGGCACATTCTGGCCTCCAGCCCCTGGAAATTCAAAGCCAGTAGGCCTGCAATGAAGCCTGGGAGCCAGCATCTCCAGCTGGCTCCTTGTGCAGTGCTGATGTGCGTGGTGCATGGCCTATACTTCAAGAAACACTGACTCATGTAGATATTGGGTTGTAGCTGTGTAATAGGAAATTTAAAAAAAAAAAGAGTGGAACATGTGGATGAATTGGTATGAGTTGACATTTAATGTACTATAAGTTCATCTTACCCAATCACAAGGACATGGACTGAGGACACAGGCCTCTTTCGGAGGGGTAGTGTCTCAGATCGAGGTACTAGAAGTGAAGTACTGCTCTGCTCAGTGTGTGATGGGATGAGGGTTACAGTTTGGTTATTGCTGTCGGGACCTGCCTTGCCACAATGTGTATCAGCATGTCGGTCCCTTTGAGGTGATCTGACTGACAGATCCCTCGGGATGATTTCATTAGGACATTCTAGAAGAAAAGTGGAAGAAAAGCCCCATGCCTAGAAATTTTTCTTTTTTCTTTTCTTTTTTCCTTCTTTTTTTCTCCATGTTAGAAATTGAACCAAACACCTCACTCGTGCTGGACCAACTCACTACCATTCAACTACATCCCCAGCTGCTCCTCTGAGATTTGAGCTGCATTGTCTTTGAAATTTTGAAAATCTCACCTGCTTAAATTAAATAGGCCACATGTTTCGTCTCTCCCACCCAGATAAAGAGTCCTGGGCCCAAACTAACACCTCAGGCAGCACCTCAGAACTGTGCCAGTGTATGGCCAGCCTCTCCCAGAGGTGGAGCTGAGCATGCTTCCGCTCCATGGACCAGCTCTTTAGAGACATGTGCCTGCAGTCCAAGTTGTTATTTGGGGGATCTGCACATGGCATCTAGATGAAAGGTAGTGACAAGGCAAAATCTCCTGAGTATGAGTATGACAATTCACAATGTTGCAGAGGAGAGTGTCCCGGCTCTTAGCAGGTACATGTCTTCAAAGGTTGGTATGTAACCAACTCCCTGATGGTTCAGAGAGAGAGATAGAGAGCAAGTGTGGCAAAATGTGAACACTTGGTGAAACTAGGTAGAGGCTAAGTGGCACTTAGTACACTATTTTTACAATTTCTCCAAAGGTTTAGAATTTTTCAAAATAAAAATCGGAGGAAAATATATTACCAAAAAAAAAAAAAGAGTAAGTGATATTAAGATCACACAGTGGAGTGGAATCTGTCCGTTAAAAGAGCAAGGGTGATATCAGTGGTGATCACGATATAAAAAACTCCACAGATATTCCTACATAAAACCCAATAGAACAGTGGTTAAAATGAAAAATTCACTTTTCAACAACTCTAAAAATTAACAAAAGATTGTAACAATCTAGAAATCATTTATCTAAGAAATATGGGCTGAGTTTGATGTGAAAGAGAACTTTCTGGAATTGTATCTTGCTGCACCCACCCCCAGCTCTGTGGTGACCTTGGATGCCATCAGCCACTAACACAGCAAGCAAGCAACACAGCCTAGAGTCACTGGAGGGACAGAATAGGTCTGAAGATCCTCAAAGCATCACCAGAGAACAGCCCTCTGATCTGCCTGGATTTCCCTGGAAGACCCCACTCATAGATTGTCTTTATTTGACCTAGTCTGGAGCTTCCCAGTACAAAAGACCTTTTCTTTGGAGCTGAAGGGCATTTGTCAAGACAGTTACTGGAAATGTTTAACTTTGTAGCTGCCTAAAATAGTGAGGAGCAGACTAACCATAAAGCTTGAACAAAGCTGAGAAATGAGATGTCCACAGGGGTTTTGAGGAGCCCAATACATTCCCATGCATCTGGAGGCCATGCACATGCCCAGAGACATGCTTCTGCTGAGGAAAGACCTGACTGGGTCCTCAGTGCTCACTTGGAGCTGAGGCTGCCTAAAATAGTGAGGAGCAGATTAACCAAAAAAGCTTGAACAAAGCTGAGAAATGAGATGTCCACAGGGGTTTTGAGGAGCCCCAATACGTTCCCATGCATCTGGAGGCCATGCACGTGCCCAGAGACATGCTTCTGCTGAGGAAAGACCTGACTGGGTCCTCAGTGCTCACTTGGAGCTGACCTTGAAGGTTTGTGTAAGGAGCAAGTAAGGGTGAAGAGAAGTTGTCAGCAGCTGGATTCAGGGCTGACAGTGTGCTACAGTGTCGTACCAAGTTTATCCTCAAGATAGGGGGACTCACTCATTCCAAGCATGTAAGAAAATCTTTGTCCAGCCATTAAGGGGTCACACACAACACTGACTACTGACTTTAAAAGATTCACTCAGGAAATTCACTAAGTAAGTAGCAGTAAATTGGAGGGAGGAGAGAGAGAGTCTGAATTTCATGGTTGTCCCATCACATTATTTTAAATGTCCACTTTTCTACCAAAAAGCATGAGGCATGTAAAGAAATAATGGCCTATGAACAGAAATATATTAGTCAGAAAGCATGCCTGAGGAAGATTACTGGCAAAGACTTTAAGTCAGCTCTATTAAAGAAACTACCTTTAAAGAGCTAAGGAAAAGTATGAGTAGTGTGTCTCATCAAATAAGAGAACAGTGATAAAGATGTATAACATTAAAAAAGAAGAAGAAAACAAATTATGGAGGTAAAGAGTTATCAGTAAAATAAAAATTTCACTAAGGGGTGATCACTGTCAGGGTTGAAGAAGCAGAAAACAGAATCAACAAACATTAAGATAGGTCAACTACAATGATCCAGTCTGAGAAATAGAAAGGAAAAAGAATGAGGAAAACAAGCACGCTATCGGGTTTATCACCACAAACATAATGAGAGTCAAAAAAGAGGAGAGAAAAAAAGAGGCATAAAGATATTTGAAGAAACGATGGCAAATTTAAAGAAATGATCTCAACTTGGTGAAGGACATTTATTCATATATTCTAGAATCTCAGTAAAATCTAAGTCATATTCAAATTGTTTGGAAGTCAAAAATGAAGAGAAAATCTTTAAAAAGCAAGAGAAGCCACTCATTGGATGTCCATGATGTGATTATCAGGTGGAGAAGCACTGGAAGCCGGCAGGTGGGATGGCATATTAAAATCCTCAAGGAAAACCACTACTAGCCTTTAAATAGCAAAGCCATCTTTCACAAGTGAGAAAGAAACATATTTGCAGATTAAAAACTGAGAGATTTTATCTGTACCAAACATGCCCTGTAAGAAATACTAAAAAGATAAAGGTGTGGGGAAAGGTAGGGGAAAGGTAATAAGGGAAAAGAAAAAAATGAGAAAATGGAAATAAAGTATTTGTGAATAGGGAAGGGAGGAGGGGGTGAAGGGCGGACAGGGACAAGGGGGAAAAATGAGAGCCAAGATCTGTCGTGCAAAGGTACAAGGTCCCAATAATGAATGTAACTGTACTGTATACCTAGAATATACCAATGTACTCAATGAGAGAGAAAAAAAGAAATACTAAGAAGAGTCTTTAGGGCTAAAATGAAAGGATACTACACAGTAATAAACATATGGAGCATCAGTGAAAGTAACTATATTGGGTAAAGGCAAAAGTCAATATAAATGTATTTTTGTTTGTGGCTCATTTTTTGCTGATTTAAATGATTTATTGCATAAAACAATAGTGATAAATCTGTGTTGATGAACATATAGTCTGTAAAAATGAAATTTGTAGTACAATAACAGCAGAGAGAAAGGAAATTGAGGAACATGATACTGTACACTATTCAGTGAAATTAAGGACTTTTCCAAGAAGAACATAGAAAATCTAACTAGAGCTATAACTACTAAAGAGATTGATTTAGTAAAAAAAATCCCCCCCAAAGATAACTCAGTGGTAGAGCACTTGTCTAACATTCACAAGGTCCTACACCAGCACATAATAAAATAAAATAAAATTTTCTGTGAAGAAAATTCAGACACAAATTGTTTCATGGCTGATTTCTACCAGCTATCTAATGAATTAACCACCAGTGTCTCACAGATTCTTCTCGGAAGAGGGAGGCAATCCTTCCCAACTTACTCTGTGCAGCAAATAGTTCCCTGATCCTAAACATAGACATTACAAAGCAAAAAGATTACAGACCAGTATCTATTATAAATAGAAATGCAAAAAATTCGCAGCAAAATGCTAGCAAATTGACTCTTGCAACATCTATAAAAAAGGATTTACTCTGTACAGAACTGAGGTTTATCTCAGGAATGCAAGCTTAGCGTAATATATAAAAATCAATTAGTATTGGTGATCATATTATATCACAGTAATACACTGAAGAACTAAAACTATAGGTGCACTTCATTTATACATAGAAAAAGCATGTGACAAAAATCCAAGACTCTTTCTTGTTAAAAGCACTGAACATGGTAGGACTAGAGCTCCAACTTTATAAGTAGCACAAATGTGTACACCAACACACTTATAAAAAGTATACTTGGTGAAGTATTAAAAGTATATGAAAAGGTATTAGAAGTATATAAAAGTATATAAACATATGTAAAAGTTTTCCCCTTAAGATCAGAAATGATACACAAATATCTGTAGCTATGAGAGAAAATATTATTGCTCTCATTAGTTGTCATAGTTATGTCTCACTCGTTGCTGAGACAAAACACCTGACGCTCAAAAATAAAGGGGAAAAGTTCATTTAAATCACAGATTCTCATTAGTTGTCATAGTTATGTCTCGTTGCTGAGACAAAACACCTGACGCTCAAAAATAAAGGGGAAAAGTTCATTTAAATCACAGTTTATAGAAGTTTCAGTCCCTAGCTGGCTGGCTCCAAGGCAGAGTGGCACATGGCAGAGGGGTGTCCCAAAGGAGAAACAGTTCATTGCATGCAGAGACAGCAAAAACAAGGGACTTTAACAGCATCTTCCTGCCCGCTTTATTGTACCCAGACTTCTTAGGGCAGGCAGCAGTCACACCTTTAATCCTAGTGTCCTGGGGCCTAGCACTGCACCATGAATCTATTCCAGTGTCACACACGCTACTTCCAGCCGCCTCTGAAAAAGCCCCATCGATGACCTCATGAGGCTTTGGTGGGGACATCTAAACACAAGCCATAACATTAGCATTCACTATTTTGCTAGAGATCTTAGCAAGGACAATTGGACATTCAGACTGGAAAGGAAGAAATAAAACTATTTCTATTCATGGGTGACATGATCTTATAGAAAGAACATTATGAGAAGTCCATAAAAAGCAGTTGGGACTAATAGACAAAAATCAGCAAAGTTGTGAGCTATAACATCTATGTGCAAAGTTAATTGCATTTCAGTGTACTTGCAATGGACAATGTGAAAATGAAATTAAGAAAATATTGAACTATAACAGCATCAAAGAGAATAAAATTCTTAGAAATATATTTAACAAAAGAAGTGCATGACTTTTACACTGAAAACTATCACACATCATAGAAAGGAATTTTTTAAAAGGCCAGAATAAATGGAAAGACATCCCATGTTCATGGTTTGGAACAAATAGCATTGTTCAGATGCAGTACTCATCAAATTGATTTAGAAGTTCAATACAATCTTTATTAAAATGCAATCTGGCTTGGGGGGAGGTAGAAATGTACAAGCATATCCTAAAATTCACATGGAAATGCAAGGAACCCAAAAGAGTCAAAATGATCTTGAGAGAGAGAACAAAGTTGAAGGACTCACATCCAAATTTCAAAACTACCTGTAAAATAATAGTATTAAAACTGTGATACTGGCATGAGAATAGACATATTGTATAATGGAATAGGTTTGAGGGTCAAGAAATAAATTTAGAAAGTTGCAATCAATTGGCTTTCAGCAGGGGAGCCAGTTGTATGAGAAATGAATAGTCATTTCAGAAATGGTTCTAGAAAAACTGGACACCCAGATACAAAAGAATAAAAGTTGTCTTCTCTGTATATCATGTCATTTAGAAAACTTGAGTCAAAATGGCTCAAAAGCCTAAATGTAAAAACTGTAACTCTGGCTCTTCATGACCTTAGCTTAGGCAGTGGTGTGGATAAGACACCTAAAGCACAAACAACTAAAGAGCAAGCAAATAAATCGAACTTTTGTGCAACCGTGAAAATAAAGAAGCAGTTTGCCTAGTGAGAGAAAATGTTTGCAACTCAGAATCTAATAAGAGTTTAGTATTAGGTATAGAGAGAGGACATTTATAATTCAACAGGAAAAAGGCAAATGACTCAGTTTAAAAGTAGACAAAAGATCTGAATGGACATTTATCCAAAGATGGTATACAAATGGCCAGTGATTACCTTGAGGTGCTGTCGCCATCATGTGTCATTAAGAAATGCAGGTCAGCCCACAGGGTAAATCATGCCCCTGGGATGGCTAATATCTGAGTCAATCATAAGTCTCCCTGAGGATGGGAAGAAATTGGAACTCTCGTCCATTGCTGCTGGGAATATAAAATGGTGCAGCTATCGTAGAATACAGTTTGGCAGTTCCTTAAATAGTCAAACATAGAATTGCCTCGAACCCAGCAGTTCCAGTTCCAAGGGTTTACCCAATAGAATGGAAAATATATATTCACATAAATAATCATAGGTGAATATCAATATCATTTACAATCTGCAAAAGGTGTAAACAATCTCCATGTTCATCAGCCGATAATCGATAAAGAAAATGCATTATATTCATCCAATGGAATATTTTTCAGCCATACAGATCAGTAAAGTATTGATACATGCTCCATTGTGAATGATCTTCAAAGACATTAGGATAAATGCATGAAGCCAGACACAAAAAGTCAATAACACACATGAAATATCCAGAGTAAGAAAATCCATGGAGTTTCGCACAGGACCCACCCTACATCCTCCAGGCCTGTGGAGAAGTTCCCCGGTGCTGCACACGTGGGTAGTGTGTGAGCAGGGAAAGTGTGTCCTAAGGTGGAGTCCGAAAGCGGAGTGGGAAGCGCGTATCAAATCGTGTATCCATTCCTTACCAAGCAAGGAGCAGCTGTGGGTGCATAAAAGACTGTGCACCCCCACGGGGACACCCAAGGTCTGTGATGCTGTCTTGCACCAGCAGGCTGACGGCTTCCCCTTGGGGAGGGAGTGAGGGCTCCTTGAATGGGGAGGAAGCCTCGCTCCCTCCATTCCATTCACAGTCGCTCCTGCTGTGCTGCAGCAGAGGCAGGAGAGCTGGGGTCCAGGTTATGCAGCCACCCTCTCTACTCTTTATCCTAAACTTCATGATGGAGGCCAAACCTTGGGGTTTAATCTTTCTGAACATCAGGAAATTTGTTACCTGCCAATGATGTCTTGGATTTTCCTATTCAAAGCAAAATGAAAATTATAGGACTACAGTGAAGAACAAAGAAAAGACAATCTGCACATGTGCCCAGAATGAGGTGAATTGTAATGAGCTGGGTTCTGCATCACAACCAACCACTCTGGGCTTCAGGCATATCATTTGCTCTTTTTAATTTTCACGTGAAATTGTAGAACCAGTGGAAAGCCAAAAACAGAGTTCCCCAAGGAATCTTGTTAAAACCAGCTTGTGTAAGCTCAGAATCCAGGGAATTCTAAATTGATTGTTGAAAGTGTTTACTGTTAAAAAAAAAACTAGATATAACATATTTAGTTTCAAATTCTTTATGGCATTCAAATGTCTTCAGTAAATGAAGCTCATAACTTTTTTATACGTAGGACTATAATTAAAATTTAAACTATACGTTGGCTTTAACGCTTGTCTCTGGGTATATTTCTAAAGTTTTTTGTTCTTAACAAAGGGGTATTGTGGGAAGTGTCATATTAAGAGAATTTCCTTGCAATTGTGGGAAAAAAAAACTATTAGAGTAAATCACATTAGACAGCAAGATCTTTTATGATGTTTAATCCAGCAATTCTGGGAAATGCAAGTCAATTAGGGAAATTGAATCTCCAGTAGAAGCAGTCGCTTGCTCAGGTCATTATAACCTCTATAAAAATGACGATGTGTAACCAAGGAGTCCCCATGCACCAGATTTATTATATTGAAAAAGGAACTGAGTGGGAAATTCAACAGTTTCATTAGTTAATATGATTGAAGAAGAAAAAAAGAACAAATAATTACAAGCAAATCATGTAGCCTTTTTACTGCATACTTAGATTCGTAATAGGAAATTATCTGATATTAATACCCCTATTTACCACGATAAAGCCCATGTCTTACTCCACCAAAACTATAGGCATGTCACTAAATATTACATGACACTGGATGGGTAAAACTAAATATTTCAAACCAGTTTTCATCTTATTTTTCTCAGCTCTCTGTTTTTCTGTTATTTTCCATCTTCTTAAAAGCTAAGGTTTGTTCTTATTATTCAGATTCCATTGGTTACAGCTTCTTTTTGATGTGGGACATGGTGTGGGTCCATTACAGAGGGGCTTCCCTGGTGCCCCCTGGGCAGGCATCCCCAGGCGGCACCTCCTTTAGGATAGACCTGAAATGAGCCTCGGTGTTTTCCCTTTATTTGTCTCTCAGTTCATCCAGGGTTAATTGACTACTCCTGTGTTCCTGTGTGTGCTGTTTACTACACAGTGCTGGCTAATCTATGAAGAAGGAAGGAAAGAAAGTAAAGAAGCCACTACCCTCAAAGGGTTTAGAGCCTGCTAGAGCATCTCATGCATTCTGTATAAGCAAAACCTCAAGAAGGTACCAGGACACGAGAGACAGGCGGGACTGGACAAAATGCCTGGGAGCTAGGAGAGGGCATTTCAGTTTGCAGGGAGCAAACTCTTGAAGGAGTGCAATGTTTGCCGCAATGGGTGGAGAAACACTGGGGAGGAAACACTGAGCAGAGATAGGTGGCCCTGCTGCCCATGTCTTGGTGCCTACTCCACCAAGTGCATCTCTTCCTGGCTGGTCACTGTGGGAAGGGGTGACAGCACCAAACCCAGTATCTGCCTGTGCACTTCAGTGGTCTGTATGGAGGGTTGTAGCCCCATAGCCGTGGCGTGCATGATCCCAAATCCGCTCACCACACTCTGTTGGACAAATCAGTATTTTGAGCCAACATTTCATTGCCTTGGTATGGCCTTGCTGCATGGACAGGGTGCACTTGCATCCAGCAACACAGGCCACATGTCTCATAAGCAGTGTTTCACAATGAAAATGGAGAGATAAAGGGCTTGACTTCCTTGCAGAAGCCAACTTTTAGTTATCCTGCTGCAGCCTGTGTGTTGGAGGCACATGGCGGGTGCTGATGAGTTTGAGATGTTGAGTGTTTGCCACTTCCGGGCCCAGGAGGTTTGGCGCTGTATTAATCTCTCTGCTGTGGAAAAGGGAGGAGGTGTGGTTGTCCTGATTCTTTCTCTGCTATTTCCAACTCAGCTCCCTTTCCCCACAGAGAGAGTCTGGTGATTATCAGAGGTCCTTCCCAGTGGCCAGGAAGCAAAAGGAACAGTTCTTCCTGATTGTTTGCTAAAGAAAATGGACTTAAAGCCCTTGACGGCCAGGCAGGAACCACAGATGTATGACACATTTAGCACTCTGGCCCTCCTCATGCCTGTGACTGGCTGACAGTCTTCCCACACCAGCACTGCCCCTATCCCCATCCTGCCTTCTGTGTGGACTCATCCTGCTGCCTAATCAGGACCTGGAGATTTTTCAGAGCTTCAGAAAGGAGCCAGCATGGATCCAGGGTGCCAGGCCAGCAGTCACGGGGTACTTGGCCTCCCGGCCAGGTTGCTTGGGGTAGATGAGGAAACCAGGCAGGGACACAGAGAGCAGAGTGCTGTGTGAACAAGGAATGGCCAGTGCCGTTGTGGACTGGTCCTGCACATGCTCCAGGGAAACAAGGCATGGACAGAGATGTCTATCCCCTGGGCCCTCACTTCTCAGATCTGTCCTGATGAGGGACACTGCGGTGTGAGCACACACTGGAGTGTGGAGCATTCAGAATGGGCAGTGCTATGGAAGTAGCATGGATGGTCTCATCCTTGTAGAGAGTTTGAATGAAGAGAAAGGAAGGAAATTGCCTTTTGTGATAGACTAGATAAAGGGCTCCCCAGCACCCATATTCCTGAATTCTCTCTGTCTCGATGCAATGCACTGCAGCATAGAGGCTGATATTTATGACTTTTTTTTTAATTGGTTCTTCCAAATTATAGCCATCTCAAACCCATGAATTGCCCCCTCTCCTTCTCCAGGCCCAGGCCCAGGCCCCTTGCCCTAGCCCTCCGGTACAGTAGAACAGAGAACTGCTTATAATAGGGGGCGGCTCAAGCTAAGGCTTGGGGAATTTTGTACAGAACCAAGTAGATTACTTTCTGTACTGAGCAAGCCTGTGTACTAGATTGCTAGTCTCTGCTCCTTGTAGCATTCCACCATCTCTCTACCATTCCTTTGTGATTAATCACCCGCAGTCTTGTCATACCTTCAGCACTGTTAGCGCAGTATCTCCTGCTGCCTTGTATTATTAACTACTCATTTTGATTTAGTGTTCATAAGTATCGGATGTACCTATGCAAATGAGCTGTTGTCAGTTTGAAGGGGAAATTCCTGGTGTTCCTCTAATGCAGTGTATCAAGGAAACTGCATGCCTCTTGCCTTAGCAAAAGTTACTTGCTAGTGTTCAAATAAAAAGTATTTTTTTTTTAGGTTTGAAATCTCTAGTGGTTTATTCTGGAAACCCTCCCAGAAGAGGTATCTGAATTATGAATCAGATTCAATCCAAGTGAATAAGAGTTTTCTCCTTCATCGTGCTTGGGAATGTTCTCTTGTCTCTGAACATCAGCTGCTGACATCCCTGCCGTCAGGAGGAGGAATCCCAAAGGGTGTAAAGGTGAAGGGAGACCTATCACTGGTTGTTAAAGCACGGCAACCCTCTGGTTGGTGACAAGCACCTTTGAGGCCTGGCTGGAGAGGCCCTTAGATGAACAGGTAAAAATCCAGGCCTGTGTTGTGGGGAAAGCTTCCCTAGCAACTGACCAAAACAGAGAAGGAGAAACAGACTGTGCTTGTGTACAGCAGCTGGGCTGTAGAAACCTCTGGGAGATATGAAGGTCACTTTCAGAGACTCATGACACCTACATGTCATTGCAAACAGGGAAGTGATGCTGTTGTTAGTGCCAGACCTAATATTGAAAAAGCTCTGGAGCATAATTTCAGTGCTGCTAACCGAAAATATGAACTGAGCTCATGTATCCCAAGAAAAGGCTCTAAGATAAAGTTCTGAAAGAGGAGAATTGCTCAGAGACAGAGCAGGGCTGAAGTGAATACAGGATCATAGAAAAAGAGAGTGATAAATTGTAAAAGGACCTTAGAGTTCTATAACCAGTGGGTTTGTAATAATGAAACTAAGGCAAGAGAGACAGTGACTTGTCCTAAAAAACATTAGAGGCAGAGCAAGAATTAAAACCATTCAGGTATTCATGCATTAATTCAGAAATGACTACTGAGTACCTGGTATTGGCCAGGCACATCTTCTATGCCCTGGATATAGGCCTACTGACTCACAGATGAGTGCTCTTCTCATTCTAAGGCCTCTTCCCTTGATCTCTATCTTGAAAGGCCTGTCTAGCATCAGACCCAGGTAAGGTTGCGCCCACAGATTCCCTAGATAAAAACAATCAAGCTCCTTCTCAGATCTGAAAGAGGACAGCAAGTCAAAGAAGTGAGAGCAGAACTGGTTCTACCTATTCAGTCACCAGGTGCCAGGACAACTTAGCATGTTTAAAGCTGATGACTGTATTAGTGTTGACCTTGTGACCCAGATAGTTGCTTGAAGCACAGACTTTTAAAAATAGAAATGGGCTCCCATGCCTTTCGAACATAGAAACATTAGAGAGGTTGGGAAATAGTGGGGCTGGTCCAGGTAGGGGAGGGAGAGTAGAGCAAACTGTTGTGAAAAGAACAGTGATGTTGGCAAAAAGGAGGACACAGGAGCTGGTCCTCTTGTGACATCTGATGGAAGACAATGCCTATCCCACTTGCACTTAGTGCATTCTGCTTTGCTCAAGACACTGCATTTCAGCAGGTTCTGCTGTTTCTTGGAAATATCTTGGCCTCATCATGCGAAGCCTGGGAATTCTCACCAGTGCTAATGACAGCAATAGCTGGTTCTTGGAGCATGCCTTGTGTTCTTCGCATCATTTATCTAGCTAATCACTCTGTGAAACAGTTAAGGAAGGTGTTATTATTCCCACTTTGCAGATAAGCCAACGAGGGTGCAGGGAGATTAATGGGCTTGCCTGCCTCTCAGAGTTAATAAACAACAAGCCAGGTCTGAGGCTGTTCTTGCCTTCTGACTCCAAGCCGGTTATTTTTCCTGCCTTGCTCTACTTCTTTACCTGAGGGTGGGAAGGAATCCAGGTTTCAATCTGCACTGAGACAGATAGAGATCAAGAACATTTTGTCTGGCTTCTGGATTTGAATGCGAGCAAGAAGATGGCGGGTGGGCCCTTTCCGTAGTGATTTCATGTCCTGGGCTGAGTGGGTTCATTTGGGTGCTGGAGAAAGCCTGGAGATTTCTGAGACTGTGCTCCTAGTTTCAGTGGTTCAGGTTTTCTCCTTTTCCGAGAGCATTCACTAGGGATAATAGTACAGATTTCCGTATGGGGAAATTGCCAGAGAAATGAGAAATAAAATCTGATTAAAAGTTTGCTAGGTATTCTTGGTCTGTTTAGTCCCAGTGGTTCCTGTTGAGTTGGGGCCATTCTGTACCTGATGGTGGGTCCCAGTGCCCTTGGGGTTGCAGAAGAAAAAGCAAGAGGTGGATGTCCCTGGCTGTGTGTCTTTCAGGGAATGCGGCTGCCTGGCCATCATGGACATAGGAGCAGCTGAACCTGACCTTCCTTTCCTCTTCCCTTCTAGAGCTGCCAACTTCAGGAACTTCACCTTCATCCAACTGAGTGGAGAGTTTTCCCGGGGAAAGGGACTCGATGTTGGGGCCCGGTTCTGGAAAGGCAGCAACGTCCTCCTCTTCTTCTGTGACGTGGACATTTACTTCACCTCAGAGTTCCTCAACACGTGCAGGCTGAACGCGCAGCCAGGTTTGGGGCCTCTCTCTCTCATCCGTTCACTGCATTCCGTGCCCTCCCACCAAACACTCTTTGCTGCGTCTCGCTCCAGAGTGAGCCCATTTTATCCCCGTGACAAAGGAAGGGACAGTCATCTGGTTTGATTTGTTTACATGGGTGCTGCATGGCAGGCCCGTGAGATGCCATAATTTCAGAACGCTGCACAAAGTTTGTGTATCTAAATGACCCCTCTCCTGGTTTTTGTTTTTTTATTGTTGTTTTTGTTTGTTTGTTTGTTTTTTCTGCATCATCCACAAGAGGAAATGTGTGTGGAGAATTTGTCTGGACAAGCTGCTTGGGCCCAGAGCGGGGGAAAAATACCTGTGAGCAGTTACCAAGGGAGGGAGGGCTATGAGCAGGAAGAACCCGCAATATGAAAACTGCTCCCATAGACTTGAGTCAGGCAGAGCTGATAATCAGCTAAGAGCTACTGGCATGGCCAAGTCAGTTGCTAAAATACAGAAAGGCTTCCATGTAAATTGGTAAAGGGAAACTGCCCTGGGCTCTCCAAGTCTGCTTCTGCCCAGAGTCACCTTGACCTCCCCAGTAGCCCCAAAGACACTACCCCAGGAGCCAGTTCTGGGGAAAAGGCACCCAGTCTCTGATCTATACCCACCACTCCGGAGAATGCCAGGGCCAGAGCTACTGACTGCTCATATCTTACATACCATTTCTGTGCTGGGAACACAGGAAGATTCAAGCACCTGTAGCCCACCTGGTCACACTTCTAGCATCTACTCTAGAGTTGAGGGAAGGGAAAAAGGAAAAGCAGATGTAAATATCTGGGATGTTGCAGGGGGCTGAATGTAAATGAACAAAAGGAATAGTTGAATCTGTTGTGTTTAGCCAATGTGTATTTTCTGGTTTGTAGGGAAGAAGGTGTTTTATCCAGTCCTCTTTAGTCAGTACAACCCTGGTATAATCTACGGCCATCATGATGCCATCCCACCTCTAGAACAGCAGCTGGTGAGTCATTCTGCTGCAGATGCCTTTGTGTGAGTCTGTTTCATGTCTCTCATTACCGGGGCACCTGACCGTGGGAAAGGTGAGTGGGAATCTGTGGAGTGATTCCCTTTGTAGTTTTTAAGTTTGGCAGATGTTCTGGCCCTTGCTCCCAGCATCTGTTGATTGAAAGTGCTTGCAATATTAAAAAGTGAACGTGAAATAGAAAAAGCACCTTCCAGGCGGGTAATTTCACATCTTCATGGTTTTTTTCGATGGTTTGGGGGAACTGGTATTACTGCATTATGGCTGGGGCCCATTTTCAAAATCTTGCCAGGTAAGAAAGGTGTGGGATTCATGTTACCATTTGTCAGGTGGAAAACAGATATTAGAAAGGGGTAGCCAACCCCAGGCCCCTGGGGGTGCACCCTTGGCCCCTGGCCTCCTCTGTCACCATCGGTGCAATCACTGTGCCTGGTGCACATTGACATCAGAGGGGTCGTGGCAGGGTGGCTGTCCCAGGAGTGTTGGAGAGACTTGTCTGCTTCTGTCAAGATCCTGCCTGAACCGCTATGGATAGGGGAGCCACATAGTCTCCAGTCTCCGTAAGCAGAGATGTCTGTGTCACTGCATCCATCCCCCAGGGAGCAGCACAGGCAGCAGGGGAAGGAGGCCGACCGGAAGGTGATTTCTGTGCCGCATGGGGCCACGTCCCTCCCATTACACAGGCTCTCCTGACTGGGGAGGATATGTTCCAGGACCCCCATGGATGCCTGAAACCTCCACTAGCAGAAAACCCTCTGTGTCCCATCCTTTTTCCCACATACACATCCCTGTCATAAAGTTTTAATTTGTAAATTAGGCATGGTAAGAAATAATGATAGAGTAATAATGAAAATACAGTTGAGCATCATTTACAACTCGTGAATTGCTTATTGCTGCAATTTTTCATTTAACATTTCCAGACTGTGATTGAATATAGCAGCTAAAACCTCAGCGAAGGGAGGGCTGCTCTATTACTGCCAGCATCAGCAGAGCCTCATGCTGGGCGATGGTCTTTCCTGCGGGGACACTGGCCGGCTTGGGCACATCTGTGTTTTGCCCTACGCTGAGTCTCAGCAGGCCCTTGGGAGCTGGTGGGGCAGGCCGGGGGGGGGGGGGCTGCCTGTTCATCTCTGTCTTGGGTATCTCTGCCTCCTGCTGTGGCAAAGCCAAGTTGCTCCCCACCCAATACCCCTCAGGGAGGAGGAAGGAACTCTGGTGCAGAATGTGAAGACAGATATGACCAAGTCTCCCTTACCCCGTGCAACAGGAGAGTAAATAGGTTTGCACTGGAAATAGGGCTTTTGTGTATTTCCAGGAAATTCACCTAAAAAGGAAGTCACCTAAAAAGGTGACCGACCCTGTGTTTAAGCCTCTGGAAGTAGCAAAACCGGTTCTCTGCATGCCCGTCCTTACCTTTCACCTTTCTGCCTTCACTTAACCTCTTGCAGCTGATGTGATCAGCTTTTCCAGAACATGGATGCTTTGGGAGCCTCAGTGAACAACTGATATGTTTCTCCTTCACATCCTCCCTTGGTTTCAGTGGGCTCAAACCAGGCAGCACACCAAGGAATGAGAGCCCTCTTTCCCCATGGTATTTTAACATCACATATGTTCTGTGTATCTGTTGATGTGCTGTATCTGTATCTGTGCCTCATACATAAAAACCACACATTTTTATCCCCCCAAGAAACCAATTCTCACCTTCTTATAAGCAATCTCTCTCCATTGAGACAGAAACTTCTTGAGTTTTAGGGGGAAATAGGATAGATAGAGCATTCATTTTCTTTCAACCAATCAGTGTTCCGTTGGTTTTGAATTTGACATCAGAAGTGATGAATGTTTCTAGTTCAAACTCATGAACACTTTATTTGCTTGCAAGGAATTCTTTTCATTTCACAATCTGTAAGTTTTATTCTTCCATTATTACTTCTGCAGAGAAGCAGGTACACAGGCAAGTTAGAAAGACAGCACGAATCAGCAGGTCTCTCAGAGCCTCAGATTTTGACCTTGGTGGTCAAGGCAGAAGCAACTCCAAATCCTTGAGTCCACACTAGGGTCTCTGAATTATCCCACATCCCACATTTACTCCTGAAAGCATTTGGATCTCTTAAATCTGCTAATTCATAGTTCAGTGTTTATGGCTATTTAGTCTAATGAAACACAGCAAGTTGAAAGTCCCCCAACCGTAAAAGAAAAATATGAGTATGCTTTTTATTGGACAAAACATTTCATAGGCACTTGCTGCTTTCCAAAGGCTAATCTCCCTGCTGGTGGAGGATGGCAAATGTTTCTACTTTCACAGGCTCTGTGAGGGTTTTGCTCAATTTTTCTTTCTATCAAGGAGGGATGACTAGTCCATGATTGGACAACTAGCCTATGGCAGAGTTCAGCCCCAAGCCCGGATTTCTTCACACTAGTGAAGTGGAAATAGATTTGCTGAGGATCAAGATGAGAGCTGAAGTGTAACGAATATATCCTGATGAAAACTCCAAAGGCGAACGTTAAACTGCAGAAATGAATGTAATGGAGACAGAGAATGTAGGTGGTAAGAACGTATAAAATAAAAAGTGATGACTGGAGGTGGAGAAATTAGGAGAGGATTCCTCCTGAGGGTGCATTTTGGCTCAGTCTTGAAAAAGATGCTGCACATATATTAAGAAATCCTGATAGCCTTCCCCTGGAATACATGAGAATCACAGATGAGGGGGGACACAGGTCTAAAATGCAGCTGCAATAAAAGTTACTTACTTATGCAAATAAGAGACAACCTTCCCCAGCAGCCCTGCAAATATGACTTCGTCTGTCAGCGTGCTGGTTATTACTTCTCATGACTATTGCCACTGTCATTTTATAGTTTGGCTGCAGATACAAGCAAGGGACTGAATTTATGATTTTTTGGTATGTTCAGGAAACTTATTCCTTTACTTTGAGTACAGATCATTAGCAATAAGGGACATCATGGGATTTTATACTAACGTATAATTTTTTGAGCTTTAAAACATGAGCTAAAACTTGCCGGTGCTGTGATATGGATACAGCTTGCATAGAAAGGTATGGCTAATTTAAATAAATGTACCCTTTAGGCATTCCACTTTTCGGGCCACACATTTTTAGCTCTTCATTAGGTCCCTGCAGGGGCCACCTACTGCTTCTGCTTCTGTCTTTAGATTGTGACCCTCTTCTATACTGCAATTTTTTCTTTACCCTCTGCTAGAGAAATGTTTCAAAAACACAGGTTAATTCCATTAAAATAAAAAAAAAACCTTTATGGCATAAAGCCAGCCACATGCTGATAAGTGTTTAACAACCCACTCTCTGAAAGAGGGAGGGAGCCCTGATTGATGGCGTTTGCCAATTTCCATGGTGTAAATTTTGCCACCCTGACCTGTCTCACGTTACAGTTCACATGTTCTTGTGCACTGGCCCTGGTTGGCTCCAGTTTGGCACCACAAGCCCTGATTCCTTACTGGGATTAATTGTCCACCACAAATTCCCAACTTGGCCATGGAGCACACAGTATGCTAGCTCCTGTCTTCACCTCCTCCGGCTCCCTTCTAACAATATGCTACTGCTGACCTAGGCTTCAGCCTTTTACAAGTGTCTACCCAGCATCGTCCATCCGGCACATCCTTGTGGTCTATTTTTATTTATTCCAAAAGCATACACTCACTAAGTAACAAAGATAGTATTAATGGCTGCCCTTTCATGAGCCCACTCTGTGCCCACATTATCCCCTACCATGTAAGGCTTCAATGTTTTTAGTTCATCCCGGAGGAATGTGAGGCTCGGCGTGCTTCTGTTACTTGTTTGGACTCCCATAGCTGCCGAGTGGCCGGGGCAGGAACTCAGGTGCCATGACTTGGAGCTGAGCCTGGACTGAGCGTCTGAGAGGCAGGAGACACGTCCTTTGCCTGCAGAGTGCTTGGAACATGGCAGAGAGTCGAACTGCTGAAAATGAGAGCATTCTGCTCAGCACTCCTAGAGGTCACGATCATAGCTGGGCAGAGTTGGCACATACCTGCAATCCCAGTACTCTGAGAGGCTGAGGGAGGGGGACTACAAGTTCCAGACCAGCCTGGGCAATTTAGCAACTTAGGGAGACCCTGTCTCAAAATAAAAAAGAGAACTGAAGATGTTGATCACTGAGGAGGCTTTGAATTCATCTCCTGGTACAAAAAAAAAATCATTTATATGCAGATAATGATAAAGTAAGACTTGCAGAAAATATGAGTTAGGACCAACCTGAAAGGTGGAGGCATTTGAGTCCATTCTTACATCAATTCTTTGAGTGGCTCCAAAGTACTTATTTCTCAAGAAATGGATCTGGGATGGCCATAGCAATCTTAGGATTCCTCTGGGCTCAATTGCAATAGGCCAATTGAAAGTGAACAAGGCATTCTACCTCTATAGTAGGAGACCACAAGAAGGAGACATGCAGCCCTCCTGGACCCTGTGCATTGTGATCACGGAGCCCTCAGGCTAACAAAAATGTGCAGTACAGTCCCCAGCCAGACCCACAGCTCATGGTGCTCGATGCTCACAGGGAAGGAACTGCTACCTAAGTCACGTGTCCCAGACCAAAATGAAAATGCAGACCCTTGTTCCAAAAGTATTATAGAATTTTCAGACAGCAGCAGCAAGACTGGGGTCTTCCAAGCCTGAGACCCTGTGTGACTGCATGGGTCTCCTGCCCATACCCATTCCAGCCCACAGGCGTCGCTGGTGAACGCAAGGCCGACCAGACCAGCCCTGGTGCTCGGGAAAGTGTGCATTAGAGGAGATACTCTGCCTGAGTGTTTGTTATTTACTTTATTTCAGGGTCCAGCTTGCTTCATGGGCAGTTGTCCAAGTCAGTCCCATTAAGGCAGCCTGGCGCTGCCTGCCTCCGGCTCCCTGTACAGCTGCAGGGTAGACGCTTCCCACAGCTCTGGGGAGAGATGCTGATTTGTGATTTGTGTTTTGTTCCTAATAGAAAATAATCACCCAGTGTGTGGATCACCCATGGAGCTATGGCTCTGCAAACTTCCTGCAAGAAAGCCGGCCTGATAACCGTCCTTTTGTGGAGTACTCAGGCCCTGCATGCTCTGAGGTGGGGAGGAAAGGTGTGCAAGGAGAGCAAGAGGAGGCCAGGGCCTTTGAAATGCATTGTAAAGATGACGATGGCATACTGAGCACAGTGGTGCACACTCATAATCCCAGCTACTCAGGAGGCTGAAGAAGGAGGGTCACAAGTTTGAAGCCAGCCTGTGCAACTTTGTTTTTAAGGATTTTCTCCACCTGCATTGTAGACACCTTTGGTGACTATATTCTTATGCTCAAATAGAGCATCCTGGCAGAGCTCCTAAGGAGCTCCAAGGCAAAGTTCCTAAGGAGTCAAGCCTTAGGCCCCAAGAAAGCGAAAACAGTTTTGCCTGTTGGTCGACAGCCACACAGTACTGAGAGTTGACAACCCTGGACTTCCTATGCTTTGCTGAACTGCTTGCTGACACTGTCTCCTCCTGAAGCGTATCTGTTTCCCTAGGTGGGAACCATCTCTGCCCAGGCCTGGTCTCCCTGTGTTCAGCAAGGAAGTATCTATGGATTGTTGGCTGTGTGCTGGACAGTGTTCTGGGGCTGGAGATGCAGCAGCCAATGAGGCCAAGACTGGACTTTTACATTCACTGCTAGTGGTGGTTGAAGACCACCCACCGAGAAACACATGAATCGGCAATATAATCAGGAAGCCATGAGTGTTACAGTGAAGGCAGACCAGGCTGAGAGGAGAGAGGGACATGCGGCTGGCAGGTCCACTGACACTGGTCAGAGGGATCAGATGGTTACTCTGAGCAGCAGAGGAAGGGTGACCAGGCAGGGAACTGTAGGGGTCCTTCTCTGGAAGCATGTGGTCCTAGGGAGTTTGGGGATGCAGTGGGAACAAGGTTGTGTATAACAGGGAGAGTGAGAAGGGCAGTGGGGTGCAGACAGGCCAAGCTGAAGAGAGCCAGAGGACTTTATTCTCCTCGTACCCAGAAGCCATGCAGGGCTTTCCGTGGGAATGTGGCAGTATTGGACATGAGGTCGAGAACACTCACTGCACTGGGCTTCTGGGCAAGAGCAGCATTCCAGTTAGTGGCATGGCCAGCTGTGGTGGCGGAACCTCTAATAAGTGAACTCCATTTTGCCCTGAAATTATATGCTGTGGGCACAACCAAATGGGTTTCCACAAAAGGCTGTATTTAAATGAGCTCTTTACATAATGGCTTTTTGCAGGTTGCCAGCTTTAAAACCAACTTTTGTACCTGTTTCTATAGCTTGTTCCCTGGGTCATAAATCAGTTTGTCACTGTCACATTGTCCTCAGGTGAGGATCACCCTTCAGCTTGTTTGACCTTGTCAGGAAGTACATGGATTCAGTCCAGAGTCTGGGAGACTGTTTCTTCTTCCCAAGCCCTGGCTGATTGCCTTTCCTATGTGGAGGAGCTTTCTTTTTTAAATTCCGTGTATTCCTCAGCCAAATAGCTGAAGTCTGGATACTGGCACTTCTCTCCAACTCCCCTTTTGTCCAAAAGCTTAGGGAACTTGTTTGCATCCAGACCAGCACAGGGAATACTAAGCCTTTATCCTCAACAGAAACTGTGAAGCTGGGATGACAAGGATGGAACAAAATCCATTTTTAAAAGATGACCCAGTGTGTATTTTTCCAGACTTTCCTGCCTTGTCTGAAAGCTGATTCCTTCCAGCTGATATGAATGACATTTTCTTGTTATGTGGTAGGACAGCCATTTGTCTGAAGTGGCTTTGGAGACATGACATGGGAGAACATGGTCCACAAACCTCACTGGCCCAGGCTTTCCTTAGGTGATCTTGATGCAGATTAACTGGTGTAAGTAACACTTACCAATAGCTTGCAGTGAAAATAAGAAGGTTTCATGGGTTCCAGAGTAAAAAAATTGTTAAGCTTCCTCAACGTTTCTGCAAGCTGTTCATCAAATATAATTTATGCCATTTCAAAGCTTCCAGAAGATGGACTAACAGGGATAGGATGCTCAGATGTTAAAGGGGTGATTTAGCTAAACCCCCACATGATACAGCAAAGAAACCAAGGCTTGCAGACATGTTGGGACCTGGCTGAGGTGAAAAGGCTGGCCAGTGCTCCAGTGGGACAAGACTTTGCCACCCGTCCCTCTCCCCTCGCATGCTGCTATTCCAGATTGGCGGCCAACAGAGCCCGACGTCCGGAATGGGGCCCTGCTGCAGCCTCCCATGCTCTATCCCAGGGAAAGGAACTTTATTTCCTCTGATCACCTATACAAATGGCAAAAAAATAACTATTAAGATCTCAAAACCATTTCCAGAATCAACTCTGCCTGAAAAATATATATAAATTTCACAGTGTTGGTACACTGCCTCAGCAAAATCTACTTTGCAAGGAAATAGGAAATTTATTTGCAAAGTACGAGACTGAACAGAGCCAGGTCTTGCTTTTTTCTTTCTTTCTTTTCTTTTTTATTTTTTTTTTAAATAGATAGTTGTTGCTTGGATGGCCTTTGGGCCGCCCTGCAGGCTGGGACCTCTGTGTGGGCTTTCTGGAGCAGCTGGGTTTGAAAGTGTCTGGATGGATGAGCTGAGTCTTTCTTCAGAACTTGGCCCTCTGAGCACCCTTTTCCTCCTTGAGTGAGAGGTAGCAGAGTTGGAGAGCCAGGGCAAGACCGGGAGTCCCCTGGGAACTTCATTTTATTCCCCAAGGAGTCCTGTTTGTGGGCTGTGCCAGAGCAGCTGAATTCCAAACTGTTCTCTATCCTTTCTCTCAACTTCCTGAGCCCTGTGCTGGCTCCCTGCCCAGTCCTGCATGCAGGGCCAAGGCCTGGGCTTCTTGTTGGCACTGATATGGGTCCAGACACGTAGGTGGCTTTTCCATGGCACTGTCCAAAAACTTGTTCTCCTGGTACGTTTTTGATTGATTGTGTGTGTTTGTGTCTGTGTGCTGTGTGGTTCATGCCTACACCCTAGAAACATTCCAGCCAGAGGTGCCAAAGCCACAATTCACAAGGCCCTGCTCAGAGGCTGGTGAGGTTGCCGTGTTCCTGTCTGTAAGGATCGGGTGCATCTCTCTTCCACACAGGCATGTGGCAGTTTCTCAGGACTGGGCGGGGCTCCATATGGGATGCTATTCTCATGAGTTTGTGAGTACTCTGTTTTATGCACCAGTCTGGTCGTGCTTTCCTTTTTTTTTTTTTTTTTTTTTTTTGGTACCGAGGATTGAACTCAGGACCTTGTGCTTGCAAGGCAGGCGGCAGAACCACTGAGCTAAATCCCTGGCTGATCGTGCTTTCTTTGCAGGTCATAAAGAAGGAAACTGGATTTTGGAGAGACTTTGGATTTGGGATGACCTGTCAGTATCGCTCAGACTTCATCAACATAGGTGAGACACAGCTGCGTCTCTACTGCCACCTGGAGGCTGCTCTGCACACAGCCCTTGAGAGAATCCCCCAGGTTTCCCAGGAGTTGGAGGTCAAGGTGGAGCCATTACCTTTAAAAATGTATTTCTCGCGTCACTGCTGCAGGCTAGATGAGAGGGGCCTTGGGAGCCTACAGCATTTTGGTCCCTGTAGTCTCCACTAGCATGGAGTAATTTCCCTGTGCTGTACAAACGCAGCTTTGGGGTTGGTCCTCAGGCATGTCGGGCTCTAGTGTGGGTCCTGGCTGGGAGCCTCCTATGCAGACTGACTCAGTCTCTTGGAAGGTGCGGAAAGTTATAGATATCACCAAGCCCAGCCTGAGTGTGCATTTGTGTCCTTATGTACATGCATGCATTCATGCGTGTACACACACACCCGTAGGTTTCCAGAGTGCAGAGCAAAAAGGCAGGATTCAGCTAAACAGACCAAGGCTCCCAAAGGTAGAGGGACCACCCCAGGCCTCACAGCAAGCGAGAAACATGGGATGAGGACAGCGGGTCCCCCTGGAAATACCTCACTGCTTCCCCTTAGCAGTTTTATGCACGCGCCTCTGAAGAGAACAGAATGGGGTCCCATACCACTGTAGTAAGAAATAATCTGCTGAGAACCTCAACGGAGGGTTTGATGGCCAGGGAGGCCCTGTCCACAAGGCACTGGAGTGCTCCTTCCCAGGGCCCCAGGAACTGCATTCTGCTCTCTCTCTCAGTATCCCACCTTTGCTTCGGGCTCAAGGCCAAGAAGTTTCTAAGCTTCTTGTTTTAAAATCAGGGAGTAGGAGCAGCCTCAGGTTTGGCTGTTTTGTTTTGTTTTGTTTTGTTTTTTGCTCTTTTTTCCCAGTAATGACATGAACTAAAGGTTAAATAGAAGGGCTGAGTGTGTGGCTTGGTGCTAGAGTCCTTGCCTAGCAGGGGTGAGGCTCTTGGAGAGAGTGAGGAGAGGGAGAAACGGAGGGAGGAGAAAGGGAGGAAGAAGGGAAGAGAAAGAAAAGGAAGGGAAAAGATAGGACAGGGTGGTATATACTGTACCTATAATCTCAGCTACTAGGGAGGTGAGGCAAGAGGACCACAGGGGGAAAGATCACAGATGGAAAGAGGGAGAGGGAAGTATGGGAGGGATGAATGGAAGGAGGGAGGGAGAAAGAAAAAGAGAGGGCAGAGGGGGATAAAACAACCTTTAGCGGCCAGGGATTTCTCCCCTGGTACAAAACAACAACAACAACAACAACAACAAAACACTTTAGTTTAAGTCCCACAAGAGGCACCAGACCACTGGTGGCTGCTCTAAGGATACCCAACAACTGACCACGGGTGTTCCTCGGTGCCTCTAAATATTCCTAAGTCACTATGTCCATTCAGAGTCCCCAAAATGATATTTTAAAACATTTTCCACTCTTTGTAAAGAGATGATCCTGCGAGGATGCTTATCAAATTTGGATTCATCCTGATATGTGTATCATATTGGATTCTCCTAAAGATGAATGTCACTGTGCCCCAAATGGCAGGGCAAGGCAGGCTGGGAAGGGGCCCGTCCTCTGACCTCAGAGCTCTGTGTCCTGGAAGAGCCCATCTTCACAGTCTTGTACTTATCGGCAAGTGGGTCTTGTGTTTAAAAAGCTGTAATAACAGTAACAGGAATAAATTGCCTACAGTCATCCAAGCACTAGCCTTATATAACTACCTTACTGGGTTATGATACTTCACTTAGAGATTTAAAAAAAGATAACTAAAATTTGAGCGGTTAAGTGGCAGCTTCTAAAAGGACTAAGACACAAATCCTGGCCCAGTGACTCGGAATTGGTCCCTTTTCTCTGCCTGCCTCCTGAGACACCACGTCAGTCATCAGGCCAGTAACTGGGGACTCTTTGGTTGGTTGTAGTTTCCGGTGCCTGAGCCTTGCTCCCCAGTTGTAGGCACAGCCGTGATCAGATCAGTGTGGCTGGGGGTGTGCAGGGAATGAAAGATCTGCAGGAGAACATCTGAGGAGCGATGCCAAAAGTCACTTTGCTGTTTCCTGCAAGACCTGAATACATCTCCTAGGGGAGAAAGGAACAACAATAAAAAGGCTGTTGGTTCTGTATGGGACCTGGTGGGCTTTCGGTGAGAGAAGGATGCCCCAGTTTACAAAGGTGAGACTTCGGCAGACGATGACAGACTTTGCAAAGGAATTCATTAGTTTCTTTCCTAAAACATCCAAACCAACACTGAGGCCAAACCTCTTAACGTGACTCACTTTACCATCATGCAGCCTCTCGGGGTCATTGCCATGTGTGAAAAGAAGAGTTCTTTTGGGGGGCATGATTTTTTCTGATCTGAAATCTCCTTTCATTCCTACACCCTTGAAGCCCCTCCGTATTCTGCTTGCAGTGGCAGGAGGAAGCCACATCCAGACAGAAACCCAAGAATTCGCACTGGGTGCTGCTGAAGCTCTTAGCTCTGGGTCAGGGCCATCTGTTATTATTGCCCCCAGCTCTTTTGAGTGAGCAAATGCTTAGAATTCTGTCCATGGTCTTGTTATCTCCAGAAATCTGTGCTGTCCACTGGGAAAGTCAAGTCTGATGGGCATTGCCGGGGTCCCTTGACCTGTTGGCAGCTCAGTAACTTGGCGGAGTGATAAAGCAATCCCTGCCCAATGGCTCTTCATGGAAAGTTCTGTACCTGTGCAGCGCAGAGAAGCCCAGATAGATAAGATATGCATGTAGGTGCTATTAAACGGTGCGTTCTCTCCTGACAGGTGGATTTGATTTGGATATCAAAGGCTGGGGTGGAGAGGACGTGCACCTGTATCGCAAGTATCTCCATAGCAACCTCATAGTGGTGCGGACGCCCGTTCGGGGACTCTTCCACCTCTGGCATGAGAAGCGCTGTGTGGACGAGCTGACCCCTGAGCAGTACAAGATGTGCATGCAGTCCAAGGCCATGAACGAGGCATCCCATGGGCAACTTGGGATGCTGGTCTTCCGGCACGAGATAGAGGCTCACCTGCGCAAACAGAAACAGAAGACCAGCAGCAAGAAAACATGAACTTCTAGGGGCTGGATTCAGAGAGACACTTTTTTTCCTTTTGCAATTACCAAAAAATGGCTGCAACAAGGAAAAGACCGCCATAAAGGGCGCAAAGAGAATCTGACTGATTAGTAAGAGATGAGAGGAGAGAGCCTTCCATTTTTCTCCATTTTTATGCAAGAGGAATTAAAATCTCCACTGTGCCTGCAAACACAGCCCAAATGCACCCGAGAAGTGTCTGACAAAGGCAGAATGATTGGGAGATGATAAGCCTGGTGGTGTGGAGGTTTTGATTGTGTTTACAACAAAATGAGATCTCTTGTTTCCTATGCTTATTGAAATATTCATGAATTAAGACTAGTTTTGTAAAGAGTTCATTAGCATGAAAGGCAGCACATTTCTCCTCATATGAATGACTCCTCTATCAGTGAGGCTTCAATGGTAGGAATGTTGAAGTCTCGGAAGGCAGCAGAGGAAACCAAGTCAAATGTGGTGATCCACTCTCATAAGCCTCATGAAGACCATAGGCAGTCAGATGGACCAGATGGAGCAGTAACCATAAATACTGTGTCATTTTTCCCCACGATTAACCAAAAATCATCTGCTTATCTTTCGAGTCATCTTTTTAACCATCTCCATTTGTTTATTTAAAAATGCACTTTTTTTTTGCTTGTGACTGCTTATTTAATTATCAATTTGCAAGCCTTACTAAGAGAGCACAAGTTAGCATATATATGTTTATGTTTTTTAAGAAGATATTTTTAGATGCCTCGTGAGAACTTTCAGTTCAGAATATCAGATTGGAAGTACATTCCAGGACTGGCCAAATGTGCATACTGCGCAGCCCTGAAGGCCTTGAGACCAAGGGGAAGCCCGGCTGGGCCACTGAGAAAGAGGTGTGTAGATATTTTATCTGAAGATAAAATGGGCAGGAAGAGGAACAGCTGAACACTGGAGGAAAAGGCGAAGACACTTTCACATTACCGGAAAGGAAATGCATTCAGACTGACAATAACTTGATATATTTAAAAGTCACTTTCTTACCCGTTGAAATAAACCAAAGTTATGAACCAAACAATCTCTTTTCAAAGCAGGGTGCTTTTCCTGGCTTCTGGCTTCCATTAGAAGAAAAGCAGGAGAAAAAAACTCAATCTACTTTCCAGAGTCCAGTGAGATGGAAGCTTTTGCTACATGTTCACTCACCCCGGGCTAGGTGGAAATAACTCAATTATTTTTAAAATTAAGCAGTTCTACTCAGTCATCAAGAGGCTTCTGAATATTGCATTTTATTACAGTTTCAAAGTGTTTTTTTAAAAATAAGTACAGTCAACATTGAGTGGTTTCTACATCCATGTGAGGA
This sequence comes from Fukomys damarensis, assembly GCF_012274545.1. Taxonomy (NCBI): domain Eukaryota; kingdom Metazoa; phylum Chordata; class Mammalia; order Rodentia; family Bathyergidae; genus Fukomys; species Fukomys damarensis. The sequence goes on along the minus strand of NW_022900930.1, from coordinate 40,722,979 downwards.
TTATTTATTTATTAGCCAGCACCAGACGCATGAGCTAATTATCTCTGATTCCTTTCCTTCTGTTTGCCTACAGTAAACTCATTGTTTAAAAGCTTCAAGAGCATTCAAACTGTTGGTATAAGAAAAGGCATTGTATTGATTTGTACTGGTACTTCATAAAACTTAATTAAAACACAAGACATATATGGAAGGTGGTATTGCAGAGCTAATAAAATATGATTTGTGGATTTGATTTCTTCTTGGAATAATAACGCTATGTCTTCAGTTTTTGGAAAGCATTTTTATGAGCAGATCAGAACTTCTCAAGGTAATTCTTTGCTGGGTGTGATTGCTGGGTTTGTGCTAGGCATGTAGGACAGGTAAAGTATTTCTACCTGGCCTCTAGCCCATAGATGCCGGAAATGTCTCCTACAAAGTTCTTTCTACAAAGTTCTTCCTTTCTCTTTCTTTTTATCTTTCTTTCTTTATGTTTGCAGTACATAATGTTTACATTCCTTGTGGGGAGTGGGTGTGTGTACAAAACACATCTTAATGCTTTTTTTCCTCCCCTTTCCCTCCTTTCCCCTCCTCACCTCCCTCCATCTGTTGATTCCCTTCCCATTTGGGAGAGATATTATCTTTCTGTACTTTTCTTTATATTCATATTTTGGGTTTCTCGTGTATGAGAAATCATACAATACAGTGGACCCTTGCGTTATGACCAGTTTGACATACAAACAACTCTGGTTATGACCAGAATTTTAGTTTTAACTTGAGTTTTGGGTCTTGAATTATGACTCAAGTGCAGTATTGAGTTATGACCTGAATGCCGGCTGCTTGTGCTTCCAGATGGTCTCATATACAAACTTGATCCTTAAAGAGTTCTGGAAGGAACAGTGCAGCATCCTTTCCTGTGTGGGGTTAATTGAGAAATCCTGGGCCAGGGTCTCTCTAAGGACACTGAGATCTACCGAGACTTTGAAGGCTGGGTAGAAGAGCTTGAGCTTTCAGTTGACCAACTTGAGTTACAAACAGCCTCTGAGACAGAACTGAGTTCATAAATTAAGGGTCCACTGTATTTAAGCTTGTGCTTCTGATTTATTTCACTTAACACTGTGGTCTCAAAATGTAACCATTTTCCTACTTGTGACTCAAGTTTGACTTTCGTTATGGAAATTAGTACTTTCATCGTGTATAAATACATTTTTCTCATCCATTCATCTGTTGAAGGACATACAGGCTGCTTCCAAGATTTAGCTGTTATGAATTGCGCTGCTATAAATAGAGGTATGTGTATATCACTGAAATCCAATGTCTTTAACACTTTCGGACACCTAGACGGGAAGAGCTGCCTCCAGTCCCTGTCACATATCCCCTAGGAATCAATACCAGGCAAGAGGAAGAAGACCACAATGAAAAGCCTGAACTGCTTGGCCTTTTGAATTACAGGGAGTTGAGATGTGCTTTGCAAGCCTCCTTTCCACTCTGTACTTAATATTTTCTTATACTGTGGTAATCCTAGAGGCTTCAGGACACTGTCTGGCTTGTCCCAGCAGTGATCTGGGTGGATTTGTGACTGATCAGGGTCAGGAGGATGCATTTCCAACAGGCCTGGTAGCAGTGATCAAATATATACACCACAGAATTGGGCAGGTCTAAGAGTTTCTCACAGCCGTGGTGCTGGGCTGCACTATGCAGACTAGTCTGCCCTTTGTGCTTGTTTATGTTGCATGGCACAGAAGGCCAGGACAGTGGATAAAAAGTAAGCTTTAAAAACTACTGAGAGTGGCTGAAGAGGTAAATAGCCTACTCAATTCTTTATTTCTTTTTAAAGCTTATCCAGGTAAAGCAGCCTTATGGAAGGACAGAGGCTCTTGGAAAATACAGTCGAGTGATCTGTCTCCATGCTCTGCCTGAGGCATAAGTAAAAGAAAAAGCCCGACTGATGCATAAATAGGATGCTGAAAGTTAAACTCACACAGCAAAGGAGAGCAGTAATGAAGTTGGTTTGAAGGACCTGGCACATTGTGTCTTGCACAGGAAGGATGCTGCCAGGACACGCTGAGGATTGGACAGGGTGAAGCCCTTTTCCTACTCTGCACACCCATGCTCTATCTCTCTCCCATCAGCTTCCTGTTAACCAGGTATCTTTCTGAGCTGTGGTCTAGAATCTCCCCCACTGGTACTGATGCAGCTGTATCAGAGCCAATTAGTGTCTTTTCCAGCTTCTTTCCAAAGACAGGTTGGCATATTGAAATAAGCCACAGTAGCATTTACACCATGCATATTGGCATTTGAGAAATGCTACTAATCAAGCCTTGCTACCCTCCACCCCATACCTTTTCCCCCAACTGATTGTTAATTATTCACCAACACCACTGCCTCCAACTGAGGAACCTGGCCTCCTTTTGCTGTTTTGCCTCCAGTTTTCTACCTTCCAGCCCCTCTTGATAGTGATAAATGTGCTTGCCTCTTTCCACACATCAGTAATGAGAGAATCTGACCTACAGAAATAATTACGCAGAACCTGCTCTACTAATTTGTTTTCAAGAAAAGTCATCCGTTATCTAGTTTTATCTAATCTTCCCAGAATTCAGTACAGTGAGTGATTCATATCATGGCTTTTCCAGCTAGAAAAGCAGGATTTAAGTTCCAATATTTGTTTCTTTGTGATTTTTTTTTGTGTACTTGACCTTTGTACAGACTCTAAACCACTAAGTTGCCTTAGCTGGGTTCCAACTTGCGATACTCCTGTCTTTGTGCTGGGATTACAGGTGCATGTGCCACCATGCCCTGCTATAAATTTTATTTCTTTGTTTACATATTATTTCATTTCTTTTGTGGTATTGGAAATTGAACTCAGGCCTCATGTATTCCAGGCAAATGCTCTACCAATGAGCTACATCTGCAGTCCATTTTTTTTTTTTTTTAAGACACGGTCTTGCTGTATAGCCTAGGCTGAATTTGAACTTGGAATCTTCTTGCCTCAGGCTCCTGAGTGCTGAGATTTAAGGAATATGCACCATGCCACTCCTCAAATTCTAGTTCTTTCAGGTGAAACCTATATGATCTTAAATGAGCCACTTACTATCTCTGTACCTCCGTTTTTTCAGTCAGGGTAATGAATAATGAATGCAATCACATCTACATCGTAGGATTGTTGTGAAGGTTAAATGAGTCAATATTGGTAACGTATTCAGGAAGTGTCACACACAGCAGACGCATAACAGTTGTGTATGTCCAGTCAGTATTTAGCACACAGCTCCTCATTTATGACTCTACCTGGCAAGTGTTGAGCTCAGTATGTCCAGCACTTCCTGGATGAAATCAGCACCACTACAGACTGACCATGCATTAGAGATTGTTTTTGTCATTCTGAAAACTCTATCTGCACCACAGAGAAGAGTACTAGGAGTGTAAAATGTAATGATAATTTCTACCTTAAATTCTGTGCTCAATAATTTGGAGTTGATGATTCCCCTAGGTTGAAGTAAGGACATTTTTGAAGTAAGGAATATAGCCAAGAAACATGTTCATAACACCAAGCTTACAAGGTAAGTACTATCATTACTTCCATTTTTCAGGTGCAGAAAATTGAAGCTTGGAAATGTTAAAAGATTTGTAAGGAGGCTCAACCAGAATCAAGTGAGCACTGTGTGGTGTGATCTTTCTATCCCTTGGCCATGTCCAGGTGGAGAAAAGAGCTCTGGCCTTGGAGAGTCCAGAGTCTGCTCTCTTTGTGCTTTGGTCTCCTACCATTTTTCTGCCCCTATATCTCCAGCCCCACCTGAGACAGCCAAGGAAGGCATGAGAATGTGTTAACACAGTGATCCAGGAACAGCTCTCATGCAGAATTCCAAGATATGACATTTAAAAACCATATTGAGTAGGAGGGAAGAGCAGGTGGGACTACGTGTGTGTGTGTGTGTGTGTGTGTGCGTGTTTTAAAAGAGAACCTGATACTGTTTCTGAGAGCTGCTTCTCAGTGGGATGGGTGTGTTTTTCTCACAACACACATCAGCTACTTGGCAGCTTTGAGTGATCCATATTCTGATTAACTTTATATTTTAATTCAAAGCTATTTCTCCCAGCAGGCCCAGGGCTTTGCTGTTGCTGCCAAAAATTGTGGGGACTGTGCCAGTTGGTTAGGGGGTTTGGGCGGTGGTTTTTTCCAACACACAGAATATGTTCTTTCCTGTCAGCAGAGGTGCCTTTCAGAAGTTCTCTGCATTGCTGAGGCTCCAAACAACATGCTCTGTGGAGTAGCAGCCCTGGGTCCCCTGGGCTGCATCTGGCTTTTTGGCAGCTCTAATAAGAGTGGACCAGAGACTGGAGGTGGGTAGGTCTGGTGTGGAGAAGGTCACAGCCTGCGAGGGCAGATGTCACTCTGGGGAGAAAAGTGGTCTATGCACCTTTTTCCACAGTCACCTGAGAGTCAGGGATGGTCAGGCCACCTATTGCAACCTCTGCCCAGAACTCACCAAATGTCCCTCAACCTGGTATGGGTTGTTTAGTGATGTGAATTTGTTTCTCTTCCTCAGCAGCTGGACAGTCCAACACTGTAGGCTGGACTACAGTAAGTAGAGTGTGGGCAGCTCTCACCCTCCATCCTGACCTTGTAGCATCTAACCCCACTGTCAAACTGGTGTTTCAAAACAGTAAGGGACATTACCTGGCATGCTATGGCTTTGAAACCCATTTGAGAAAAATTTGAAAGGGCTGGAGATTTAACTTAGTGGTTCTGCTGTAAGCGTCACAAGCACAAGGTCCTGAGTTCGATCCCTGATACCCGCCCCCACAAAAAAAAAAGAATTTTAAAAATCAAAAGAATAGAAAAACCCTCAAAATCAAGCAAAGGTTGAGGGAAATTTTTATTTAACAACCTCTTCTTTCTTCCAGTTCCTAATCTTAAACGGAGCCATGTAAAAATTAGATCAATGCTGTGTGGGGCTGTCAGAAATAGGAGTGGCCTAGTTGAGAAGCATTTGCTAGGGCTCTGCCACACCACTAAAACAGTTTCCCTCCAGCAAAGGAGAGGGTATTAACCACTGTATTTGGTTCCTGGGGCACAGTGCTGTGGGGAGTCTTGACACAATTGATGAAAAGACTTCATAAAAGGCATCCTGTTAGCTGAAGAAAACCCAAAGGTTACTTAGATGGACAAAGGCAGTGGGGCCTCACCCCCACTAGCCATCAGGCTTAGCCTGGCCCCATGTAACCTGTTGGGGAAATAGGCAGAGTAAGTCCCAAAGAAATAAGTTTTCTCTTCTAAAAGGTAGGCAGACATTTGGGGATTTGTGATCAGTAATCCATGAGCAACTGTAGTAACCTGGGTGTTGTCAATCATTTTCCCCTTAAAAATCTGCCTAGAGGGCTGAAGATGTAGCTCAGTAGTGCTGCCACCTGCCTCACAAGCCCAAGATCCCAAGTTCAATCCCCAGTATCCAAAAAAAGGGGGGAGGGATAAAGAAAAAAAAATCTTAACAGAAACTAGGAAATGGGCCACTTGGGTTCACATCCTATTGGTTATATAAACTGTCAATAAAGAGGGCCTGGCCTGCCTGGATGCTTTGTTGGCCCCACACCTGAAAACTATACCACAGTGAAGAGTACCAGGAGTGTAAAATGTAATGGATAATGGGGATGATTACTGTTCATGGAAATATTTCTCTAAGGCAGGTGCACATTTCTTTCCTAATCCTCAGAACCCAGGTGTATTTAGTAACTCCTGATTTAGGGATGAAGAAATCAAAGCTCACACAGCCTTATTAACATTTTTTCTTTCAAGATTGCACATGGCTAATGATAAAGGTAGAATCCAAATCCACACCTTTTAGGTTTTCTCTATATCCAGCTACTTAATTATCAGATAATCTTTTTATCACAGATTAAAATGAGAGTACTTTATTTAAGCTTCCTGGTAGTTTCCAGTCATGGACAGCAGTGAGAGGTAAAGATCCCTGAATAAGGAAAGAAGAGGAAGGATGGCAATTAAACAGGAGACATAATGGTAGTACTAAAATCCACTGGAGATATGAAAATACAGAATTGATATTGCAAAATAATTAATCTTTTGTGTGGAAATAAGTGACAGAGATGAGCAGTTCTCCTAAAGTACATCAGAAAGAATTAACACAAGGACTGGGGATTTAGCTCAGTGGTTCTGCCACCTGCCTTGCAAGTTCAAGGACCCAAGTTTGATCCCTGGTGTCAAAAAAAAAAAAAAAAAAAAAGGAATTAAAACGATGAGTAAGGGATATTACTCAAACAGAAAAACAGAAAGCTAAGAGAAAGGTAAGACTTGTAGCTATCCTGAGGAGGAGAAAAACACAATTATATATCTCCAAATAGATACTTCAAATAGAAGTATGACATAAAGACATGATTGTAGAAAACTTGTGTTCTAAGAAAGGCACGTACATTGGCTTAAAAGTTACCACATTACTAACAAAAATGAAAGCAAAGACGTTCCTATGGACATATACCCATGATATCCTATAAACAACATTGAGTCTTCTCTGTGCACTAAATAGCAAGAGCCCCAAGATATGAGTGTATGAAAGTGACATGTTGGGACTCTAGAGCATTAAGAAAGATACCTCTATAGAAGGGGAAATTGTAAAAATTTAAGCCAAAAGTTTTCTCTTTTTAACCCAAAAGCAGATTTCGTGTTGCATTACTATGTGCCATTACACTAAAAGGGTAGCTTAATTCCAAAGCATTAGCTTAGATAGGCAATGTTTTAAATGTAAATGCTCTGGAGATATTTTTGGTGGCCTGTCCATTCCCCATCTTCATGTTTTCTTTCTCTTGATCCTTTTTCTCCTAAACTATACCTGTGCTTTTCCACTTCCTAGAGCAAGACTGGAGCCAACTCACACATCTTGGCAAGGCCTAGCACTACTGGTGACATGAATGGACAAGCTAACTTCCCTGTGGAAATTCGTACAGCAGAATTGGACAGGATATAAGAACCAGGGGCCCTGCAGATGGCATGATTGGGAGAGAAGCTCTGGTGATACAGAAGCAGTGACCAGAAAACCTGAGATAACTGAACGAGGGAGAGTCCAGAGTCTTATTGAGGGACAGAAGAATCAACTCGGAAAAAGAGTAGCATTTGGGTACAGACCCAAAGTCTCTGAAATCTGCAGGTCAGAGTCCTTGGGGTTGAGACCTGGACAGTAACATGGGGGCAACATCCCTGACCAAGAGATTTTGGGGAGGTGTCTCAGGAAGCTGGTCTTGTAAGGCACTAGAAAGGGGACCAGGGCCAGGGTCTGGGTGTCACCTTGGACCATCACTAGGATTATACACTGAATCCTGGCCTTTTTAACCCCACTTAGTCAATTTCTGAATCCACAAACCATTCTGTTTCCCAAAGAATTTCAAGCATTATTTCTGGCCATTATATCATCAGACACTAGATACTTTACTCCTCTGAGTATCAATCATCAACAGGGAAATAGTATAGAACCCAAGTATGTTCTGTCCTGTAATATTAGTTTAGTTCAATCGGGTCATTTCCTGTTTTCTAAATCTTCCTCCAGTCATGTAGTGTAGACAGATAATACAGTCATGTGATGCTGGGATCATATGTATCTTCATAACTATGGTTATTTCATTCATTCCAGTGAGTAATACAACTTAAGACTGCAGAGTTGGACGAAAAGAAAAAAGACCACCCAGTTAAAAATGTCTTCTTTCAGAAGCAAAAGCAGTTTCCGAGAGGTAAAGAAACTTGTCCAAAATTATACAGAAAATAGTGGGAAGTGATGGAAACAGAAGGGAGTTTCTGTATAATAGTGGAATGGCAGAAACGAAAGCTAAGAGTTCTTACAAAAATCTAACAATAGAAACCATGCAAAACATTTCAAGAAACAAGTTAACCATGATGTATGTTTAAAAGCTTTATCACTGAAACACACACCAGCCTCTTCTCTGGTAACATTTTACACAGGGCATGAGTGTGCCACACAACCGATGATTCTATGAACACACAGCAGCACCATCAGAGAGACCATTTTGAAGAATGTTCATGCATGAAGCCAGACCTGTGCTATAAGTAAATCTCCATCCTCCAAAAAAAAAAAGTGATATTGAGAGGTGCAGCCACCCAGTCCCCATCCAAAGTTCTCCTCTGATTAATGTTCAACCACAAATTGCCAGAGGTTGTGAGTAGCACTGCTATGGGACATAGGATTCCTAGCTGAACAGACAGGTGTCCCAGAACTAAACAACTACTTTGTTGGAAGGGTTTTCCCATCTCCCGTGTTTAGTTCATTATGACTGTGCCGCTATGAAGGAGTCTATGAGGTGTGCAGATTCATAATTACATCAGCTACTATATTAACTTTCTGGAGCTGTGTAAAACATTACCATATACTCAGTGACTGAAATTAGACATTTTTTCTCTCTCAGTCCTGGGAGCTAGAAGACTAAAATCAAAATATCCACAAGTCCATGTCTCCTCCGAAGCTCTTGAAAGAATCTGTTCCCTGCCTCTCTCCTGGCATCTGGGGGTTGCCCCTCATCCCTGGTGTCCCTGCCCAGCAGCAGCAGCAGCAGCAGCAGCATTCCTGTCTGCCTGTGTTGTCCCATGGCCATCTTCCCCATGTGTATCTGTGTTTCTAAACCCCTCTCTCCTTGTGATGATACTAGCCATTGATTTAGGTCCTACCCTTGTCTTAAAATATATCCATCTGCAAAGACCTTATGTCCAAAGAAGGTCACACTCACATAGCGGGAGTTAGGACTTCAAGGTATCTTTTTGGGGAACACAATCCAACACTCAAGTAGTAGCCAAACAGCTGACTTGTGTTCTTGTCTATGCACCACAGACACAGCACAAGCACTGTCCCCATTCCTTAGAATGAGGAAACAAACTCAGAGATGCTTGCTCACTTTCCTACAATCCATATGTATTTTTTATATATGGGAAGCCTCTCACTCTACATTTTAAAATGTCCAATATGTATTACACTTGTGAGTTGTTTTTCTGCTTCTCATACCCACAGTGAGAGAGGTATGTTTTGAAGATTGTCACAGGGCTTCTTTGTCAGCATTCCCAAACCAAGGTGGAACTTCATATAAGCAGGACTCTGAGTTCTTTTGAGATACAAAAAGGGAATGGAAAAGTCACAGAAAAGTTCACAGAAGCTATTGGTTTTTGAAGTACACTCAGATACTCAAAGGGTTGCAGTTTCTTCTGTGTTTGTTTTATCTTATATCCATTATTAAAGTCACATCCTTCATGTTAGGTCATGGCTGAAGTCAGGACTCCTCTCTTTACTTTTGGAGTGTAGATGAAGCAGAGGTTGTTTCCCCTTGATATTAAACTGCAGGGTCTGTGCAGAACAGAGCTTTCAAGGAAGACTTCAGGGACACTTTCCAGATTGGCTCCACTGCAAGGTGACTCTGGCTTCGTACACAAAAGTCAAGAGGAAAACCCAGCTGGAAGTCGTAGGATGACCCAGATGGACACTGTCACTCAAAGAGCTCCAGGTAGTCAGGTGGCTGCCCCTGCTGACCACAGGGGTAGAGCAGGAGCTCCTTTCCCAAGGAGGTTATGGGCTCCTCCTGTCAATCAGAAGGCACACAGTCAGGATGGTTGCTCTGTGATTGTCCTTCCTACTTTCTCAGAGATATGACTCCTCGATCCTTGATTTATACAAAGCTTTGCTGGTTTATTATACTCTTTGAATAGATTCTCATCCCTATGCTTTTTCTCTAGGGCTTGAATTCTAACTTTAGACTACTCCCAGATGTGGTGAGTATGTGCACAACTTTGTTAACATCTTTGATGGTCTCTGCCCCAGTGGGGTCTCCTTGAGTATTTGAGGAAGAACTAGGTTTTGTGAGAAAAGAAATGCAATTAAGAATCCCTATTATTGGGAAAAATTATCAAAGATTGATCCTCCCATTACTGATCTCAATCAGTTTTCTTATAATTGCCTTTCTTTGTTAGAGCTGCTGTAGGACAATAATTTAGAAAGCAAACTGAGTTTATGAATCACTTTACCTTATGATATTCCACCAAATCCGCCAGAGTGTCATGCTGCAGCTGGTCTACACCCAGGAAGCTGTAGGAGTCGGCAGAGGCGTCTATGAGGAAGTGCTTACAGCCCTCTTCTGACAGGTAGGATAGGGCATAGCCTTTGATCTTTTCACTGACTCGGATCAGGAAACTGCCTGGCACGGCTGTGCTCAGGAGCTCATTTGCTTTTTTTAGTGTAAGAATTCCTGTGGGAAAGAGAGGGGGGAAAAAACACGTGTATCAGCCAAATCCTGAGTCTTCTCCTATATAGCTAAACTTCAGTTAAAAACAAAATCAGAGCCACTGTAAATGTATTTTGGGTTTAGGGATATAAAATATGCAGGTACATTTGGTAACTGGATACACAGAGATTCTACAGGTGAATGGAGAGTAAATGAGAGCTATGTCAGCTTTAAGAAGAACACATCCCTACTTGTGTGCATAGGTGGCATTCAGCTCAAGGCGCAAACGTGGCAGGACAACTTGATGGTCACGCTGGGAGGGGGACCTGAGAGGATCTGTGCAAACCCCTGTAGTCTACTGGTGACGAAGGACTCAACAGCTTAGAGAGTGATGTCTCTTGCAACAGAACACTGGCTCTTAAGCGGGATGATGTCTGAGAAACATTTGTGGTCTTCATGGATGGGATTTTGACTTGTATCCAGTAGACAGAGGCCAGGGACGCCAGTAAATATCCTCAAATTCACAGAACAACTTCATACCACCAGGAATTAGCCAGTGCACAGTACCAGGAGTGCTAAAGGTGAGATGGCCAGGTCTAGGAGGTTCAGCAGGTTAGTGACACAATCACAGCAGACTTATAGAGCACCCTCTACTGCAATTGCTCCTCAATGCATATCTCCATCAGCATCTTCAGGAATATGTGCATATGGAGGAGTAACTTCTTATACATAAGCACAAGAATATACGGAGAGTCATAGTTTGATGCCTCATGAATCCCACCAGCTTCTCCCCAGCTCATGAGGTTTGATTCATGTTCCAAAGTTCCTGTTATTCCTATTGCAATCCTTCAGATGAACAGTTCATGTAAAACACACAGAAAGAGCACCAACAGTAACTTGCTGAATTATTCGGCGAGCTCTGATTTGGAAGGAGGGAGCAGCATTCCCTTCATATCCTTTTTCACTTCAGTAAACTGAAGCTCTTGGCTTTGCTCCACCCTTAGCTCCCTGGTGATGCTCAGTACCTCATTACTGGGAAAGCAGGCAAGCAAAAAATCTTCTATGAAAAGGCAATGGGTGACCCTTCTGATTCTTAGTAATTAGGAAGAGAACCCTAATCGCCTATAGTACAAGGTAAAATGAAACAATTTCTGTTCTCTTTTCTGCAAACAGACTTTTCATGAAGGGAGGAGTTAAATTGCCTGTTCTGCCTCAGCCAAGATGAACTCACCAGCACCTCTGTTTCACCTTCCCAGACACAGCCGGTGCCTCTGATGAGTTATGCGTGACAACCGAAGTGGAAGCACGGAGACAAGTAAGCAGCCCATGCAGGGACTGCATGGGTAGAGGTCTGAAGACACCATGTGAGACTGAGAAAGCAGAGACCGGAGGAGCCACCGAAACGTACAGGGCACGCTACTGCTGACTACCTGCCCTCCGATGGAAACACTGCAGTGCCTCCTCGTCCACTTTATTCCCTGGATCTGCACTGTGCAACCTCTGACTCTTTCTCAGAGTCAACATGACCATGAAAGGTAAACGTTTGGAATCAACTCAGGACAATGAGGCAGTTACAACAGACCACTAACCCAAAAAAGAGGACGTCCCAGAATTACTTCAGAAAGCTTCAAGAAAGGTGGGATCGGTGTATTGGGAGTAAGGAGGAGTATTTTGAAGGAGATTAATGATAATATAACTTTCATTGTTAATTCTTAACAGTCACTGTATTTTTCTTAACCTAACCTCATATTCACTGGCATGAGAAATCCTCCTGAACAATGAAAGGCTCATGAAAATATGACTGGCAGAATCAGTGTTCTAGAAAAGAGTTCTATCTCCCTATAATAACCTTTACCAATACGCTAACTCTGAAATTTCAAGCTCCCACAGCGGATGCAGCAGATGTTATAATTTATAAAATCTGGAAGCTATTAAGATATATTTAGAATAAAAATTAGTCTGGAAAGTTATAACCAAACCTGTGCTAAGGTAAAATTCCTCAAGTCAGTTCAGATAGTAACCATAAATCACGGTGTCTGCAAGCCTCCTAACCTCTGTCATCTCTCCTGACATACTATACTAGCACTGTCTAATTTCCTGAGATACCAGAACACAATAAAATTGTCTTGCAAATCCTGGGTTATAATGGAAACTCTGAGTACAGCACAGAAAGGTGGCAGGTTCAAAGGTGAGTGCCATTGGGCCAGGGCTTTGTGTGATCCAAGCAGGTGATTTCTCTGTTCTTTTTGCTTTGTGATGGGGATTTGGTCCTTAGGAACACATTCTGTTGGTGGATCTAAAAGTGCAGGTTGGCATATATGATTTTGTCAAAAAGGCTTCAAAACAATAGGTGCATTCAGGGCACCCTGGCCATGACCACTACCAAGCCGTGGGCTGTGTCTACCCAGGCTGGGAACTCCTGAGAGCAAAGCAGACTCCGATGCCAGGTACAGTGGGCTGTTAACATGGCAGCCTCCCCTCGGTGTTGATCACTGCTGGCTTCCCTTCACCCACTATGAATTCCCAAGCAGTGGTCTTTACCCCCTCAAGGCCCTGACACTTCAGTCCTCCGACCAGATCTCTGATCTGAGGTCACAGGAAGGTTTCTGTGTAGTAAAAAGGGTATGAGAGATTTACTTTACTAATTTAACAAGCCACATTTTCACTGGGACAATCAGTGGTCTTTCTTGGAGCTGGACTGAGGCAGAAAACAGCAGAACCAAGGCAGATGTCTCTGTGCACAATGTCTCCTGGGCATCCTGCACAGTCAGCATGCAGGTTCACACAGCTGGAGTTGAGGACAAGCAGGAGAAACACCCCACTCACTCCCCTCTGTGTGATGCCAGGGCTCCATCCAGAGCAACAGCTTCCTGTGATGGTGGAAATATCCCCTGTGCTGGCCACTTGGTAGCCACTGGCCACACGTGACCACTGAGACCGTTAAATGGAGCTAGCTAGCATCACTGATGACTCAATTTTACTTTTATGTAGTTTTCACTAATGTTGATGTGAAGAGCCACATGTGCTCTGGCTATTACTCTGTACTGAGTAGCTCCACACCTCTTAAACATAAAGCTTTGGCCCAGGTAGGCCAAGCCCAGAAGAACCACTTTTCACACTGCATACAGTCACAAAATCTAAGGGACTTGAAGTAGCTCAGAAACCCTAGCAGGGCCCTAGGTGGAAATCCAAGAGCCAGTGACTGCCCCACAGGAAAAACATAGGTGGATAGGATGCCCCTCTTTATGCCTCCTCCTGGAAAACTCCTACTCCCTCTGCAGTGTCCAACACAAGGGTGTGGAGTGTTTGGATTCCTGGCTGTGTAGTAAGACTCTTTCTTCCAGGCCTGTGGGACACCTGGCTCTCACCTCCACCTGAGTGCTCACCTGGTACTCAGCTTGGTCAGGGCACTCCCAGCACATTCTGCCCCACTGCCCTGCCCTCCTGTACTTCTTTATGAACTCCAGAGGGTCACTATCAGGCTGAATTACAATGACACCCTCTGCAAACTGCCATTCAGAAGATGCCTAGAAAAGGTCTAAGGAATGCTTTTGTCTCACAACTGAGCTTTTGGCTGCCCTGGGATACTTCTCAGCAGCCATTGCCTCTTGTCTGAGAACTATCACCCCAGGGTAAAGGTGTGCATACCACATTTTTCTGAGTATCACCAGGTATACAACCTACTTCCTGCATCTGGAAAACAGAGTTGAAAGGTCAAATGGAAGATAACCAAGTAAGGTCTCAAAGTATGAATAACTTGTTGAATCTTCCCAGGAAGTCCACAATGAGTTAGTAGGATTAGCCTCAAGCAAAGCTTCCAACCTGTGTTACAGGAAGCTGCAGAACTTCTTAGGGTCACTCAAGTGGGTCAAGAGAAAGTTAGTTGAGCCCAGGCAGTCTGAGCCCAGGGCCCCACCCATACACCCACCCTGAATACCTGTCCCACCTGAGTGATCTTGTGAGGACCAAGTTTTCAGGTCAAGGTGGGCTCCCTCTGTGCCCCCTCTATATACCCCTTGCCCAGAATAAAGCTGCAAAAGTTCCCTTCTGTAAAATTTCATTCTGTATGACAGTCTCCCTGTGTTTCTGTTCCTCTTTCAGTGCAAGTTATCCTAGGGCATCTTCACCCTGTTTCTGTCCTTCTTTTTAAGATCCAAAGATGAATTTTTTTCTTCTTCATTTAACTAATATAGGTATTAGTCATAGGTCCACCTGCTGGTATCCTTGCTTACAAAATCAGATGTTCTATTAAAAGAGGAATTGATTCTGCTTAGGTAATTTTCCAGTAAGTACCCTCCCGTTGCCCCTCGAATATCCAATAAAATGTAAAAGCCCTCCCAGGACCCCTCAAATATCCAATGATAAGCGAGAGCTAAAAATAGAAACTATATAAGCAAAAAGTTTCCTTAACCCTATATAAACCCACTTCAAAATTGGATCTGGGCTGTCAGTCTGAAGCCGCTGCGACGGTGACACCTGAGGGTCCAGGCTCGAGCTTGCAGTAAACTCCTCTTGTAATTGCATCCGACCTGACTCCTTGGTGGTCTTTGGGGACTTCGCAACTTGGGCAAAACAACCTTAAGACCCAGCACAATGTTTCCCCTCCACCTTTTCTTTTCTCACTGAATCCTCCAACTACTCTAAATGAGAAGACCTGATATTGCTGCCATCCTATTTTATAGATGAGCACATTAAGGTAGAAAGGGTCATTGCCAAGGCCATAGGATTAGAGATGGGTCCCTGTCCTGGTCTCCCACTCTAGTGTTTTGTTTTGTAACCCACTTGGCTCAAGAAATAGTCCTGGAATGAGCTGAAAATTTAATATGTGTGCCATTCCACGAAGAGGCACTAAACAAAGTGCATTTCTTAATTGAGCGTGGTCTGGCTGGGCTTGGGGGCGACACCCAGTGCTCTTTCTCACTCTCCCAAGCTCAGGATTCAAGTTCTGAGGAGCGAGAAGCCCCATACATCCCAGGCTGCAGCATCTCCTCCCCTACACTTGGAGCTGTGGGACATAAAGGCCACCGTGGGCTGCCCTGGGTTCTTCGCCCTGGCGTCTCCCCCTCCTTCTGTCGTCTGTCCGGCATCCCTGCCTCTTGGGCTGGGAGCAGGAGAGGCAGTTGCGGACAATATCCCAGAGGGACCTCAGAATCTGCCTAGGGAAGGGGGAGCGTGAAGGAACTAAGTGCTCCGCAGACTGATTCCACGCGGCTGCCCTGCCTGACTCCAAGTACAAACCTCGTCCGCTGCATCCGACACGTGGAAGGCAGCGCTGTAACTGCACACACAGGCTCCTTACACTTGCTGCTTTCTTTAACCCTTCTGCATTTAAGGTCAGCACTTTGGAGAGGTTCTGGGGCCTGCCTGAGGTTCAATCTCAAAACAGGTGCATGCACCCATAAGCTCTCACCCTTGAGGTCGGGGATGAGGAAAGGGGTCAGAACTCTTAAAATATTACTGGCAGTGTTTCCTTAATGATTCAAAATTAGAATGATTTGCACTATTTGTTCTCTCATCACTATCTTAAGAATTGACACTTATTACCTGGGCTTGCTCTGCGCCACACACAGCTTGAGTCCCTGCCTGTGTTAAATCCTCAGGCATCTGCACCACCCAGAAGAGAGACGGAAGTACAGAAGTCACGAGATTGCCCAAGGGCACGCAGCTGTGGGTGGGGACACAATGTGAAGCCAGGCAGGGTGGCCTCCGAGAGGTGCTCTTCATCACTGCTTACTTCACTGCCTCCCTGCCCCTGCCATAAGGAAACAGTGTCCAACACCTTGGCTTGGCGGGAGAATCCACAAGGAAACACCTGCAGACAAGAAGCCTCACGGCAATGCGACACCACACAGCAGAGTCCCCCGCTGCACATGAAACCCAAAGCAGCACGCCCCTTGGCCTCACACACCCACCTACCACCCCTGGCCTCTGATTTCCCTCTAGGTAACCTCAGGACTCAAACAAAAGCACAGTGGGGATCTACAAGGCTCCTGTGCTGGGCATTTGTAACAGGAAATGCGAGGCTCCTGGACACAGGGCCTTGACACCCTAGGGCTGGCAGTGGTGAAGACTTGAGCACATCATTTGCAAAATCTTAGGAAAAAGAGGGGCTCAGCTGGGTGTGGTGATGCCCACCTGCAAACCCAGCACCCTGGGTGGCTGAGGCAACGGGAGCACCAGTTCCAGCCCCACCTGGGGCAAATTCTCAAAATTAACAAGGAGAGCCGGGCGTGGTGGCGCACACCTGGAATCCCACCACTCGGGAGGCTGAGGAAGGAGGATCGCTGTGAGTTCGAAACCAGCCGGGGGGCTACATAGTGAGTTCCAGGTCAGTCTCAACTATATAGGGAGAGCCTGTCTCGAAAAAAAGAAAGAAAGAAAGACAGAAAGACAGACAGACAGACAGACAAGAAGAAAGCGAGACTAAGAGGGGGGCAATGAAGAGGATGGGAGAGGAGTGGAGAGTAGTGGGGCGGAGAGCAGTGTCACGAAGGGAGGGCAGGGGAAGAGTGCTGAGGATGTAGCTTAATGCAAAGGCCCTGGGTTCAATCCCCAGCACTGGAAAAGAGAGAGAGGCAGTAATTCACAGACCACTCTCAATATTAAGAGAAAAATGGCCATATTTTTGCAGAAAGTTTGCCGCACTTCGTCATCTACAAGACAAATTCAGAGCCATCTAGAAGAAAACAGCAATGCATAGCATTTTCCACAGAACAGCTAGTGCTTCTCAGGATAAATCCATGCAGTAGCTGATTTCTCCTTAATCTTCTCCAGTTACTTTTGAAGTACACAGTCTGAACAAATAAGAGGGTGGTTACCCAGGACAACCGTGGAGAATGATCCAGACAAGTACATACTGGGACACCATTAACAAGACTCCTTGCTCAAAGGAGCCTCACTGGTCCCTCAAAAGGGCAGGGCAGTGACCACCGGGAAAGGGTTTCCAGCTGTCCTTCCCTGCCATTCATTGTGGCAACATATTCTTGCTGCTGACCACGGCCTGAAAATGCAGCCAGCTGCAGGCCACCTTCTGAGGCTTTGAGAAGTCACATAAATCAGGAATTTGTACTTGGGAAGACAGATGCTTTTGTGAGGGGTGGGCAGCATTTTGATGGCCCATGAATAAGAAATCACCACTCCACAGAAAAATCACTGAAGCACAGATCACCTATCAGCATCAATTCACAGGTTTGCTGAGGTTTCAGGCTGAAAGATACCTCACCAAGCATCTGGGAGCCTTTCTGGATGCCGTCTTGTCAGGGAGCTACATTCGGGCTGGGCTGGTGACTGGTCCCAGCGCTGAAGGAGACAGAAGATGACAAACTGCCAGGCAGGGAGGAGTGGACGAACGCAGGCTGCCACCTGGCAGTGGGCCCCGGGGACTCCAGTTCCAGAGCACAGCGGCTCCCATAGAGACAGAGGCGATTTACCTCCCATGGAGTGTAGTCAAAATAGCTGCAGTCTCAACTACTCTGGCAATGCACCAGAGTTAAAGGGGTTTTCTTTTTGAGGTAGCTTAAAGTATAAACTACTGGGATTAAAGCATTTAGAGGACAGGCTCAATTACGTGTCGTGGCTACAAAAGACTGCCACAAGAGTGACAATGGACAGAGCTATTTCACGAGCCGTCTACTTGTATCACATGTGAATAAGAAATTATCAATTACACTTCAGAGGGAAAATGATCAACCATGCATGCATAAATCATATATGTGACTTCTCCAGCGTCAGAAGCAACTGGAAAATTCCTACATCAGAAATTTGTTTGTACATTTATATCTATCTCTGCCCACCTTCCTCTCCCAGTCCCTGCCAATTACTCGGCTCCTACTCCCAGCTGTCTATGTAAACAGGACTGGGGAAATGTTGGCAGCCAGAATGAATCTGTGGGTTTCTAGACAGATCTTCAATTTTATTTCTGCTTTGACCCTTTCTCTGGGATGCTGCAAAGCGTGTCACTGGGTCTAATTAAATATAAACCTACACACTTTGCAGACTCCTAATCAGGAGCCATAATATGTAGGATGAACTTTGTTAATCAGCAGATGCTACAGATAGTCAGGGGACTTTCCAGCACTTATCACTTATGATACAAACATCAAAGCCCAGAAGGTCTGTCGTAAAGTCTACTGTGTTACAGTCTCCAGATGCGAGGATAAAGTGAACAAAAACAGAGACCTGATTCAAGAGTCAAGAAAAGGCCTGAACTGAAAACAGGACAGGAAAACAGCAGAAGGAGAAAGGGTAGCAAAGACAGAGAAAGTGATCTCCACAAGGAAATAAACTCAGATTAGAAATCCACAGAGATCCTTCCTTCAGTAACTCCCTCTGCCTCCCTGCTTTCCCTTCCAGCCCAGCTCAGCCTCCGCCTGCCCTGCAGACTTCCCAACAGCTTCCTTCTTTGGGAGTGAGCTGCTGGCCTGTGTTTTTCCAAATTATCGTTGCCTTCTGAGGTGGCTCCTGGCCCTTTAAGAACAGGCCCTGAGTAAATATTGGTGGACACGTCATAGAGCAGTTTCAAGTGCTGCCTGTGCCATGTAGACCGTACTGTCAGCCAGAATGACCGGCACTGGCAGGGTTGGGAATACAGTGAGGGGCAGGGAGGCAGGGCTGGAAGGGAGAGCACATCCTCAGCTGCTCCGTTCTGCAAGCTCTGGCAGAAATTCTGTGTGCCAGGGGCTCTGCTGAATGCAGCACTCATATGAGCCAATCTGCTTCATAAAGACAAACCCGTGACACGTTTTAATCATTACCTTTATTTATAGCAGAAAAAACCTCAAGCCTCAGGGAGCTGACCATTAAATTTGAAAACTCATGCCTCCCTTATTTTGCTCCCCCCACCCTGCCTTCTGGAAGCTACAGGTCAAAGACTATAACATGCAACAACTGCATAACCTGTGAACACGAGAAAATGACTGCGCAAGCCCAAGGAATACACAGGCTCAGGAGGGTGTGAGGGGACCCAAAGTCTACACATCAGGCTGGTCCTGGGCACAGAATTAGGTTGGAACCAGAAAGCAAGACAAGGTGCAAACAATAGACCCAGGCTGAACTGTACACTTCGAAACAGTTAAACTGGAAAATCTTACATAGCATGTACTTTAACAAATAATATCTGAATAAATAAGGTCTCCACACCTTGGATCGTAAGCAAAAATGAATTATAGGAGGGTGGGGCATGACAAAAATCAGCAACAACCATAAAGGAAAAAGAGTGAACTCAGTATTATTGAAATTAAAAAACAAAACAAAACTTTTTGCTTTAAAATATGCCAGGAAATTAAGAGATAAATCTCAGACCAGGGGGAGGTATATGTAAGTAACACAACCCATATAATGGACAAAAGATCAGCCTTTAGAATATATGAAATCATATAAATCAGTATAAAAAATCAATTCAGCAGGGAAATGTTCGAAGGATCTGTATAATAATTATAGAAAACACCCAGCCAACCAGCATACACGGAGACAACTCCACCTCGACACCTCTCACGGTGAACTCTAGGATGACTGCACTGGACACCCATGCAGTGGGATGGAAAACGAAATCTAGCAGCACCAAGCGCAGGCACGGGGGAGCTGGAGCCCGGCTACTCCTGCTATGGGAGTGTGTACGGCAACGGCACCAGCACCTTGGAAGGAGAGCACTTGGCAGTTTATGGTACAGGTTGAGGATCCCTCGACTGAAATACTGAAATTCTCAAAAATGTCTCAGATTGCAGTTTTTCAAGTTTTTGGAAAGCTTGCATAGACTCCCAGTTCAGCGTCCCTACTCCAAAAATCTGGAATCTGAAATACCCCCCAAATCTGAAATTTTTAGAGCAACATGTTGGCTCAGAGCATTTCAGATTTTGGATTTGTGGATTAAGGAAGCTCAAATAAAAATACCCTATTTCCCAGCAATTCCACTCCTGGATACAGTCTCTGAAGAAATTATCATACATGCAGCCAACAAGACACTCCCAAGGGTGCCTTCTACATCATTTTCTATAATAGAAAAAAAGTACCAAATGCAGAAGGGATGAATAAATAACAATACACGTGTATATGTGTAATATATATAATAAAACACTATGCAGGATGAATGAGACAGCCTCCATGTACCAAGAAAGACATTATATCATGTAACATGATAGCAAGTAGACATTAAACATGGTGCTGCATATCTCACAGAATCATATATGTGTGTGTGTGTGTGTGTGAGTCCACCAAAAAATGTATACAAACTTCAGGAAAAGAAAAATAGTATGACGCTTTTTCCACAGATGGTGTTACCCTCATCTGAGGACCCTAGAGGATGCCATACATTGTAGAAGATCCACCACACTGCCGGCCCTTAGAAAAGAAGTTGAAAATGTGTGTGCAGAAATCTCAATGGCCAAGGTTACCCAAGCAGCAGCTCGCCATTCTAATAAATGCCTGGAAGCTCATGGCCACCACTTTGAGCACCTCCTGTAATCGCAGAGGCCCAAGGTAACATATGAATCTCACGATGTCACACTACATTTAGTATTAAAATATTTACACAAGGTTTTCTTTTTTTGTCCTAAAATGTGTACACATTTTTGGTGGACTCTGTTTATATATTTATAGTATAAAATATGGATGAAAAGCAGCTTCAGAAGAATGGTTCACTGCTGCAAGAAAAGAGGACATGGAACGCTTAATGCTATCTGTCATGTTTTATTTTAAAAACTAGGGATGAAGTAAATATGGCTGTTAGCATTCAGCTCATCTGCAGAATAGGTATAACATTTCTTACATCATAGTGTTAAATTTTTCTTAGTACTTTGTGTTTATGGTATTTCACAAGAAACATAATTCTTTCTTTCTTTCTTTCTTTCTTTTTTTGGTACCAGGGATTGAATTTGGGACCTTGTGCTTGTGAGGCAAGTGACGGAACCACTGAGCTAAATCCCCAGCCCAAGAAACATAATTTTCAAATGAGGAAATGGGAAAAAAACTGAATTCATGTAACTATTTCCATTACTGTCATTTTGAGGATTTTTTTAAAGCTGATTTTATCAAATTATACTCTGAAAATTTAAATCCAGCTGCTATTAAAGAGATGATTCTTAACATGAATGTTATTGATTGCATGCAGGCCAACAAAATCCTACCAAGACAGTTACTCTAATGATTAATTTTGTATGTCAATTAGGTTGAGCCATAATGTCTAGATATTTGGTCAAAACTTATTCTAGATATTTCTATGAAGATGTTTGGTTTGAATGAAATTAATATTTAAGTGACTGAACACTGAGTAAAGTATCATGTGGGTGGGCCTCATCTAATCAGTTGAAGGCCTTAACAGAACCAAAGCCTACCTTTTCTGGGTAAGAAGGGATTCTGCCTCAGATGGTCTTTGGGTCAAGCCACCATTCTCTGCTTCTCTAGCCTGCCCTCCTACCTCATTAGCTTTTGACAATGTCACACAAGCCTCCTACCTCATTAGCTTTTGGACTTGACAATGTGTGACAATGTCACATGAGCCAGTTTCTTAAGAAATCAGCTACCAAAACATCTAGAGGAAGAACAGCCAAAGCCCTAAGATGGGGACAAGTGCAGTGTTCGGGGGAACAGAAAGGAGGCAGGGAGTTGAGGGAATCCTGAATGGGATGGGAAACATGGTTCGGTGGCTGGAAGCAAGAGACAGAAGCGGATCAAGGAGGCATCAGAGGCCCCTGGGGAGCAGCTCAGTTTGACAGTGTGGGGAACAGGAGCCTCTGTTAGAGGAGACCAGTTAGACGGAGGCAGGAGGCCAGAAAAGAGACCAACACCGCTGTTATCCATGACTCAGCACCGCCCGGAGCTCATCCCCTGGAAGGGCCTCAATGAGGACGCAGGGTGCAAGTGTGGATCATCCAGATTAGGTAAAATTAGCCATATTTAAAAATATCAAGAAATCACCCAGTCCCTTCGGAAGGCCCCCACAGACCCTGTGTGTCTATATTCACAGTTCTGTGGCCACAAAGCACAGGAGCGAGGCTGCCCACCCGTGCGGAGGACCCCAGCGCACAAAGCCTGGCGTCAGTGTCCAACCCTCAGGGAATGTGGGAGGCAGGCCCGAGATGACAGCCAGTCAGCTTCATTTCTCTGCTTCCTAACCCCAAATCAACCCAGGTGAAAGCTAGCACTGTGCTTTAGCACTGCGGAAAATTAACAGAAGTAACGAGCTTGAGACTCTCAATGAGGTCTGAATGCAGTTTGTCCCCACCAAAACTCACGCTGTGCTTCAGTCCTCACTGTCAGCTGGGAGCTTCCAGAGATGATTAAGTCATTAAGAGGGGCCAGTCACCAGGTGTGGTGGTGCACACCTATAATCTCAGCACTCCAGGAGGCAGAGGCAGGAGGGTCTTAAATTTGAGCCCAGCCTGGGCAACTTAGCAACTTGGCACAATCCTGTCTCAAAAAATAAGAAAGGGATGGGGATGGAAGTAGCTCAGTGCAAAGGCCCTGGGTTCAATCCCCGGGACTTTAAGATAAAAAGTAGGCTCCATGCCTCTCCCTGAAACTGGGCAGAGTGAGTCCTTGCACTCACAAGAATGAGTTCTTGCAAGAGTGGGTTCTGGAGGAAGGCCAGCCACATATTTGGCCCTTCTGCACACTGCTGTCTCCCTTCCTCTTCTCCACCATGAACAGGGCAGTGCTCAGCCCTCCCCAGAAGGTTAGTAGGTGCGAGTCCATGTCCTTGGACTTCCAGAAGTACATACAGAATGAACCTCATTTCTTTGTCAATTACTCAACCTCAGGTATTTTGTTATGGCAACAGAAAATGAACTATCACAAGATTCTTGCACAAGTTCCCTTGTGGGACCAAAAGTCCAGTGAAATCTGAGACGCAGTACTTCTATGAATGCACATTGAGAAAGCTTAAATTCTCACTGATGGAGTAGATGTGGGGACACTTTTTATATCTAAATGCACAGGAAATAGAGTTCAGCACCTTCATTTCAGGATCTCTGAAATGGCCTTGGGATTTTCATCAAAATTCTACATCCTCAAGGACACTGAGGAGCCACACACCAGTTCACTTATTAGGACCCTAAGTGAAAAGGAGGCCTCGGGCCAAGATCTGGAGTGTCTGCTGTGGGTCCTCACAGCACCCGTTCAGACCCTCAGTTTGTGCTCCTCATGGTCTGTCCCTGGCCCTCTTCTCTTCTCATTCTTCCTAACCCATGCCTGGAACATCGCATTCCCTCAAGGTTTTAAATACACGCCACCGGCTCCCAATCTATTATCTTCAGCACTGATCCATTCATTTGATTACCAAATGATATTTTCACTTGAGTGCCCCAAGCAGATTGCGCACCATCATCTCACAAATGGTCCATCCACCCTCTCTTCCCTTCTCCCCTTCCCAACTCCTTCTCCTATGTTCTTCTCTCCATGGGTAGCCTGGCCACCTTCTACCCAGCCACAAAAGCCAGAAATCCAGCAGTCTTCATTTCCCTTCCCCTCTTACTCACTGCCACCCTTGATTAAAACTTAAAAAAAGAGAAAAAGATGAAAGTACAAATTTTTGAGGTGTGAAGATTAAGGTGAGCAAAACAGCATCTTTAGATATTTATGTCACAAAACAAATGAGAAGGACAAAAAGACTGTAAACCAGTAAGGAGCCACCACACCAATATCGCAAAACAGGCTTCCTGATCAATAAATAACTGTACTTCAAATAGATGAAGTATGACCCATTGTCTCTTTATCATGGAAACATACAAGTCTGCTTTCTAAAAACTGAGGATAAGGATTTATATTGATTTGTGCATTTACTTATTGTAATATTTATTTTGCTCGTAAGTATAATAAAAATGGTATAAATGAGAATAAATCAATAACAATGGCACATTTTATAGGTTACATGTAAAACTTAACAGTTTATATTGTTGAACCATAGCTCCAACTAGATTTTTAACCCAATTATGATTTCTTCTCTTTCAACTGTTTCTAAAAGAAAGTTCAAGTACCAGAATTTTCAATAACATCAACAAACATTTTCAGGTTTTTATTCCCCGATGTTAAAAAAATAGCCCACTCTTGTAATCACAGATGACAGCATCCTCTGCCCCATGACACAGATATGACAACATACTTGACTTCCTCAGTGGTTTTCTTAGAAGAAGAAAAGGTGCCGTCAGACAGCCGAGATAGTCACAAAGACTGTCCATGTCATTGGCCATGGTTCTTTCTGCCTATCTCTGAAAACAATGTCTTCCAAGCAGAACACAAAGGAAGGAGGCTGTGACATTGACCCTGGGGGCAGAGGAGCCTCCTCCAGGAATGGACAATGATCAAAGTCAGCTCACCAAAAAATACATATTTTCAAGGGATTCCTGTACAGTTCTCTCATAACCCTCTGGCTACAAAAGCAGCCCTTCAGGAGAAAGGCTATCAGAAATAATTTTGTTCTTTCCAAGAGTTTGCTATGCTACGTATTTAGGAGACTATTTCTTATGGTCTAGTCACATGAGCAATAATACTACTCAAAATAAAAAATGCCTTCCAAGTAATTCAGACCAAGGTACCCCAGGAGAAGTATGCTGGGAGGGGGAACTTTAATATTTTTAAACGTTAAAGCATCTTTTGATGTATATTTACACAGTCAGCCCAACTGAACCACAGATTACTTGGCATGAGTGTGGTGCTAGGTAGTGAAGCCCAGGGCCTTGTGAATGCTAGGTAAGTGCTCAAGCACTCAGCTGTACTTTAATCCCAACCACAGACCTTATAGAAGCATGGAGATGAAGGCATCAACTTTTCTTGAAATCTAAGAAACTGAGAGGGCGGTAAAGTCTGAGCTGCACAGACAGAGCTTCAATTAATCAAGTCCCTTGAGTTAAATACAGAAATGATTTATTAGCTGTTACCTCTTCAACATCCCATAAATCCACCTTGCAGCCTTAGCTACAGACAAGAAACAAGGAATCAAAGCCAGGGAGTTTTTAAATTAAAGATCACAAAGTTCAACTCCTTCAATTAAGAAATGAGGAAAATGAAGCTCAAGTTGATCTGCTACAGAGAAAGAAAATAGTCTGCTCATGGTCATGCAACTGCCAGATGGACGACTAGGTGGAAGCCTGATCTCTTGCCTTCCAACTCCCTGCCCTACCATATCCAACAGCCACAGCTGCCGCCCGGGCGGAAGGAAGGTTGCCGTGCGCTGGCATCAGAATCAAATGCCCTCTGTGAGTCAGCAGGAAGCCCTGTGTTTCCCACCCACCCTGAGGGTTGTGTCTGTGGTGATGAATTAGCCCGCAGCACATGCAGTGACCATGAATGCCGACTGCTTTCTAAACAGTCATGCTAAGGCAGCTCCCTGAAAAATGGCTTTGTGAACATAACTTGACTCCTTTTGCACAGTACAAATGAAAGGAAGCTTTTTTCTCCCTGGCTTCCTGGTGAATTAGCATGCTTTCGGCTACCCCCTGAGGAGACTTCCACACTCACCATGGAACCAAGGAGCAATGGTATCTGAGGTCTTCTCATAGCCAGCTCGGGAGGGAAGCTGCTTCTCTTTGAACCACTGGATGATGTCCTCCTGGGCAGAGCTAGACACCGTCCTTGTCACTCCCTGATTTCTGTTACATGTAAGGCAGTTTCCAGGTCAGAGTTAAAGATATGCACACACACACATTATATACTGTCAGCCCTCTGTATACTGGGTTCTGCATTCTTGGATTCAACAGACTATCAAAAATATCCAAAGGAAAAGAACTGTGTTTGTAATGAACATGTACAGACTTCTTTCCTTGTCATTTATTCCCTCAACAATATAACAACTACTTAGATAGCATTTCCAATGTTTTAGGCATTATAAATAGTCAAGATGATTTAAAGTATACAGAGGATGTATACACGTTATATGCTGTGTCATTGTATGTAAGGAATTTGAGAGTCTTCAGATTTTGATACATTTAGGGGCCCTGTAACAAATTCATCGCGGATATCGAAGGACAACTCTGTGTGTGTAGATGTGTGTGGGAGGGAGACACAAAGAGAGACAGAGACAGACAGATGGAGAGAGAGACCGGAAGAAAATGAGAGAGTATTATACACATTGCAACGTCTACTGGACTGAGCTAATGGGATGTCGGACTCCTTACAAATCACCATTATACAACTCCTAAAAGCAGACAGAGGAAAAAACATTAATCTGTCATTTGATTTCTAGTCCTAAACGGTTAGTGCTAGGTATGAGCCACTGCAGTGTTAACATATAACATTTAAATTCATTTTTAATAGGAATTAGAAGGTCCATTAACTCCCATTTAAAATGTGAAAACAGAACCATTAAAAAGTTGGAATATACTACCCAAAAGTATTTTCCTGCAGAGTATATACTTACAAACAAATCACATGTGATAAGGCAAATTTCTTCCCTAACATTTTCATTATTTGATTTTCTCATTTTCTGTTTCCACTAACCTTCTTGAATTGCTTTCCCACACTTGGAAGAGATTTAGTTCTGCTAAAAGTTAGTCTCAGGAATATAAAGTACAAGAAAGAAGACTGCTTGAGGGCTAGGAAGAAAAAGTAAGAAACATAATGGTTTTGAATAAATTTAGTAGAGGAACTCAAGGTCTGTAATGTGAGTGGATTTCCACTACGAAAAGCAAAATTACAATGTAGTAAACACATTTCCAAGTCCTACACAACAGCCCACTGAGTCGAATTCAATTTAAAAGCAACAATGGCAAAATGTTTGGCTGAACAACTGGAATCCCCTGTAATATAAATTAATTTGAGGCTCTTTATGCTTTTTGTAGTAATCTACACTACCATCAGATACATGTGCTATGAAGATCAGAGACACATGGAAGTGTACATATTATCTCATGATTTCCAGAGAATTTTGGAGAAAAATATCCTATAATATTTGACTTTCTCAAGAAGGACACTGGGTATACATGAAATTATATGATATATTTTCATAACATAGCTTCCAAATGAGATTCTTTTTCTCCAGAAATCTTTAGAAATGGAGCAAAACACCAAGACATGGGAAAGCCAGTCTCTGTCCAGTCCAGGGCTGGCTTCTGGCTGACCTTGGCCATCATGGTTTGTAGAGTCCCGGCCTAAGCCCATCCAGCCTGATGCACAAAGAGCACTTCAGGCAGCATGTGAAGTTGGAAAAGATGAGCCAAGCACAGCTTATGAGAACTTTTTTTATAGACCACTTCATTGCTGTCAATCAAATACACTCTGCTCTAAAAATACTGTAGGACAGGGACATCTGGCAAGTCACATTACCTTGCTACCCCAAAAGACAGACAGCCCTGGGCCAGACTCTGTGGCCAGCAGGCACACAGACAAGCCTGTATGAGATAGGAGGTCCATGAAGCTGTGTGATCTGGAACTAAGGGGACACACTCTTCCTGTCTTTCTTGTTTTATTGTCTGCAAGGAAAAAAAAAACATTCCCCAGACTGTCACTTTGTAGAACATGGTCATTTAGAATTGGTGCCTCCGTCCCAAAATGGAACCTTTCAGTAGACTAAGTGGAAAAAATTACAGTAGAGGAAAAAGTTCACCTTCATGTTTCCTCTAAGGTTATAATCCCTGTTAAGAAAGAAAGAAGCTTAAAATAAATACTGGCTCCAAGCAAAGGGAGATTTTTGCTTGTTTTTCATTTCACCATGCACCTGACAAAGAAGTATTTTTAGTTTTCGTTTCAGAAGGCAGGGCTACGGAAATTGACTCACTCAATCAATAACTGATTTTAAATATTTTCATTCTAAATATTAAAGATGGGAGTGTAGTTTAGTGGTAGAACACTTGCCCAGCATGTATAAGGCCCTGGGTTCAATTCCCAGTACCCCTAAATAAATAACAATTAAATTATCTAAAAATAATCTATCAGTAGCCAGGAAAAAAAATAACTTTATAATCAGTAGACATGAAAGACAGGTGGTTTCTGCTATACTATCACTGTACTTTTCTTCAAAAATTTGCCCCCAAAATTGTTCTCTATATATGCCCCTATAGTCTAGGAGGTGAAGGTACAGTGGTCAGAAAATAAAGACTTTCCAGAGTATCCAAATCTGAACCTGGCTGTGTATCTCAGCACGAGGACAGCCATCAAACCTTGACTTTTCAGCGGTGAAATGTGGTCCTAGTGATGTGATAGTCAGCAAGCCCTTAGAGCCCTGTTTATTCTTTCATACGAAGAGCATCTTGAGGATTTAAGAAACCCACTGTCCCCACTGCCCCTCAATGGCCTGCCTGCTGCCACTGGGAGGGTACAGGGCACAGGAATTCATCTAAGTGGGTGCTCATTTTCACCATATTATTGGTGATATAGTATGAATACTATTGTTGTTGTTGTTGCTATGTGGACATTACACAGGTGAGAAGCCCACACGAGCACTCCCAGAGAGGGTCAGTGGTGAGGATAAAGACATGAGCAGCTGGCTGGTACCACTTGTCTCTGGGTACATAGGTCTTTGATCAGCTTGGCACAAAGCCGTCACATGGCTCCTTACCCTGGCGGCTTGGGAGGGCAGCCCCCTGGGCTCAGAAACTGGGGCTTGGGTGGGAGGGGAGGTCTTCTGGGCTTCTGTGGGGCACTCTCGCCGCTCCTCCCTCTCTGGGACAGCCTCTTGTAGTCTTCCCGGGCTTGCTTAGCCAAGGAGCGCCTCTTCTCATCAGCTGCTTTGGATTTTCGCACTAGAAACAACAGGGTTTGAGAAAGACCTTCATCAGCGCACAGAGACGCGAGGAGACTCTGCGGCACACAAGAGGGCATAGAGCAGGCGCTGCAGAGACCTCCGTGTGCTTATATGAATGCACAGTCACGACTGATGCCTGTTATCCAGATCTTAGGGCTCACCCAACAGTCCCCACACAACTCCTCTTCTTCGTTTGGGAGCTGGCTGGATTCTGAGAGGGAGAACAAAGGAAGAGGAGAAAGGGCGGGAATCCCTGCAGTCGGCAAGACTAAGTCAGGAGCCCCAGCCTGAGCGTGGATTCCAGTGGACCGGGCAGGGAAAATAAGGGCGGGGCCACACCCCTCACACCCTCCTGTTCAGGGCACAGTGGCCCTGAGGCCCTCGCAGAAACCCGGCAGGCGGCACTACTCCGTGTCATGTGGCTGGGGTCAGGGAGGAGAGCAGCAGGGTTGTTATGAGCCAAACCAAATGTGAACTGGCCCGATGACAAAAAAAATAAAAGGATGCATAACCTTAAGTATGTTCTAGACCATGCAGAACGACTCGGTACCCACAAAGCACACCACGAGGTTGCCTTTTAGTGTCATTTTGTAATACACAGGGGGTTTTGGGTTGTTTTAGCCACGTAGTGTTAAAGACTAATGTAGAATGGAAAATAATTTTTATTGAGTGTATTTATACTTCAGATATTACTGGTCAAATTCTGTTAAACTTGACTTCAAAGAGATAGCGAAAATATTATCCATGGTATTGGATTTCAGTGGGTAGCACAGGATGGCTTGCAAATATTTTTGTTTCACACACACACACAAAAAAAAAAAATATTTTAATGGCATTTGTTGTAATGAGACTGGAAACTAATTTAAATTTTTCAATATTCCACAAGTACCGCCAGTTCCTTTCTCTTGATTGACCTGCCTCAGGCAGAGTTTAAACTTCTTGATCCATGATGCTCTAATCCTTTCTCAAACCTCAATTCTAGCACCCTGAAGCGTCCTGTGCTCGGCCTTCTTTGGCACTGGCTTTTTCTCCCGTGGAGTTTACCTCTGGCAATGCCAGCTTAGCAAGGGGTCGTCGGGCCAGAGCACTAGTGGATATTTACATTCGGCTTATGATCCCCATGTTCTTCACGTCACAAAGTTGCAGGTACTCAAACAGCACACTCTAGCCCATGAGAACAATGAGTATGTGTGGATTAAAAAACAAAATACAACTTTTAAAGATTGTATTCACCACTGAAAATGTAGCGGGGCAAGGGGACTCAAAGCAGAAGAATAAGAAGTAAAAATTCAAATAATGTTTTTAATTGTTATTAGTGCATGTTTGCAGTATATAATGATTACGTTCCTCATAGGGACTGGCACACGCACACATCACACCTTAATTCTTTTGTCACCCCTTCCCCTTTTCCTCCCTCCGTCTCTTGATCCCTTTCCCATGTGAGAAAAATCTATCTCCCTATTTCACATTATCTATTTGTTTTTGTTTTTCTTTTTCTTTTCTTTTGTTGCAGTACTGGGGATGGAACTCGGGTCCTTATGCCTGCAAGGCAGCTAAATCTCCAGCCCTATTATCTATTTTTTACTGTGTCTTTTTTTATATATTGAGTTTCTCATATTAGAGAAACCATGGGGTAGTTAAGTTTATGTGTCTGATTTACTTCACTTAACATGATGATCTCAAAGTACATCTATTTTCCTACAAATGACTCAAATTCACCCTTCTTTATGTAGAGAAGCACTCCATCATGTAGAAAGATTACATTTTCTTTATCCGTCCATCTGTTGATGAACATAGAGGCTGCTTCCAAGATTTAGCTATTATGAACTGCGCTGCTATGAACATGGGTATGTATGTACCACTAGGACAGGATGTGTTTAACTCTTTCAGAAAGACACCTAGAAGGGGAATAGCTGGGTCAAACAGAATTTCTATTTTTACTTATTTTGAAACATTTCCACAGTGGCTGCACCCAGTCTGCACTCCCACCAACAATGGAGAAAGGTTCCTTTCTCCCCACAGCCCCACCAGCATTTGTTATTGGTGGATTTCTTGATGGCAGCCATTCTTTCTGGGGTGAGGTGGAACCTCAGTGTTGTTTTAATTTGCATTTCTTGAATAACCAGTAATGTTAAATATGTTTTCATGTAATTATTGGCTATTAAATCAAAAATTTTAAATCCCACTTCTCTAAGAAAACTAATGTTAATAATTTTTCAGTTGTTTCCCTTCATTACTTAGGCTTTCAAAAATAGTGATTTTTTTCATGCTGTTTTTCAATGTTTTACTTCTCCAAGCTAAAGACATAAAAGTGTATTCCGAAGTCATTAAGAACTCTTCCAAAGCATGCTTTTCATAGCTAGATACCATTCTATCACCTAGATATATTATCCTTCTGGTGGTACCAAGATGGATTAAGAACCGTTCTGCTAGTCAAAAGGAGATTGTAAACATTTTAGTAATCACTTGGTAAGAACATTCAAGTACAATTCCGTGTTAAGACATTACTCGGATGACTCACTTTCAGTGCATCCCAGATGGATCATTATATTATGTAAAAGATTCAGCTGAGAGGCTCAAAGGCGCTACTAAAGCCCCTGGGTACTCACGAGATGCCTGCCACTCTGAATCTTCCTTCCAGCTCTTATAAATCTGCTTCGTTTTCTCTTCATCTATTTGTTTTATTTCTTCATCTTGTTTCATCTTCACAGATTCTTTCTTCTGTTAAAAAAAAAGAACATAAGCAACCGCTGGTGAACAAACCCAACAGTATCCTGCAAGGTGAGGCTACTACTGCACAAAACTGGCCTCCATGAAGCTCTGGGCCACCAGGGAGGCAGCTGGTGTCTGCATTCCTCCGGGGACCTCCCAGGCTATTGCACCATAGGTAAAATGAGGAAGACTGTCTGGCAGAGATATAGCGAGGGGTGAATTTTAGAAAATGCCAAGCATAGAGAACAACACAGAGTAAGAACTCAGAGAACAGTCCTAACACCCTTCCCTTAAGTACACCCTCCATTTCACCGAGTCTGTGCGAACACTGCTCTGCAGACGAGGACAGGTCCCTGGAAAGACTGCGCCTTCCCAGAGCCGTCTGAGCTGGGGCTCCCATGCTCTGGGAACATGCTTCCCAAAATGTCAAATTAGGGCCAGGGATTCAGCTCAGTAGTTCCGCTGCCTGCTTTGCAAGCGCAAGGTTCCTAGTTTGATCCCGGTACAAAAAAAAAAAAAAAAAG
>NW_022900930.1:40672700-40690418 GCF_012274545.1 Fukomys damarensis | reverse complement strand
AATTACATACACTCACATGTGGTTCAAAAAGGACTATTCACTTGTTCAAAACCAACCAGGAAAAAAAAAAACTTTTAGCTCAGTGGTTTGGTGGCCTGCCTTGCAAGCGCAAAGACCCGAGTTCAATCCCTGGTACCAAAAATATATATATACATATTTTTTTAAATTCCCTTTGCAAAGGCAAAATACAAATAAATGTGAGTGTTTCCTTAGAAAAGGAATTCTCTTTTCAACTATAGTAAAATACACATAACAAAATTTATTATCTTTACCATTTCTAAGCACACTGTTCTGTGTCATGAAATACAATCAAGGGGATTTACCTTATCCTAAAGAGCAATGAATACGCCAAATAACTTAGACCTAATTTTTTTTTTAATTTTGAAATAGTCTTCTGAGTATCCATAACAAAACTGAATTTACAAGCTGGTTTAAAGGTTGGTTAGCTAAGTAATAAAGCAGGCTGAGCGGGCCAGCAAAGCCTGAGCTTTGTCTGTCCTTCTCCTTCTCAAAGGACAGGATTCATTTCTGTGTATTTTCCTACAGAAAGATAAAGGTGAAATTATTTCACCACAACTAAAATCTAAACTTTGGTGCTGTAAAATTTGTTTTTGATCACCATGGAAAGTCATAAATTGCAGCGAATGTAGTGGTAATTCGTAAATTTGTTCTTTGGGTGTAACTAAACGTTTGTGCATCTATTTTATCTTACATTGTTTTGTTGCCTAGAGCAAAGCACCTTTGTTTGCAATACATTTCCTGATGGAAGCCAGAGGACAGCTTTTGGTGTCTGAGATGACTCTTAAAATTTGCCATCCCTCACATATGCTGTTTACAAGTCTGAAATACATAAAAGTGCTGTTAGCAATTTCCAAGCTTAAACAGAAAGAACTTAGAAGTGAAGCTCTGTTCGTCTCCCACATGTGCATGTATTTATTTTTAAGGGACCAGGAGGCAGGGTTATAACTTCAAACTAGGATCATATGGATATTGTGGCTTAGGATAAGCGAGACGTTTAGAGTGAGAACGAGGGAGGAGTGGTAGGTGCACGGTTATTCGGGAAGTACACAGCTGGGGGGCTCTGATGTCTGGGAGTGCTGTCTTTAGGAACTCTGCTCCTCCTTGGAATCTGCAGGGTAATTACAAGGCATGATGGGGAAGGAGACAAAATTAACGAGCTTCGCAGAGTAACAGCAGCTGAGATGTGGTACTGACCTCTTCAGCTATTCAGTCTCTAGAGCGGGAAGCTCTGTTTCATTCCCTTGGTTCTTCTGGAGAAGCGTGAGGAGTGATCAGCTCCTGCATTCTCTCCAGTTATCCAGCGCTTCCTAATAACACGAAGCACGCCAGCCTCAGGAGCCCAGTGTCCCTTTGGCCAGGAGCAGCCTTCACGGCAACACCACGTAACTCCCCCCACCGTCCCCTGGCTCCTTCTCAGACGGCCTCCAGTCGCCCTCTCTAAAACACCCCTCCCATCCTCCAGCTCCTCTCAGCCCCTGCATCCAGCTTGGATTTCGCCAAATGGGCTTAGGATCGACTGACTCCAGAGATTTAGTACTTGTCCCCCTCACTCAGAAAACAAGCTTTCTGCAGACAGAAATTTTATCTAAGTTGTGCAGAAAATGTGTCTCCTATTTCCACTGAATGAGTACATGGATTGGCTTTTTCAACTGTCATCATCTAAGATGATATAATGTAACCTAGGCAGTGCTGCTAAAAATTTCCTGTAGAATTTTATTGCTGTTGTTTTAGGAACAGCTGTCAGTGCCTACAAAGGACTGGTTCCAGGACCCTTGCAGATATGAAAGTGTCTGCATACTTAGGCCCCTTAAATAAATGTACAGCCTCCCATGCACTCTAAATCATCTTTCATAACATCTAATACAATGTAAATGCTATAAGTACTTATTATATTAGGATCTCCCTATGTCACTAAGTTGTGCTTGAACTTGTACCTTTCTGCCTCAGCCTCCTGAAGTACTGGGATTACAGCCCTGAGCCACCATACCCATCTTATTATACTGCATTGGTTAGGAAATAATGACCAGAAAAGTCTGTAGATGTTCAGTCCAGATGCAATATTGTTTTCAAACATTTTGATCTGTGGCAGGGTGAATCCCCAAATGTGGAACTCTCAGAGGGCTCGCTGTTTTGGACGTAGGGAACAGGATTCCAAAATTCCATCACAATTTCTTGAAGTCCCAAAACTGCCATCTATCTCAGTCCACATGCATCTCTGTAGAGAAATTAGGGAATCAATCATGGAGGCCACAGGACTGGGTGGGCCCCTCCACAGCCTAGTCTCAGGCCTGAGGTGTTTAGAACCTTCTTATCTTGATTCTCCAGACTTTCTGTGGGCCAAATCCATCTGCAGTTCCCAGGCGCCAGTCTACGTCCCATTTGCTTTGAGCAGTGTGTGATCTGATGTCAATGGAGCACAGAGAGGAAGCGCTTGGCCTGGAGGGAGAATGACCCGCCTGGGTGCACAGGGAAGCAGCCCAGGGCCTGCAGGAGCTCTGGCTCAGAGGACATGGGCCGCAGAGATGCTGCTTCCTCGAGGGTCAGGCGCACGGAAGCACTGGGCACACGAGCAACTTCACTGAGACCTCGTGGCTGCCAAGCCGCACCTGCCATTTATCACTCTGCAATCAGCCTTCCCTCCACATCTGCGGCAGCTTGGGATCTCTCCCTTCCTTATCTCTCTAGTTAGTGAGTAGTTCACAGCTACATCCTGGCACCTGTTCTCTCCATGACATCCAAGAAGTCTCCAACCCACGATAAGTGGGTAATGATGAATAGCTGTGTTTGCAGCTTTTAAGACAGATTTCACATTCTGCAGCTTCATTTCATTTCTGCATGAGGCTAATTAACTAATTTGCAGCACATTAGTGGAAATGGCTGTACATTTAGCCCCCTGAAGACAGAATGTGAGTCTTTTACCTGGTGAAATCCATAAGCCTTCACACGATTGACAGCATCTGCCAACATTTGTTCAACATTACTTGAAGGACTTAAGGGTGGCTAAAAATTAAATGCAACACATTTGTATAGCATTTAGAGCTATGATGCAGTTTCAGAAGGTAATCTGTCAATGTTTTCCTAGTTTCAACATCCACTATTATTGTTCCCCCAACCTCGTGTCTGTAGACACCAAAACTTCCCTTCCTAGTGGTACTTGAGTTCATGAGCCAAAGCTGACCCGAGGAGTAGGCACACGAAGCCTCAGTGGCCTCATGCAGCAGGGCACAGAAATGAAGAAGCACTGCTGATGAGCGAGGGGCTGAGAGCTTGGTGTGTCTTACTCATATCTGGCCCTGGTGGCCTTGCAGTGTCTTCTAGACACCAGCAATACCCCCTAAGTTAAATTTCCTTCTCGCTTAATCTCTGAATACACTGTTTGCTCAGAAAGGAGCAACACCAGAATCTCCAGAGTATAGTGCATAACACCACGGCCTCCATCCTGGGCTGGAGTTATGCCTCAGACACGCTTTTCGTGCCTGGGAGCCCTGCCTGGGTCATAGCTGTCCTCTCCCCCTGCCCTTGTTACCCAGTACCTAGGTTTATACCACCGCTCCAGGTGGATTTCCCAGGAGGGAACTTCCCAGATCCATTTCCTGGATTCCCTAGGATCATTCCTCCCTGGCATGCACTGACCTCCCTGGCACTGTGACCAGGCTGGCAGGATCACAACAGATAGCTCTGAAGACCTGCTCAGTTACACAGGCTCTCATCATACCGTACCTCACCCAAGCACAGAGCCTGAACTAAAACCCAGCATAGGTGCCTGTAACAGCCCCATATAGCTCTCCCCTCAACATGCACACATTACCATGACTTATATGCCTTGTGCCTGAGGAATCTTTCTTGAATTTTGGCACAGATCAGAAATCGTTAGCAACTTATTAGCAAAAGGTCAGTAGCAATATTCAGTAAGGACCCCAGAGGGTGTGGTGGAGTCACTTACCATGCTGTGTGGAAACCAGTGTGGCAAAGACCTCAGCTCTCACAGTAATGCCCCTTTTCACAGCCACCGGGCATATAGCTACCCAGCTACACTGCTGCCTTGGCAGGGAGATGTGCCCAGGTGAATAAGCTAGCTCAACACAACGCACATGATAACTGCATTTGCCGTTTTATCCAGGTCCTTAAAACCTCCTCATGCACTCCTCAGGCCCTTTTCCCTTCTTTGAGTTGCAGTGGTGACAGTGGCCACATTACCATGAAGGACCTCAGAGTCACCAAAATCGGAGGCCTTGAATGACTGTGGAGATGATCTCTCCTCAGCTAGAACACCCTTTCTGAACATTAGAAAAGAAAACTTATATTGTGTGTTGTCCATTACACAGAATGGGTCCTGTCTGTTTCAAAAGTTTAGCTGATGAAATTGGCCATGATAAATGTTAGCAGCAGGTTTTGAGCTCTCCTCTTAGCAATTTTTCTCATCACAGGTGATTCAATTAATTCCGCTTTAACAAATGATTACTATCAGTAAAGACCTATTGTGGCCAAGTGCTGTACTGATGATTTATTAAGTTATTTTTAGTTCAGGCAACATCTCCAGTGGGTGGGCCACATAATGCCCAATTTTCAGATGAAGAACCTGAGACTCAGAGAAGTTATGTCATCTTCTCAGGACCACATAGCTGCCTTGTGCCAGAGTTTATGCGTTTTCCACTATTTGATATTGAAGGGATAAGAAAATGAGGCGTGGATCGGAAGTTTTCCTATGCTTATTACTTGGCAAAGCAGTGAGTCCATAGGTTTCCCAGTCACTATGTACCATCTCCTCTCTTCACTTTTTTCTCATTATGATACTGTGAAAGGATACTTAGCTGCTTTTCATCTAACATAGAACAGTACCATAACCAGTTCCTTTCTTTATGAACAAGTTAGAAGTGTTCCAACAGGTTTTGTACAAGTCCATTCAAAATCCAAAATAACTGAAAATCTTTGAAGACATTTCGAAAATAAGGAATGTGAGCTGAGAAAACAGGCTCACTCTCCTTTCCTCACTGATCTAAGGTCCGTGTGACGGTTACAAAGCCCACTGGTCTCTTACATGTTCACAGCTAGGAGGCGGTAACCATCCTCCCTTGACACTTCCTCACATTCTGTGGATTAAGAGCTCCAAATATGCCAGCTGTACTCAGAATCTGGAGAACCCAGAGCTCTTGCTACAGTTTGGATCCTAAATGTCCCCCAAAGGCCTGTGTCACTAACAGGAGATAGAAGTAAGCCTAATGAGAGGGCTTTAGGTCATTGGGTACATGCTCCTGAAGGGGACTATCAGGTCCCCGCCTCTCCCTCTGTGTCTCTTTGTCTCCCGGCCAGGACTTGAGTGGCCCTGAGCTGCCATGCGCTCTCACCATGAGTGCTGCCTCATCACAGGCCCAAAACAATGGAACCAATCACTCATGGACTGAAACCTCTGACTCTGTGAGCCAAAATAAACCTTTTATCTGTGTAAATTGACTGTCTCAGGGCTCTGTGGTAATGGAAAGAGGACTAGCACACCCATCTAACAAGTGGAGTCTCGGACCAAGGTTTTGTCAGCAACATCTCCATTGTGCTCAGCCTTTGAGCACAAAAAACTCTTAGTTTTTTTCCTGAATTAGCACCAGGGAAACAGGCATCAAGTGTTTTCTATTTTGTCAAACGTTCCCGCCATCTTGTCTCTTACCACATAATATCAACTGCATGGGCACAAAACTTTAAACCTTTTGTACCAGTTACTCTGTCCCTCAGAACTATTCCTTCAGCTGAATGACTCATCTCATGTACACACACAAGGTTTTTTTTTCTCACCACTTACTCTTAAAACTTATTTTAAAAAAAATTTTTTTTCTTATCAGCATGTGCCCTGTCCTACTAGCCCTTTCAATGGGCTCACTGCTTTGGTATTTATCATATATTCTAAGGTTATCAATATTCTTTCAAAAACTCAAAACTAAGCACAGACATGTGTAACAGACAGTGTGGATT
Organism: Fukomys damarensis; assembly: GCF_012274545.1. NCBI lineage: Eukaryota > Metazoa > Chordata > Mammalia > Rodentia > Bathyergidae > Fukomys > Fukomys damarensis. The sequence continues at coordinate 40,684,436 of NW_022900930.1, read as the reverse complement.
GAAGGACCTGATATTAGGGATAAAGTGATCACTATGGCCATCAACACCAGGTACATGTGCTGGGCAAGGACACCATGCCTTCTTTGTCTGGGAGGTTTTCAGTTGTTTTCAGCACACCCAAATTCACACCCCGATTCCTGAATAAGAGTTTTAGCATAGAATTAGTAAGCATAGAAACCATCCCAGAGATGGATGCTTCTTTTGTTCAAATACTTCCGTTACAGCATTCTATAAAACCAAAAATATTCATACCTACTAAGAACATTTATAAAATTCTGCCTTGAAAGGTGAACCAAGATTTGCCATTATTCTAAATCACTGAAATAATACAAAGTACTTAAGACTTGCACAAAGCAGGTTCATTCACACACACTTATATGTTCTACAAAATATCAAGTATAATGTAACAGACTGAAAATAATATGATTCAAAAGAAACTTTCCTTAATAAAACACAGCCAGGTTAATAAGCACAAGAGTTGCCAACACCAGAGGGAAATCACCTCAGAAAGAACACTACTACTCTACACATTTCCAAAGGAAGGATGAAGAGGTTTCCTAGAGAAGGCACCATGTCCCTTTGAAGAATCCCTGTGATGCTCTTTGCCAGGGACTGCACCCCATCGTTATTCCTATACAACGAGAAAGCTACCTGTATAATTTTGGCTTACAAAGCACTTTCAAGTCTAACACACCATTTGACCTTCCTATCAATAATAGAGAACATGTTCATTCAGAGTAGGTGTAGAATAGGTAAGTAACCCTTTTCCGAACAGGTAAGGTGATAAGAGGGACTTGAACCCATGCCACTTCTGTGTCTAAGGCTTGCTCCTTACATGGGTTCTCCCAGACATTGCCCATGTGTGCACTTACCTACACCAGCCTCTGTTATCGTTCATCTTTTATGTTAAAGATTTTGGAAGCTGCTGACACTCAAGGGTCAGAGTTAAAGAAATCTTATCTGCTTCATATTTGCTTTCTAGAAAAATAAATACCCCTATGAATATGTATGCAAAATCTCCCCAAAATAAAGACAGAAATTGCAAGCTAGTAACATCAGAGGGAGTGGATCTCCTGCAGATCCTGAATAGATCTAGGAGTGTATGCCACCGTGATTGGCCAAAGGACAGTAGTTTCAAAACACAGTTAAACTCAGAAGAACAGCGATTCATATCTGCATAAGCAAATGGGTTACAAGGAGATGCTGCTGACATCAATATCACATGGCTACAAATTATTTCTCCAGAGAACAGGAGTCATATGAGAAGGAGGAGTATTCTAATTATACTCACTTTTAAAACTGGTTTGGAAGACCATTCATTCTTCTAACTTAATATCCACTCTATTTAAAATTAGAACTATTTAGTCAGATGAATGCCAAAGGCCTTTCGTTCAAACTAAACCAGAAAGTTCCAATAAACAGAAGTCTTTAAGCTTTCGATTGTTGTGAAAGATGAAAATGGAGAGTTAACAGGAAAAAAAAACAAAGGTTTATTTTTGAGAAGGCAGCACTGAATATTTACTCACCCCTTCCCTGACACCTCTGAGATCAATAATAATGGGGTGATGGTGAGAATAGCAACTTCCATGAGGGCAAATACCAAGCCAGCTTGGCTCACTGCCATCTAGATGCCCAGCAGACAGACCAGTGAGCTGCACTTAGTAGGGCTTCATAAACACTTGGTGAATGAACGTTCTTTAGTATTAAAAGATAGACAATCTGATGTGCTGTTCAAAATAGACTGCATTCCAGTATTCTGAACATCAGTGTATAACCCACTCATTTTGCTTACCAGATCCCTGAAATGATCAGATCGTCCTCTTCCAAACCATTTCGAATACAAAGAGAATTTCCCTAATGACCAAACCACTAACAAACTTTTGTGCACACCAAACCTTTAGTTTTTGCTTCTATAATAACAGGAGTGGGACAACAACAAAACTGTGCTTTGATAAAGTTACAAATAGTGATTGGGGGAGAGAGATTTTCCTAAGGGCAATAAACCAACAAGATGAAAAGTGGACCCCCCAAGTATAAAGACCTGATTCAAAAATGGGCATCTGAAATGAACAGACATTTCTCAGACAAGTAAAAGCAGCAAATAAATATATGAAAAAATGTGCAACATCACTGGTCATTCAAGAGATGCAGATGAAAACAACGCTGAGATTCCACCTCACCCAGAAAGAATGGCTGCTATCAAGAAATCAACCAATAACAAATGTTGGTGGGGTTGTGGGGAGAAAGGAATCCTTCTCCATTGTTGGTGGGAGTGCAGACTGGTGCAACCACTGTGGAAATCAATATGGAGATGCCTCAAAAAACTAAGATTAGAGGTCCCATTTGACCCAGCCATCTATCTTCTTGGTATCTTTCCAAAAGAAAAGAATCATACCACACTGATATATGCTCACCCATGTTTAGAGCAGCATAGTTTGTAATAGCTAAAACTTGGAAACAGTTCAAGTGCCCATCAACTGGAGACTGGATAAAAAAGATGTGGTTTTTCTATAAAATGGAATACTACTCATCCACAAAGAATGAGAAACTAGAGACATTTATAGCTAAGTGGATACACATTGAGGCCATATTCTTAAGTGAAATAAATAGGACACACATGAGTAAATAATGAATACTTTCTCTGATGTGAAAAACTAAAAGTGTAAATAATGTTCAAATGGTATAATTGGCAATGTGAAAAGGTCTAAAGGAGTAGGGGAAGTGTGAAGAGTAGGGGAAAGGAAATAAGGAAAAAGAAAAAATATGAGAAAAGGAAAACATGCAAACAAAGTCTTTGTAAATGGGAAAGGTGAAGGGGGTGAAGGGAGGGCAGGGGAATGCGGGAAAAATAAGAACCAATATACATCATGTAAAGATACAAGATCCTGAGGCCAGGGATTTAGCTCAGCGGTTCGGTGGCCTGCCGCCTTGCAAGCACAAGGACCCGAGTTCAATCCCTGGTACGAAAAAAAAAAAAAAAAAAAAAACAATGATGACTGTAACTGTGTTGTTTACCTTAAATGTACCAAGAAACTTAATGGAAGATGAAAAGCGGGACAATATATTTATTACTGGAAATGCGGTGCCTATCCCCTGTGGAGTGATTATACCGAAACATGGATCAGGACAGCAGAGACCTGAGGAAATCTTTCCCCTCTTATTTCATGTTATTCCCATGAAAATCCATGGCAGGGACCACTGAACACTCTGACTTAAAAGTACAGCAAACTTTAAAAATGACATGGCACGTGCCGCGATCGCTACACTCTGAGAAGCTGAGGAAGGAGCATGGCAAGTTCAAGTTCAAGCCCACCCTGGGTGACTCGGTGACTTAGCAAGGCCCGTCACAGATTTAAAAAAGGAGGGGAGGAAAACTAAGGATGTAGCTCAGTGCAAAGGCCCTGGGCTCAATCCCCAATACACACACGCACACGTGTGCACACACACAACTCAGATATGACGTGTGACTCAAAGACACACCTTGAATACTGTATCACCTTTATGTCTGAGTTCATTTTCAGCAGGCCGAAATGTCATACTAGATGAACATTCGTCCACGTCTACTGAACTTCCCCGCAGCCCCATAAACCAATGTGCAAGCAACAGACTTGGGCAGCAGGGAAGGCAATGGTGCAGAGCGGCAAAATGCTGTTGGGGACAAGCACCCCAGATAGGAGAGTTTTCGGGGTCACATTTACCATTCCCATCTCATGAAAAAGAAAAAATAAGACAGACAAATAAAATAAATGAATTGTTGGATATAAAGTGTAAGTATAAAGCAATGAAGGGCTGTTGGGAGAATATTCAGTCTTAAAATCCATACTGATTCAGGACAACTTGATGCAACGTGGCCTAGGGATATAGCTGCAAATAATAACAGAAAATAACTTTCATATCATACACAGTACATCATAAAATATTGTTTTCATTTGATTCAATATGGCTTCATTTGATTCTCACATTAACCTTGTGACATGTAGCTACTGTACCCTCCAGTTTATAGACTCATTGCAAGGAGTTAAATGATTGGTCTCAAAACACTGAAGTTGACCTCAAGTCTTCAGGCTCAGGATGCCTTCTTTTTCTTCTTCTCTTCCTAGTACACTACTTCTAAGGTTTCCACAGTGAGTCGCTGCAGACATCATTTGCAGTGCAGTTGTAGGTAAGGAAGATGGTAACAAAAGAAAGGTGAGTTATCAGCTTTGTAAAGCGCAATGCTGAAGATTAGAAATCTATTTTCCCATTTCTGACTGACGCTATGTTCACCTTTTTATTTGACACTATTTTCATTCTTGTTTGTTTGGTTGTTTGTTTGTTTAAAACAATCACAGCAGCTCGAATGACTTTAGGGCTAGCATTTTATACCTCTACCTTATATAAAATTTCATTCTACAAACTTCCAGGACATTCTGTTAGTCACACGGAAGGCACTCAGAGAATTGTGTGAGTCTCTGATTGTGATTCCACTCTCAAATCAGTACAGTAAGCATAACTTTTCCCTCTCTGATACACCAATACCTTATCTCTGACAAAAATATCACTGAAAGGCTTCCTGCCTGTGTACTAGACAGGGGATACACATCATGGAAAACAGTTACTGGCTGGGGATAGGACTGGCCCTCTTCTTTCTTCATATCCAATTCAATCCTCAGCATGCTAGCCTACATTTCAGAAATGGATCCTCTTGTTCTGTTCAAAGTAAGCATGGACGCAACCTCCCCTGGCAACGTGGCCACCTGCAGGCAGGATCCAGGCAACACCACAGCGGCTCCACCAGCTCCAAGCTCTAGGCATCCACACGAAGGTGAAGGTTAAGGTTTCTCAACCCTGCCTTCTCACCAAGCTTCAGCGCTCACTGCTGCCTGATCACCTTGAAAGGTTTTTTCTTTCTTTCATTTTTTAACCCTTTAAAGGAAGTGCGAGCCATATAGAACCCTAAACTTTCACTGCCATGCAACAGCTCTTTGAGACAACCAAAAATCCATTCAGCATATGCATTTCTTTTCTTTCAAAGAAGTCATCTGATCTTAGAAACTTCATAAAAGCACAAACAACCGAAATCCAGTATCCAGAAATCACTGCTTAATTGGCTGGGAGGAGAGGTGTGGAAGAAGGAAAACCTAAGTGGGAGTTCCTTGTTATGTCTTAAAATTATTCTACAGACAGCTCCTTAACTGCTACCTACTTATCGGAACGTAATGTTTAAGTTACAGTAACACTTACACATATAACTAATACCCACCAGAGCATCAGTGTCAAGTTTGCAATTGCAATGTACATTTCAGTGGCGTGCTTTCGTTATCTCTACTTGCCATAGTGAGATGACAGATTTAAAAGCAAGCATCAGGGCCATGGGGAGGTGTGGAAAGTGCACACACATGTGTGCATGCACTATGTGTCCTGGGTGTGTGTTCATATGAAGCAGCACTGCAGTCAGGGTGGAGAGGCAAAAGGTCTCATCTCCAACTCCATTTGGTTAATGCAGATGCGACCCAGAAGACTTTTGCTCAAGGCTTTTTAACTGCTCGCTTATTTTCATTGTAATGGTTTGAATTCCAGGCATGTGTTGTGTGGCCAACTCTGAAGGCCATTTCTGTGAAAACAGTGGAATAATTCCCTGAAAATAAAAATTTAAAAATGAGCAGATATACTTTTATTCAAGGTCCCCTTCAGGGACAAAGGACAGTCAGTCTGATTAGTGAGTTCTCATCCTACAAATTACACATAAGCAGAGAAACACAAAGGGTCTTATCTTTGAGATAGCATGCACTGCCATTCTCCTGGCCACACTCAGCACTGCCCAATTTCCTCCTGGGATCCCCTGCAGGACAGGGGGAGAAACTCAGAGCGGTTGAGAGTGCTGTCTATACTGACAGTCCCTACAGGCAGCAGGTGCCACAGGGTGCCCACGGTTCCCAGCCAGCTCCCCCTGCGGGCCTGAGCCTGTTCACACAGTGCCTCTCCTGTGTCTTCTCTGAGGCCCATTAGTTCCCTGTCACACTTTTCCTTGTCTGTTATGGATTCTGCTTCCCAACCTCCTCATCCCCGAAGCTGACTGGATGAGAGCTGAGCCCTAAGATTGACCATCGCCTCAGGCGCAGGCCACTGAGTGCTCAGAACGACAGCCCTCTCATGGAGTATGAAGCCCAGCATTGGCTCTGAGATCCCTTAGCTTTGTATCCTTGCCAGAGACAAGGACAAGGCAGGAATTTCACAGAAGGCAGCAGCTTTGAAGAGGGGAACCCACAGACTCAGTACTAATCTGGGTGTTATTTCAGCTTCCTCTTCAGTGAGGACAAACCAGCCAGCCTCCCTTTGCCGCCAACCCATCATCTGAGAAATGAGAGGAACCAAGGCCGGGCTCAAGAGAAGGATAGCAGCAGATAACTGAAGGACTCTGGGGGACAATGTGTCCCAAGTGACAGAGCTCCCTGCAAGGGCAGAAACTACCATCCCCAGACTAGATGTCTTCTGCGGAGCTGCGATAACCGCACAGCTTCCAAGTATCTGGCACTGAATTGGGTAGTCTTAATTTTGGGTGCTTATTTGGTAAAATAAAAATTGTGATAAAAAAATTGGTGGTTCTAGGGATTGGCTACTGAGTGCTGCCCCCTTCCCCCCTCTTTTTTTTTTTTTTTGTGGTACGGGGGATCGAACTCGGATTGAACTCGGATCCTTGCGCTTGCGAGGCAGGCCACCTAACCGCTGAGCTAAATCCCCCGCCCACCTGCTCTCTTTTCTGAGATGAAGTCTTACTATGTTGCCCAGGCTGCCCTCAAACTTGCAACTCTTCCACCTCGACCTCCCAAATAGCTAGGGTTACAGACACGTGCCGCTGCATCGGGCTTCAACATCTGCTGTTTGAAAATCTTTCATAGCAGTTATCTTGGATGCATAGAAATGTGCTCTAATACTGGTCCTCAAGTTTTCTCAGCCTCGCAGCAGGGAGTCAAATAACTCTGCCCAGGACCCCCAGATTTATTTATTGTGGCTGTCAGAGTAAAGCAGAAATGCTCCACTTCCAGAGTTGAGGAAAAGCCTTCACTGTTCAGCGGAGGCTATCCTGAATGAAACTACTGTCTAATGAAGCTTTGGCTCAAATTACACTCGTACAAAACAACCCAGAAGCAAATCTACAGATTGGCTCTTTAGTATTTTAGCTAAATCCTCAGGAACTCTTTCAGGGAGGGAAAGGTGTGGTTCTTTTTGTTTTTTAGAAGTGAGAAGAGTAGCTATTTCTCAGGTGAGCCAAGAGATAGGATTTGAGTAGCAGCAGGTGAGAAGGACGACCATGGTGGAAAAGAGCTCCAGACAGGATTGCCTTGTGACCCTGAACCCATTAATTTGTGTTGTATTCACAGCGTGGATATTGAGTTAATCTTTCCCTTGCACATCACATTTCTGCCCAGCTGCTGCTTGAACATGAAAGTCCAGACCTTATGGTATGGATTGTCCATGGAAACTGTGTAGAAATCCTATGGAACAGCCAGATATGAGAGAAGATTCTCTTCAGGTCATGCAAGCATGGGTGTTGGTTTAGGACATGAATGTATGGTTCTAGAAGGAAGCTTGTGGGGAATCATCTGAGCAAGACGATTCCACTTGTATAGCTAACTCTTAAAGCATGGTAGGGCTGCCTGGAACAGACCGCAAACAGGATGTGAGCGGGGCCCCTGGCCAGGCTCATCCCGAAAGTGCAGCAAGCAGTTAGTGATGTCTGCCCTAGGTCACGCACAGCAGTTCCATACTTGGGCTCTGTGGTTGTCCCATAGTGCAAAATATCACTTTGTAGATAAAGAAAACAAACTCTTGCAGAAACAGAGGAAGAAAATCTGGCCCCTCTGACTACACTTAATCATCATACTTGCTCTCATTACATTATCCTAGCTCAAAAACAATCCTTTATTGATGGTCCTGAAATCCAAAGAGCTCTGAAAGTATATCGTTCATAGGGAAGAAAAAGCCTCACCTGAACTAGCACAAGGCTATTCAAAATATTTATAATGTTTAATCACAAAGTACTGTCCAATCCTTGCTAGGAGATGTGTGTGTGTGTGTGTGTGTGTGTGTGTGTGTGTGTGTGTTAAATGCATAGTATTTCTTTTTTAAAAAATCTTAAATAATCTGAAACATGAAACACATTTTGGCCTAGATGTTTTGGATAGAGATGGCAGATCTGGACTATTGTGTCCATTTCCTAAAGGGGCAATAGGCAGAATGACCCCCAAAATAAATCTAGGAAGGAGAGGGACGTGATCCACCCTTTCTGGTGGGGGCCACGTGGAAAGGAAAAGAGGGATGCAAGAGATTCCGGGAGTGAAAACTGTCCCCTGGTTGACAGCCCAGAAGCAGGACTGCCAGCTGACCCACCTGACCAACAATCTGAATAAGCCCAGGAGTGGATTCCTCTCCAGGGCCTTCAGATAAGAGCTCTTTGTGGATGACACTTTGATTTTGACCTTATGAGACCTTAAGCAGAGAACCCAGCAGTGCCATACCAGACTTTTGACCTGAAGAGCTCTGAGGTGAGAAGTGGCTTAACTATTTTAAACCACCAAGTTTGATTGTTATGACAAGCCAAAACTAATACATGAAATAAGCCTATTCCCAATTCCAGAATGTGGCCTCTCACCACTGACTCACTTCCTGTGTTGGAGCCAAAGTACTTGGTCCGGTTGGGCTTTCCTCCTCACCATGTCCACACATACGGAATGCTCTGAACTTTCATTCCCCCTGATGTTCTGCAGCTCAGGACTGTAGCTTCCCCCCAGGTCTCTCTACTTTTCTAACACACCTACTCCTTCCCATCCCTGCCTTCCCCAAACCAGTGGTCCCTTCCCCACCTGGGGCCTGGTTAAATACTGCCTCATTCTGTGCCACAGTGGGATTAAGACTCCCAAAGGGAGAAGTCCTTGTCTTATGTCTTCCTTGTGACTCCATAACACCCATCATCACACATGTGGAACCCTGGATGAGTATAACTCTGGGAATCAGGGATCCCAGACCTGCAGGGGAAGACAGTGAGGTGTGCAGTGCTTGGAGGAGACTGGCATCAGGAAACCAGGCTTCTGGTGTTTCTAGTTAAAGTAACCAATTCCTCAGATTTGAAATTTTCAAAACATTTCTAAATACATTGTCTCACGTGAGTTTTTTTCACCCCACAAGATAAATAAAGCAGATTTTATTGTTGCTGCTGCCGCTGCTATTTTATTTTGTTTGTTTTGGTTTTGTTTTGGGTTTGTAATGCAGGGATAGAACCCAGGGCCTCTGAAATGAGCTACATACCCAGCCCTTTATTTTATAGATAGATAGATAGATAGATAGATAGATAGATAGATAGATAGATAGATAGATATAGATAGATAGATAGATAGATAGATAGAGGTATTTAATTTCACTAGGCTCTCACTAGGTTCTCACTAGACTGCTAAGTTGCCAGGCTGGGCTCCAACTTATAATCCTTCTAAAGCAGATATTTTTTAAGTCCTCATTCTTAAAGATGAAAAATAGATGCTGGAAAAGGTGGTGAGACTTGCCCAGCCAGCCCAAATAACCCTGCCATTTGTGCTGAGGTTCTCGCTCCTGCGTCCTGATGACCAGAAGCCCAAATAGGGAGGGAATCAAAAGGCAATGGCTGTGGCCCTAGGAAAGCACCACCTGCGTGAATCAGGCTGGCTCAGGGTTTCAGGCAGTAGATTTAACCCTGTGCATTTTTCCACTGCTGCCTCACTGCCTCCTCTGGCCTGTTCGCCACCATTTCTCCTTGATAGTCTCATTTAATCCAAAGTGAAGAACATCAAGGTCTACCGCTTTCCTGCCTAAAGTAGGAAACGAAGGCCCAAAATGAACCCTAACCCCTGCAGGTTACTACGCAAATACAGACTCAGCGACGAGGCAGAGAAGGGAACGGACCTGAAGTGAGTAGCACCGGCTCCATCTCTAAACTGTGCTTTCCACAGACCACTGTCCTTGACTCCCTCACTGGCAGGACAAAAATATCTGACTCAGGCTTTAGATGGTTGCTGTGAGGCTGAAGTGAAATGGTGAGTATAAGTCTTTTGGAAACCGTCAGGGATACATAGATCCAAACTGCCAAGTTCCTCATCCCAACCATTGTCGTCACCCCGCCTCCCCATGACAAGCACCAAGGCAAATCTGCCTGTTTCACCAACTAACAAGCGTGGTTCCAGGCCGTACTCTCTTGCTTGTTTGCTTGTTTTCTCACCTTTTTTTTCTTTCTTTTTTCCTTTCGTGATACTCGAGATTGAAACCAAGGAGTACTGGGCTCCATCCCAGCCCTACTATTCATTTATGTATTGAAACAGGTTCCCATTACATTGCCCAGGTTGGCCTTAAACTTGCAATCCTCTTGCCTCAGCCTCTCAAGTAGATGGGATTATGGGTATGTGCCACTGTGCCTGGCTTGGCTACACAACTTTGACACATTGCTTTTTTTCCCCCTTGAAGATGGCCTTGGCATTCTTTTAATCAGATTTCATCCTATTCAAAATACTAGTTGGTAAAGAGAGAGGATAATAAAGAAGAAATTTGCGACTGGCTCCAAGTTAATAGGCCAAAGGGAACCCTATCTATATGTTTGCCTCAATCCTTTGATAAGGAAATAGAACAGAGCTGAAAAACACTGGCCAATGCTAAGGCAATCATTCAGCCTGCTCTTATGCTTTGATCCAAATATCAGAGGCTATGATTAACTAGATGCATAACATCCTGTAAATAAGCAACTCTCCCACAAAAGCTTCTGTCACAGTGAATGTGCATTGGTTCCTGGGTAGAATTTAACTTTCACCAGTCTCCACAGCTTTAGGGAGACTTTGGGTCACACCAGTAGAAAATTCATGTCTAGAGTACTTTATTAGGATATAGGGCACAGTTTCTGTCTTGGAAAAATTTATTACATCTGTTGCTGGTTTTCCTTGAGTGTTGCTTATAATCCTAGAAGATTGGTGGCTCTTTAAATCCTTCCATGGTTGTGCAGACAAGCATTATGATCACTAAGATCAATAAAAATTGTTTGGAGATTTTTTTCATAGTGGATCTTAGGCCTTGTATGACAATGGAATTTTAAACACACCATACTTTAGACATTATAATTAAAATAAATGATAGCTAAAACTTGGAGATCTTTGCTGAGATCCTAAACTGCATTTTGGAAACATATCAGAGGGCTTTGAGCTTGCTGGCTTTGATTTCTCACCAGAGTTCAAATCTGAAGGAAGTCTGAGAGAAGTCTGATTTAAATACGTCAAAGTTATAATAACAGTGGGAACCAAACTAGATATGCAAAAGCAGGGACCTTCCAGTCTGCCACTGGGGGCAAATCATGCAGTCTCTTTGTACACCTGTTCCTTCATCTTACAAAGGAAATGCTAATTCTTGTCCTATTTACTTCACAGGAGCATTGTAAAGTGAATGTGAAATGAAAGAACTGTGTGAGAAAAATCTCTGCAAACTCTCAATTACATCGTATGTGCTTTACAAATACAGACAAGACAAGCTTCTATCCAATACTACAAATATGCACAGTATGGTTCTTTCTGTCTCCACTTGACCTCTTCCTGTGTTTCTGTCTCTCAAATCTATCTCTTCCTTTCTCTTACAAAGACTACTGTTGGGCCAGGGATTTAGCTCAGTGGTTCCGCAACCTGCCTCGCAAGCACAAGGACCCGAGTTCAATGGCTGGTACCAAAAAAAAAAAAAAAAAAAAAAAAAAAAAAC
>NW_022900930.1:40653172-40672677 GCF_012274545.1 Fukomys damarensis | reverse complement strand
AAAAAAAAAAAAAAAAAAAAAAAAAAGACAACTGTCATCAGATTAAGAGTCCACCCTAAATCCAGGATGATCTCATCCTGAAATCCTTAACTTAATTACATTTGCAAAGACCCTATTTCCAAATAAGTTTACATCCTGAGGGTATGGGTGGACATGAATTTTAGGAGACAGTATCCAACCTACTATAGTAACACAGGGCTTAAAATAAAGATGTAAATCTACCATTAAGTGGAGGGTACACATGAGAGACGACAGCCTGCCATCTAAACGTCTGCACTAGCTGGGATCATCATCAGCCTCCTTCAGCATCTGCTGACAAACAGAACTTCAGTGAACATCGTGGGTGATGCTGGCTGATCTTCTCTGATATGGGGAATGATGAAAAGCAGAAGTGTAAAAATCCCTCACCCATTCATTTCCGTATTCTTTGTACCTAAAGATCTCTGAACCCCCTACCCCAACTCTTTCTATTTGCCCTTAAACAGACCTCGAAGGAATAGAGCAATGCAATTCTCCTTGTAATGTGTCATACCCGAAGAGTGACAACCATGGTATCTATTTAGTTTCAGTTTTAATCTTTTGTCCTACTTTTGAAAAAAAACTTACTAGAAAATATCATCATTCAAGCACAAAAGTAAGTATACTTTATTCATGCTCTTGAAGGAGGATTTGTATTGTCATTGTTGTTTCTTTTTAGGTTTTTAGAAAGGGGGCTGCTTAGGAGGGCAATATTAAGCATGGTGAGTATATACCAGGCCTGGGAAAGCTTGGCTGCCTTACTGACCTATGAAGAAAGTCCTCAGGGCTGTCCCTGGGACATAAAACAAAGTTTAGAATTTTGAAATAACTATTTGGAACCTCAACTTTGCAGCACTTAATAAAGCTTCTTTACATGTCTCATATTAATGAGGTGATCAAGAACAAGCGTTAATGTAAGGAGTGACCTGGAGATCCTGTAGACCTCAGTGAAAATAAGACCTTGGGCAGGTTGATCAAGCCTCAGTTTCCTCATCTATAAAATGGACAGATGCAGACGGACTCTACTTCATCATGCTATGAGCACCAAAAGAGACACTCACCAGTCCATTTGTACCTGGCTGTGTAATGCCTCTGGTGCCATATTAATTATAAGAATATTACCAGCCCCATAAAGTAGTCAGGACAGATACTGTATCCCCACTTGACAGCCTCAAAGACATCAAGAGTACACACAGCCAGTGTAACAAGACTGAAGACTGGAAAGGAAGTCACACAACTGCAAATCCCGTTAACTCACAGTGTAATTAAACTTCTGGCAGAAAAAGGCACCTCATAATAGAATTTTTTGTTGTTCTTTCAAACTGTAATCCAAGCAGCAAATTATATTAGAGCTTTCTGAACCACCTGAACCACAAGATAATTTGTTAATAATTCTGAGGATAAAATTGCATGGCATTGGAGAAATAACTGTTCCCCACAATCACAGGCAGAATCCATGAAGCCAAAAAAGACACTGATGTTTTGAGTCTGAAAAAAACAAAAGGGGGCAGGGGCCCTCAATCAGACAATGTAAATCACAAATACGTCAAATCCAGTCCTGTGACCGGGTTTCGAAGTGAAGTTTCACCGGAACACAGCCATACTCACTCATTGTGTTCACAAAGCTTACACTGTTTGCTGTGTGGCCTTCTGGAAACAAAGTTTGTTGGCCTCTGTTATAGAAGACATTTAATGAGGAAAAAATCCGAAACTATTCTTAAATACCAAACTGTATTTCTAGATCCCTTAGCACAAAAGGGGGGGTGCTTTATCTTTTTCATGAGCCAATTCCCCCAAAATGAAATACATGGCAAGACCTTAGGTGTAGGAGATATTTTCCCAGGAAATCCAGATGGAAGTCCTGATTATGCTTACATTTGTCTAACGGCCTCAATGTCTGTGTCTCCCCCATTATGGAATTCTGCACATTTGCATATACACAAGACTCACTTTGGTATTTTCTTCTTTGAAGGTTGGTGCTGGTCTGGATGTTTGCCTCACTTCCTCCTCTGCTGCTCTGTTACACGTGTTATTTGGTGCAGGAAGATTGTAGTACTGTGATTTTGCTTTCAGGCTACTGGTGAATTTGTCAGACTGAGATTTTCTGAGGAGAAATCAGAGCAAAATGAGCAAAAAGTATTTTTTCAGCATAGGCAGCTTTTCCACACCAAATGTCTAATTTTAAACCATGGGGAAACCAGTAACAGATTGGTGACTATACTGCTAATAATCTATCAGGCTCTTTGCTAGGTGTTTAAAGACATGAACTAAATCTTCACAATAACCCTATCAGGAAAACTTTGTTATAGTTGCTTTGTAGAGAAGCTAAAAAAAATCTTATAATTTATCTAATACCTCCCAGGGTCAAAGCCAGGATTTGAACCCAGGTCTGCCCAACTCCCAGTTCAGAAGCTAGGCTGGTAGAGTACAGCATCTTCCTACGATCAACACCAAATCCTCCCATTACCTTCCTGTGTGTATTTACAGTTTAAAATCACAGGAGTTGGGAGCAGCATCACCAGCCCTCAGGGACTAAATAGGTCCTGAATGACTGCTCCAATTTCCATCTTGCCAGCTCAGAGTAGGCTGTCAACACCACTGCCCAGAGCTAGAGGAGGCATCCAAGGGAAGAGGACTTTACAGAGGCCACTCTCTGAGTAGCACAGAGAATCACTGCCTGCCTCAGGGTGCCCTCCGAGACACCTTCTTCTATGTCCAGTTGATTACATCATGTCCCTTTCAAAACCTCACTGTGCAAAGATGATCCTGACCCCTATATCAGGCATTTGAGGTACCTCACAGCATGGTCCTCTGTCTCCTACCACTTGCCCAGGTATATGCTAAATGCTCCAAAGAACTCACCATTACCCCAAAAGCTACTTAAAGTCAAGTTAAGGGGAACTTAATTATGCCAACCTTTCCATCCTGGCCTTCGGTAGCTACAAACTCAGCTCAGAGTTTGCCTCTTATGTGGACTGGAATGATAGACCCCTACCTTGTCTAGGTAACTTCTCTGTCTATACCTTAACCAAAGCTCGCAGTAGAGCCTGCATCAGCTGCAGTCGGAGCTACGTCTTCCTGTTTCTCTTCCTAGACAGGAAGCTCCCTGTTTCTCTTTGAGTTCCTAATGTCTGACACAGCGGGGCAACTAAAGAGCCTGTGTATCCAGCTGCCCACATCCAAGCAATCTTCTTTGGAGGCTTGAAGCTTGGATGCCATTGTAGTTCTTGCTGATGCTCCTGAGGCTTCACTATGACACCCGCACTGTTCTGTAAGAGCAGTGATGATCAGTGGAGAAGCTGCATATTCAGGCAGACTAGCACTGGGATGGCAAGTGGCAAAGGAGCAGCAGACGTGAGAGAATTGTGGGAATAAAGAGAATAGCTGAGCATGTGAAGACACTTCGCAGAAAGATCTAAAATAATTTTCACAGCCCTATGAACCCACCAGACACTGTGAGCCCAGGGCATCTGTGCAGTGTCTGTTAAAATCTGGCCAGTCTCTCACTGGTTTGCAATCCCCTACCTGAACTCCTCCGCTTCCTTCTCTGCTCTCTGCCGCTCCCTCTCAGCAATGATTTCATTGCAGAGCTCGTCGTAGGGTTTGTCCAGGGAGTGCTCGCCCATCACCCAGACCCACACTTCCTTATCAGCTCCCAGTTTCCAATGGACTGATTTGCCATTCTCTGCAAACAAGACAAGATTTGACTTGAACAAATACCTTCATTTATGGAATACTGTTTCCCAGTCACAGAGGCTCTTTAGGGTGGGGGATTAAATGAGGCAAAGCATTTCTAATCTCAGGAATAAGCAGCATTCATAGTAGCAACGGGAGGGGTTGCAGTGAGTACTGGGTGTGATAGACTTATTTGTTTAAAAATATCATGAGTTTGGTTCTTGCTCATGCCCACTTTGAAAGTGAAGATGGTAAAATGGAAAGCATTTAAGGTATGCATTACCCTTCAGGGTACCCTTTAGCACTGGATACCACAACCTCTTAAGCCTAAGTCTAAGAATCTCCCTGTAACCAAGAATTATATGGTTGCTCAGGAGTTTGGTGTTTCCACAGCCAGGCTGCATTGTGTTCAAGTCCTAACCCTACCACCTACTAGTTGTGTGACTTGGGCAAAATATTCAATTTCCCGAAGACTCAATTTCCTCATCAGTAAAATGGGAAGACTAATATCTGCTATCTAGGAATACAGAGAAGACCAGGAAGGCTACGTAACAGAACTTCAATGGAGGTTAACTGCTATCTTCAGCCAGCCTACAATTTACTTATATGGGGGCCTCGAGATTCACACCAACTTGAGAAAAGATAATACTAGCAGGTAGTGTGATACTTGGTGAAGCTACTTAAATAACCCTTGTTTACAACTGGCCTCAAGGGTTGTATTACACTCTAGTCCCTGTGCTCCTAAAAAATAGCCACACAGGGCAGCAGCCCTAAAACCAAAGGAAGGCGGAGTGTGCTTAGGCAAGTCCAAAGCGAGCAAGCTTCAAATCTAAAGGTCCCAGGGTGGACACATTCAAGGTCACTGTGATCCAAAGTTGTCCTAGCTGAGAACTTAAACCAGACAGTGGTGTTGAGTGTGTGATACGGGGTGCCCAACAGGAACACAGAGTTGGCCAGGCTCCACAGTCGGAAGTTTATACTACGGGGATTTTGTCTTGTCTTCTCACACTAGGTGAGACATCAAGGTTTGAGAAGATCAAGGTCTCCGATGAAAATGGCAATGTTTTGTTCACCAATGTCATACTGTTGCCTCAGAGTGAATCCAGATTCCATCTTTCATTTGGGCACATTCTACTCTTCTCAGGGAACTAAGACAGTTCTAAACAGGGCACTCAGGGGAAAAGGAAAATAGACTTCCGTCTCCACTACAAAAGGATGTAAATGTATCATTCACAAGGAGATGTCCCTGCCACTGTTTCCACAAGTGGGGGAAGAGCGATGGATCCCCTGTGCCCTGGAGGGTGGGCCTTGCTGACAGCACTGTTGCAGAAAATGCCAAATGGTTCATTAACTTTTTAAAGTTGTCATACCTCATAAAACTCCCTTTATTATACTCTCTCAGGACACCTCATAGTGTTTTTATTATGTCCACCTCTCAACCTTCACCTAAGTAACTCTATTCATATATATAGAGAGAGATATATCTAGATATATCTCTATATATATATATGGAGAAAGACACTCGAGAGGACAAGGGCACAGTGCCAGGGTAGGCAAAGATGAAGAGCCAAGAGGTTCTGCATCTCAGCTACCACACAGCTTCCAGTGAGCCTTGCAGTGGGCAGGGAGCAGAGACAACTCAGGAAGCCGCCTCACCCAGGGTGGGAGAGAAATCCCAGGACTGCAGATGAGCAGGGGAGGGCACTTAGGAGTTAAGAGCATAGAAGAAAGGCACAGGAGAGAACCAGATTCCAGAAGTTTTAAAAGGAGGGCAGTTGTGAGAGTATAGATAGTGGTGAGAAAAAAGAGAACTAGGTGTAGAAGTCAGACTTAGCCAAGTGCTCAAAAGGGCACAGTCAGGGTAGGCAAAGATGAAGAGCCAAGAGGTTCTGCATCTCAGCTACCACACAGCTTCCAGTGAGCCTTGCAGTGGGCAGGGAGCAGAGACAACTCAGGAAGCCGCCTCACCCAGGGTGGGAGAGAAATCCCAGGACTGCAGATGAGCAGGGGAGGGCACTTAGGAGTTAAGAGCATAGAAGAAAGGCACAGGAGAGAACCAGATTCCAGAAGTTTTAAAAGGAGGGCAGTTGTGAGAGTATAGATAGTGGTGAGAAAAAAGAGAACTAGGTGTAGAAGTCAGACTTAGCCAAGTGCTCAAGGCTGAGCATTTAGCAAGTGGCACTGACAGTAATGTCTGACTCCTCATCTCCAAGAGCTTCTGCAAAGGTCAGAAACTTCACAGAGACTGGGGGAGCTTTAAGGGGTTTCCCACCACTCCCCAAAGTTGCTGGAGGATAAGGAAGCCACTCCAGCAACTCCGACACCCTCTACTTCATTCCAAGATGAGGGAAGGACTATTGAGGACTTTGCTGGAATTCATTCTACATGGGCGAAATGGGGCTTCTAGCATGAGGAAGACGCAGAGCTAGGTGCCCAGATAATAGACCGGGGATCAACGGATAGGGCCATTCTCCCGCAAGCAACCGAGAGCTCAGGAAAGAGCAAGATATCTGGCTCCTTACATAATGATTCCTTATTTGAGGCAGTGAGGTAGATGCAGGCAACAGTTACAGTGAGACCAGCCAGTCATTGCCCTCGGGAAGCTTACATTCTAGTTGGAGAACTTTACTCAAAGACACATAGCTGGATTCAAGGAAGGGCTCACAGATGATGCCAATACTTAGAAACAAACCAAGTGGGGCACAGTGGGGAGTGGGGTGGAAATAGTGACATCAAGAAAATAAATCTGGTTGGAAAGTAAGATAATGAGCTGTTTGGAAATTCAAAATAAATTATTTTTTTATTTTGCTAGAAACCACATGGAGACATTTTGGAGGTATCTGGAATATAGAATAAGAGTTCAGGAGTGAGGTTGAGATTGGCTTTGTGCATTTGGAGACAACTTTCGGCCAGTGGCATAGCTCGGTTCATAAAGAGAATGAAGCGTAGAAGAGCTTGGGAAAGCATATACTTCATTCAGGAGGCAGAAGAAAGGGGAGAGAAATGGGAGACCTGGTTAAAAAATAAACAAATGAATAAGGCAGGACGTTCTGATTTCCAAGACAATGAAATAATGCGAAAGGAGATTGGAAGGGGGTACAACCGAGAGAGAAAGGGTAAGGGGTGGTACGGACTGAGGAGGACCGTGTGCAGCCGTGGACATCGGAGACAGGTGGGGACAGGAGACTGGTGCGGGACAGAAGGGTTGGTGAGAACTGAGGTGGGCGGCAGGAACGTGCTGCGGCAGAGTCTGTCTGTGAGGAGGAAGCAGGATTCAGCCACATGTTCTGCAGAGATCCACCAGGTTCCAAGAACTGCTCCATAGGCCAAATGGGCAGAGAATGGCGTTTAAGAGCAGAAACAGTTGAAAGATTTTCTTCAATAGAAGAAACAGAGGCCGGGCTTACACCTGGGAGAGAGAAAGGATGCTGGTGATCAAGTCAGAGAAATCATGGATAAAATGAGTCAGAGAAAATAGGTAAAAAAGAAAGTATAGAAAACAAGATGAGTAAAGCTCTAGTCTGTGAACAGAGAAGCACATTTTGGCCCCACTGCACCTCCTAAAGGTAAACTACAAGCTGGGCATGGTGGAGCACACCTGGGATCCTAGCACTCAGTGGCTGAGGTAGGAGGATCACCAACCAAGGTCAGCCTGGGCTACATAGTAAGATCATGTCACCAAAAACAAAACAAAAGTTAAAAGAATGATTGTAAGGGGTCCTGATGGGAGAAACACTGAATCCTTTCATGAGTTAACGGCATCCAGGTATCCTGGATTTTCTGCCTACTTCACCTTGAAATTATACACACTCTTAAATTGGAGGACAGGAGGAAGGGACCTCTTCACTGATCTTCTATATAATGATAAGGTCTCTGCCCTGACCCAGTCCTTGATTCATGTCTGTGCACTGCAGTGCTCTCACCTTTGCTGTCTCAGGACTCCTGAAAGGGTCCTTTAGAAAAGGGGGTCAGGCTGCTTAGCACTACACCTGAAAGAACCTCCAAGCAGGGACACTGGATCTACATTTCATTCTACAAAGAAAGCTGCTCTCGGAGACATCATCCCTGCTTGAAACACACGGGAAACCTCTACTGGGACAATATTGTAAAATGTCACATAAAAATGGAGGGGCACAAGTCCTTGGCAAGGAGACGGCTGGGCTATTTAATGTTATAATACAGTTTGATGTTACCCACAGCACTGGTGTCTGGTGTATCCCACGTATGGTTAATGCACAGGTATGCAAGAGGGAGACGGCCAGTTGTTGGTAGGGACCACATCCTTGGGCATGGTGAGGGCCAGCCTCAGGCCACAAAACTAAGACTGCCCCTCGGAATCAGGAACCTGGTCTCACTATGACCAGACCTCACTCAGAAGAAGAACCGTAGTAGAGTGTGTGTGTAGAGTCAGAGAGGGAGAGAGATCAAGAGAAAGGAAGAGGACCTTTCACTCTTCCCATGCGGAGAAGACCAAGGATTGAGTACACAAAACCAGACAGAATTAACACCAGTAGCCTCATATGACACATCAGCAACTGTGGTAATGATGTCACATGTTACAGCGACCCTTTTTTGAAGGACTGGTTCCACAACCCTCTGTGGATACCAAACTCCAAAATCTTGGATAGGCTGGAGCTACAGCTCAGTGGTGGAGCAGTTGTTTAGCATGGACAAAGTCCTGGGTGATATCTCCAGCACTGAAAAATAACTACACAAATTAAATAAATAAATAGGTACTCAGTGCTCTTGTATAACCTGATGCATTGTTTACCCAGAACCTACGCTCAACCCCCAGGATACTTAAATCATCTCTAGATGACCTTTTGCCTAATTCAGTACAAATACTATGCAAATAGTGCATTTGTAAAGGAATGACAAGGAAAAATAAAGTCTGTACATGTTCAGCACAGGCAATTTAAAAAAATATTTTCTATTCTAATTAAACTCATAATGTGTAACCCAATGATACAAAGGGCTGATTGTAAATATAATGGAGGTCTCACCAGTGCTGATATAAGTACAGCACCCACCGATAACAAGGTTACTAAAATATTGACTGACTTCCATTAACCACCACCCCAATGTGCCAAGCAGTGACTTCCATTCCTCTGGCCCATCTGTTAGAAACCCACGGCCTAGAACTGATCCAGGAACCAAAAGATGCATGCTCGCTGAGAGGGTCCCCAGGACCCCAGTGCCATTCCCACATCTCTTCTGACTGCTTGATGCCTGTGCCACACCTGTCACTAAAGAGCACCCTTGGGCCATTATTAACCCTATTTTATGATCAGGGCACTGGAGCACAAGGAAATTAAAGAACTTGCCTAGGATCCCAGGGCTACTAAATATTAGGATCAGAATTCCAACTGGTCTTTGAGACTGCAAAACCTGGGCTTAGGGCATCATTATAATGTGTCCTCCCAACTGAGACACTGCACAAAAAGGGAGCCAAGCAAAAGGGATACTGAGACAGAAAATGTAAACAGGATTCTGCTGGGTAGGCTGAGCTGTAGGATCATGGTCATGTTCTTCCCATCCCAGAGGGACAGGGATGAGGCAGGGAATGAAAAGGCTATTTCTAGCCCTGTGCTCTTTTCAGGACTTGCTCAAATTACTTATGACTAGTTTTCCCCACTGTTTGCTTCATTTGCTAACCTGGGTATCAATCCTGGCATTATTAGCACCAAAGTCAATCTGCAAAAATTTTTAATAATTTTTATGCTTATTTCAGAGACAATAAGAAGTTCAGGAAGCTGCAGGGTACTCCCCTTCTGGGAGGCCAGTGGTGGCCTGATAAATGAGACCCTCAATAGAATAGTAGAAGGAACCACTAGATCAGAGGGAGGGATCAGCTGAGTCCATGGGGCTCAGGACCGAAGGGGATAAGCTCAGTTATTAGCCAGAAATGGTTATTTAGAGTTCAGCGAGACAGGCACTAAAGCAGGGGGCAAGAAGTCCGGTGCAGTGGTACAGAACAGACTTGGCAGGGAGCTGGACCTCAGTTCAAATCCTGCTTCCAACATTGACTCATAAAATTGCATCTGTAGTTTTTTGTTTTCTTCTGGTACTGGGGGCTTGACTTCAGGGCCTTTGCACTAAGCTCCTCTGCAGTCCTTTCATATATTTCTTTTTAAATGTTGAGACAAGGTCTCACTAAGTCACTGAGTTGCCCAGGTTGGGCTCAAACTTGCAATCCTTCTGCCTCAGCCTCCCAGGTGCTGGGATTACAGGTATAGGCCACCACACCTGGCAAGTTGATTTTCTCATTTGTAGTAGTAAAGGAGACAACACTTATCTCCCCCGATTCTGGTGAAGATTAAATCAAGTAACATAAATGCAAAGCTAACATAAATGGGATGTACTAATAGACCAACCAGTTGGCAGGAGGAAAGCTCTGTGGATTGGATAGCAAGAAAAATCTGTAGGACTTAGTGACTAGGTAGGAGGGTGAGGGTCAGGGCATAAGCAGAGTGGCTCCTGGGTTGCTGGATTCAGGGACTAGGGATAGAGCAGTGTTTCCCATCAAGACAGCACAAGAGGCGGGACCAGAGGGTGGCAGGGGGCAACAGGGAAAGCTGGGGTAGTACTGGACCGTCTGATTTTGCAACAGGTTTGCAGGGCACCTGGGCCATCTAGCAAAAATGCTCCCTAGATAATTGACACTGAGACCGAAGCTTGGGTGAGAGGCCTCATTGCCCATATGGGCTAGAGTCGCCAGCATGTAAGTGGCGTTTGATCTCGGGAGACAGAAGAGTTGCCCCTGGGAGACAACATAGACTCTTAATCTTCACCAGGGGCCTGTGAAGCCCTGGGAGTCTGGGCATGAATAGCAAGACCTGTTAAATGTGACACAAAGTGTTTTCTGCGTGCATTTTCCTGTACACTTCCAAGTTTCCTGTACATTTCCAAGAGTCTATGAGCAAGCTGCCACCCCCAACCCCATGGGAAAGTTACAGACTACCAGGGTAGGGGGCGTCACAGATATATAGTCAGAGATGAAAAGGAAAGAGGGCAAGAAGAAGAGACCCATGAGGAAGACCAAAAGAGAAGCTGAGAAGCATTTTCATAAAGTCAGATGAAGCTGCTGAAAGGAGAAGTCCAGAACTAACTCACCCCCGAGCCTGGGATGCTGCCTGTCTCGTCACAAGCCCAGCGTCCAAGAGAGGACAGAGAGGACGGGAGGAGGACGTAGACACTGCTGGTGTGGCACAAACCAAGAGCTTCATCGTTTCTGTCATGAAGAGGGAAGGCTCTGCATAAAGGAACTTGCCTCTGGTAACAATGAGAACCCAGAAAATGAAGGTTCAAAAGTCTGATTCTGTCTTAAGGGCACACAACAAAACACAGGCCCTCCTTCACCCAGCACAGCTACCGGATCCCAATCTGTTGCATTAGATCCCATTAATTCAACTGAGACCCAGAGAAATCTCTCTCTCTCTCTCTCTCTCTCTCTCTCTCTCTCTCTCTCTCACACACACACACACACACACACACACACACACACACACACACACACACACGGACCCAAGTTCGATCCCCCGTACCTAAAAAATTTTTTAAAAAGAGGTGCTAGGATGCCCTCTGTAAGTGACAGTCTTCTGTTTGTGTTACCCAATAAAGACACACAGGGAAAAGGCTCCATGACAGGTCCCCAACACAAGCACGTGTGTTAGACATATGCCAGGCACCTTCAGACAACAGTAGCTTATTAAGCCCCAGCTAAACTTCCCAGGTAGCATACTTGCTCAGCGTATCAGCTTTGGGAGAATCAGCCTCAGTATCTGTTTGAGTTCTCAAGTACCAGTTCTTTTCCCTGGGCAAGGGAGTGAGTGGCCCTGAGCTTCACTTTTCTTGTTGATTAAATGTAAATAGTAAGTCACACTTCAGGCTTGGCTGTTATTGCTTAATGAGATAATATATTAAAGCAATCAGCTAAGAGTCCAATACACAGCTTAATAAATGCTAGCTGAAGCAACCATTATCGACAGAATTACCCTGTCTAAATGTGAACCACATCCCTAATTATAACTTTCCTAGTAGCCACACTGAAAAAATGAAAGAAACAGAAATTAATTTTAATAATAGATTCTGCTTTACCCACTACATCCTCAATATTATCGTTTCAGGACATAATAAATGCATAATTATCAGTGTGGTTTTTACTTTCTTCCCACCAGGTCCTTGAAACCCAGCAGCTACACATGTGGCCCACCTCAGCTCAGACACAGCCACGGGGTCAGCAGCCTTGTGGCCAATGGCACCAGGCAGCCAGGGCCCTCTAGCTGCTCACTCACAAGCACAGGAGCTCTGTGGCACTCTCCCACTGTAAGAATCACATTCCCCCACTACAGAAGTCAGAAATGATCGGCTCTCTGACTGGCTAAATCCACCCTCCTGCTTGTTTTCCAGCCTCTCCCACACAAGCCCGATTACTAAGCAAGAGCCTCGTTCCTGTGTCACGCAGTACACAAACACTGTGTGATGCTCCCTGAAATTTCACCATAGTTGCCTATTTACAGAGGGGGGAAGAGAAGACCAGCTGACAGTGAAAGAACTTCCAAGAGACAAGCAGAAAGGTGTAAAGAAATGAGGGATGGACATACGCTATACTTAGTGAAAATGACAACCTCCAAAGCCATAACGTGGTGGCTACCAACTGCTAAGAAAAAACAGAATTTAGCTCGGAACAAGCCAGGGGTTGCGGAAAGACTGGGCGGGCAGAAAGCCCAGATGTGAAAGGAGGAAATGCACACAGGGAGGTCTCAGCACCCAAAGGTCACAGGCTTAGTAGGTCCCTAGCTCAGCACCTCCAGGCAGCACCAGCCAGGTTGGGCTGTCTGAGGCTTTACTCCAAAGCAGAGGAAGACAGAAGAATAAAGTAGTGCACTGTGTTTAGGGGAAGTGGGAGAAACCCATTCTTTTTTCTGCCATCAGAAGAGGAGTTGGTTTAATGCAAGCTACATTTTCCAAATGTTAACAGAGTTAAGGGGGTAATCAACTTTTGACCCCAAACAGTGATATTAACTGTCACCGCATTATATTAGCATACTTTGTTCCTTATCATTTAACTGTAAAAATATCTTTCCTGAGAGATAGATTCACAACTCTACAAGGGAAAAATTTAAGCCAGGAAACTGAAATTTTTATCTTATCACAAGTAGAGCAATTTAGCAAGCACAAGAAGCCCTCAGTCTAATGAAGGGCTATGGCCATTGACTGTAGGGGCAAAAATCTTTAGCTTTCCCCCATCCCCAAGGTCACCCCACCACATCAACATGTTATGTTTGCAATGAACGTGGTGCCCAAGGGGACCCAGCTATATCTGATAAGCTCTAACTAAGGAATGTGAGGGGGTGTGAGAATCAGTTTGAAAAGACAAAAGGGTTATGCTTCAGGCTGGACATATTACTTAGTAAAGGAAAATTCTATTTTGGAGAGTACTATATGAAATCAGACAGATCTAGGCATGTATCGGTGGGACTTTGCAACATTACTGCTATCTGCCCTGGGTTTCTTCATCTATAAAGTTGGTTAATAAAAACTGACTTTGTAGAAACTGTGCAAAGACTAATTAATGCATAGTGCTTCACAGAAACACCGAAACATCAGCAGAAGCCGTGAATACAGATATCCACTTTATATTATAATACAATAAGAAATGAGATGCTCATGTTTCTTTCCTAATCAGTATAAAAGCTTCATTGAAAAAAAGCCTGAGTGAAAGACAGTGTAAGGCGAAGGTGACTACACTGACCTTCAATTTGAACTTGTGTGCATACCAAGTATGCAAATAAGATTTATTTTTCTCAGTCTCTGAAAACCGGAGTGATTTTATAAACTTTTACCTTTCTTTGTTCAATCAAAAATAAGAAGAAATTGGTCTTCAGTGCCTCTGTAACCAACCTCAGAAGCCACACAGTTTTAACAACTTAGTGGGTCACCCATGAGAGAACGCGTGTCTGGGACAGGGGGTGGTGAGTAGGAAGGGAGAAGGGTTTGTGTGTGCTTTTCACTATCTGTTCCTGTGTACTGCAGATCCTTGTGTACAAGGTATCCCTCCCTCGTGGCCACAGAGAAACCCTCTGAAACAACAGGGATTCCTTCAGTCACAAAGGAGTACATTTGGAAAATGCAGTCCCCCTAAAAAAATATTACCAAACTTTCCCTTACAGCAGCTCCTTACAGGGCGTACTCCCTGAAATGGATAACATACAATCTCTCGAGATCTAAGGGATGCAAATGCAATGACTGTAAAGACGCTGATATAAATACGCTGAGGCTCTACAACAATATGGAGGGAGGGACCCTTCTTAATTTAATACCCCTCAGGTCAAACCCCAGAGGAGACTGGGGGTATAACCCAGGGCCTCGCACATGCTCAGCAAGCACTCTACTACTGAACTACATCCCCGGTCCCTAGAAGTGACGTCTGACTGCAGTTGAAGGTCAGTCTGGTTTCAAGGAAGAGATTTGCATTTGGCCATGCAACTCCAGGGCAAGTTATGTGCTCACCTGTACATGCAGCCTTCAAGTGGATAAACTGCACTACGTTTGTCTCAATACCATTCAGTATTCATCTACCAAATTCCAACGCACACCTGGCTAGCTTGTGCTGGTGTGAAGTGTTACAAGCCCGGATCTGTCCCGCTAACACAGCAGAGCTGTGGCTAGGTTTACCTTTCTTTGGTCTGGATTTCACTGGCACAGACTCCTTTCTTTCCATGGCTGCTTCTCTTTCTTTCCATCGCCGGATCTGTTCTTCTCGCATCTTGAAGAACAGGATCTGTTTCTGCTCTTCACTGAGTTCCGCCAGTAGGTCAGGATCTATGTACATCTCCGACAGTATCTGTCTCAACATCTTAGCAGGTCAAGAGGCTTTTACACCTGTGGCAAAAGTTCCTGAAAATGGCGTGCAGATGTGCTCCGCCCAAGCTGGCACTTGGGCGCCTCCACAGACTTTCCTGGGGACTCACGACCCCGCAATCTGGACTGATTCTGGGACAGTAATTCTGCAAACTGACTCCTGGGAGCTGTCACCAAACACCCTTGCTCCAGGAACCTGCAAAGAGCAACAACCCAAATCAGTCAGCATTAAAATGCAAAGAAGCTGGGCAGACACGGGCTTCTACATAAAGCTTGGAGGAAACACAGTATCGTTTTTCATTTCAGGGGGAAAGAGAAGAAAAGCCGAGGTACACTTTCTTAAGAGTTTGTGTAACCTCTATCCTATAATTTCCAAAGATACTTTATCAAAAACACAGAACAAACCCTAACTTTATACAGGTCAATCTCAGGGAAACAAAAATTCAACAGAGGTTTGGCATTCTCCCAACTGATCAAACACATTATTACCTCAGATCCTACAAAACCGCCA
The DNA here is from genome assembly GCF_012274545.1 of Fukomys damarensis. Taxonomy (NCBI): domain Eukaryota; kingdom Metazoa; phylum Chordata; class Mammalia; order Rodentia; family Bathyergidae; genus Fukomys; species Fukomys damarensis. The sequence continues at coordinate 40,657,610 of NW_022900930.1, read as the reverse complement.
CCAACTGTACGGCTGAAAAAAAAAAAGTCACAGGAAGAAATTAAAAAGCTCTCTGCAAACAACCTATTTCAAAAGAAAACACTATTTGTGAGATTTCACACTGGCACTTATCCTAAGCCAAACCAACCCAGAGCCCTGCTCAAAGGATATAAAAACAGAAATAAAAATTAGACCACTGTGCAATTTTTTGCATTTTCCTTAAAAGTAGTGCTAAAAAGATGCAATGGTGAGCTTTCACCTTCACAAAAGCACACCACACTTTGCAGGCAAACTACTAAAACCATGCGAGTGGAGCAGGTGCAGAAGAGAACATTCACGTGTTCTGGAAGCGCACCAGGTTTTAAGCACACCTCTTCTAGATAACCTAATTTAATAAAATCTAAATTTACAGATCAGATACACTGGGGGAAGGAAGAGGACATGAGGTTCGTAGCAAAGGATTTCTTATTTCAAAAAGTTTACTAGAAAGTTCATCTCAAAAGATGCTATGGATGTGGGAATACATGGTAGTTTCAGAGGTGGGGGTAGAGGTAAGGGTAGGGGCAGCAAGCCCACTAGCTGTCATTCTGCTTTACACATTTCTACTTGTTTCAGTTTTTTTTTTAAAAAAACCTTCATTCTTGTATTATAGAAACGAAATTATATTTATGCTTCCTTTCTGGAAACAAAAGGTATTTTATTTGTTTTTATGCCACAGGTCATACAGAAGTCTTGCCATGACTCAGGATCGCCCGTGTTCTAAGAATTCCACAACTAATTTGGTGTTGACGAAGCTTCAGTAATCTCACGGTCTAGCCACACCCTCCCAAATGCCTTGCTTCTCTATGCTGAATCCATACACTCTTAAACACGAGGCTGACTAGTCCCTCAGCCACACCACGCCCACAGTGGCTTTGGCTCCTCATGTTTCTTTCACTTTGTCATACAGCTGTGTTTTCAACACTCCCATCAGCACCGGGGCGCTTTACCTTCCCTTCTTTCTCATCTTTGCACAGTTGCTTCTCACAATCTTTTGAGATGGGCAAGCTCAGTAGGCAGGGACCAGAGAGCTTTGCTATGTCACTGACACTACATTCCTCCTTCCCGCACCCTATACTCTCCGTAGCATTTGACTACCAGTATTCACATGGAACAAAATAATGAGAGAACATTTTTAAAAAAAAATAAAAGCGGTAACCCTGACTCAGTCAATCATGACCTGCCCAGGCCCTCTGTCTTATGTCATATTTTGCTTTGGAATGACCCTCAAAAGCTTCCACAACCCAGAAGTGACGTCTGGTAATGATTTCCTGGCATACTGGTTCTAAGCAAAGTGAATGACTCCTTGACATTCAAAGACTCATTCTTATGTGGGCACCTTCCATGGCTGCAATGGCTGACGCCTGCAGGAATAAAGCAGGGCAGAAAATGAGTGACCAGTGAGGTGTGAGGCTGCTTCTTTGCTCCCCACTTTGAGTGGGGTGAATCCTACTCCAGGGGTGGGTAGTTAAAACCGAACATCCTTCAAGGGCCCCATTCACACTGCTCCCCTCCCCCTTGCCAGAGCAACCCTAGTGACAAAGCCAACACTTCCTGTGCCAGGCGCCCCCTCGAGTACTTCATATGCCTTACTCCCTGCATCCTGGCAGCAGCGCTCAGGTTCAATCCCATTTCACAAAGGTGGCAGAGGGAGCCCAGGGGATGATTAGCTGGGATGAGGCAGAGATGGGCAGCTTGAAATGGCAACTGTGTTGCTGTAGCCCACAGCACAGAAGGCTTTTTTTGTGTCTTGGACCCAGAAGCAGTGCATCATCACTTTGTGGGGTCCCATGTGAACTTTCAGAAGGAAAAGCAGCAAATCCCCATGGCAAGGAACACTTAACTCAGAGGGCACTTAACTCAAGTGCCTCTCAGGGGTAACAGCCTCAACCTGGTCAACTGCAGGTAAGTTCCTAAGTATCAAAACAGCCCAGCCAAGAAGGACAGCAGGGCTCTAGATGGCCACAGTGGCCCTGGAGCAGATGTTTATTCACCAGGCACTTATTCCTCTGGTGTCCCTTGGCTACCAAGCACCTGGAACAGAACAAATGGTACAGTGCTGTGGGGAATAATTCCATGGCACCTCTGTGACAAAACACCCAAGCTCTTCCAGTTTTCATTTTGCTTTATTTCTCCTTTTGTAGCAAACATGGCTTTCTAGCGTTAAAATGAACTAGTCAATCTTGAAGAAAAGACACAGGTGTCCTCAGGAAATACCCAGGCAACCCACCAACTGTCCGTGTCCAGGCTGCTGGGTATGCATGCCACTCTGTGCCTGAGATTCCACCTGGTGTGAAGGAACTCTTCCCTCCATGGCAAAATGTACCTCAGGGCAACGTGCCTGCAGGGAAACTAACCAGCAGGACTGCACCTTGGGCTCCCACAAGCTGTATGTCTTTGGGCTGTCACTTCACAGCCTTGGGGCTACGTTTCCCCTTCTATGAACCTAAGCCCAGTTCAGTCTGAGAAGCTACACATCTGTTGGTTATATAATAGAATCCAATGTGAAGTTATGAGGACAACAGAGCCAAAGAGAAATGAGGAAATTAACCAGGGTTTTTCCCACTCTCACTCCCTAACTGGACAAACAATCACAGCCAGTGCTGATTCACTCTCCAATTCATACCCCTTCCGATTCACTAAGCACAGCAAACTTCCAGTTATTCCAGAGCCAATAAAAAGAAAAGCTCAGCTAACTTGGCTTTCTTCTTCTATGGCCCCTTTCTTAAAAGAGAGAAAAAACAAGCAACAAGGCTACACCTGCAGTTTATTCCAAAAACCAATTTGTAAAGCGCCATAGGGCCAGTTAAGTTTTCCACAATACCCACACATCTGACCTGATTTCACACCTTCCACAGCCTCTGTTCTACAATGGTGTTTTTAATAAATCCAAAACCTAAAAAAAATAAAAAGTTCTGAGATACAGCCTAAATCATAAAAAATTGAAGTATGGGTGGTATATTTTTTAAGTTAATAATATAGTTTGAATTGTGATTTTTTTTTAAAACAGCCATTTCTGGAGCTGGGGATTTAGCTCAGTGGTTCCATCCCCTGCCTACAAACACAAGGTCCTCAGTTCGATCCCTGATACCAAAAACAAACAAAAAAACCCCAGAACTGCCAGTGCTGTTTTTAGACTTTCATTTACTTTATTTTTTTGGTGGAGGGGTACCAGGGATTGAACTCAGGTCCTTGTGCTTGCAAGGCAGGCCACCAAACCAGAGCTAAATCCCCCACCCCTCATTTACTTTATTTAAATTAATTTTATTAAGCAATCTGCAAAAGGGCTGTTTGAGGATAAAATGAATTAGCAGGGAGGACTGCAATTTGCTAAATTTTGCAACTATGAATCATTCTTCAGAAATATGAAATTACTCCATCTGCATATTTATCTAGAAAATTCCACTTTTGTGCCATTCTATGCCTAACTATGCCTTCTGCTTATTCAATTAAAAAATTGTATCCACGTTGTTTCTTTTACACAAGCAATCAAATGCAAGCATTTGCGTAGGCAAAGAGAATCTTTGCTTAGAAAGAGGCAGGTGCCACCTTGCTTCTGTGACACCCTATAGAAAAGAGACCCCTCAGAAAACATACAAACTGTGGCTCTTTAGAGCACCCGCGAACTCAGAAGAAAGGTCGGAAGAGCTCAAGGGTGCTCACTTAGTTGAGGAAGGCCATGGTCCGACTGGCTTGGGCGCCTTTCTGTGTCAGTCTTCAGCCGGTCCACAGCAGGGCAGTGCGGTTATACCCATTGCTCCCACCGTGCCCAGGCCCCGCGTGGGGGCGCCCCTGGTGCTTTCTCGGGGAAGGCGCCCGGGAATGCAGCACAGGCAGAAACCGGTTCCCAGGATCTCCGCCTGGCAGGCCACATGGCCTTACGCCGTGAGTGTGCCCGCGCTCGCTTGCAGGTCCACCTGCCGGAATAGGTACCGGCTGTTGCGCGCGAAGGGCCCAGCGCACACAGAGGACGCGGAAGGCTGCGACAGAAGGGCGACGCGCAGCCGGACGCTCAGTTATTACTGCCGTCTAGAAACCCCAGACTACTCAGACCCTCCCAGGCGGCCACGTGGGCTGCCCAGCTCTCTGCCCTGCCCGGACTGAGCAAGCGCCGCGCCCAGATCGCAAACTTGCCCGGAGCACGCCGAGGCCCCTCTTCCTTCGGAGGCTCCTGCCCCGCTCGCCCAGCACCCAGACACCAGACACCGACGCTCAGTTATTACTGCCGTCTAGAAACCCCAGACTACTCAGACCCTCCCAGGCGGCCACGTGGGCTGCCCAGCTCTCTGCCCTGCCCGGACTGAGCAAGCGCCGCGCCCAGATCGCAAACTTGCCCGGAGCACGCCGAGGCCCCTCTTCCTTCGGAGGCTCCTGCCCCGCTCGCCCAGCACCCAGACACCAGACACCGACCACCGACACC
>NW_022900930.1:40527893-40653002 GCF_012274545.1 Fukomys damarensis | reverse complement strand
CTGGGGCCCTCGCCGAGAGGGTTGGCGGCCCGCCGCATCTCAGGCCCTCTGCTCCTAGTTAAGCAGAGGTGGTGTCTGCAGCCTGTGACAGCCGCTCTCTCAGGGCCCGCGAAACTTTTGTTAATAACAAAGGCCCGGCGCGTTGGGCCCTGCAGGGCGCGTGCTATGGAGTCCCGCAAAGGCAGCAGACCCTCCTAGGTTACTCAGTCCCTCAGGACAGCTCGGCTCCTCTTTTGCACCCTGGTCTGAGTCTTTCTAGAACTTACTTTTTTTTTTTTTTTTTAATTAAATCTCCAAACTCCGAGGCATTTGTCAGTACAGGTGTGGCTTTAAGGGGCAAGATCAAGGAGGAGAAAGGCCCGGAAGTAAGAGACTAAAGGCTATTACAAGAGGAAGCAATAGAAAACTGGAGAAAAGGCAAGGAGTTAAAGGAACCTTAGGGATCGCAGCTAGAAAGGGCTGGGCTGGTCACCCAGAGGCCGGGGGGCTGACCACGGGCAGCAGAAGGAAATAGTGGAGGACAGTTGAGCAGGAGCACAGTGGAAAGGTTGGAGAGCATTTCCCACTGTAGAGGAAAGTTCGGAACGCGGGGAGGGAAATGGCAGGCTTAGGGACCCCCGGATTGTGGGTGCTGTGGAGAAACAATAAGCAGAGGGCAGACACCAGGGCTCCACACAGCCACCTGGGCTATTCAGGAGCCAGACTTGCAGGCTGAACAGGAAAGCGTTCTCAGTCCCGCCTCTCCAGACTGCAGATGGCCTGGAAGTCACAGCTGTGGGGCAGAGAGGCTCTCACTTGCTCGGGAAAGAGACCCAGCTGTTCGGACCCATCCTAGGATTCCTCTGAGGTGTAGTCCCTGCTGCTCTTCAGGAGTGAGGCTCTTCCGGCTGTGATTTGCCTCTGGTTAGCTGAATCCTTGCACTTCCTGGACGGAACAGTTACAGAACAACGAAGGTAGATACAGTAATGAGGAACGGGGAGATAATATATACCTTTTGCTATCAGGAATGTGACCAAAGAGATGGAGAGAGGGAAAAGGACTTAAAATAATTAAGATGTGTTCTGTACTTATCCCAACTCCCCACAATGCATATAACCATTGTGTACTGCGAACATGTATTCATTAAAATTAACAAAAAATTTTTAAAGAATGTCAAAGGTAGAAATGTAAACTAGTATAACCACTATAGAAATTACTATGGAGATTTTCTTTTGTTCCAAGCCACTTAGATTCAGCATTGCAAAATAGAACTTTGAAAGTTAGATTTTTTTCTTGTAGAAATACACAATTTCCCCAAACTTCCTCCTTTTGAGCATGTGTCCAACACCTCCTCATCTCAACTCAGAAAAAGTGACAGAATATGTAAGTGTTGGCCCCAAGAGGCAGGAGCCCAGTTTCCTCTGCACAAGAAAGGCATCCATTGGCCAGTGCCAGCCTGGCAAGCGTGAGGCCCTGAGTTCGATTTCCAAGAAAGGGACCCATGAGCTGATGATGGCGGGAAATGATAAAGCAAGCATGGAGATCCTCACTGTCTCTCTGTGCTCCCCTTCCTTCTGTTCCTTGCTATAAAGACTCTAACCCACCTGTGCATGGGCACATGGTCACGTGAAGCAAGTAGGCCTTTCCATCTCTGTGGAACTGGCTTTGAATAAATCTTTTCACTTTTCTACCAAAAAAAAAAAAATGGCCTACTTTGATTTGGTCAGCAGTGAGCAAACAATGGTGATTGTATGACCCTAGGTGGCTGGCAGTTGGACCCACCTGGACTTTTGGTCCTATATTCCCAAATGAGTTAAAAACATCACATTGTATTGGTACATGCATGCCACATACCCACGTTTATAGCAGCACAACACTGCACACAATAGCTAAGCCCTGACTGCAGGCTGGTTGCCCATCAGCAGATGAATGGATGAAAGCAGTGTTGTAATGTACAGAATGGAGTAAGGAGAGTAAGGCCTGCCATCTGCAGGAATGGAACTTGAGACCATACACTAAGTGAAATAAGACAGACGCAGAAAGTTAGGTAACACGTGGTTCTCTTATATGAGAAACCTCAAACAAATTAAGAATTAAACAAAGGATAAATGGTAGGCAACAAAAAGACAGGCTTGTTGGAAATGGAAAAGAAAATGTGTAGGGCGGAGGCTGAGAAGAGGAGTAAAGGGACCCGAAATGACCATGACATGTTATATCCACATACTAGTTTCCCCAAACTATCGTAACTCTGATGTTCCAAACATACTCTAATTTTAAAAAAAAAAAAGTTTTTTAAACTTCAAAGGGTGGTTGTCAGCCAGGAAAAATCCCCCAGAACACTGATAATAGGCACCCATTAGTCTGTACCCATGACCTGACAAGCCTTGCAGTGGGGACTGAATCTAGGGCCTTTTGCCCTGAGCTATAACCCCGCGCGCACGTGTGCGTGCGCACACACACACACACACACACACACTTTTAAAAACAGGGTCCCCCTAAGTCACTAAGATGTTAAGGTTGGGCTTGAACTTGCAATCTTCCTGCTTCAGCCTCTCAGAAAGCTGAGATTACAGGCATTTTCACCAAGCCTGGCTTTATAACAGCTGTCTCGCTGTGCACCTGTGTGTACCTCAGATTCTCCTTCAAGATGGCAGCAGTGCTCACTGCATTGAGTTGTCATGAGGTTAAATGAGACAACACAGGCAATGTGCTTAGGCTAATCCCTGGCATGTAGTAATGTTGTGGGGCAGGGTTCAATGACTTTCCTTAAAGTGGAGACAGGAACATTGAATTATTGCACCTAAGGGCCATTTCAGGTTGGCTGACTTCCATACGCACAAAAAGAATTTTCAAAACAAGTCAGGAAGCATGGGCCCAGAGCACAGTTTACAGATTTTTTTGACTCTGAGGAATTTTCCCTGGAAGGGAAAAAGGCTTAATAGCTTTTGTGTCCTGAAGCTGCAGTTTTTCTTAAAAGTACTATTTAAAAATTGTCCTTGTCACAATGCAGCAATCAACACATCCAAGAGCCACTCCGGGAACACTTTCCTGTTGCCAGGCCCTGTAGTAACACTGGGTGACATTTGAGAGTTGACAGCTTGGGTCCCTGTGGCCATGGAACTGCTATATTGTTTAGATCTAGAATGTTCCTCGAAAGCCTTATGTGTCATGTGACTGGATCAGGGGGACCCAACGCTCATCAGTGGAGTAATCCAGGGAGGAATCCATGGGGGAACTTACTGTTAGGAGGAGAGCCTGGTCAGAAGAGGCAGGTCACCGGGACGTGACCCAGAAGGATGTGCTTCCCTCCCTGACTCTTCCCTTCTCTCTCAGCTTCCTGGCTGCCATGGCACGAGCAGATGTCCTCCACAAGTCCTTTCAGCCTTGCCCTTCCTGCCTCAGAACCACCCTACTATGGACTGAATCCTCTAAAAACCGTGAGCCAGAATGAACCTCTCCTTTGAGCTGGGGATGTTGGGTATTGTGTCCAGCGGTGAGAAAGTGAGTAAGACAGATTGCTGCCATGTATACAAGCTATCTGTACATTTTAGGTCCCCTTCGAAATCATAAATACCTCGATGGCAAGGACTGTGTCCTATAGGTAAATCTGAGTCCTATCCAATGTAGAAAGTAGGCATTGGTGTGCAGCATGTGTTAGCTGAATGAATGTTAGCCCAAATTGACACAGACTGTACAAAGTATTGCAATCATTCGTGGAACTCGGAACTAAGAGTTTTCCTCCTTTCCTTTCACCGTCTCCTTTCCACCCTTCTTGCCAGGTGCCTCCTTTCTGTATTTGTAACAATCTCTTCTTTTATCCTCTTATTTCTCCATTTTCTTCACTTTTATCTCCTCTTGCCACCTTCCCTCTTTTTTCCTTCTCTCTTGGCCCCATGATTCTTTCAGCCGGCATGATCTAGGACAGAAAATACAGTTTTTCTTAACTTTAAAACAAGTCAATAAGGATTCTTTATATGGCTCTAAAAAGACAGCACGTGGTTCTGCTACTTCCCTATGATGCCTTGATTATGTTTTCCCTATTTGGGGGCCAGGATCATTGGGAGAGCCCTGCTTTTCTCTCTCTGTTACCTAGAATTTACTGTGGGGAGAATGCCGCAGGGTCAACAGGCTGCCCTCTGCTGGGGCAGAGACACAGAAGACCAGTAATATTTGTACATATGTTCAAGCTTGCCCATACCCCTCTGCTGCCAGTGCTGAACGAGCTAAATATCTATTTATAGTTTACTAAAATTTTTACATTGTCATTTATTTATAATAATAGATATGAAACAAAAGACCTATATTTCAATGGATGTATTCCTTGGCTGCTTGGGAACACTGCTGCCCAGGACTGTGAAATACAATTACACAGTGTGGCTTTTGTACAGCTGGGCAGGAGATGGCAGTACAGAGACTACAATGTACAAGTTGCCCCTGGAGTTGTGAGAACAGCAGCCCTCATTAAAAAAATCAGAGAGGATACTTTTCACTCTTTTTTAAATTAAAGGTCAATTATATTTCATGTCTCCAGAAAATAAATGTTATCTTCAGATTTTTCTGGTACAGAAGAAAGTAAAGGCTGGATGCAGTAATACACACCTGTAATCCCAGCACTCCAGTAGGCTGAGGCAGGAGAATCACAAGTTTGAGACTAGTCTGGGCCACTTAGGAACTTACTGAGACCTGTCTCAAAGTGAGATTTATGAAAGGGGTAGGGATATAGCTCAATGCAAAGGCCCTGGATTGAATCCCTAGGATCATCAAATAGAAAAAGGAAAAGAAAGAAAGAAACAATATACACCAATAATATTTTCCTGTCATATTTCCTTATCAGCATCAGAAAAATCAATAACTTTTTTAACTCTTTAGGAAGTAAATTATACATTTGTTCCTCAGTAAATATGACCTAGATATGAATAGAAAATATGAAAACATTTAAACTTTACTAGAAGTGGCAGACCTCAAAGTAAAACTTATTCCAAACCATGAACCATAAAAAAAACAAATGTATTAATAATCTACTGTGTGTTTAGCTTTCTGCCAGCAGTTCAACCTTATTTTGCGCTATTGTCATTCCTTTATGACCCTGTGGAGGGGTTTATTGCTTCATCTTCATAAATACCAAGATAAATCATTGGCCTTCACATTAACTTTGAGTCAATTATTCTTTTTTTTTTTTTTTTTTTTTTTTTTTTTTTTTCATGAGTTACCTTCATGGAATTGTTTTGTCAGAATCCAGTCGGGGTGACTAGGAAGACCTTCCTGGATTCGTGTACTTCTGTAATGCAGTGAATAACAGCCTGTGGCCCAGAGAACTGCTGGGTTGAAAATGGGGGCAGAATTAGACAACGCCTATCCCAGCCCACATGATCAGAGACATCTTCAAGTAGCCTCTGGTAAAGATGACAATTCACAAGTCAGCTATAAGAAAGAGCAGAAGCAAGTTCCTTCTAGTATTCCGGCATTTCTTGGGTCTTCCAGGTAGCTTTGAGTAGATCTACTAGGTACTATAAAATCAAAATATTGATTTTATTTTGATTTCCTGACTTCTGAGGAAGTTTTGATTTCCTAACTTCTCCCTTATGTGCAATTTTTTTTTTTACCTATGTTCAATTTTTGCAAAAAGTATAAAAATTCATGTTAGTTTTATAGTATATTTACTATGAGTATGGTGGTAATTTTCAAGCAAATTTTAAAATAACCAAGAGAGACTTTAAAAGAGAAAATTTGCCTCTTTGTCTGTTTTCCCGGGAGTACTTATTTGATTAGAATGGTATAGAGCACAGACAGTATTTTCTCGAAGTATTCAGAAAGATCCTAGTGGGTACCCAAGGTAGAGAACCATGAAAATATATGAAAACAAAGTTAATTGGTCAAGGGAAAAGTTGAAGGACTAGGAACAGCAGCCCCTGGATACCATTAAAATATAAAGGAGGCAGAACACTTGATTCTGATCCTAAGTCCTAGAGCCCAGACTGGGATAAATGTTCTGCTGATCCAGTCTGTCATGTTATAGGCTGAAAACTGAGTGAGGCGGCAGTGTCTGGTTCCCTATGGCTTCCAGGTATTTATAAATTTTGCTTCTCTTTTCCCTTTCACATCTTCCTAATTGTGAAACACTAATGTCCCCTCAGGCCACAGCCACTCACTTACCCTTACCCTATGGCCCCAGCATCTTCATTCACCCTCCATTTTTCTTGTGGGTTGCTCCATCCTGCTCCCTTGGAACTGCCATGTCCTCATCAAACCATTTCCCCCAGGGATAGTTGCCTGAAGACTCTTGTCTGCTAAAAAATGAAGCTCAGGCTGCTGTTGAGCAAAGGAACACCACGTGCTTGTGTAACAGCCAGCTTATTAGCCTCAATAGAAAAGAACATTATCGAATTCAGTTTGAAACACACAGTTGTTTTTCACTGACATGTTGGGGTTTTACTTCACAAGGAAAAGTGTACAACATCCAGTATAGCTTCGAGTGGAAGGATATGGCCAACAAATGACAGATGATTAACTACAAATACAGAAAATGAGAGAGGGCAGAATCCTGAGCTCTTAGGAGAAAGAGTCTCTATACATAGAGAGCTGATATGGCTACACCAGCCAACTCCCACTAGAAATGAGCCCTGCATCTTTCCAAGTCCCCATTAAGAGATAATAAATTGTACAAGTTTTGGGGTTAAGGGGCACCTAGACATTATCTAGACTTATGTTACAGCTGGAAAAAAAAAAACAGAGGAAAAGCAAGGTTAAACATCACAGAGCTAGTTCTGCTTACCCAGAAACAAAATAATTCCAAGAACTCCTGGTGTACAATCTTGACATAGTTATTACATTGCAGTAAAATAATCAGCTCATTACCTCACTGACCTCTGGAGGCAAAGTGAAGATAAATACTATCTGGTCCTGCAACACAGAGCAACACTGGCACTGAAGAAGCAGACCGGAGCATCCTGCACAAGTGCGTGGGTTTGAGGCAGTTCGGGGTGAGCAGGCTCCACTCTGCTCTGGAGGAAACCTGGGCTCCCAGCTGAGTGGGTTGCACACCAAGCTTGGAGCTCTTTATGGAGAAAGCAGAGCCCAACCTGTGACTCTGCTCAGTATGATGAGCAGGTAGGGTTGCAACAGCCACTCAGCTCCAAGGGTTTCCTAGGTCAAATTATGGGGTGTAAGTGGGGAGAAGAGCATGAGAAAAGAGAGAGGACTGGGTAGAGCAGACACAAGAATCAACACTAGAGGAATAAGGAGAATGGAGGAGACCGAAAAATACACATATAACACAGGTGACCTTTCAGCCTCCAATCCCCACTCCTTTCTTGTAGAAGAACGGCTCACACAGGATGGGAGAATAATCCTTAATGGAAGGACAGACATGCTTAAATGCATGAATTGTGTTGTGAGCTTTGCTATATAGTGAGCTGCCCTCCTAGCTTACCTAAATGAAAAGTCAAATTAGATACCCAGGAATGAAAGACCCAAATTTTAATGTTATTAAAATAGACATTTCCTATGCTGGACTCTGAGCAAGTAGCATGGCACTAAACAGAAGACACTTAAAGGTCAGATCTAGTTTCTGGTCCTCTGAGTATGCGATACATCATTGCACCATAAACTGGAATACGTTAACTTTGTAAAGCACTCTCAAGCCGTTAGTCCCTTCCATCCTCACAATGCGTTCGGTGAGGAGGCCTTTTGATCTTAACTGATGACTGAGAGTGCTGGGGTGGGAGGCAGTTCAGTGGCTGGGTAGGCTGACACAGTCATCGCCAGAGTGGGCGGTCTGCTAACACTGGGCCCAAGGCTTGCCCTGCTGCTCAGTGCTGTTCCCAGTGCCCCCTCACCCTTCTCTGTTAGATTACATGCATCAAAGAGGACATAACTTTGCCTTATTAGGTTTGTTTCACCAGAGCCAACCCCATGCATAGTATATAGTACGCGCTTCATATGTTTGAATGAATTAATTAACCTAAATTTGGACAATGCAGAGAGAAACTGCCTCCCTGCCTGGTCTGGCAAAGCTCGTTTTGGAAATTAAACCTAAGTGGTTCGTTAGCTTAAGAAATTATTAATATGCTTTGTGGAGCTATCTTAAGCCCAGGAGTAGCTTGGATAACTTGAATTACTGAGATGAGAGCCATTATTTGTGAAAGAAGGGGACGATCTCACGGAGGTGCTGTTATTAGCACATCACAGGATTGCATGCTTCTGTTTTATTTTCTCTTGAAGTTTTATTATTTTTCAAATTATTATTCATTACATGCAATGATATAAATCTTTTATCTTTACCATTTCGGTGACATGCATTTGAGTAAATGCTGTTTTGAAATACCGCATTTCTAGAAATCTGACCCAGAACAATGATCTCTTATGTGACTGGTCTTGCAATTTTAGTGATATATCATCATAAGTTACTATTCAACATTTTCATTTTTCTTGGTTTCCCAACAGCTTGTAAATTACCTCGGATCACAGCTTGTGTATCTTATTTATTTTATATCCCTCTCATGATAAATGAAGGGCTGATGGTACCAAAAATATGAATTTCGGAGTACATCAATCGAGGCAGACAATGTAGCATTCTTTTGATGTGGCTCCTAGTGTGTTTTAAAAATGCCCATGAGAGAATTCCTTTTTTAATTTCTCTTAATCTAACTTAATACCCTGTTGGGATAGAATTCTGTTTTATTTAACTGCTCACAAACTTTTCTCAGAGTTATGTTTATCTCTCATGAACCTTCTTGTTAGTAGGGAAAAATAATAGAATGGACGAGTTACTCTCTGTTTTCTTTTCTTCCTACTCAACATGCTCAAACTCTGCTAGGGTGTAGCTTCCATTGATAAAGTGAAAGGGAAATGAATGATGGCTTCTATTTGTTCCTCAAACATGTCGTAAATGCCTATTATCGCTGGGAGGTAATAAAAAGATTCAAACTAATGGCATTGAGCATGCCAGCTATAAGGAGGAAATATCATGAGTAAGAAAAATTACAAAGATTTTAGTAAAGGATAGAAAGTATAAATACCAGAAAAGCTACAGAGACTGAGTTCTGGGTGTTCAAGAGATCAATTACATCTACTTGAGGAATCACCAGCGTTTTCCCAGAAGACCTGGTATTGCAAATGCTCCTTAAAGGAGGACCCTGACTTAGTTGAGCAGAAATAAGAACAGGCATTAGAGATAAAAAGATTCTAAAAGGAGAGGGCTGGGGATTTAGCTCAGTAGTTCTGCCACCTGATTCGAAAACACAAAGACCGGAGTTCAATCCCCCATACCAAAAAAAAAAAAAGATTCTGAAAGGAGAGACATGGAGGTTAAGAAAGACAACTTTCATATAGAAAATTGTGTTTCTAGTGAGCTGGAGTTAGGAAAGATATGACCAGTGAGGTACTTTCGGCCACACTGAGGTGAACGAGGAATGTAGAACCAAACTCGCAGACTTTTTTCATTAAGTGTTGATGAGCCTTTGGCGGAGATTAACAGTTCACAGATAAGCAAAGAGACTAAAGGGTGAACAGTTCAAATCAAGTGATTCTATGGTTTCGCTTATGATGGCAGGAATGGAGAGAAGAGAATGACTACAAAAGGCGTTGACGGATAGAACTGCCATGCTTCAGAATGAGTCAGAAATAGGGAGAGAGGCCAGTGAGAGAAAGAACACAGGGATGGCATCAGTTAATGTGCTTCAAGTTAATACTGCAGAAAATCCGAGTACACTGTACAACCCCTGCATTGGTCTATCATTTGGAATTAAGGGAACCATTGAAGGCCATGTACATGAGTTGGCCAGTAACCAACTACAATTATTTCTTCCTTTTGGAAGAATTTCTAATTTCCTTGTTGTTTTGGGAAATTATCTCCCTCTGGAAGGCCTTAGAGACTTCTCAGCAAACTAGGTAGCCCTACATCAAGGCTACTACTAAATTTGTTAAACACTTGTGCTTCCATCATCATCCAACTCAGCCATTCCACTTGTCCAAGCATCCAAAACCTCATAAATCTTAGAAAACCCCAGATTCAGGGACTCAAACGTGACAGAGGCTGTTGTGGTGAGAAATAACAGAGGAATACGGAGAAGCAGCAGTTTTTGGTCCTCATTTAGAAAACTGTGTGGTATATCACCTTGTGCTCATTGTCTTTGAGAGCCTATGACTAAAATCTCCACATCAAGACCCAAATAGATGTCCTGGAAGGAAATAAGCCTGAGCACCACAATTTGTCCACATTACATTTTATTCTCCTTTCATCTCATATATGGTAAACCCCAATGGTTAACATAAATAACATTTATTTTAAATTATTTTCTTCATACAACTTAATGCTAAGGGAATGGTTGAAATTCTTGGGCCAGAGTCACAGAGACAGCTGGAGTGGTCTGTGATGTTAAGCATGTACAATCTCAAGGCTCCAGGATTTAAAAAATATTTTCTTAATTTAAAATTTTTAGCCTCCTGGTCTGATCTTTCCAACTCATATCGATTAACTTTTGCTGCATAACAAAGTCCTCCAAATGTAGTAGCTTCAGATAACACTTGAATATTTCTCATGATTTTGTGGTTAACTGAGTGGTTATTCTGCTGGCCTTGCCCGGGTTCACTCTTGTGGGGCAGCTGGAATCTGGGACACACTGGAATGACTGGGTTCTCCTGCATGTGGTCTGTTATTGTCAAGGAGTCTAGGCTGACTTCTTTATGTGGAAGTGGTAGCCTTTCAAGAGCCCTCCAACCCCTACCCACACGCAGGACAGGTGCTCGTGTCTCATTGGCTGAAGCCCTGGGCCAGTGTCCACAATGACATGAATACTGGGAGGTATGATTCAATAAGTCCCATCAGTGTAACCAGCTATCACATGATATAACACAGATCTCTCCAGAAGATGAAAGTCTGGTCGAGGAAGCTCAAAAATGTATATGAATTGATTCTCCTGGTCCTGGGCTGACTTGTTTCTGAAGACATGGAGTGTCAGGACAGATTCTCATCAATGAGAATAAACCACTGTGCTTCCTGCAAGGACTTCTCTTTTTCCTTCCCTCCCTCCTCCTTTCCTTCCTGCTCTGATTCCTTGCTACCTTCTTCCATCCAACCCTCTACCCTTCCTTCCACTTATCTTGTTGTGTGTGTGTGTGTGTGTGTGTGTGTAATCATTTTAATATTTGACCCAAGTCATTAGGATTAGTCCCTCCAAATGCTCACTTGAAAACTAAGGAGGGCAATGCATTATGCTAATTTTGTATCACTCTAGTGAACTTTGCACAAATAAATTGCCTCTTTCTTTATCTTCTGTGAATATGTAATTATCAGTAGCTTTACTTACTTTAAACTATACATTTGGGGACTTTGTGTAACGTTTTATGTGATTTTCCATGTTTCTAATTAGTTTATTTGGCATTTCTTTTACTTCTCAAAGCTAAATAATCCTGCATTACTCATAACTACTGAATCATTTCATTTCTACCATGTTTAATGTTAAATGAATGGAGACACTAAAGATAAATGGCCCCAAAATAGACCTTATAGCAGCAAACCACGCACATGTCCAAAACTACATAGCCTCCTGTTTGTTAACTTTTATTTACCTTGTTCTTTTCACATATTCTTGCTATCTATGCAGTCATTTAGGCTGTTTACCAGAGAAGATGTAATCGGTTCACATTAAAAAAGCTCAATTTCTAATATAAATTAACTGAAAGTATATTTTTATGGATTTTGTTTTTCATTAGTCCTAATGGTGTAACAGACAATATCATGCCAAATAGGAGCAAGATGTTGGCTCTTTCTTTCTGCTGTGTCTTTTCTGAGTCAGATTCTCCTGTATGTGGACCATTATATAGAAATAAGACATCTCTGAAAGTCATATCAATGTCCTTAGCTTGTGCTACCTGATTTAAACCAGGGATTATCCCGGGCATTGGGACAGCAGGTCCCTGAGAAAGTCAGATATTCTTTGTTAAATATAAAAGGTTCAGGTTAAAAATAAAACAGAATGAATTCCCTACATACTACCTGTATTATGAGTGCTACTTTCATAAGATACTTGTCACCCACTGCCTGCTTTAAACTTCATCCTCACCACCACCACCACCACCACCATCATCATCGTCATCATCATCATTGTCAATCATCAATACTATTTTCCTTATCACCATGAACCACATTTTTGTTTGGCAAGAGCCCATTGACAGGGAATGGAGAGAGGAGAGGGACTACACAGAGACTGAAGTCATCATCTTTTCTTGGCTCAGCTGAGACAACTCCAAGCTGTAGAAAAGAAAAGATAAGATGTTTCATCATCTGCAGAATTTCATTTTATTCTGAGTGCCACATTTTTAAGGTGACATCGATTGCAACCAAATCCAGTGTTTTTCTAGGGAAGAGCAAATAAGTGAAATGAATTAAAGAACTGAAGATGTTTAAAGAACTGAACAAAAAGAAGTCTAAGGGGTGTCCTCAGTTCTCTGATGGAGTCTTATGGGGGTGGGACTTAACTATTTTGAGCTCTAAACATACCTTGATAAAGTAAGGACATGGAATTTGAGACCAGATACTGCTCACCAAGTCTGGCTCATCTCCTTGTGGCAATTATCACCTCTGAATGTAGGATAGTGAAGACCTCACTACCACCCCACCTCTCCTGACCCATTTCTTTGTTTTATTACTCCTCTGAGTTTCAGCATTCTTACTTCTCGATCCACCTCTTTCTAAATCTCCTTTCACCCTCCATGGACCACTGCTGTTTCTGATATATTGCTACTCAGCTCTTGTGTTACAGTTCATCCCATGTGCATTTGAGACCATTCCCCTGAATCGTTCATCATCACTGTTATCTACTCAGCTCCCAAGCACTGCCTCATCCCTAACTTTATGATGGAATATAAAGTCTTTCTCTTCACTCCAACCCTTAGGAAATTTCATCATCCAGGTAGAAGCTACAGCCCCAGCAGCATATCTTACATATTTCTGGGTCTCTTTTTATTGTAGATATATTTCCAATTCTCCCAGATTTCTCGTTAATCCATTCACACTATACCTCTTCTTAAGGTCTAAGGAATTTTTATTCCCTTGACTCTTCTAAGTTTATCGGTTCCTCAGCTCTCTTTTGCAGTTTCTTTCTTTTCTTCCAGTATAGGCCTCCTGGTCGATTTTTTACTTTAAATTCCTTTAATTCCCTACCTGGTTCTTCAGGAAAAAAGAAAACCAGGTAACCATAAAGATAAAAGCTACTGCAAATTTGTGGCTCTCACTTCAGCTTGATCATCAACACTGGACTCTCAAGCTTCCCATCAATTCTTTAGTCATCTCTGAGTCAATTACACACCTGATGATCTCTCTGACTTCCCTGACCATTACTGTCCTTACTAAACCCCTTGCTTCTCAATTTGAGCAGAGGACCAGGTCTTCTCTGTTGAGAAAAGTGATGCTTTCACTCAAGGTCAGACTTTTTTGTAGCAGACAACAGTATTCAGTCTGCTGATTGAGTGTCATATTTTAAAGGAATCTCCCTATGGTCTAGAAAAATCATCTTAGAAATGACCCAGCCCCAAGCATGAGAGCTGCTATTGTAAAAACCACTGCCCAGACCCAAACCTCTGCTAGCACCATGCACCATGATACACAAAACTATGAGCCAGAAGTTCAGTTTCTAGTGTGATGGCAGGGGACCCTTCTCTATCTTGTTTAACAAAACTTGGAGTCTGCACCTGCCTTCCTCCTCACATTGCTCCCTTCCAAGTCAGCACCTCTGGAAGAGGCATCTTACTTATGGAAGGGTAGAGCACATGGCAGCAAGGAATGCCGGGAGAATGAGTCCTGGTTTCTTCCTTTGGGAGCCAGGCCTGATAATGTTGGAAACTTTTCAACTATATGAGGGATGTTCAAAAGATTCGTGGAAGCTATAAATCATGATGAACATCTCCTATCATCTCTCTTAGATTTTCATCCCCTTACCAAAGAGCTTATCTAACTCTAAACTCATCCACATCTCTTTAGCCCCCATCACAGTGCCTTAAGATTCGAAAAATCATCCTCCTTATTTCTATACTTAACACATCCATTACTGTTTCCTCTGAGTAGTACAGCTGCCGTATCCTCCCTTTTGTATACTCTGAATTTTTATTTCAACAAGTCTACTGAATGCAAGCTTCTCCCTTTCTAGAAATCCTTCCCTAGACTCCATTAAATTACTATCATCTGCTTCTCAAGCTAACTTCTTGAAATAATTAATTAATAATTTCAATTTTTTTATCTACTATTCACCACCAACCCATTGTTACTGAACCCTGGCCCATGACTCAAGAATCCCAACCTGGTCCTCCATGGATTTTGCTCTTACTGTGGCAGATCATTAACAAACCCAATGACCATAAATAAATACTTTTCCGACCTGCCTATTTGCTGCTTTTAGCCCTGAGATGTCCCCTTTTTCTCAAACTTTGCAACTCTTAGATTCTGTGAATTCCCACTCCCTTGGTCTTCTTTATGCTTTTGATCAGTCCTTTTTTGCTCTTCACTTCCCTTGAAATGTTGGTTTCCTCAGGGTATCTTCAGGCTCAGACTTTATGACCTCTTCTTGGTGACTTACTCCACTTGTATTTTTCAAACCCACCTGTACAATCATACCCTTAAATCTGTACTTGTAATCCAGACATTTTCCCTAAGGCTGACACCTGGATACGAAAATACCTGAAGGACACACCCACAAAAACATTCCACCTGAATGTCCACTCCGCACTACACCAACAGAGTTCATATTTTCTTTGTTTATTCTAGTCTCTTTCAGTTGCTAACTTCAACTGGTCACTCAAATCAATTTTTTGCTTTTTCTTTATTATTCATCCCATGTTAATTCTAATCAAGTTGTGTCCATTCTAATACCTAAA
Source organism: Fukomys damarensis (assembly GCF_012274545.1). NCBI lineage: Eukaryota > Metazoa > Chordata > Mammalia > Rodentia > Bathyergidae > Fukomys > Fukomys damarensis. Next base: position 40,638,154 of record NW_022900930.1, on the reverse strand, counting down.
TGTTTCTTGAATTCTTCACAGCCTCTCTGCCCAGTTTTGCTGCCACTGGTCCAGTATCTCATCCTCTCTTTTTTTAAATTTCTGATTGGCCTAGTCTCCTTCCAACCTCCTTTCTCTCATCTTTTCCTAAGTCTATCTTATTCGTAGCACACAAAAGGGAATATTAAAAATATTCAGCCAACTAGATTAATTAATCTCAAAATCCATTGCTAGGAGAGTAGAGTCAAAGCTCCATATCCTCACAGTGAGCTCTCCCTCCCTTTCCTGCTCAGTCCCATCCCCTGTCACACAATTTTGACTTCAAAAACACTAAATAATTTATCTTGCACTTCCATGCTATTTTTGGCTTCTCTGCCTTTGTCCAGTGCCACCTCCTTTGTCTTGGATGCTTTTCCCTTTTCCATTCCATACTGCCAGCCCAACTCCAGAAATCAAAAACGGTAGCTAATTCTTTCTCATCCTCAGGCCTTGCCTCTTCCACAAAGCGTTTCCTGATATCACTCCTCCTCCCCGCCTATAAAATTATATAACATTTTTGAGTGCTCTCCCAACACATCTGTTATTCACTCTTTGAAAGACTTGCTCAATATTTTATTAAGATCAAATTGTAATGAGTTTTTATACTATAAATTTCTTAAAGGTAAAATTTGTCTTATTCCTTGTTGTAATCACAAATTTTTGTATAGTGACTGGAATCCAGCAGACACTTGGTTAAATTCTGACAGGCCAATAAAATAACAGATTCTCATTAAAAATCCTGGAATCGGTCTTGGTGCCAGAATACTAACCCTCGCATTGTCCCTTATCATCATCCTGATAGTATATGAAAATGGTTCTGCCATTTTATGGTCTTGTGGTTAAGACTTACAAGACCACACAAAGACAGTTCTAAGAGGACTTTAAAAGCTGTTTACACAGTTACACCATCAATATCAGAAGCATGACAGAGTAAAGACTACCCTTTGTCTAAAATTAAGAAGCAACTCTGACACTGACCCACGGCCCTCACTGGACAATCAAAGCATTTCTGAGGTTGGAAGGCAAAACAAGAAGGAAGATTATACCAAGGGGAAACCAAATATCTAAAGAGTTACAATCTTTGGGCTGAAATAAGAGTGGGTGGGAGTTAAAAGATCAGTTGTTAAACTACAAGATAGATGAATCACTAGGATGGGAGAGTAGAATACATAGTACAGAGTAGTAAGTTTCCTTTAGACATCAAGAGTGAAAGGAATTCTTTCCCATGCAGTGATGATAGTGCAACTACTAAAGATTTCAAATTCCTTGAATTGACGTGATCAGTCATCACATAATCTAGCCTTTAGATGGGAGGCTAGTTTGAAATCCTCTGAGGGCAATCACAAAGTACAGCTAAAGACACGTTATCAGGTACCCGTGAACCAGGTGGGATTCATGAGGGCCCCACTGCTTCCTCTTTTCTGAAAACCAAACAAGGAAGCAACTTTACCTGTCACCAAACAAATTGTTGTCAGACCTCCAAAATAAGTAGCAAATCAGAAATCATAGGAAGTTGTTTATTTATTTTAATCAAGGAAAATGTTTGTTTGTTTGTTTGTTTGTTTGATTTTTATTAATCATTTGTATTCATGTGAGTTGTTGGGAGAAATTGCTTCATTCGTGGAGTCTGGGCTTTCAGAGCAAATGTCACCAGGTAAAAAGACTTTTTCTCTTTAGTTAATAAACTGTCCTCTTCTGCAGGGTGCAGCCCATAGATATGAAAAATATAATAAAGATGAGAGAAATACATTACAATGCAGAAATATAAGTCTTTAGGACACAGATGTTAGGTTTTGATTGTAAGCACGATTGGTCTTTATTCAGATGAAATAGGCAAGTAAGTTATTTTTATCCATGAGCTGTGTAGTCCAAGATGAACCACTCACCCTCTCAGTAACACCATGACTACATCCTTCAGGCCTGTAATGGAGGAGTCCTTTGGTTCTCCTCCTAGGACATTCTGTGGAGTGATGTTCATTCTGGTTCCTGCTGCTCTGTTGAGCTTGCTGGGAACCCCCAGTGGAATGGCTGTCTTCCATCTAGGGCAGACCTGCTGGTGCCCCAGGCATTGTCCTCTCCTCCCTGTATTACCCTCTCCCTGCCATCTTGATAAGGCCTGTACTTCTGCATTTGTATCAGCTGAGGGGCCTCCCCGTTCCCCCAAGTGGGTCCCAGTGTGACAATAGGCAGCCTTGGGATTGGCTTCCATTTCCCACCATCTGGGGTTGCTGTGTTCTTTGTCAATGACTTATCCTCATTAGAGGACAAGAGAAAGCTTTCTGCAACTCCACTGTTGGAAATGGTCACTTCCAGAAATGAGTCCTTACATTCTGAGCACTCTTCTAGAAAGTATTGCAGATAGGTAAGTTAGATACCTTGTAGGCAGTTAGACAGGGCAGTCTTCAAGGAGCCAGCCCTCAAGAAGCCAACACAGCAAGAAGCCAACATGGAGGACAATCAAGACACAGTCACTGAAGGCCAGAATTGTAAAAGGAGAGAAACTACTATACCCATGTGCTTCCCCTGCGGATAAATATTAGGGATTGATATTCAAAATAGGTATGAATCACCTGGGTGGGGCGGCCAAGGTCTTAGCCCAGCCTTTCCAGGAAATATCCCTGACCCCTACCCTTACTGAAAATCCTTGTAAGCTTGTTACATGACTTGCCCTTATTCAACCACTGCTTAATCAATATTACCTGGGGTGACTGTACTAGTAATCTTATTGGTTGGTCATGGCTTTACTCCACCTCATGCCCACCTTGTAATTTTCCTTTGGGTTTTATGGTTTTGTGCCTCTTTGTATCCGCCTTGCCACTTGGCTTGGCAGTATAAAACATATTTGAAAAGTGGAGATGCCACTTTAAACTTCCAAAAAAAGAAAAGTGGGGTGGGTGGGTAGCCCACTTTCCAGTCCCCTTCTGTCTCTCTGAGACAGAAGCTTTCTTTCGTTCAATAAATTTTTCCTACTTCTAACCTTCATTGTTCCTAGAGTTAATTCATTCTTTTATTTTAGAGAACATGAACTCAAGTTTTGGATATCTGGTAGATTTGGGAGTTACATCTCTTCCCCCTATATAAAGAGGACTCATAATCAAAAGATATGACAGAACAAAGACCAGAAAGTGTGAGAATATCTGCAGGCTTACCCTTGGCTTTTATAGAACAATAGGAACAATGGCACAGCTACTCCTCTCTCCAGTTCATTTCCTTATCTACAAATTCAAAAACTTACAAGGAAAGGAGTCTAACATCCCCAAACTCTACATTTCTCTGAATCTCCAGAAGTATGCAACTCATTAGCCTGAGAACCTGAGGAAATGTGATTAAAAACATATGCAGTATGCTCCAAATTCCAACAAACTATCAATACATATTTACAATAAATAATACGTGAGGATGATCTTGAAAATGGCAATAGCCTGGTTTTTCCTGCCCATGGACAAGGTGTTTCCATTGTCAGTCTTTTTCTCTTTCCTCTCACAAGTCAGGTACCCAAATATTTAAGTGTTTAGTGTGGAATTATTCAAGACAAGAAATACCGGTTGTGTTAGTAGGACAAAAGGCGTGTGCTCAGAATCATTTATCTTTTATTCTTATTCTTAAACGTCAACCTAAAGTCCAAAAGTAGGCCAGTTACACTTGGCATTTACTGTGATTTGGATGTTGTTTGTCTGCCAAAGAAAGGGTCATGTGCTAGAAGTGTGGTCTCTGGTGCGGCAGTGTTTAGGTGGTGGGAGCTTTAAAGAATATTGCTTAATTAGGTCCTGGAAGCTCCACTTTCCTGAATGACTGATAGTCTTATGGGAGTGGACCAAAACTCAGTGGATTAGTTCTCTGAGGAGTAGGTTGTTATAAAGTGGGCCATGCCATATGCTTGGCCCCCTTCTGCATCTGGCCAACTCCTTTTCGGCTTCTTCACCATGTTGTGACACATCCCAGAGTGCCCAGCAGGATGCCAGTGCCATGCGCTTAGGATCATCACACGGTAGTTACTATGGGAAGCTGTTACAGAGGAAGTTCTGGAGACCAGAGCCCTTTGTGAGATTCCAGCATACGAGCAGCCTTTCCAAATTCATTGCACATTCTCAGCTTCACTGCAAATACTTCCAAAGTAAGTAGTGCAAATGCATGGGCACCCAAGTGGAGCTGAACTATTTGAATTATTCTAGTTATAAGTTCTTGGGATCCAATTCAGCAATTTAAAAAAATGTTCTGCATGCCAGTAGGTTCTAAACACAGTAACTTGGAAGGGGAATACATAAGTAAAAAGGTAGATAAGATTTGTGCCTTCAGGATTTTACTCCAGTGGGGTTAAAAATGTAGTGTTCTCCAAATTGACCTAGCAAAGACTTCAGTAGATTTCTACCAGGGTCCTAATGCAGAAAACCAGGATATTTTAGGGAAAAGATCACACAAACTGTAAATGTTCTGCTCACTTCCAAAAGTGGTTATCTGACCACAGAAAACTCAGAGGTCAAAGGTCTGATTTAAGTACTCAAAATTCAAATGGCATCTTTCCTCATCTCCCTGGGAGCGTGTCTACCTCTTTGCTCACTGCCTGACTCTGTTTTATCTCCATTGACTATAGTAAACTTGAAAAACAGACTGAATGGCACATTTTATTATCCCACTTGGGTTAATCTGAGGGTTCAGACTTGTGTGTTTCTAGACTTGTGTACTGCAGTTGCAGGTTTACCAGCAGGCTGAGTGATCCAGGAGGCGGGTGTCATGCATGCACACCTTGACTCTGTCACTCCTCTCCCTTTCTTGTCTCTGGCTGGTTTGTACGATTGGCTGTGACCCAGAGAAGGGTTCGGAGAGCACTGTTCCGTATGAACTGATGTATTCTATTGGAAACAATTCAGTGTTTGGTGAAGAAATTGCTTACATCAATCGTTTCCAATGTGTCAGATCCAAAATCCTTATGACTTTTAATTTACATCTTCACATTGCAGATGAGGAAACAGGCATTGTCAAGTTTTCTTGCCCATGATTACCCTCTTTAAGAGTCGTACATTTTGGATACTAAGCCAGTTGCTGGACTCCCAAGTTTGTACCCTTAACCATTCCACATTCTGCCTTCCTCAAATGAAAAGCAGGTTGGAAGTCTCCCTAGCCACATTTGGCGTTCCTCTCGAGTGTGTGTCAAGCAAGTTGTAGTCCTCAGGTATGCTTGGCATCCACAGAATCTCCCATCTGCAGTGTGTGCCTCCCTGGCAGGAAGGGACATGTCCTGAGCTATGCAGAGTTGAGCACCTGGCTGGTGCTTCCTGTTTGCCAGCCAGGTTGCCTCTCTGCAAGGAAAGCTGTCTGACTGGCTTTTTGACTTACCTAACTTGGGAGATACTATTCTTAAGGCAACCTTGTATTTTTCTGACTTCATTTACAATGGTGCTATTTAAGTCGTTATGAAATATGACTTGAAAATTCTTCTTCTTTGATTAAAATACTTAGAAATGTAATTAATGAGACACATCAATTTTAAAGTCATTACATAATATTAAGTGTACTTGCATTAAGCGTACTTCATACTTTGAATTGTTCAGTAGTCAATCAGGATAAATCTTTTGAGATGGAAATCATTGCCAGACAATCACAAGAATATTTATATAATCATCTCCAGTTTCTTGACCTGAGATGTGAATCTGTCTTAGCTATTGTTTGCTTCACATGCATACGTCTTATCTCTACATCTAGATTTTGAATTCCTTAAGGACATACACACAATAAATGCAAAATCTAATAAATACCATTGCTAAACGGGATGGGAAAAATACAGGTAATAAACTTTCATTAGGTGCTAAAACTGTTAAATAGTGAACAAAATTAAAGAATTCATTCGGGCGACAAAAATTCTCCTTTACTCCCCGAGGGCAGTAAACTTTCTGTTTTAGAGTTAGAATCAAATGGCTCATCTTTGTGACTATAATGGAGTAATATTTTTAAAAGGTATCATTAAAAACATGTTGAAGAATAAATAACATGAGTTTCAAAGAGATATTATATCCCATAAACACATATGCTAGTTTTCTCACCATAGAATTTAAAGTAAAGTACTCAGAGGCTGTATTTTTACTTATTTTATTCTCACAAAGCAGGCAGTGTCTGTTCCCATCCGTGTACACCATGCTTTTCCACCTTACTGGAGCTGGCAGCCTCAGGAGGGTCCTATAGCAGGGCAGCCAAGACACAGTCCGACTCCTGTCTGCAGGTCTAGACAGGTCTAGACAGGGGCGGAGCTGTGAATAAAACCTAAATCTTCAAGCTAGATGCATCAATGATCACTTTCTATTATTGAATCCATAACGCAGGTTTTAATTCTTGAGATTTTGCCAAACTTACACAGATGGTCAAGAGTGTCTTGTCGTTTTCCAGTGCTTTTCATGTAACTGGACTTGAACTTGGAAACTAGAAAACGTGTGACCTAGGTGAATGACCTGGGATGGATGGCACCCCAGGGGGCAGGTGGTCTAACTCGTCAGAAGGTCTTCTATCAGCACATATAAGTTGTGCCCCAGCATTTACCCCTTATCTGAAACACTTGGGACCAGAAACGTTTCTGATTTGGGATGTTTTTCAGACTTTAGACTATTTGCATATTTATAATGAGATACATTGGATATGGGACCCAAAACAAGATTCGTTTACGCTTTATATATACCTTATCCATATTGCCTTAAAATATTGTTGTGTAATGGTTTCAAAATTTTGTGCATAAAATCAAGTTTCATAGTATGGCATTTTCCACTTGTGGAGCTTCCCGGTCCCTGGAGCTTCTGAGTTCCGGCTTTCTCACCTCTCTTTGGATTCTATGCCCTCTATCATCTTTCTAGCACATTCTAGCTTTTGCAATAGGCAGCCAGAATCGGTTTCTATGAGTTGCTATCAAACTGAGACACGACCCAATCTTATCGTTGGAAACTAAGAGGCTGGATATGATGTTCCCAGAATAGCCCTTTTGAGGTCACTGGTGTGTGTCTGTCCTCTCTCCCAAGGCTTGTCGTGTGACTTGTATTTTCCCCTATTTCATCCCCTCATGCTGCCCTTATCTTGTGTATGGAATACTCTTCTTACCACCAAACCTGGGCTCCCCTTTTGCACGATGTGCTCTACATCTCTCTTCTCAACAGCTGCAAGTTAGGAGTTTTTGCACAACATGTGTTGCCTTTGTGGTCTTTTGCTTCTGTTCTCCCCACAGCCGTCCATCATCGGTCACTGGCATTTCTCAGGCTGCAAGGCCAAGGGCCAGTGGCCCTGGACTAATTCTCCACAGTGATGAACAATATCCTGTGAAGGACTTGGGAAATGTCCAACCATCCTTGCTGTGATGAGAACTCCAAAACATGGTCATGGGCAAAAGGGCAACCATTTTTAATTCTTATGAATAATATGCACCTCATGGAGCTGCAGAGAGTGTTCACATACATGACTTATACAACATCCCTAGCGTGGCATGAGGATTACAGGAGGCAGTTTGATGATTTGGTAAATATTTAGGAATGCCGACAATGTGTTGAGCACCATCCTAGGATCCTGAGATGTAGCAATAACAAAGCAGACAAAATGTCCTCCCCTTGTGGAGACTATAATCTAGCAGGGGAACAGGATAATAAGAAATAAGGGTAAGTAATCCATATATTATGTTAGGAGTAGGACAAAAATAAGGAAGAGAGTGGATCTAGCAAAGGGGGTTTCAAATGTGCCATCGGGGGAGGCCTCCCTCTGAGCGTGAAATGTGGAAAAGCCTAAGGAAGTGAGGGAACAAGACATTTGGACATCCAGGAAGAGCACTTCAGACAGTGGGGAGAGCCAAAACAGAGGGCCATAGTGAGAATGTGCTCTAGATGTTCAGGCTCCAGGGCAGTGTCCATCGCATAAGGAGCAGAATGAGGAAGAGAAAAGGAGAAGATGAGGTCAGAGAGCTGATTGTGGGGCTGGGTGAAGGCAGGCAGGGCTTGCAGTCAGTATACACGAATGGCTTTTTCACTCCAGCCTTGTATCGTTCACATCGCCTTCTCACACTTTCTGAACTCTGGTTTCCCATGTAAATCTCAATGATGCTCATTTTGAGCAGTCAGAAAGTGGGGCTGTGCCATGCATCTCTTTAAACTTTGCTTTCTCTAGCACAGTGCCTCGCATTGCTCTGATTCCCAATAGATGCTGATGGATTAAAGCAGAAACTCCCATCTGGCCTTCAATTTGCTACAAAAAATCCAGTGATGTTCCCATCAGAGCAGCAGGTGAACTGTTGGGAAAGAGCACAGCATCTCTCTCGACAGCAGAGCGAAAGAACCTTGGTTTATATGCATAGAAATAAAAATCCAGGCCATACCCTTTAGGAATAATATGTTATTTCATCATTCGAGCAATGCATAATTTCAGCATCTGCTTAAGCTTTCAAATAATTTTCTAACCAGGAGCAAAGCCATATTCAATGACCTGACAATAGTGGCCGAGGGTGCCAGCCCAGGCCAAGATTAATGGGCTTCGGAGCAGGTGGGGCAGCTGCAGACCTCGGCATGCAGAAGACCCTCAGTCAGGTGCATCTGTACATCACCTGTCTCTTTCAAAGAAATGACAACCTGAGTACGAGGCTGTGCTAGGAGACGGGAATGAAATTTCTCAGATAAATCAAAATGAACAAGACATGTTTGTGCTTGAATTGAAACATGGTTTCCCAGTACCTCAGATAGAAAGCAGGAGTGTGCAGCTGAACCAAAACTCAATTTATTTTATAGTGGTGCTATTATTTCTTATGTGTTCTGAGGGCCACCAGGCAACTGTCTTTCTCAGTGTGTCATTTTTCATTTTGATATCTCTCCCAGCCCTACAGTTCCTTGTCCCTTCTCTTCTAATTTTCTTCTTCATCATTCAGTAGAGCTCTAGATTTTATTTATTCATGTCTTGATTTACAGTCCTGTCCACACCTCCCTCTCCTCTGCTCCCTGAATCTCCACATGCTGGGCTCCCATCCAGGAGGGCACTACATCTAGGAGTTTAACCAACCACACCTGCCCCAGAATGTTCTTCGGTGGTGCTGTCAGAGAAGAGTCTTTTGGTTGTTCTTTTAGCCTGCCTGTTTTATTTGTGTAGATCTTTTTTTTTTTTTTTTCCAACAGGGTTTCAAGATGGCTTCTAGAAATACACATAATTCATTTGGACATTGAGCCAGCATTCCAATGGAGACATTATGGCGGTGAATTGAAATCACTGGTCTTTATCTGAGTTAGGCTTCTCCTGTGGATCCTCTTCATACAGCGTCCTTTTGTGGTGCTGCAAAGCCTCAGATCCCATGAGCCTTGCTTTGTATACCCCATCCTCCACTGAACCCGCTCAGAAAGGAACCAGCGCAGCCCTGTGGCTTGACTTCCTGCGGGGTGCAGTGTGACCTGACCTGTTATACACAGGCGATACAATGTTTGCTATCTATTAATCCATTTGGTTTCTAATACTAATATTCCAGAAATATTTTTAATCTCCCGTGCTGTGTCTGCAATTAAGGAAAAAAGTTACAGGTGAACAGTGATCTGTAGCAGACCCAAACTTTCATTTCATTGTGATGTGGTTGATTGAATCACAAAAAGACAAAATAGACTTTCTATTTCAATTATGGTCACTATTACTTTTTATAACAGAAAAATTGTAGAATGTTTAGAAAGGAGAAAAAGTCACCTAGCATCCTAACTCATAAAGTGTAATCTTTAAAATTTGCCTCTAAGCTTTTTACTAGTTATAGCAATAAAGACTTGTGCTTTGTTCCTTAAAGTTATTTCCTGTGCAGTAATTTTAATATCTTCATAGTATGTCTTCTGTGATTTTCCATAATCATGCTCCATTAGTTAGGATTTAAATTACTTCAGATTTTTCATCATTATATCTGCTGTACTGAGCATGAATGAGCACATGGTTTTTCTCCTATTTGGGATTATTTCTGTAGGACAGATTCCTGGGAATAGAAATATGAGCCCAAAGGCTTTAATGTTTCCGTGATTCTTTACCCATATTGCCAACTTGCTTTCCGAAGGGTTCTGCCAATATACAAACCTACCACTGATGGGGGAGACAGTCTGCTTTGTAGTATCCCTGCCAGGTCTGGAATTGTATTAAATCTGTAAAGTGTTTAAATGGAGAGAAAAAATACGTGCTACTCTATTTAGTTCTAAAATTCAGAAATATACATGTTCCTTCATTTGTTATTGCTGTGGTTATTTTGATATATGTATTCCATTAATTTTATGGTATGCATATGCACATGTGGGTATTGATATAGGCAATTAGAAGGTACCTTGAGCACAGTGCTCTTTCCTTTCTTTTTGCTTTCGATATTCTCCATTACCTGCTCTCCTGTACATGAGTGGCAGTAAACATACAGCTCCTTGCCAGAGACCGAGTAACTGGATTCATGGGTGTGGACTGGTCACACCACCCTGGAATAGGGTTGAAGGTGCTGCCGACTACCAGTCTGCTGGCCTGAGGCAAGGACTGTGAAGCACCCTTAAGGAGGGAGTCATGTAGTTTCTGAAGAGTCTGGGTCCCCTGGCTGGGTGTGCATGGGAGGGAGCTCCTGGGCCTGTGTGTGAGCTAATGAGAGGAGAGCTCCTGGGCTCTGTTCCCCTGTCTTAAGGGCCAGCTGTGTGTTCACTGCAGCCAGGCATATTCTGCTCCAGGGCCCACGATAACCCCCTTTTCTGCATCCTGTTTCTCTCTCTCTCTCTCTCTCTCTCTCTCTCTCTCTCTCTCTCTCCACCTCCATCTGAACGGAGGCCCAATCCATAGACTTTCAAAACTCAAAGACGTTATGATAGCCACCTGATCTAACCCTTTTCTTTGCATAGATGAGAAAACTAAGGCCAAGAAAATCAAGGGACATGACTCAGGCTAGGTTGTAGCAGAAGCAGCACTAGACTCAAAGAATGCAGGGAGAAAAGACTTGGGATAAGAGGTGCAAGACAAGGCGCTGAGCCCTGCTCGGCCTTGTAAGAGTGTGTGGCTTTGGGTGAGTCAGTCACATTGCCCTGCTCCTTTACAAAAAATATTTTTGCCACATCTGCCTACCCCAAGGGCAGTTACAAGGATCAAACAAAATAACAGATGTGACTGAGACAGAGCTTTCAAAACTATAAAGCATTCTGTTAATGTGAGATTTTCAGTGTGCACTGTCGGTGGGGAGCAAGACCAGGGCAGTGAGTACAGGCAGCTTTGTGTGCAAACAGTAAGAGTGTATCATCTGCCGAGGATTTAAAAACAATTATAAAAGTGACTAAAAGGAAGATTGCTTTTTATGATCGCTGTGTTCAGCAGTCTTAAAAAATATCAGTCATAAAATACTCTTCCCTGAAGTATCAAATTCCAAACAATTGTTGTGGTCACTATTGCATTTTAATGATATACATGAATGATGCAATTTAGCACTTTTTTTCCTTAGCTTTTAGCAAATCTTGAATTCTGCGGGAAAGTTCAGTCAGAGATCTCCCAGTTAGGACTGTCAGATTTGTCAAATAAAAATACAAGGCGCCCAATTAAATTCAAATTCCAGGTAAACAATGAATAATTTGTACTATAAATATGTTTTATACATTGATTTTTTTAAATATTGTTGCTAGCTGTGTTTGGTGATGCATGCCTATAATCCTAGCACTCTGGGAGACTGAGGCAGAAGGATCACAAGTTTAAGGACAGCTTGGGCAACTTAACAAGACACTCTTTCAAATGTTTTTAAGAGTAGGCTGGGGATACAGGTCATTGAATGGACCCTGGGTTCAATTCCCAGAACTGGAAAAAAATTGTTCACCTGAAAGTCAAATGTAACCTGTGCCCTGTGTTTCTCTGACCACTCTACCAATGGTACATGAGGATGTGTCCCTCTGCTTTCATTCAGGGAGGATGTTCAGGATGGCAGAAAATGAGTGGCCTTTATTCAAGATTCACCTTGTGTCCCCAACCCTGGCAGCAATACCGGGCTTAAACAGTCGATTTGAAATAAAGACAGAGGAATTGGTAAGACAAAGAAATAGATTGTGAGTCCTTCTATTCTATCACTGTCAAAGTAGCTACTTGGAGAGTTTAGGCTTTTTATTTTATTTTATTTTATTGTACCGGGAATTGAACTTGGGTCCTTGCGCTTGCAAGGCAGGCCACCGAACCACTGAGCTAAATCCCCGGCCCTAGGCTTTTTAAATTTAAGGCTGAAGCGGAAAACAAACTTCAAGGTGCTGCCCTTGTGTGGTAAGTACAAAGTTTAGTTCCCATGACAAATGAAATGTTTCACTGGACTTTGCAGGTTGAATTATGGTTCCCCGCAAAAGATATGCCAAATCTTTAGTTCCTTAGAATGTGACTTTGTCTTGACACGGGGCCACTGCTGATGTGATTAGCTACAGGAAGATGAGGTCATACTGGACGAGGGTGGGTAGTTCATCTGAAATGACTGGTAGCCTTGAAGGAATGTAAGACCTAAATTACAAGTCCATGCTAAATGACAAAGGGCCTAGGAGACAGTGCTCTAACCCCCTCCCATTTTAGCCATAGCCCCGACCTTTATTCAAACCCTGGCTTAGGAATGTAAGGCAATCTTGTACTGTTTGAAGTCTGGATCCTGATTAACGTGTAAGTTAGTGTTTCTAGACTATGAGATACATAGAGACCCCAAGTTAATTGTCGAACTGTTTGCTAATCCTAAATGTCTTGGTGGCCTTTGAACCATCCTGTAGGTATCTGTTAATCATCAATGTGTGACTGCCGAGAACGTGACCACCAGCTCAAATCAGCAGACTTTTGTCCCCTGCTTGCAAGCTTAAAATGTTAACCCCCCTTTTTACCCCTCTATAAAAAGGACCTCAGCCCCTGAGCTGGCGCCTCTCTGAGCCAGCTACTTGGTTCTGAGAGTGCCATACGGCAAAACTAATAAAGGTGTGTTTATCATCTAGCCTGGTGTGTTCCTTCCTGGGTGACTCTCATTCCTCCATCGAGCTCCCGGAGCCTCGCTGGGCTTTAGGACCCAGCATCGTGGAGCCCTTTTCGGCTATTCACGCTCCGTGGAGTAAAAGTGAGACTTTGAGTCTTACAGGAAGAGGAGAGAGACACACATAAGTGGGAGACTGACACAGACACAGGGAGAGAACACCAGGTGACACCAGAAGGAAGTGCTGAAGGGACACAGACGCAGGCCAAAGAACACCGCGGACACACAGCCTCCACCAGAAGCTCAGGAGTGGTTTGGAAGGCCTCGCCCTGCAGGTCTCAGAAAGGGTGCAGCTCTGCCCACACTTGATTTTGGACTTTGGCCTAGCAGGACCGTCAAAGAGCAAACTTCTGTAGCTGTAATCCACCTGGTTACTGGTAGTTTGTTATGACAGACTTAGAAACTAGCACACAGAATATGAATAATATCCTTAAAGTTAACATTTATTCCTCCCTTTAAAAAATGGCTATTTTCCTTGCTATTATTTAACTTCAACATTATATATGAATTTGTTTCCCCTTTAAAAGTCCACTTGTGTAATTACTATTGGTTTATTACTTTTTTCCTTTTGTGCACTATAATATTTGTTTCATATTTTATCAATTTAAAAACATTATTGGCATAGCTATATCAATATGGGGGCTAATAAGAAACAATTTTCTCCACGTGTATTTCTTTTTTGGCTATGATAATTGCATTTCTCATTTAATACTACTGAACATGATGCAGCCACAGAGGAGAGGGTGTTAAAATGACCCTCTGCAGTGCTAAGTGTGCCTGTACACAAATTAGCCCAGTTCCTCCATGTACAGATTATAAAGCCTTGATCATGTTTCCTAATGTCCTTGAAGCACAGTTTCTTTGTGTTAAAAATGGAGCTCATCGTATCTACCTCAAGACCTGTTAGAATTAAATGAAGTATTGCACACTGAGGCTCAGCACCCTGCTTGGTGTAAGAGTGTGAAAACCATGACCTGCTCTTATCACAGTGCTGTTATTTTATGGCTCAGGGTGTGGCTTCTCTAGGAGATGTGCTATGCAACAGTCAGTGCATAGTTCCTGAAGACCACACTCTCAGAGCAGAGGGGATGAGGAGCTGGAGTGAGTTTAAGATAACTCAGAAAATTTCTAGACATAGGAGTCCCTTTTAGGAATGGGTATTTAAATCCAACTTCCCTTTCAGCCACCCCTTATTATAGCCCTATTAGCTTCAGTACAATTTCAGCCTTCAAAGGCACAGATGGCCCAAGAGACATCACAGGTAGAGCGGCAGGAAAGGGAAACTTGAAGGAGTATGAGGTATTGGGAGAAGGGCGTCACCTAAAGAGGACATTTTCCATACACAGGACTTTCCGGGCTGCACACTTGGCCCACAGTGGAACTGCTCAGGAGACAGTTCAGGAAGCCTAGGCAGAGATCCCAAACATCCTGTCCTCAGAAGACTGAGACTGGGAACCCAGGATGAAAGGGCCTGGTCTAGAATGTGTATAGCAATCAGCAAATGCTGATTAAACAGTCATTGTATTGTTTAGAGAATAATGCATGTTTAGTATAGACCAATGGTTTTTTTAAAAACATATCTCCAGTCTATAGTTGGTTGAATTTACAAATGCGGAGCCTAACACACACACACACACACATGCCTCACACCATTATATGTAATACATTGTATTATATGTTATGATGGATACACATATATATAAATTCAATTTGTCAACAGCTCCATGAAATCATCTTCCCCACTTTACAGATGAGCAAACTGAGCCTCAGAGGGGTAAGTGTTGTACCCAGGCTCCCTGGGCCACTGGGCAGCTGAGACAGGGCACAGCCATTGCCTCCAAAGCCATTGCCATCCCGGGGGGGTCGCACAGAGAGGAGGCATTGAAGCTGCCCACAGTGCGGCTGTTTCTTCTCATCCTTGTGTCTGGGACCAGAGGACCCATTCAGCATCTATGCCTTGAGTATCTCCCATGTCTCAGGCATCATGAGAGGTGCCTGAAAGGATGTCAAGGAAACAAGTGATCCCACGTAGATTGCTGCTGCCCTGGCCTTCACCATCATCCTGCGCCCTTTGAACATTTTCTTCATGGAACCTTGATCTTGCATCTCCTCAGTCCCCAGGGCTGTGAGTCCATGCTGGGTGAAGGCCAGGGCAAGGTGGGAAGCTTGGCCTGTTAGCAGACACTTTGCAGAGGCCGAGGGACAGCATGCAGGAGAAACAGTGTGGCAGAGGGACAGTGTAACTGCCCTAATGGCCTCCCTCTGGGTCTCCCTGGGCCCCGCACCACTTTTGTCAGCTGGAACTTTCTTCTGAACTGTTTCGCCTGGGAAGTAAAACAGAGGATAGGAGTGTGAAAGGAATTTTGACTCTTTTTCTAAACAACACTTACGGGGGGGGGCATTTGAATAATCACTCAAGGATTTCAGGGTTTCCTGGTGTGCAATTAAAAATCCACAAGCTTTTGTTTGGAAAATGTCTAACATCTTCCCTTCCTCAGTCCCCTCTGTACTTAATGGCATCATCACCTTTGTCAGTAT
Organism: Fukomys damarensis; assembly: GCF_012274545.1. NCBI lineage: Eukaryota > Metazoa > Chordata > Mammalia > Rodentia > Bathyergidae > Fukomys > Fukomys damarensis. Next base: position 40,622,634 of record NW_022900930.1, on the reverse strand, counting down.
TTAGGAACCTTTGCGGTTAAAAAGAACAAATGGAACAAATAACTTTACTGCATATGGGATGGAGCAGTAAATATTCCCCCATGCCTGCCCCTGTACACAGCTTTGTCGCTGTCCAAAACCCACTGTGGTGGCGACAATGGTGTTGGCCCTGGTGCTGGATGGCCTGAGACCCCAAATCATCGTCCGTCTATGTCCATAGATGATTAAAATCCTCAGGATATTTGTGTTTTATTTAAGGTTTCTAGTTTATGCCAAGATTAATGTCTTCCTAGGTGAAAATTAGCTGTTATTACTTCCTAGGCCACCCCCAAACCGCTCCAGCCCAGAAATAATTACCTTCCTTTCTCCCTCTTCAAAACTTGTCAGAGCCTGTCCATTTTTCTCCTCACTAGAGTTGTTCCTAGGGATGTATAACTTCCTGGTAGTTATTTTAAACAAGATCTACTGGGTTGAGAGCTGTTTTGATTGGCTTAGTGCCTGTTGCTGGCATATAACATAACATTAAATTCATTGTGGACCAGGTTCACAGGTTCTAATATCTTGCTTTTGCTGTCCTCAGTTAATGAGCATATATTTTCATATATAATATAGGGATTGCTACTCCTTGGCATCCCATAAAGCTGCCCATCTGAGCACTGACCTTAGAGATAGAACATTCAGGACAGTAATGGTGTCTGCCTGGTTCAAGGGCAATAGTTTGTTTTTCCTTCCTATTTCCCTCTTCCCATCCCTCTCCTCCCTAGCTCCTATTGGCATAATCCACCTTTATAGACTGCCTCTATTGGTCTTTAAGATATGGGTACAGATTGAGTGGCTGATGGCTTTTGCATTTTTTGGTGAGTTCACAAATATTCGGATAATGTTCATTACTAAATTTGTATGAACTAAAATAGTCTACCAGCAGGTGGCACTGTAGGCTTCTGGAGGCTCTGGAAGAAGCTGCTGCCTCCAGGCCCACATGTAAGCCCTCTACCGGCTGTTAGTCAGAAAGAAACTTTCTGCTTTCCTGATGTTCAAGGACAGAGTGATGTGTCCAGGACTTCATCTTGGAATCCAACAGAATTACCCTTCCACAGACAAGGCCATCAGCTAGCTGAAGCCATGCAGAAAATAAGTTAAAGGCAACCTTCCTAACTACTGCAATCCTGAGGAAATAAGGGTGGGTTAATCAGACATATGAACTAACCTGGGGAAGCCACACACCTCAGCCACAGCATGCTGTGTGAACACACTGGGCTGACTGGGGTGGGGTACAATCCACTGAATTAAATAAGCCAAGTATTTCCTATAAAGAGAGCATAGGATAGTGCAGTGGTTCTTAATCAGAGATATTCACCAGAACCACACTGAGAGCCTAAAACAAGAAAATATTTTTTGATCCTGCTCCAAAATATTCGAAATGGGTGGGATCTCAGAGTCTATATTTTCTTAATTTTCCTATATAATTCTGTTGAGTACTCCTAGAATCTGGTAGTATAAGGAGTACAAGGCTTTTCTGATTGTTCTTTGCCATCCAGTTTGTGTAATAAAATAGGAAGGACAGGTCACACTGATGCAAGCTTTTATGTTTCTGAATCAGCTCATATGTAAAAGCAGCTGAGTTGCAGAGTTGGACTAATTGCCCCAAAGCAGAGACCAGCCTAGTCCAGACCATGGTCAGGTGCTCAGACTTCCTTATGTCCATGTCTTTCCTCCCCAATTCCCCAATCAGTGTGCAGAAACATCACTATTGTTAAGATCCTTACCTTCTTCAGCATTCACCTACGATGTAGTGATGTCCTTAGCAGGATTAGCTTGTTCCTTTCCATAAGGTTTGTCAATATTATGAAATCGAGCCTCTTTCATTTTATAGTCTAAGAAGTAGCAAATGAGTCTTAAAACAGTGCTTATTCAGGTCACTAATTATTTAATGACCTGGGAATCAGAGACTCCTCAAAGGAATAATTAAGTCTATTCAGAGTAGGAGGAAAGTAATATATGAACATTAGTGAGTGTGTTTAATTTTATTACAGGAAGAGACTAGAAGAAAGACTCTGAAAAGGCATAGATCCCCTGAACACATGGGCAGATGGTCTTCCTTGCGCACCATTCAGCTGACATCTGTTAAAACATGACAGCCAAGCCCTGGTCTGACATTGTCACCTTTGTAAAACTAGTCCCTGGGTTTTCTTCCACTCTTCCCACCTGATGCCTTCTGCACACCCTAAAGAAGTCCAGTGTCAGCTTCTTCACAGTTCCTCCGCGTCTCCCTTGGCATCTCGGTCCCACTTCTCATGTCTGTTTATGCTGTCGGTGTCTCTCTCCCTTGGACTTTAAACTCCTTGAAGCTAGGGACTCCTACTCAGTCTCTTAGCTTGAATATCTAAGTGAATTTGATAAGGATGCAAGACAAGATTAACATACTAGATCTTTCTCATCTGCAAGGAATATGGGTGTTCTTTTAAGCATTATATCTTGCGATACCCCCTCCACACCTCCCAAGGTCAGGCAAGTGAGTATTTAATTTTACCAGTAATATATATTGTCGCCTTAAACATGACCCATGCCTCTGGTCCTCCTTAAAAATATAAACACCCAAGGGCCAGGGATTTAGCTCAGCGGTTTGGTGGCCTGCCTTGCAAGCACAAGGACCCAAGTTCAATCCCCGGTACCAAAAATAAAAAAACCAATAAACACCCTTTTTGGAATAAATACGATTACCAATCATTTTCTTCCCAGGCTAGATTATGGACAAGAAGAATGTCCACACTGGAAGAGAATTCAAATGTTTATTTGATAGAAAAGCGACTGATGCCCAGGAAGGGAGAGAATCTCTCCCAAGGTCAGCATGGGGACTTCACAATCCACTTACAAAAGAACTCAAATAGTGACATAAACAATGACTTTGTTTTGTCCTTGTGCACCTGGCAGAGCCACATTCCCCAAGGTCAGAGTTTTGCTTAATGCTCAGATAGTGTAAGTCTTACTAGGTAACTTTTGGTTTTAGGAGGATATAAATCAATACATGCATATAATTAAGAAATAATGAAAATCATTCATGTCAAATGTGTGGAACAACTAAAGAAGTGATATTAGGTAAAATTATAGTTTTAACTGCTTAACAGGGAATTTTTTATATTAGAAGTTACAAACTAACTATTACATTTGGCCTTCAAGTTTTCTCAGTAGAGAGAACTGCACCTTCACTTCCTGTGTGTCTTACTTTTCTCCTTGATGAGACAAAATACCCAACACCCAAAGTTAAAAAATGGAAGGTTTACTTCAGATCACAGTTTGTAGAGGTTTCAGTTTATAGTTGCCTGGCTACAAGGCAGGATGGCACAGCAGAGCAGCATCACAGAGGAGAAACAGTTAATGGTGGGCAGAAGGCACCAAAGTAGTGAAACAGCAGCAGCAGCCTCCTTCTCCCTTTTATCTTTTCCAGGCTATTTGCCTTTTGGGTGATGCTACCCACACCCAGCATGGCCCTTTCCATTATTTACATCCAGAACTATGCCAAACCAATCAGTGGATAAATTTAGTAATCACACAACCTTAACCCCAGCATTGCACATTCTAAATTCAGCCACCTTTGAAAAGCCCCACCTATGACCACATGAGGCTTTGGAGGGACACTGTACACAAGCCCTAACAATGTGTCAGCATACCGTAACCTACTATGCTGACAAGTAGCTGACTCCTAGCCAACCACAAGCAGACAACTGTTTAAACCATGTTCAGCTAAGACTGTTGTAAGCAGCAGCAAATTGGACTGTCACCATACCTCATTTTTGTTTTCTGTATCTCACTTCCTTTTTTCCTCTGACTATAAATATAACCTGTCCATGTGGGCAGTGGAAGGGGTGGGAATGTGAAGAGACAGGCATTTGGAACCATTTTTATTCCACTTGCTGACAGATTCTGGAATCACAAACAAAGCTAATTGAGATCTATAAAATTAGACATGTGATAATTGTGTCTTTTAACACTGATCCATTCAGGAGTTTGGAAAAAAAGCAATGGAAAAAACACAAAGAAACATTATGAATGAAAACCGGTTAAAGACAGAAATTAATAAGACTGAAGAAGGACAATGTCAAGAGAGATTAATAAAATAGCAACTAGATTACATAAAAGATTATCAAGACAGGTATAATGGGAAAAGGAAGAAGATGCAAATATACAGAATACATAATAAAAAGGACCAATAACTACAGACACAATGTTGTTCCTGAATCACTAAAGATTATTATGTACGAATATTTATTAGTGAACTTGAAGACCTGCGCAAATTAGATAAATTCCCAGAAAAAATGCAAAATGTTTAAAGGAATGAAGATGTACCAATTCCACGCAAAGAATGTAAACATTATTATAGCAAATTGTGTACCAATAAAAGTTTTTAAGTGTTTAGAAATTGGTACAAATAATTTTTTAAATTATGGAACACTAAGTGCACAAGATTTTTTAAAAAGAATTAAAAATAGTTCCTCTCAAAGCAAAACACATATATGCCAAGATAGGCAGCCTCTGAACAGGCTCACATAATTTCTTTCTGTGCATCTCTCACCCATGGCCTGTGTGATCTCTTCCCTTGAGTGTGGTCTGGACTTTCTAACTTGTGGATATCAAAAAACAACAACAGCAACAACAACAAACCCAAACCAAACCAAACATGGCAGAGTGATTGGACGTCACTTCCAAAATTATGTTACAGAGAGACGATGACTTTCACCTTGCTCTCTTACTCTCCTTTTATTTCCTTTATAGCCCGGTTCTGGGCAAAGCAAGATGCCATGTTGTAAATAGGCCTTGTCTTTGGCCACCTGTTTCAATATCTATGCCGTTGAGGTTGGAAGTGGGTTTCAAAGGCCTTCCCAAAACCACATGAGTGAGCCAGACAGCCTAGCTTCCTCAGTACAGCCCTGATTGACACACTAATTACCCCTATGTAGAGACCCTGCATCCAGAAACACCCAGCTAAGTCTGCCTAACTAAACCAAAAAATATGACATAGTATGTGGCGTTTTTGGTCATTCAAGTTCTGGGGTAGTTTGCTACTTGACAATAGGTAACACATACACATATTGCCCACTTGATTTTATTTGTGAGTCTAAGCAACTTTTCTACTTATTTCCTGTCTTATGGGATAGTTCCAGTAAAGTGAAAATGAAAGCTTCCTATTTTGTGAGGTCAGTATCATTATTCCATCATTATGATGATGAAATGCAGTAAAAACATGCATAGATCTTAGGTGAACAATGAGGCAACCACTGCATTGGCAAATACATGCTCCCTGGGAACCGATACTAAATCGAGAGTGAACATTTCTGTTCCCCAAGAACATTTCTCCAACTGCTTCTGATTCCTTACCATAGGGTATTTTTATCTGTTCATCAAAGGAGAGTATATAGACAAATATACTTTTATCCGGCTTATTTTTCTCAACATAGTACCTATTTGTAACTAAATTTATTTTTTCTAGTAAATTATAAGTGTAATATGATGTCCTTAACTTTGTAACATTTATAGATCCAAAACCTACAGCAAGCCTTTTACTTGATGTAAAAACTTTGAAGAAAAAATTCCTTTAAGTTGTAGTCCACCTTCTCCAGGAGAATTCCATCTAATTCTATAAAAGGAGATGCCAAGAGAAGACAGAAAAATAAATTGTTGCATTTGGAAACTACATGATCATTATCTGCCGATAGAAGCCAACAGAATCAACATCCTTGTTAATAGAATTAGATTTTACAGGAAAATATTCCAATCATGGGTGAGCCATCAAAACAAAACTAAAATAAGTAATCAAGTAAATAAATAAAATGTCATTTGCATAGACAGAAGAATGTATAAGATGTCTGGAAATTGGCTGGTTTTATTCAAACAAAATCCCAGAAGAAAACAGATGGAACATTGAAATGTGATAATTAGTGAAGAGATTAGTAAAGCCATTATTTGTCAAGGTTGGAACAGAGTCTTTAGTGAAATAACTTGCGTCTCTTTACAGCAGGGCCATTGCCACCCTTGGGCCTGTAGTTTTGGAAGTTCTAATTTTGCATTTTGCTCCTGATTTCATTAAAAAATGCTAGCTTACTTTCTGTATGCAATGTGAATTTTAATGGGAATTTCATATCTCTTAGAACTTTATTTGCAAAAATCTACAAGACCTGGATTTGAAATGCTGTTCTTTAGAGAGTTTGACAAGCACCTGTCAAACTGGCACTTTTTGAAAAAGTTTTCTCTCCATAAGCAGTGTGACCCATGTGGGAACCATCTGTGGCTAGGAATGCTAAGAGAGGAGTTGTTGGCCTTTTCTTTTACTTTTTTTTTCCTCCTTCACTCAGGGCTGAGGCTTATCCAGGGAAGTATTTGGAAGATCTCCCTCTGCAGGACAGATTGATATTTTCTTGCTCTTGATTTTGCTTCTGTGTTTCAATTTACCAAAACTGCAAACCAGGGTGGAGATCTCCAACGGAGCTTTCTGACTTGATCTGTGCCTTTCTGGGCCTCAGTCTGCCTCTTGAGATCAGCAGGTAAGGGCCATCAAAATGCATGGAGTTGCCCCTTCTTCCACACAGCCCTCTCTGGCTACCCCAGCACACAATGCTCTTTCTTCTCTGAGCATCTTTGACAGTTTGATCCTTAGCAAGCTTGTTGCTCAAATCTGGCCCAATTTTGTAGTAAATTTTCTTCTTGACCTTTCCCACGTCCAAAAAATACTGATTAAATAATTTCTGTATTTAGTGAATACACTTAAGAACCATTTGAAAATATAATAGTGAATAATGCAAATTAAAAGTGCAGGAAATCATGGATTTCCTGAACAGGCAGAGTTACTGCTGTGTGTTGGACATTATATTTGCATGGAGCCCCGGGAGATACAGGGAAACACAGCAGGTCTTTGGCCACCTGGAAGACTATAGGCATGTGGAAGTCATTAGGGCCATCACCAGTATTCTAGATTTCCTTCTTCTGGCCACATCAAAACACTGTATTTCCTAGCTCTCCTAAGACAGGTAGGGTGCATGTGACTCTTTCCAGCGACTACAGTGCACGGTTTGCCATTGCTCCTTCCCCCACTGTGGTGATTGAAGACATTCTAGATGTCCCTGAGTGATGATGGAAGACATGATCAGAGTCCCCAGCTGACCCGCCATGCACATATAACTTGAGAAAGAAACAAAAACACGGCTTTGACCCCGTGAAATTTTTGGGTTATTTGCTGCCACGCTGTGTAATCTAGCCAGGCCTGACTGACTAGAGAATGATAATGTAGAAGGGCTATGTTAGATCCTGAACTTTTCAGAATTGAAGTTTCACAAACCCTTCTCTTTTTTTTTTCTTTTTCCTTTGGTACTGGGGATTGAACAGGGTCCTTGCACTTGCCAGGCAGGGGGCTGAACCACTGAGCTAAATCCCCAGCCCCCACAAACCCTACCTGAGAGACATAAAAGTGTGTGAGTCCAGATTAAACTCAGTGTGTGTACAGGGACTGTTACTGAGATTTTCCACCAACATTCCAAACTCTAAATGTCTTCACCTGAGCTCCTTATACTCAGTCCAGTCTTGTTTCTCCTAGGAGAAACAAGGAGCCCTTTACTGCTCTAACATAAAGATTGGTGTCACCTAAATTTCTTGTAGACTTTCCTTCCCCCATAGAATCTGGTTCTTTCATGAATGCAAGATTTTCACAATTCCTGGAGATATTAATTTTTTTTAATTTTATTGAGTTTATTGGTACATTTTAGGGATACAGTACAGTTACATTCATTGTTGGGATCATGTACCTCTACATGGCCAGTCTTGATTCTCATTTTTTCCCCTTACCTCTGCACTCCCTTCACCCCCTCCTCCCCTCCCCATCTACAAACACTTTATTTTCATCTTTTCATTCTCTCACATTTTTTTCTTTTCCCTTTTTGTTCTTCCCCTATGCATCACACCTTCCCTACACCTTTAGCTCCTTTCTTCAAATTTCTAAATGTCAGTAATCTTATTACAATCTTATGCATTGTTGCAGAATATTCACACCAGGGAAACTATTTGGTATTTACACATGTGTGACTTATTTATTTCACTTAGGAGTATATCTTCAATATGTATCCATTTTCCTATGAATGAATCTATTCTCTCGCTCTTTATGGCTGAGTAATATTCCATTTTATAGAAAAACCACAACTTCTTTATCCAGTTTCCAATGGATGGGCAAATAGGCTGTTTCCAAGATTTAGCTATTACAAACTGTGCCGCTATAAACATGGGTGCACATACTTCTCTGTGATATGATTCTTTCAGTTCTCTTGGAAAGATACCCAACAGAGGGATGGCTGGGTCAAATGGAACCTCCAGTCCAAGCTCTTTGAGGTATCTCCATATTGATTTCCATAGTGGTTGCACTAGTCTGCACTCCCACCAACAATGGAGGAGGGTTCCTTTCTCCCCACAACCCCGCCAACATTTGTTATTGTGTGATTTCTTGATAGCAGCCATTCTTTGTGGGGTGAGGTGGAATCTCAGTGTTGTTTTCATCTGCATCTCTCGAATGACCAGTGATGTGGAACATTTTTTCATATATTTTCTTGCTGCTTTCACTTCTTTGTATGAGAAATGTCTGTTCATTTCGGATGCCCATTTTTGGATCGGGTCTTTATATTTGGGGGTACTGATTGTTTTGAATTCTTTATATATCCTTGATAATAGTCCTTTCTCTGAGGTACAGCTGGTAAAATTTTTTTCCCACATTGTAGACTGTCTCTTAGTTCTGCTAATGGTTTCTTTTGAAGTACAGAAGCTTTTTAGTAAGATGAGATCCCAGTTGTTGATTCTTTCTGCTAGTTCCCGTGCTACTGAGGATTTGTTCATAAAGTCTTTTCCTATACCAATGTCTTCCAGAGTTCTGCCTAACTTACTTTCCAGCAAGTTTAATGTTTCTGTTTTAATATTTAGATCTTTAATCCATTTGGATTTTAATTTAGTGCATGGCGAAAGATAAGGGTCTAATTTTAATCTGTGACAGGTTGATATCCAGTTTTTCCAACACCATTTATTAAAGAGGCTATCTTTCCTCCACTGAGGATGGTGAGCTCCTTTGTCGAAGATGAGGTAGCTGAGTACATCTGCATTTGTTTTTGTGTCTTCCAGTCTGTTCCATTGATCCTCAGGCCTATTTCTTTGCCAGTACCATGCTGATTTTATCACAGTGGCTTTGTAGTATAGTTTCAAATTGGGAATTGTTACACCTGGTGCCATGTGACTGTTGCCTATAATGGCTTTTGCTATTCTAGGTCTCTTGTGGTTCCAAATGAATTTTTGGATTCTTTTTTCTAGTTCTGTGAAATATAGTGTTGGAATTTCAATTGGCATTGCATTGAATGTATATAGCAGTTTCGGTAGTATGGCCATTTTCACTATGTTGATTCTTCCTACCCAGGAGCAGGGGATATCTTTCCATTTTTTTATATCCTCTTCGATTTCTTTTTTCAGAGTGCTGTAGTTTTCAGTGTAGAGATCTTTTGTTTCTTTTGTTAGATTGATTCCTAGATACTTCATTTTTTTGGATGCTATTGTAAAAGGAATTTTTTCCCTTATTTCTCTTTCTGTCTGTCTGTTATTTGTGTATAGAAAGGCTATTGATTTTTGGGTATTCACCTTGTATCCAGATACTTTACTGAATCTGTCAATTAAGTCTAGAAGTTTTTTGGTGGAGTTTTTTGGATCTTCAATGTAGAGTATCATATCATCAGCAAATAATGATAGTTTAACTTCTTCCTTTCCTATCTTTATTGCTTTAATTTCTTTCTCTTGTCTAATTGCTGTGGCTAATGTTTCCAGAACTATATTGAAGAGAAGTGGCGATAGTGGGCATCCTTGTCTTGTTCCTGATTTTAACATGAAGGTTTTCAGTTTTTGGCCATTCAATATGATGTTGGCTGATGGTTTTTCATAAATAGCCTTTATTAAATTGAGGTATAGACCATCTATTCCAATTTTTTGCAGGGTTTTTATCATGAATGGGTGTTGAATTTTATCAAATGCTTTTTCTGCATCTATTGAGAGGATCATATGGTTTTTGTCCTTGACTTTGTTAATATAATGTATTACATTCACTGACTTTCGTATGTTGAACCACCCTTGCATCTCTGGAATAAATCCGACTTGGTCATGATGGATGATCTTCTTAATAATCCTCTGTATTCTGTTTGCTAGTATCTTATTAAGGATTTTTGCATCTATATTCATTAAGGAGATTGGTCTGTAGTTCTCCTTTTTGGTTGTATCTTTCTCTGGTTTGGGAATCAGAGTGATACTTGCTTCCAGGAATGAATTTGGAAGTATAGCTTCTCTTTCAATTTCATTGAAAAGTTTGAAGAGTAATGGTAGTAGTTCTTCTCTAAATGTCTTGTAAAATTCAGCAGTGAATCCATCAGGGCCTGGGCTTTTCTTTGTTGGTAAGTTTTTAATTACATTTTCAATTTCACTGATTGTGATTGGGGTGTTTAAAATGTTTTTATCTTCTTCGTTCAACTTTGGTAATTCATAAGTATCTAGAAATCTGTCCATTTCTTCTGTGTTTTCCATTTTATTAGAGTACAGGTTCTCAAAGTAGGTGTTCATGATCCTCTGGATTTCTTTCGGATCTGTTGTGACTTCGCCTTTTTCATTCCTAATTGCATGGATCTGAGCCTTTTCTTTCCTTTTTTTGATAAGATTAGCTAAGGGTTTGTCAATTTTATTTATTCTTTCAAAAAACCAGCTCTTTGTTTCATTTATTTTTTGTATCGTTTTCTTAATTTCAATTGCATTGATTTCTGCTCGGATCTTTATAATTTCCTCTCTTGTTCGAGCTTTGGGTTTTTCTTGCTCTTGTTTTTCTAGGAGTCTAAGTTTCATCGTTAAGTTGTTTATTTGAGCCCGCTCTGTTTTCCTAGTGTGGGCATTCAATGTTATGAATTTTCCACGTAGAACTGCTTTCATTGTGTCCCAAAGATTCCTGTATGTTGTATTGGCATTCTCATTTATTTGTAAAAACTGTCTAATTTCTTCTTTAATTTCCTCTGTAATCCATTGATTGTTTAGGAGAGTGTTGTTCAGTTTCCATGTGCTTGTGAAGTTTCTATAGTTTCTTGTGCTATTGATGTCTAGTTTGATTGCACTATGATCTGATAATAAACAGGGGATGACTTCAATTTTTTTGCATTTATTTAGACCTGTTTTGTGAGCCAGTATGTGGTCTATTTTGGAGAATGATCCATGTGCAGCCGAAAAGAATGTATATTCTGGTTTTTGGGGGTGGAATACTCTATAAACATCTATTAAGTCCATGTGTTCCAAAGCTTGGTTCAGTTCTATTATTTCATTGTTGATTTTCTGCCTAGTAGATCTGTCAATTTGTGATAGTGGGGTATTTAAATCCCCCACTACAATTGTATTAGTGCTTATTTGGTTTTTCATGTTACTTAATATTTGTTTTATATAGTTGGGGGCATTTATATTTGGTGCATATATGTTTATGATTGTCAGCTCTTCCTCTTGAATTGTTCCCTTTACAAGGATGTAGTGTCCTTCTTTGTCTCTCTTAATGAGTTTTGGTTTGAAATTTACTTTATCTGAGAATAAGATTGCTACCCCTGCTTTTTTCTGGACTCCTGACGCATGGAGAATTGTTTTCCATCCTTTCACTTTCAGTCTATGGACTTCCTTTTGCACTAGGTGTGTTTCTTGTATACAACATATTGTTGGATTTTGCTTCTTAATCCATTCTGCCAATCTGTTTCTCTTGATTGGTGAATTGAGGCCATTAACATTGATGGTTACAACTGATATATTTTGACTTATTCTTGTCATGTTTTTGTCCATTTGTTGACTCTTTTTACTTTTTCTCCCATCTCCTTTTAGTTTCTTGCCTTGCCTATTTGATTTGGTCTGTTGGGCCTCATGTTATTGTGAATTTCGTTGTCCTTTTCTAGGATATTGTTTAGAATTCCTTGCAGTGCTGGTTTGGTGTTCATGAAATTTCTCAGGTGCTCTTTGTCGTGGAAGTATTTTATTTCCCCATCTATTTTGAAAGAGAGTTTTGCAGGATACAAAAGTCTAGGTTGGAGATTCTTTTCTTTTAGGACTTGGAATACCTCACTCCAGGCTCTCCTTGACCTAAGGGTTTGTGTTGAAAAGTCTGCTGTGATTCTAATGGGCTTCCCTTTGCATGTGATTTGTTTCTTTTCTCTTACTGCTTGTAGTATTTTGTTTTTCTGTTGGATTTCTGGAATCTTGATTATTATATGTCTAGGTGTAGATTTTTTTTGATCGTGGCTAGTTGGGGTTCTATATGCCTCACTTATCTGTATGTCTAATTCTTCCCTTCTGTTTGGGAAGTTTTCTGTCATTAATTCTGTGAAGAGCTTTTTTATATCATTTGTGTTTTCTCCTGTTTTTTCATGAATTCCTATCAGTCTTATGTTATTTTTCTTTGTATCGTCTAGGAGTTGTTGGATTGATTTCTCATGATCCCTTACTGTTTTTAATAGACCTCTTTTTTCACGGTCACTGACTGCTATCCTATCTTCTATATCTGAAATTCTATCTTCGCAATCTTTTATTCTGTTTCGTACACTTTCAATAGAGTTTTTAATCTCCTGGATATCTGTTTGAATCTGTTTTATGGATTCCATTTCTTTCCTCTGTTGGGCATTCATTGTTTCCATGTCTTTCTTATGCTGAGTCTTCATGGCTTCTATCACAGTCTTGAGCTCATCTATTTTTTTCTCAGTTTCTGCTCTAGAGTCTCGAATCATGACTTCTATTTTGCTCATCATCTCTCTGGCTAGCTGGGAAATTATTTCTGATTTGAATTTTTCTAGAGCCTGATTGATCAATTTTGTTACCTCCTGTGCTATGGGTCCAGGGAGTCCTGTTGGTTCACTATCAGACTTTTCATCCTCATTTGTCCTACTATTTGCTATTGGTGAACTGGATATTTGTTTTTGTGTCTTGCTTAAGTGTTTTCTCATTTTTATTTTTATTGTTGGGTTGTCCTTCTTTAATTTCTGGGTATTACTTAAATCTTCCTAATATAGTTGCGTTTTAGCTTTTGAGTTTCTAATGACTCATAGACATTCTCGTTTTCATAATATCAGAGAAAACAACTCTTTAAATCAATCACCACTCTTTGTCCCAATTGATACATTCAGCAGCCCAATAGGATCAGGCACAGCTTGCCAACTGACCACTTATGGTAGTCATTAATGTATCACCTTTAACTCATGTGAATTAGATTAATTTCAAGAAGCAGCTCATAGTATGTTTGCAGTGAATATTCTTTTCAATATGGCATCTTTACCATTTAGGATGGGGGGTTCGACTTAGAACAAGAGGATTAGATAAGTGAAAGAATTAGAGCAGGTTTGAAGTGAATCCAGAGGTTGTAGAATTACCTTACTATCTTTACAAAGCTATTAAGTTCAGGGGGGATAGAGAGAGTGCAGGAATAAGGACAGGAATATATCCCCTTAACAGTAACAGGCGCTTGCCTTCCCTTGAAGGTACAGAGCCATGAGTGAGGTAAAATGACTGGAGAAAAGAACATAAAGAGAAACCCGTCCTAAAAACAAAAAATAAAAAAAGAAGTCTGAGTTCTTCAGGAACTGGAATAAAAAGGGAGATGAGGGACACTATGGTGGAGCAAGAGACTGAGTTGGAGAGACAGGACAGAAAAAAGAAAGAAATTTTAGGGTGGAAAGAGGAAAAAAGAGACAAGAGAGAGGGAAAGAAAAAGAATTTGAAGGTCCTCTTTCAGGCTATCTCTGATCTCTTATTATATCACATGCACAGCCATATGCGGAACCCAATCCCCTGGTCTTAGCTAGCCAATGGCTGTTCCTCACGACTGAGACTGAACACAATCTACAAGGCCTAACTTTAGTTTCCTTACCCTCAAGGTTAAACTCCACTCAATTCTATTACAGGTTTCCCCTCCTCTTTCTTTAAAGATGTTCAAAGTTGGGAGCTCAGAAAACTACCCTTCATGGGAACCTATGCCTCTGCAGAGTTGGTCGAAGGACTGGCCCAATCAGGAGCTTTGAGAACGGGGGGGGTGTCATGTGGGTGTTTCAAGGGCGCCCGCATGGCTACCTTCCTTCCTGGGTCTGTTGTCGTGCAGGCCGGGAGCTCGCGCGCAGGCCGGGAGCTCGCACGCACGCCGCCGGGTGATGGAGATATTAATTTTTATATTATTTTTCATTGTTATTTTATTCTCTTCTTTGGGTCTTTCCCTCTAGTGCTTCTCTTTGGTTCATTTGCTTTGTCTTTTTGTCTATATTGGGAAATTTATTCAAGTATCTTGTTTCCTGGTCATATTTAAGTTTAAACACTAAACTCTGAAAATTGTGTGTGAATTGGGGCCATCACCTGGTGGGCCTCACTGGTGACTGATTGTACCTGAGCCAGCTCTTTCACTAAGGGCATTGCCTTCTAAATATCAGTATCTGGATTCTTTTTTCTCTGGGATGTTTTGGTTCTTCATTGAGGAACCTTTTTAGCATCTCTTGTCCAAAGAACAAATGTTTGCCTTCCAGGATTCTCAAAACAGATCTTGGGGAGGGAGGATAATGTTCCTATCCTTCAGTATGCAAAGTTTAGTTGAGTCACTTTGTACATAGCTCTAAATCTGACCCCTGTCCTACTACTTCTGATAATCCTGAGCAGTGAGCCTAGGTAGTTCCTTTGCTCCTTGTGTCAATGCCCAACAGAGTGAATAGTGGAGGGAGATGTCAAATATAAATTATGGCTTTGGGGCCAACTGAACAGCAGGGCCGGTAGCATGTCTCACTAACTCTCTAATTGTGCTTTTCAGAAAATCTATTTGTGTGTTTAAAATTCTGACTTTGTGCTACCTTAAAGAATCAGTGGCAAGACGGAGTGACTTATTGTTTGGCACAAGTTAGGCAAGAGACAGCTCTAAAATACATCAAAGGTGATGCTTCCATATCTCCAGGACATCACCATCTCAGCCCTCCGTGACAACACTGCTTCAAAAAGCCAGGACCTCATACTCTGCCTGAGGGCTTTTTTGTGGCTCCTGGAGCCTAATGATCTACATGGGCTCACACTTAAGTAGTGAGAGATTTAGCACTTTCTGAAATTGGCTCTCAACATGATGGGAGGCAGTCCTAGGTTCCTTGTGACTGAGAGTGTTTATTCCATGGGTGGGATAACTTTGAGGTATCTTTGGCAAGATTGAGTTTCTCACAGCAGAGACCTGATTGACATCACACTGTATTTACTTCCTCGTCTTCCCTTTCTACCTTCCTTTTCTCCTCTACTGTTTCTGCTTTGATTACCTCCTACATTAAATATTTGCTTTCACAGCTTTGTGTCAAGTCTGCTTTTGGAATAATCCAGTCTAAAGTAAATTCCCTGAGATACTCCTCTGGGCTTCTAATTCTTCCCTTTTTTCTTTACATCAATGGAAGATTTTCTGTTTTTACCACAATCTCCACCTAAGAGGTTCTTGATGTAAACATCACCTCATTCTGAAAGCTGCATTAGACACTCCCATTCAACCATGTAAGTGACCTTTCAGTGAATTTCTATAAGATCTGCAATTTTCATTTCATGACAGTTAATCATACTGTTTTTGCAATCTCCTATTTGTCAGTCTCTCCTGCTAGACCAATGATTTAATGAATCCGAAAACTATTGTTCCCTCATCTAACACTTGTCCCAAGCACTCTAATCCAGCACTTGGCATATAATACTTGCTCCAAAACAATCTTTCTAATAAATTAGTAAAATAAAAGAATAAGGCCTGAGTAGGAGGAAATTAGGAACTCAGTTTTGGACATATTTTATATATGGAATCACTGGGGATATTCCTTGGAAGAGGGAATTAAATATTTGAATATGAAGTTCAGGAGGTCAAAGGCACAGACTTTGACTTGGGAGATTTATGGTTTATGTGGTAGTGGAAAGCTGTAGAGTTTGAGGAGTGAAAAGAATGACTGTCAGAACCCAGAAACATCATCAATTACAGAACTGATGGAGGTTGATCGGCCCATAATGGAACAGAGGAGTGTTCAGCAAGAAGAACCAGGAGACTTACTGTCCCAAATGTAAGGGGAGTAGAGTTCTCAGTTAAGCACTGGAAAGGCTAATCACTAATGACCAATGTAGAGCTGTGTCAATTAAAACAGGACAAGAAGAAAAGTCTATTTGATTTTAAAAGGCCATTAATGACTATGATTTGAGTTTGGAAATGCAAAAAGCCTCAATTGCCCTGAATGGAGTTGTTGAGGATGATTTTTGTGAGGACTCAGGAGAAGAGAAGAGTTGGAGAGAAACCCTTACAGTCCTTGCGATTTTCTAAGGGGCTCTGGGCAGAATGTTGGTAGGAATATGAACAGCAAAGGTCATTTTGATGTGGTCTCAGATAGAAATGAGGATATCTGGTTGGAAGCTGGAAGACAGGCCATCCTGGTTCCAGAGAAGCACAGAACTTGACTGAATTATATCTGTTCTCTGGTACTTCAGGGGAAGACAGAATTTAAGAGCCATGAACCAGGACATTTGGTGGAAGAAATCTCTAAGCAGATTGTTCAAGGAGGAACATGGCTTCTCTTCATGGCTTAGAGTAAAATGGAAGAAGAAAGAAATGAGTTAAGGGTGAAATTCATAATTAAAAGAGAAACAGAACTAAAAGATTCGGAAAAATTTCACTATGGCCAAATTGTGAAGAATAAGAAAAGATTGGGAGAGAGTACCCATGGTATTCTGAAGCTCCCCTCTAATGTGGAGGTTAGAGCAAGGAAGACAAGCACTAGTATGAAAACTGTGGAAGGATGACTCCTTGCAAGGAGGCAGATACAGGAAGATGCCGAGATTTAAGACGAGTCTTTAGATGGCGACACTGTTGTTGTCATTTGTGACAGTTTTTGGACACTTGCTATGTGTGAGCATTGTGTTAAGTGTTTTTACTCTTATTATGTAAAAATAGGTCAAGGTTAGTGTGGCGCTTGATGCTATGTTGGGGGAGTACTTCATGACTTCAACTCAAGGAGGCCAGGAAGGGATATGTAGTGAATGTGTGATAATATTTGGTTGTTGAGCATATTTTTGTCACTTTCCCACCTGGGAAGGCTATCAGGCACATCTCTCCACTTCCTGTCCAGTGCTCTCTGGACACTGAAATGAGCATAGGATCCAGGGGCTGAACATTTCCTTGGCTCACAGATGGACGTGTGACTCTAATTTGACAACCAAAGTCCTTCTTGGCACTTTTGTTTAAATTATCAAATAAATTAAGTTTTCTTTCCTGTTGTATCATTATTTGTAAGTGCCCTGGCCCGCAGGGTCAGTAATCATCAGAGCTTGAGAAGGGGAGATACCTGGAAATGGGACAAGAGAGGCGCAGAGAGAAGGAGACTAAGCAAAGAGTTGTCACGGTCTCATTTATTTGCAGGCACAAGCAGTATATAAAGGCAAAAACCACAGAATTGTAAGAGGAAGTAGCTAATCATAAGATGATAAAGGAGAAACATATTGTACAGTAACAGTTATGATGAGATACAGTTGTTATGTAACAGATTAGGTCATTAAATGAGCAAGGCCATTAGTACAGTCATCGGCACGTCTGTGCCAGTGAGGTGATTCAGATGTAAACATGGAGGCGGTTATGTTAGGCTCAAAAACAACTCTGAGAATACGAATATTTGGTCTCCTACATGTAGGGATCACAAGAGCTAGAATTGCTGGCGGTGATCTTCACCACTCACAGAGAGGTTGCCTCTCTTGGGACAAGGAATAGAAGAGAGAAGAGCTCAAGGTGGAACAAGGGAATGGCAAAGTCCTGGAAAATTAAATTTTAACTTTTGCAACTTGCCATGTTTAGAGCCAGTCCTGTGCTTAGGGTTCATTTGTTTAAGTTTGTTTGAATAGGATACTTGTCACAACCAAAGCCATCAGGATTAATAGAGAAGAAAATATTGTAAAAGAAGGATGAAAAAATAGTATAGAAGTTAAGATGTCACTTACCATGGTAGATGAAAAACAATGAAATCTAACACAGTAGAACTGATGGAGAAGAACAATGATTTAAGAACTTTTTTTACTATGAGTCTTATTTTCTTAGTCATAAGCTACCATCATATTGTGACGGAGAAAGTGGAAAAACTTAGAAATGTAAAGAATGTACTGAGCAGGAAAAGAAACTCAGTAAGGATGCATAGGAAAAACATTGTGATCATGGAGAAGCCACCGATATATGTAGCAACATTCCTATAGGTTTTCATTTCTATTTTTCTTCTTTCCCCTAGCTTTGCCCTACACCTTAAGTTTCAAAGAAAAGCAGATGTAAAAAGGAGATGATTAGGCTGATCTTGAAATTTTTAGAGTGTGCACAATGAATGAATTAGAGTTAAAGACATTAGACAGAAAATGGCCAAAGTAATGGACTATGGAATCTGAGAAACACAGAAGGAAATGAAGTCTGAGTAAGACCCAATAGACCAAGGAAAAAAGAAATGTCAAGGTCATTGTGACATTGCATAGAGACAGGGTATAATGGTGTCAAATGAATGAGAATTGAGTTGATGAAACATGACAGTAAGAAACTAGGATATTGGAGTTTAACTTTCATAGGTAAAATAGATGTAGAGAATGTCAAGATATTAGTTTTGGAAATGTGTAGCTGAGGTGAAGAAGAAGGCATTGATCTCAGCTGTTTCTAGTTTAAACCCACAAGTATCAACGTCCTCCACCAGGCTCTTCTACCCTGCTGCTTCTGCTTTGGAGCTGGCCAACAGTTCAGTTGGGCTGAACACATTGGAACTGAAAGCCAAAATAAATCTCTCCTCCTTAAATTGAGAGTGTTGGTCATTTTGTCATAGAGACAAGAAAGTGACTAAAATAGATCCCCAGCAAATCACACACACACACATGCACACACACACAAACACACACACACACATTCTGTCTGGAGGCATTCAAATAATTCACAAAGGAATTATTCTATACATTACTTTTAGTACATATTTTCTTAGGAATCTTGGGGGATTTCAGCTTATCAAATTACTAGACTGGCTTAGATGGTTCTTACTCAACTGTCCTGTCCCTATAAGTGCAAATAGCAACCATCATAGTGAGATAGCATTCTCTCCTTTACAGAAAATAACATCTGTAGGTAAAATTTTGAGTTTTGTTGTAACTTGTAAAATAAAGTCAGAAGTGAAATATAAAATTTTCTTTTTTACTTGGGGTAATGTGAACTTCGACAGAGTTCTCTGACCATAACTTACCAACCCAAGAAGTTTAGAAGTTAGTGGAGTTTTCAATATGTAAAATAAGCTTTTATTTTGGCATATTCATGCTCTGCAAAATATACTGCTAAAAAAACATTGCTTAATGACAGAGGATGGCTCCCCAAAACATGTGAAATAGTGTCATCCACACTGAGATTTAAACCAGTACTTAATTTATTGAATGAGTCTATGTAGATAAAGAAATGACTATAAGAATCGGTACAGACAAAGATGTGAATTCACTAGTTGGCCAAATTCCTTAACTTATTGTAGACATGTAGCATGCCCTATCATTTGGTACAAATTTGCTGTGCAGTACCACTGAACAGAAATAAAGAGATAGATCCAGTGGTTCCCTGGGAGTGTGTAATTATAAACAGATTATCTTGGATTTGATCACAAACCAGAATATAAAGCTTTACAAAGTTAAAATTCACTCAGGCAAAAGTACCTAAAGTAAAACATGAGGTACACTGTAATAATTACATGTAGCACTCAAGCAAAAATCTACTGCCTTTGTCTAGTAATCCTTTTAGACCTGTACTTTAGTCTATTTTAAAGCCCTTGTTGTATTTCAAATATACTGCAAGGACCCAAGAAGAACAGTAAGTCAGACCAGATGACAAACGGAGAGGATGTAGTTTCCATTGACTTTTCCTGCTTTTCTTTTCAGTAACCATAAAGAGTAAATTAAAGAGCAAATTAATTCCAAGGCCATGACATGAAACCATGACTGCCTATATTTTTAGCTCATCTTGGCTGTTATTATAATGTATTATTTATTTACACTCTGCAACAAAAAAAACTCAATGCAGTTGTCTCTTAAACATCTCTTTGTCTTATAATGCAGATAATTGACTTTACTAATAGCAAATTTTAATATATTAAATTTTAATGTATTTGCTCTTAGACTTCTACCTTCAAAAGACTGAAGGAAATAGAATAGCTAGAATGTTTCTCTGTGCATGCTTTCATTGTAAGTAATTCTCATTTGACTTCTCTGTCTGAAATACATCTCTCTGTGTATCTTCCACTCTGAAAAGAACCTTTAAATGTAACAGTAAAGATAACTCATGTTTAAGATTTTGTATCATAAAAATACAAGATTTAAGGAAAAGAATAAAGTGAAGGGTTTTTAGAAGCATTTGGACATTTTAAGTATTTAGGTAAAATCTGTGTAAATTCTGAAAAGGTCATTCTTCTTATACTATGTGACCCAAGAAGAGTAAGTTGATCGAAAAATTATGTGTGTCTATCACTCTGTTCAGATCTTCTGTTCTGCTTAGAGATGAAGAAAAAAATGGATCTTTGCATTTTAGTTTAGACCCTGACAATTACACATCTTTAGTAAATATACTCTTTAACTCCAACAAAAGTCTTATAATGGGGCTGGATGCAGCCATTCAGAGTTGTAGTTAAGACCTGACCCCACAATGCACCATAGCCAAGAGTATGAACTAAGATTTGTGGAGTTGAGCATTTGCCATCCATACTGCACAATACCAATTACACACCAATGAGAAAAACTTCTTGCCCCTTCAAAACCAGAAAAACTATATTATTACTGAAGAATGTCTCAAAATCTACTTATTTTACAATTAAACTTCCTGGCATTAATTTCATTAAATGATTACTTGTAACAAGAGTATATCAAATATTACCATATAAGACACAGAACGGGGAGTACATTTCCCGCTGTCAAAAATAAAAATAATTTTGCCAATCAACATAGAACTAAAAGTAACTATGAACTGTGAGTTTGTCAATTTTGTAATGGAAATGGTCAAGATATTTTTCCCCACCGCAAGGTTTGCAACATCAAAATGAGTCTGTAGGCTTTTTAGTTGCCAGAGCAAGAGAACCAAAAGCATCTGTTATGAGATTCCCCCAAAGTGCTTACACACACACACACACACACACACACACACACACACACACACACATCCTGAACTATGCACACTCCCAGGAAAGTCACAGTGGTGGCTGTGCCATTGACAGCCAATTGAAACTGAGAGAATGTGAAGATGCTGTCACAAATATTTCTACTCCAAATGACATAAATGACAGCTTTAACGATGCTTGCCAGATTGTCACTTGTAAGAATGATATGGAAATCTTTGGCTGTGTCTGTTCCTGTTAGTAGCATTGCAAATCTAGAAAACTGGAAACTTCTGGGAAAGACTCACTATTCTAGGTGCCATTAAGAAGCCTTGTGATTCATGGGTGGAGGTTAAAATCTCAACATTACCAGGAGTCTGGGGAAGTTAATTCCAACCCTCATGAATGACTAAGTGGCTTGAATTCCGGTGGAGGAAGTAACCCTAGATAATGGTAGAACTAGCAAGAGAATAGAAGAAGAAGCCCAGCCAGAAGATGTGGATGACTGAATCGCTGCAGTCTTGAAATAAAAGTTTAGTGGGTGAAGGGTTTTCTTTATGAATGAGCAAAGAAAACAGTTTCTTGGCACAGAATCTCCTCCCAGTGAAGATACTGTGAATACTGTTGAAATGACCACAAAGGATTTACAGTGTTACATGAACTTGTTGATAAAACAGAGCCAGAGTTTAAGAGGATCAACACAGATGTGGAAATAAATCCCACTGTGTATGAAAAGCTATCATCCTCAGTGACCTGGTATCACATGCTACACACAAATATCTCATGAAAGGAAGAATCCGTTGGTGTGGCACTCTTCACTGTTATCTTACTGTCACCCCAACCTCCAGCAACCACCGCCCTGAGCAGTTAGCAGCTATTGATATCAAGGTAGGTCCTCTACCAGCAAAAAGGCCTATGACTCAGTGAACACTCGGATGATCATGAGTGTTATGGTTTGAATGTGAAGTGGCCCACAAAGACTCATATATGCAAACTAATCTCCAATCAGCAATTTCAGAGCTGTGGGTAGAGAGGAGCATGGATCATGAGGATGTTGGCAGCTCAATGGACTATTAGGAGGTGGGGCCCAGTCGGAGGAAGTAGGTCACTGGAGGTGTGACCTCAACAGGTATGTCTTGTCTCCAACCCTTCCTCTCTCTCTGGATTTCTTAGTCTGTCTATTTTCTGAGTGCCACAAGGTGAGCAACTTTCCTCTACCACACTCTCCTGCCATAGCGATCTTGCCTCACCACAGGTCTAGAAACAGCATCTTAAATCAAATAACCATAGACAGAAACTTCTGAAACCATGAGCCAAAGTAAACCTTTTCTCCTTCAAATTGTTATCCTCGGGTATTTTGTCACAGCTACAGAAAGCTGACATGGTAATTAAGGTACATACAGTTTTTAGACATGATATAATTATACAGAGAATAGTATAGTCTAAACACACCTTTTTTTAAAAAACACAACTTTTATATGTACCAGAAAACAACAATAATTATGTAAATAGCTTGATTGTGATAACTGGCTTTCTTGAAGTAGTGTGGAACTGAACCCACAGGATCTTTGAGGTGGGCTAGGGTGTGTGTGTGTGTGTGTGTGTGTGTGTGTGTGTGTGTAAGAGGAACTGGTTCATGTGATCATAGAGGCTGAGAAGTTTCCACAGTCTGCCAAACTGGAGAGTAGGGGCAGCTGCTGCTATAATGCACTGTGAGTCTGATGAACCTAGGGAGAGTAAGTATGAATCTGATAAGTGAAATCCCCAGGTAGTAAAATATGGATAAATAAATTTGTCCTTCCATTACATTTTTGTTCATTTTGGCCTATAAAAGATTGGAGATGTCCACCTACACTGATAAGGGGAGATTTTCTTCACTCAGTCTACCTATTGAAATGTTAATCTCCTCTAGATAGAGCTCTCACAGACACTCCCAGAAACAATGTTTCACCTCTTAGCCTACTGAAATTGACACATAAAATTAACTGTGCTGATGAAATTTAGGATAACCACTGTTTATGAACCTCTACTCAGTTCCTCCATTCTTATCATAATATGCGAGTTTGTTGAAATCTGGCCCTTGGAAACCTAAGTAACCTTCAGTGACCTCTGTGAGGCTCCACTTAATGGCACTGACAAGGTGGAGATACCTGGCCTCTCTGATGCTGTGGGTTGAAATGTGCTTCCCAACATGTGTTTAAATCCCAACCTCTTGTGTCTCTGAGTGTGAGCTTATTCAAAGGTAGTGTCTGCAGGTGGAGTCAGCATGAGCTCATGGTAGGTTAGGGTGGGTCCTGATCCAGGGAACTTCTGCCTTTAAAAGAAGAGACCTTTGGATGGAGGCACACAGAGCAAGGACAGCCATATGAATGCCGAGGCAGGGAGCTCAGAGGAGCAGCTGCAAGTGGAGGAAATCCAGTGCCCACCATGCCCAGGAGAGCAGACAGAGTATTCTTCTTCACAGCCTTCAGCAGGTGGATGCTGCTGATCTTGGATCTCCAGACTCCAGGACTGGGAAAAGATAAATTTCTGTTGTCTTAAACTACTCAGTGTGCAGTGTTTTGTTGCAGTAGCCACAGGGAAAAAAGACACTAACTCTCCCAGGATCTTCAGTTCCAATAAAGGCAAAGACAGGTCTTTAAGATTGCCTTCATTGTTGGCTCCAGAAAACTGCTAAGTGTCAGACTCAGGGTTCTAAGTCCTTCATAAACCACCAGTTCGATATCGGCCTCTACATTAGCTTCTGTCAGCTCTCTTGATGTTGCCTTTTCATTCAGGATTTGACATCACCTGTTAAGCAAAGACTCCCTTAGGGAACACCTGAAAGCTCTATCAGGTAGTTTTAAGACAGTAGTTGTGGATGAGTTAATGAGTTAAAGACATATGCTTTCTTTTCTTTTTTTTTTTTTTTTTAGACATATGCTTTTGTTTTGTGAGTCGGGTTCACTCTAAGTCACTAAGTTCCCCAGGCTCAACTTTAACTTGCAATCCTCCTGCCTTAGCCTCCCAGAGTGCTGGGATTATAGGCATGTGCCACCACATCCAGCTGAAAAAAATATGTACTTTGTAAACTCTTTTGTACTATGCTAATTCTTTCTACATATATATTATTTAATATAAAATATAGACTAGGTAAGGTGTATATTATACATAAGGTATGTATTTACACAAAATATATATAATCTATTTTAAAAGGCAGAAGAAATTTTCATTGGGCAAATTCTGTTTCATTGCCAAACGGTTGTTTTGAAATTTCAACCTCTACACACCTCACACACACATTACATTAGCATTATAATAAAAATTGACAGCAGTGATTGTCAAAAAGGCACTGTGAAATGGGTCTGTGATGGCCCAAAGTTAAAGCGGGAGTTTTCCTATGTCTCACCAAGGTGAGGCAGGACGACTGGAACAGCCAATGCTGTTGTGAGTGAGCAGAAGCCAGCGAGGTCACTAGCCTCTCCCGGAGGCCTCCCCACTCTGGACCAGGATAGCAGGATGCAGGGGCACCCATTCCTCGGCACAGCCCGTGGCCCCAGAGCTGTGCTGTCCATTTCCGGCTGTGCCCTGGGGTCTGAACCCTCCTGGGCAGCACATCACCTCCAGGCGATGGGTGCCACATCGCCCAACCCGAGGGGCGCGGATGTGGGGCCTCTTCACTCACGGACGGCTTCTGGTCTTGGCTGATGGCTTTTCCAGACTGCAGAACAACTCCTCCTGGCTCCAGTCCTTGCCGCTGTTGTCACAGCACCTGTGCCACCATCACAAGAGGATGCCTCCTGGGCCCTGCTGGCGGGCGAGCCCCAAGTGCACGGCCCACCTCTGCCATCTCCACCGTGGGCATCCTCCCCACGGCCCCTCCGCTCTGCTGGGCCACTGCAGGCACAGTCCTTACCTCCTTGCTCCTTGCTCCAGCACCCCAAGACCCTGGCAAGGGGCATCACCTGGGACCTTTGGCTGCACCCTGACTGCTCCCATCTATCTCCAAAAAAAAAAAAAAAAAACTTTCCGCCAATTACAGTGCCTACCTCGGGCTGGGACCCCAGAGCCTCTGGTCACCATGCAATGCAGGCTCCAGATTCTGCAGACACGTATAGTTGTTGAATGACATTTTGACCCTGTTGGTCAGGCTGTCAGGGGGTTGGGAGGCAGAGTTCTATTTATTATATGTGGACCTATTGGTGGCCTCATGGGCCATCCATCCTCTCTGTGACCAGCAGCCACACACACACATCCAGAATAAAACTACCACTGGAGTTTTCAGGGGGCTCTCACTTCCCAGTACGCTGTTTTATGTTTGTTTTGCTTTGTTTTTTCTTTTGAGACAGAGTCTCAGTAAGTCACGGAGTTGCCCGGATTGGGTTCAAACTCAAGATCCTCTTGTCTCAGCCTCGCAGAGTACTGGGATTACCAGTTGTTGCCTTCAGGCTAGACCTGGGTGTTGGGTTACAACACACTTCTGAGAGAAAAGCTTCAAGGGGTGAATGTCTGCTCCAGGGCCTGAGCCCAAGACGTCAGTGCTGCAGTGAAGAAAGGTCACTGAGCTCTTTGATTTTTAACACTATGAAACTGGCATTCTCAGCCTCTCCTGTCCCCTTAGTTCTACCATAACATAAACAGTCAGTGGTTACAGAAAACTGTATGGTCTACATGTTCAGCACTTATTCTCATGCGCAGAAACTTGACAACAGTATACAGCACATATGAAGCTCTCTGTTACACGGGGCGCTGAGGTAGGCTATGGTGAGCATTCTGTGCTTCCAAATTTCACATCAGTTTAGTTTCTGCATTCACATTGCCTCTGAGTCATTTTTGTTATGGCCATTTCTGTTCATGAATTTTTACTCAAATAAGGAAACAGGCAATACCCTGAAGGCCAGAGCTTTCGACCATCTTTGCAAAATCTTCCATGGATGACAAATATTTTGTTCCCATCTTCTCTCTCCCCAAATCTAGTTGGCAGCAGCAATCGACTGGTCCACTAGTGACTCACTGAGTGCTATTTCGTTTCTTCCGTCAGCTGTTTATTAATCTGTAGCTTCCTGTTAAAATGCAGGGTGTGCTTTTTAAAGAAACCTTACACAGCATTAGTTTTATTCTGGGACCAGACACACTAATATACAAAGAGGATCAGTGAGACCTCTTAGTCCTGAAAGCTATTTTCCTGCAGCAAAATTCTGTGAGCACTGACTGCGTGACAGCTACTGTGGGGGGGACTGGTGGTACAGTAGCAAGAGCCCCTCCACCTTGAGAAAGTTGCCATCTACTCCAGGAAAACTCATCATAGACAGTGGTGAGTGTAACCACAGATGTTCGAGTACGTTGGGGAACCAAGAAGGAAGCGGGTAACTCTAGGGGAGCAGGAGAGTAAGAAGGCTTTCACGTAACAGACTCTCGGGAAGGCAGCCTTGGAAAGATTTTCAGCTGGTGATGGCGTGACAAAGATGTCATGGTTTTGCAACAGCATAGAGAGGACAACTTGGACAAGGAAGAGCTGTGAGGTAGGAAAATTGTTTGAAGGTTGTATGAGGAGGTGATGGAAATGGCTTAGGTAAGGGATGCTAAGGGCCAATCTGAAGGCAGAAGAGAAGGAATAGAGGGGAGGTTTGAGGAATTTTCACAAGCAGGTGGGACAGTGGGAGGTGAGGGAAAGGGAGTTGAAGCTTTCTGATTCGGGGATTTTGGTAAATGGTGCTGCCATAAACAGCATGGAATAAGAGAAGTGTTGGGTGAGGGCTGGGAGATGTTGGCTCACGTTTGGACCTGTTGAAGTTTGGATGCCATGTGAACTGTGTGGGGAGAGACATCATTCAGCCACTGATCAGCCTAACTTGTAGTTTGAAAAAGAAGTCTGGGTCAGAAATGCATATTTGAGGGATGTCTAAGCACTAGGAAATATCATTAAACAGACCTTACCCCCCTCACCCCCCAGCATACTGAGGTTCAACCCAGGGCCTTCACACTGAGCTATATTCCCAGCCATTTTTATTTTTTATTTTGAGACAGGGTCCAGCTAAGTCACCAGGTTGCTCGGGCCAGGCTCAAACTTGAGATCTTTCTTCCTCAGCCTTGCAGAGTGCTAGGATTATGGCTGTGTACTGTCATGCCTGGATGTGTTTTCTCTTTAGGTGTTTGACAAATGATTGATGCTTCAAAACAGTATATGATTTTTTTAATATTGTTGGGTAAAATTTAAATGCATGTGGCATTATGTTTTGTTGATTTTGGGGGCTTTGTTTCATTTTTTGTTTGCTTTACTGGTGTCAGCTTTTATGTTAGAAGGTGGGGAAGGCAGGTGATGAGAAATACAAATCGAATACAATCTACACCTTTTGGGTGTTAATGTCAGCATTAGAAATATCACTTGCCTTTCAGTACCAGTGACTTTAAAGTCTCTAATAAACTGTGGAAAACAGTATAAATAGAGTTGCTCTTGGACTAGTTTAGAATTAAGGTTCTTCCCTAATAATACTTATACTAGGCCCAAAGAAATAGGCATAAATATGACAGTCCTGACCTCATTTCCCATAGAAAGTGAAATTTTCAAGAATAATTTTTAGCGAACGTGTTCTTTATGCCCAGGACTCTAGAGAAAACTTAACCTTAATGCAAGCACCACCCAGCCTCAACAAATGCTAACTCTATCATAAACCCTAAATTTAACGCTAAAATTCAATCTCATTTTAAATTGAATTCTGACCCCACCACTAACCATGAACATAACCCTTCCTTTCAATTTAAAATTAACACTAACCCTGACTCTGGCTTCAACCCTTTCTATTAACACTAACCCTGATCTTAACCTAGATCTGTTCTTTTTTAGGGGTAGCCCTATTAGGGCAAAATGTTCTTTAAGACTCTAGTAACTAGCTAATCAAAACTGAGAAATGAACTTCAGATTAAATGAATAATTCATAGGCACAGCATCAACAGTCTTTAACAACATGTCATGATTAGGGAGCCTAATCTTATTGATGGAGACATCCAAAAACCTGGTTTTATCCCCGTGTGTCTGCAGGACAGTCTCGCTTCTGCTTTCTGACCTCAGTAAGCATGCCTGAAAGGGTTTGTATAAAATTTCAGTGAATATCTCTGAGAGGCAAGATCCAAATTCATAGTACATTTTCATACAATGTACACTAATCCTTAAGCCTGGTTTCCTAGGACTCCCAAAATGTAAGTCTTCCATTCCAGGAGTCTTCCAGAAGACTGGAATCTCACCCGTTCCTCCACTCATAAGTAATCCAATACCCAGACCTTACCAACTGTTATGGCTTCTGTCCAGATGTCCCCTGCCCTGCTTTGTCCTGAACTGTTTCTCCTTGGTGATGCACCCCTGCCACCCCACCCTGCCTTGGAGCCAGCTGATTATGGATCGAAACCTCCATGAACTGTGAGCCAAATAAACCTTTCCTCCTTTAACTTTGGGCACCAGGAATTTTGTCTCAGCAGTGAGAAAAGTAACTGAGACACCAAGACTTATCTAGATTACATGAGCTATCTTTAAGTTAGGGTACAGCATTAAGTTCTAGGGGGATTAAGAAAATAATACGATATTAGATTATATGTAGAAACTCCATAGCCAATCTGACAAAAAATAATTAACATATATAAGCCCATGAGAAAATGTAATGGTACAGACATAATTCAGTGCCACATTATATATTGAATATTGAAATGGTTCACATACAGATATTACTGGATATTGAGGACCATATTTTCCTGCATTTACATGGCATTTAACAGCACACCAAAACATTGCAACATGTAATTCAGTCCTTCCTGGAAGCCTGGGAGGTTGACAGGGCAGATATAAGTTTAATCACTTTTTGCGTATGTGAAAATAGCCTCAGCAGAATTATTTGCCCCAATTCCTCCAGCAAAAGTGGGAAAACAGAGGTTTGAAGTCAGGTTCACCAGTGAAAATACAATAGGAAGTTCATGCTGCGTCATGGGATAATGAACTGGGCGCAAGAGAATTGAGTAAAAATTGGAGAGATGAGAAGAAGTGAAAAAGTTCACAGTGGGCCACGTCACAGGCAGGAAGCTGAGAATGAGCAGTGAGCAAATATTGGAGGAAGGGGGAATGAAACTGTTAGACAGGAAATGCGGAATTTTGAGAACCAGGCAAAGTGAAAGCCATGCAGGGTTTCACTAAGAAGTCAGTGAAATCTTGAGCTGGGCATTGATCTAAAGGAAGATCAGTCGGATAGTGCTGTGGAGGGAGGATTAGAACCAATAGCTCCTAGAGGCTAACCGGGAAGTTCTAGGTGCAGCAGTTAGTATATAATTCAATTAAATGAGTTTTAAATAAACAAAGGGGACAAACTAGTGTTTGTGCATGAGAAATGTAAAATGGTTTTTAAAAAATTAGAGAGTTCCAAATGTTGAAGAACTAGATATATGGCTTCAGGCAAGTCAGAGGATCTGTCTGAGCCCCTCATTGGGAAGGGAGACAGCCCTCACCTCACACAGAGACCTGGCTGACCTGTGGAGCTACTGGATTAATCGTCACCTCAATGAAAGACAGTTTTAAAGTGGCAAGAAACACCTGCTCAATAACATTATCTGAAATAGCAAAACCTGGGAAAAATCGAAATGCTATAAAATGGGAGAAATCAAACAAATTATGAATATGTAAAAATTCAAATCATATTTGCAGAACCTGAAATCTAGGCCCTCATAATATAATAGTGGATAGAAAAAATATCAGGATATAATACCATCTAAATATTACTAAAAATAATGTATAAATTGAATAAAGGACTGGCTGAGAATAGCTGTCTCTAGCAGAGGGTAAAATGACTGATTTTTATTATCTTTTTTGTACTTTGTATTTTTCTGGAGTTTCCGAATGTTGTGCAATGAGCCTTTATTGCCTTTATAATGAGAAAAGATGTTTAAGAAGAAAGAAAAAGAAACAAGATCAACTGTTAACATTTACATCCCTGTGTTGTGGCCCCCATAAATGTTTCAAAGTAAAGCAAATAATAAATAGAGAAGTCACATCATTCTGTATCTTACAAAATATCACTTGGCTGGGATAGATTGTGAAACTTGGCAAAGAGGTAGAGGTGACCTTCACAGGACAAAAGGAACAGAAGTAAAGAAGATAAAGTACTGCATATGTGTATATCTATATGTATATCTATCCTATCTATCTATCTATCTATCTATCTATCTATCTGTATATATATATATATATATATACATATATATTAACTATATATATATCTTAACTAGAAAGAAATGAAAGCACTTGTCCTTGAGGTAGCCTGACATTTGGGAGCTGTTTACAGCTCAGATAAATAGAAAATCAACAAATCAACTCAAGAAGTAGATGCAGTTATGTCATAATTGCAAACAAATCTTCATTGTACCAAGTATTTCATGAGGTTTGCGAACTTCAAGGAGACCTTTGCAGAATCTATCTTGGTTTTCATTAAGGCTGCAAAATGTTTTCAGGGAATGTGCATTGGGGCATAAATGAAAATCACCAGCTAGAGACATTAAGCAATATCTACATTGAGAATTTTTATCAAAGTAAATATAGGAAATAAGATCACAAATGAGCCCTTGAGAAAAATAAAACTGAAAGCTAAGAGAATAATTATCTCAGAATCTTAATATTGATCTATGGTCATTCTTGTTTCTGTCTTTGGTGAGAAGCTAATGTAACACAACAGGGATAATTTCCCAAGTGAACATGGAGCTGTAAAATGGTCGTTGTCTTAAAGTTCTCTGCCAAGTGTCTTACTTCACTTAACCTTATACTATCACTTGAAGTGAAAATCACAATAATTATCTTTAACAGATAAGTTTCTGACAAATGCAACCTTTCTTTTTATCTTTGATTTTTATATCACTTTTATCTGTGAATTATTTTTTTTCACCAAATACATGCTACTCTAATTTCAGAGAACGAGCTTCAAAATTTTTTATCCTTCCTACAATTTGCACTGATGTTGCCCATGATTATATGACTTAGCTATTTTGGATGTCATTGTACCATATCATTCGATGAAACCTCTGAAAAAAAACAAATCTAGGACTCAGAGTATAATCTCTTTGGATTATATCTTTAGGATCTACTTGTTATTAGACCTTGGGTACACCCACATGTGCTAATTTCTTGGCCATGCTCACATTTGCAAAAATTTCATAAAGGAATATAGGGATTAATAGAAAAATCTGCAGGGTATTTAGCTCTGTGGTTCTGCCACCTGCCTCACAAGCACAAGGGCCCGAGTTCAATTCCTGGTACCAAAAAAAAAAAAAGAAAGAAAAAGAAAAGAAAAAGCTGAATTTCTCATTAACATTATCTGTGATTCTTGCCTTACATTTTATTTCCAAGTGAGCAAAATTTCTTCATGTGGAGATGGAGAATTTTTCCCAATGGTAAGATATTTTTTCAATGTGGGTTATCAAAATAAACACTGTAAAATTATTTATTTAAATCACCATACAGAAAACCAGAAACATTCAGAAAGCCAAACATTATCTATTGGTAGTAATTTTTAAAAAGATGAGGCTTCTTGCAGGATGCTTACCTTTGTAAAACACCCAAGAAAGGAAGGGAAACATTGGTAGGAAGGAAAGACAGATTATAGCTGGAGACCTTTTTAACCTTATTTATAGAAATGAAGCAATTAGGTGTGAGAAGGCTTTTCCACAGCAGGCCTATCATCCTGTATTTTAACTTTCATGGCTGTCAAAATAAACTGCAAGGTACCACACTGCCATATGTAATCCATGTGACAACTGGGTCTCCATAAGAGGCCACTGTTTCTCTAGCTTTAGCTAACCAGTGCACTTCCTGTGGGATGCTTTTGATTAACTCTCTGAGCCAATGGGTTCAGTTACCCTCTCTGGCTAGCAGAAAGGTCCCTGACTGCACTTATTTTACTCCCGCATTGAAAACATTTACTCTCTTGCCAGATTTATTCAAGGACAGAGCTTAGCTACATCTCTTTGAGGAAACTGTTAAATCATTTTGCAACCGACAAGTCCTAATTTGCTTGATTACATGTACATTTCATACCTATTCTTTGACAAGTGAGCCAAGATTGTGCATTTTTCATTTATGACTTTGGTGTGTAGGAGAGAAAGAAGATTTTACGGAGAGAAAGGACTGGGGCCTCACTC
The DNA here is from genome assembly GCF_012274545.1 of Fukomys damarensis. Taxonomy (NCBI): domain Eukaryota; kingdom Metazoa; phylum Chordata; class Mammalia; order Rodentia; family Bathyergidae; genus Fukomys; species Fukomys damarensis. Next base: position 40,590,340 of record NW_022900930.1, on the reverse strand, counting down.
TGTTGTGGAGACTTCTGGGATAAACAGTCACCAACACTAGGCAGCTTCACCAAGAGCATTTTGCATTTTAAGTTTCAGATGTAGCCTGAAACCCCAAAGAGGAGCCTCTCCAGGGAGCTGGCGATACAAGCCTGGTAAATCACTGCTTTCTTCTGAAGCAAAGCACTAACCAGAAGATTTAAACTTTCTTCTGAAGAAAGCACTAGCAAGAAGGTATTTTAGGAGGAAATTTCTGAGCCCTTAAAAATTCCAACTTTGCTATATCCACGATTGTGAGAAAATAAGACTTCTCATATGGCAGGAGAAGAGGCTTACGGCATTTTGTGAAGCTGCTTCAGGGCATGTTTTACTTTCAAGAGCAAGGAAAATATTCTTGGCTTAACCATTTTAACATACTCTCGTGTAAAATCAAACTATCAGTGGTATGTCATGTGAGGACTTAAAGAGATTTATGAATTATATGGATTGGGTTTTCTTTCCACATAGTCTGAAATATTGACCATTTATTTATATGGCGTTTTCATGAACATACTCTGAAGAATGGTATATTTAATTTGAAAATTTTGTTCTTTGTTCAGTTGCATTAAAAAGATTAGATAGAAAGTTTGTCTTTTGCCTTTTAAGAATATCATTTATCATTACAGAGATGAAATCATAGCAAAAGCATAGTTAATGACAAATTCTAAAGAAAGCTGTAGATAGTAAAAATATTAGAATAAAATGTCATAGATTTCCAAAGAAAAGCTGGACAGTTAGACTTCAAACCACAGAGGGAAAAAGAATATCTTTTCTCTTCTACTTACCCATAAAGTTTTCCTTTAGTTTTCAAATCAAACCCACTAAGTTAACTTTTATGAGTCACCTTTCTCTTCATAGCGTAAGTGGGGAAATACCTAAATGGGAAATCACTGCAGTTTATTAAATACCAAAAAGAAATCGGTTGCCCTGGTGTATCAGCTAACCACTCCCTGGGCAGAGCAGTGGCTAACAACAGGCAAATGTTCCTAGAAGAATAAATATTGCAATTTGTTTCACCAGTAAAAATGACTGTTTTTTATCTTATTTTATTTTTGTACTGGGGATCGAACTCAGGACCTTGCACTTGAGAGGCAGGCGCGGTGCCCCTGAGCTAAATCCCCCACCCAGTAACTAAGTATTGATGAGTTAGAAATGGGAAAGGAGATGAAATGTCAGCCTCATCCCACAGTCATAATGAGGTAACTGGGCAGGATAGGGTATAAGGCAGAAGTGAGATTTAAAGATAAGTGTGAGCTGGCAGGGTGTGAGGTACAGTAAGACTGTTAGGGAGCATGTGATTACTTTTGTGGGTACCAGCTGACCACCTTGTCAAGAAGAAGTCTTCCAGTCCCAACAGGTGGCTTCCTTTTTTCCTCCCTCTCTGTCCTACAAATTTCATTTCACTGAGATGAGGGAAAGAATAGAGCCTCAAAGCCTATTCTGGGTGCTCTTTTTACTCTCTGAACAGGAATAAATACAATTCCCAGGAAGGAGTCACAGCTGACCCAGAGCATTCCAGTGGTTCCATCCTAAGGTGGACTAAGAAATCCCATAAACACCCAGTTTTATGCAGAATCACACGTTTAAAAACACTGCTTGGCAGAAGCAGAACATCTGAAGAAAAAGCAGTTTTCTCAAGTGGAGGATAGACATGTGCTTGAACTAAGGCTATTTTGAAGCTCCAGCTTCTGTTGTCCAGTGCTTACCCCCTATATCTCAGGATCCTTATGAGACCTTGGCTGTGAGAGGAGCAGGGCTGGAGGCAGGAGCTTGGAATTAGTGAGATAAAGACTCAAGTGGAGAATCAGAATCCCAGAGTAGTAAGACTGCAGTGAGGCAGACCTGTGCAAGATCTCTGAGCATCAAAGCAAGGGGAGAAGTGGGCTGCTGGGAGTACCTGCTGGAGGAGGGGAAACCAAGCAGGGCAGGTGGGAGGGAGGGACCAGAGTGATTCTGAACTGGCTCTGCTGACAGGATGTGTATCGCCTCCTAGGTGAGCTGGGCAGGGCAGTACTAGATTGGCAAGTCCTTCTGACACCAGGGCTGCACAAGCTCTAACTGACAGCTTGCATTTTGAGCTGAAAGTCACCTAAGCAATCTTCTACCCCAATCGTTATGGCTATGTATAGATGTCCCCCCAAGCTTTGTGCACTCCTGGGTGAGGCTTTTCGGCAGTGACCAGATCTACAGTGTGTACGTGTGGATTAAGGGTACGTGAATATGGATTAAGGGTGTGATTACTACACCAGCCCTCTCATTGGTTTAGTGAGGTTCTGGGTGTGGATAAGGGGAAGGCCCACCTTGGGTAGCACCACCCAAAAGGCTCCTAGCCTAAATAAACTGAGAGCCCAAATTAATCTTTCCTCCTTTAACTTTGGGTGTCGGATATTTTGTCTCAGAAACAAGAAAAGTAGCTAAGACATCAACTCACTCATTTCATATGCATGGACAGTGACTACGTGATATGATCCAGGATTGCAAAAATAACAAGTCACGGTGCCAGACCAGATCCTGCTTGCTGCTCCCTATGGCACAGAGTTGTCAGCTTTGCCATCATCCACCTTGAGAGCCTCCAATGTCGCTTGCTGCACCTCTTATTCTTATTCATATCTGTTAAGAAGCTCAGACCCTTGGGACCACATTGTCTCCATGGAGTTGTGCACATCTCTTTTTCCTCTACTCCTCCCACAAGCTTGGAATACCCCACCACCACCATGCACTCTGGGGCTCAGGAGATGGCAACGTTTATTTTCCCCAAATTCTCAAACTTTTCTTCTGAACATTCCTTTCATGACACCTGGATCTCGTCTGAGGACCCTGTGTCTCCTGCAGCAATCTCAGATAATGGAGGGGTAGGATCTATCTTTCTCCGCATTATTCTGTGGACACTCTATCCTAAAACCTCCCAGGTTTGAAACCCAAGCCATTATGGGATGACTATGTTGTCACCAACTACCTCTCATGTTGAAGTCACCAACTGGAGTCAAGTATATTGGAAGTCCTAAAATTATAAGTGCTGGCTTGATGTCTCTGAGCCTCTTGGGGACCCACAGGCCTAACCATGAGTTACCCTCATGTCCCGGGATATGCCCCCCGACCCAATGGAAAGATTACCTGTCCCACTAGTTCCTTTAACAGTCAGACCAGCTGAGTCACTGATTCTCAATTTTCTGGGTTTCACTTCCCTGCCAACCTATGAGATTATTCAGATAAGGCAAGCACATCAGGCCGCTCTCCTCGCCCTCTTATTACTGCAAGCCAGGCCTCCTGCCGTCTCTGCTGGCTCCCTCTGTCCTGAGTGCAGGCCCATGTGGCCCTCTCTGACATGCAGGGTCCCCACATAAACTGCTGCCAGTCCTGTCTGTCCAGCATGGGGAGTCCTGTGCTTTGCCAACTTCCGGTGTTTAAAGCAAGTGAGATGTCCTTCATCAATGGGGTGAATGGAACGTTTTCAGAGCAGTCACACCCCTGCATTTCTGGATCACTTTTAGCTCCTGACTCACTCACTCTTTAAACACTTTTCTTATATTACTTTTATTGATGTCAGTATGCAGGGCCAGGGATTAAGCTCAGTGGTTCCATCACCTGCCTCGAAAGCGCAAGACCCTCAGTCCCCGGTACCAAAAAAATTAGAGATGTCGGTATGCAAATATGGGATCCCTGCGATCGTCTAGTCGGGCCATTCCTTTAATTCCTATTCTCCCATCATCTTTTCCTTCTCCCTACCTCAGCCACGCACTTTGATAGCATTCCCAACAATCCCCAGCCTCTAGAATCTTGATTCCACACATCCCATTCCCCGACCTCTATCGCCTGGCTTCCCAGTTCGCTCCTCTTCGCGACTCATTTCCAACCGTCTCTCCATACCTCCTCAAGTGAACCTTCATTCACCCATTTTGTCACTGAATCTTTCCAGATGCAATGACCCTTTCTCATTCCTGGTCTTATTCGGCCAACTGGCAATATTTGACCCAGTTTGTTACTGTCTCATCCTTGTCTCATCAAACTTTCTTTCAATGTTATGTTTTCTGCTTATACTTCTGTCTCATGGGTTGCTTTCTCAATGTCCTCAGCTGTTTCCTCTCTGACCTCTTTACTAAGGTGTGCCTCAGGGCCTGGTTCTTGGGTCACTTCTTCTATTTATAATCCTCTCTCTTTGGGTGCTATAATCTAGCCTAATGGTCTTAAATCTTATTATGTGTTGACAACTCCTAAGTTTATGCATCCAGCCGCATCCTTTCCCTTGTACTTGAGCTCATATCTACTCACCTACCTGACATCCCTCTTGGGTGTCACATCAGTTAGGGTTCAGTTCCAGGTGCCAAGCCACTGATGCTTATAAGAAATGAGAGATTTACTATAGTGATGGGAGTGAAAGAAATTATGGGAAATGTTGAAGAAGTTATGGGAAGCTATTTGTTTGGCATCTGCTGATGTCCTGAGGTTTTTTCTTTTAAGGCTACCTTCACTGGTGACTAGAAAAAGAACAGGACCTGAAGTTGGAAACATCAGGACAAAGCGAAATGCTCCAACACCTCTCTCTTACCCCTTCCTACTTTGAGAGCATGGTGGTCTCTTTACGGTGGGCTGCATATATATATACCTGTCTGTAGAATTAGCAAAGCCAAAAGAGGAGAAAAACTTGGAGAGCTTCAAAGACAGCTACTGTATCATGCCAACAAAGTGGCCAGCCTGTCAGCTACAACCAACACAGGCACACTTCAACAGGGCAATAAAATTTGTCTTTAGAATGGAGTCACTGCTGCTTTTCTATCATCTTCCAAACACGATGTAAATGAATTTCATGGCCTACATAACCTACAATCATATCAGGGAAAGAATTATGGAAAACATGATTCTGTCTTAGCCAAATTGATCCAAATCAGTGTCAACACAGATGTTTAATGGACATCTCCAACTCATCATGTCCAAAGTGCTTCCCTTAATCTTCTCCATGTACACAGCTCTTCACTAACAGTATCTCCCCATCCTTCTATAAAATTCAGGGTCATCCTTGATTTTTTTTCTCTCACACTGAACATTCACTCCTTTAAGAAATCTAGTCTTCTCTGTCTGTTTGGTCCAAAGCATCATTTCCCACCTGGACTACTGCAGTTACCTCCCAGGTTGTCTCTCTGCCTCTCCATTTGCCCTCTTCCCTGTGTATTCTCAACACCGAGTGCCAGAGTGACATGCAAGTGTCAGGTTGTATTCTCTGCTACTCACCATCCTCAGGCAGTTCTTTCTTTCATGTGGGGTAAAAGTCAGAGTCCTGGAAATGAATGGCCTACAGGTCTCCATGTCATCTTATCCTCTCTGCCATTATCTCTCTGATCTCATCTGCTCCTACTTGTGTCCCTTGCTGTTCCTCAAACGCCCCAGGCACCTTCCAGATTTCCTGCTGGTGGAATTATTTGCCTGGAACACAGTTCCTCCACTGTTAACTGTCTTTCATACTGACTTCAAGCCTTTGCTTAAACAATGTCTCCGTAAAACCTACCTTGACCACCATGTTTAAAAAATAGTTTCCTCATCCCTTTTACCACCTCTTTTAGCCCTATTTCCTAAGAAGCTCTATTTTTTTCTTTCAATAGCAATTGTTACATTCTAAAATATGGTTTACCTACTGTTATGTCGATGTGTGCCTCCTCCTATAACTAAGGATATAAGACCAACAAGGAGGGTTTTGGTTGCACTGTATAACTGATAAATCTTGAGTGGCAGCCCTTTCTACAGGTGCTCCATAAATATTTGTTGCATGAACTGAATGTTACTAGTCTATGTTTTCCATTGCATTCATTGGTGGAAGAAGGCTTTGAAAATAAAAGCCATGCTGTACATTTTTCTTTTACAGGAAGCAATCTTTATTATTCAGGGGAACATCTGCAAGAAAAACAACCCTCTCCATTGTTTATAACCTTCACTCATAATATCTCTTCTTTTTCCTGACTAAATTTTAGTTGCAAAAGTTTAGATCCCTTTCAGTCACCCTGGAACCACAAATGTGCTATAAACATAAAGAGATTTATTGAGGTGTACTTTCTCAGCCTTCTGAGTGCTGTGTTCTGGTTTCCTTTAACTAAATCTGTACTTTCTCTAGTTTCCGACACTTGAGAGTGGTTTTAAAGCACAGAAAGGAAGTCACCAGCAGAAGGAAAGTGGCATTGTTCCCTGAGTCTGCCAGCAGAGAGGTCTGAGGAAAAAGAGCTTCCTAGAAAGTGAAACAGGTGCTGAAGATCCTGGGTGACAGTCACAAATCCCAGAGGCAGTATTATTTGATGGAGGAGGAAATGAGTAGAGGTTTATTCAGGGAGGGTTTCAGCTGAAAGTAAATGTTACTAAAGCCTTGTAACATCATATGCCTAGCACATGGGGTGTTGTACCTCACTGTATTCTAGTGACTTGTTTGTGTGCCTGTCCTTTAACTAGGCCAAGTGTTCCTCCAGAGCTGGGATGAGGAATTTTTCTGCTCTCCCTTCTAGAGGGTGGCCCAGTTCCAGGAGCTGGAGGCAACTCAGCAAGGGCCTGTTGGGCCCACCAAATGAATAAAATACCTCCTTGGGTAGCATTTGGAAAGAATGGTGCATTATCCATGTGATGTGTGCCATTCAGCTGGGAAAATGAAGGAGTGTGGAAGGGGCATGCAGCACTGTTCTGGGGGCTTGCTAGGATGGATATTTGTTGCTTGCACTTGCTTCAAGTATACCCGACATTCATTATGTGATACCTGTTGTTCTTTATCATTTAATTTTTACTAACTTCATAAGGTGAATGCTATGACTCCTTTTTGACAAGTCAGGAAGCTTTGACTCAGAAAGATGGTGTGTATTGAGGGGCATTGAACTAGTTAGTGTCGGAGCCAGGAGTCGACCCAAATCACTCACTTCCCCAAGCCCACTCTCCACTGTGGTCTACAAAAAGGCCGCTGCAGCACATGGCAGATGTGCACCTGCTATGCACAGAAGCAGGCAGCACGCACTATTGACATGGATAGAACGTGCAAAATTTTTATCTCTAGTGCCTCTTAACTTCTTCTTGCACCCTAATTATGGGTCCCTTGGCCTTCTTGTGGGACACCATCCAGTTCTCGTGTCCCTAAATGTCAGCACCCTTGGCAATCACCATTCCATTACTCAACTGCCCTCAGATTCAATCTTCGCTTCCAGAAACTAGAAATATCGTTTTCCTCCTTCATGGATTCATGGTGAAGATTAAGTATAAAAGCGAGTACTTTTTAATTGTTTGATATATACCAGATGTTATTCCAAGCAAAGGACAAATCCCAGGGATTAATCTATTCATTCCTCACAGCAACTCTATGAGTAAGAATAATTACAGTCCGCTGAGAAGGACAGGGAAAGGGGAATAAGGGACAAGGAAAAAAATATGAGAAAATGTAAAAATGGAATTAAAGTGTTTGTAGGTGGAGAGGGGAGGAGGGGTGAAGGGAGGGTGGGGACAAGGCGGGAAAATGAGAACCAAGACCTGGCATGTAAAGGTACAAGATCCCAGTAATGAATGTAACTGTACTGTCTATCTAGAATGTACCAATAAATTCAATTTTTTTAAAAAAAGAATAATTACGGTCATCACTGTCATTTAACTATGTGTCTATCGAATGTACCAATAAATTCAATTTTTTTAAAAAAAGAATAATTACGGTCATCACTGTCATTTAACTAGTGAGGAAGCTAATGTCAGAGAGGAAGCTAAGGCTACCCAGCTGGTAGGGCAAAGGTTAAAACCTGGGCAATCTGGCTTCATGGGTTATACCATGTCATCTGTGCTATATTAAACTATTCTGTGTGTCAGAGATAGCCTCCAGAATCAGACAATAATAAAAACAGCTACCATTTATTCAGTGTCAACTAGTGCAAAACACTGTGCATGTTCCTCTGAATTGGTCTTGCTAAGATCTCTCACTATCTCACGGAGCTCTAAAACAGGTTAAATGACATGAAAACTGCACACCTATACTATAAGATTGATAAATTTCAGGACTGATTTCTACCCAGAGATATCAGTATTACTGCCTTTATATAGAAACTTCTGTAAGATTTTATACCTATTTCCAAATAAGGAAATATGAGCTATATTCTACACCTTTTTTTTTATTTTTCAAAATACCACAAACATGAATATTCATCAACAACCTGTATTCTTAATGGCTTTGATATCATCTTCAAGCTTACAGAAGTTGACTCTTTTTTTATTTTTGGTACCAGGTATCAAACTCGGGGCCTTATGCTTGCCAGGCATGTAGAGGCACAGTGATGCTCAACAACTACGCCACACACCAAGAGGTCCAACAGGAGATTTTATTAGGGAAGGCAGGTTAGGAAGAGAGGAGAGAGGGAAGAGAGAGACAGGAGAAAGAAGGGGAGATGAGAGAGAGGAACAAAGAGAGATAGGTTCTTTTATTGGTTTTGGGCTGGGCTATTGCTTATTTATGAGGAGTGGGCTACCTTTAACCTATCACAGTCCAGGTTGCCCTTATGGGTTTGGTCCTGCAGAAACAGGTTTAACCTCTCCGGACTGCTGTGGCCTTGGGGGAGGGAAGCTAAAGAAAAGAGCACAAGGTATTTTGAGAGCTAAGAAGCACCAGGAAAATGCAGCCTGTGATGGCAGCATCAGGTCCATAACAAGGCAGGCAGCAGAACTACGGAGCTAAATCCCCAGCCCAGAAGTTGACTCTTTAGGGTGACAAAACTTGGATATTACAATGGTTTGTGGTCTTCCAAAGGGCTACAGTTAATAGATGAAAAAGTATTTGCAATCTTAAAATTTCATGGGGAGAAATGAATAGTTAGGAGACTGGAAAAAAAGTCTTAAGAAATCACCTTAGAGGAGAAATAATGAAATGACGTTTGGGAAACACTAACTTACACCAATTCATATAAACAAGAGTGTTGTTTGGTATGAACATACTATTATTTATTTAACCATCTTCTGTTATAGAAGATTGAGGAAGATTTCAATATTCGGCATTCTAAGTGCTGTTGTAGTGATATTATTTTGTACTTTTAATTATTTCATTAAGAGTAATTGCCAAAAGAGCAAAGAAAAGTCAAAGAATCTTTTGAGACTTCTTCTATACTGTTTTTACTTCAGGCAGTTTCCCAAGAAATTTCCAATTCGAGTGACACATTAAGCTAGAGGAGAGAGAAAGACATTTCTCAAACAACTGAGACTAATAAATTCACCACTGGTCTGAAGCTGTATTTTTAAGAAGTCTCTGCAAATAACTACTGCTCAAGATGTCTTTCCTCTGGACTGTTCTGGAACATAAATTCACTTGAACATTGCACTGTTGGTCAAAATAACTTTTCTCCTCGAGGGAACTTCCCTCTTGACCCGGTGGTGGTATATTGGTGCTTTTTTATTGCATCATCAGAACATCAAGCAAGCTGAACTCTGATTTGAGCTAAAAACAATTTGCTCCTTTCTGTGCACTGCTTCTTCCCAGAAGCTCACAGTTTCAGGTGGGTCCCATAGATTTTCAAGAACCCTTGACTCTCAGAGAGCAAAAAGCCTCCAGGAACTACTAGTTTCAAGAAGTCTCTTTTCATTTGTGGACTATCTAATCTGGTTAAAGAATCAAATTTCAAGGCTCACTCAAAAGGAAAGTTCTCCTTCCCCAGGACAGTTGCACGCCTCTGGGGAAGAGGGGTGGTCTTCTTTTTTGTAGAATATTGTACTGCTAGGATTTTGTTTCACTTAGGAATGGGAAGACACAGAGACACAGAGAGAACTATCACGACAGAAGAACATTTTTGCTCATTGTTCCTAGAAGTACGGCAAGCCACCCAAGGCTATCTGGGAAAGCATCCAGGATGGTCAGAAGGTAGACGGAAGGAAGGGAGTGTGTGGGCAGATGCCTTCGCTGTGGCGTCCATGGGATTGCGGAAGGCAGGTATACAAGTTTAGGACTGAGTTTGAATTATTTCAGCAGTTCTGGGGTATAAACGCTAGCTCTAAATTTTCTGGTTCCTGACCCCAGGAGAGCAGTGGTAGGGAGTTGAGTCCCATAGAGGGGTTGGGGATTTAGCTCAGTGGTTTCACAGACTGCCTTGCAATTGGAAAATCCTGAGTTCGATCCCCAGTACCAAAAACAAAAAACAAAAAAAGAGTCCATAGAGGAGATAGTGGGGGTGAGGGCTCTGCATTGTTGCATATGAAAGGGAGCTCACAGGCAAATCATTTGCTAATTAAATGGCTTATCATCAGGGGTAGTGAGGTTTCAGATGTCAAAGATATAAAAAACAAAGACGTGATTAATCCATGCTTGTTCTCATTTCCCAACTTGCTCTCCTGCTTTACACCTACCCAGACCCCTGACAACTCAGCCATTATCCGCAGATGACTACCTAGGCTGATTCTACCCCGGAAGAGGGGGTGGCACAACCAAACATTCCCTGGTCCAGCCCCAGCTGATCAGTGCTCGATGTGTACAGTGGGTTCCCAGAGCTGATTGTCCTAGAGGACGAAGGGACATGAATGGGTTTTTAAGGCATCTCCCCCAATTTAATTCTGGCAAGGTAGATGATGATATTCCTGATGGTCATTTTCAATCTTCTCTTCCATCAGGCCCTTTGGCTAAAGACTTTTCCTGCTGAAGTGAGACAGGCTTACTCCTGCAAAAGTCCTTAGGGAAAAACCTCTTTTTGTAATTATTATTTTGCAACCTGTCCAATTCCCATCGGTGGTCTGTCCCACTGGCCAAAAAGAAGAAATACACACTGTGCCCAACCTCAGGTGCAAGCCAACGTGTTCCTGATGAAGTCCTTGTCTTTTTCTATCTGCTCAGCTCTGACAGACGACCAAGTTATGCCTGTTCCCGGCTCCTCTCCCAGGGCAGGGCAAAGTAGCTGGGGAGGGAATCCCAATCCACTGGAGTTACATGGAGCAGATCCCTCTCTCCCTCCTCACCCTCAGTCCTCCCACAACTCCTTGCTGATGGGTTCAGCTTTGACATTTCCAGCTCTTACACCCTTTGCCCAGATGGTCTGTGGAATTTGACGATACTTGGAATCTATCATTTCTCAGTCTTTCGGGCAAAACTGAAAACAAGTCATATTCTAATATCCTATTAAAATTAAAACCATTAAAGAGAAAGGGAAAACACCTATCAAATACAAAATGTATGCTGAGATTCCAAAGGCTTTCAAAAGAAAACCACTTAGCTTGGCATGATTGTGCATGCCTATAATCCCAGCACTTGGGAGGCTGAGGCAGAAAGATCACTGTGAGTTCAAGACCAGCCTAGGCTACATAGTGAGATCAAGCCTGAACTGTATGGCAAGGTTCTATCTCAAAATTTTTTTTTAAAAAGAGGAAAAAGAAGAAAACTACATGAACCTTCTAAAAGATGAGTCAGACACTAATTTTTATAATCAAATTATAATAGGAGTTATACCTTACTTGCTTAGTAATTTAATATCATATTTATGCCCACAAGTCAGTTGAGATATATCTTCTCTATCAAGAGTATATGACTCAGTATTTTTATAACTCATTACTACTTCAAGGTAGGCATTTGGTGCTATTTTTAACAATATAGAATAAAGTAATTGACAATTATATCCAGTGGCTATGCTTTCACAGCATAAAATAGAAATTAGGGATTAAAAACTTTTCTTTAAATTCCAATCTTTAAATGAATTTGGCCTGTGAAACTTAAAGGAAATTGTGTCTTGATTCACAGAATAATTTCTATTCAATGATTTCTTCAACATTTCTATTCGGAGCAAAGCTTGCAACAACTGACAGTGATCTGAGAACAGTAGTTCTGATTTTATTCCTAGAACATTTTGGTGGATTTCTTTTACTATTTTTTAATTTTTATTTTTCAAGATTATGGAATTTTCAGCATACATTTACACTTAATTACGTATATGCTGTTGAATGTACTATGCTTTCTTTTTCAAATTAATTTTATTGGTACATTTAAGGTATATAATATAGTGACATTTGTTGTTGGAAATTTGTACCTTTACATAATCAATCTTGGTTCTTATTTTTGTCTTAATCTCTTTCCTGGTGCTGTAATTGAATACCCAAGGCTGGAATTTACAAAGAAAAGAAATTTGTTTCTTGTAGTTGTGAGGCTACGAAGACAGAGCCAGGTGCTGCTGTGTGGCCAGGGACTGCTGTGCTTCACACTAGGGCAGAATGCACCATGTGGTGAGACAGCAAGTGTGCAAGGGGGAGCTCACTTTTATAACAAAGCCACTAGCACAATAACCCATCAGTCCATGAAAGGACCTCCCAAGAGTCGTACTTCTCAACACTGCTGTGCTGGAGATCAGGTTCCCAACACTTGAACCTTTGAGGAACACAAAAATCTCAGCAGTGATATTTTTTTCTCTTCTTAATTATTTTTCATCTTTAGTATTTAAATGTTTTACACCTAGCTTAAATTTATGGGAACTATTACAACCTTATCAACTAAATAAATTTTAGCCGGTACTCAGGCACTATGTCTCAAGACAGCCAGATACCTTTAAATCACAGATAAAATATACTAAATTAGTTGTTAGTTGTTAGAATAAGGAAGTAATAAAAATCTGAGAGGCAAGGCAATAAGCTTTCTGGTCAAGCTAGACTACATATATATAGTGGTACCTCTGTTCATGAACTTAATTCTTTCTACAATTCTGGTGACAAACCGAATTGGTCACAAATCAAATCAAATTAAATAGTTGGTTGCAACGTTGACTTTATGAGGAAATTTGATTCAGTTCATGACCAGTTTGGTTTGCAACCAGAAGCTTGGAAAGAGCTAAGATTTTTAACAAAGCCACATATCTATCTGTCATAAAATATTGTGTGTTTTAGATAATTCCTAATCCTAAGAAATGACAGTGAATTGCAGAACCAGCAATACTAAACTTGAATTCTAGTTCACTCACTATCAAAATAAACCTGGGTGTTTGGGTTTCTTCATCCCTTGCTCTGTATCAGCTTCTGTTGATTATGCAAGCATTAACATTTTCCTTTCTCAATACATTTTTAGAAAAGAGTGATTGTCTCAATTGTGACTAGGTGTACTGCTTCTTACCCGGCAAGTGCCCACATTTCATGCGTGTATTGAAACCTTGAAACGTCACCTTTAACGGGTGGCAGCCTCTCTTGGAAATAGTGTTCTGGACTTCTTGTATATTCAAACTCTTTGTGATAGCACACTTTTGAGGCTTACCATTGTATGGAGAATTGTTACATTTGGTATCTACGTGGTATGTTGTTTCCCCATCTCTAATAGAGCTCTGGTTTCTTAGCACTTTCAGTTTTGTTGGACCTCCCAGTGAGTGGCCAGAAAGCAGCCTATACGACCTGCTTTTCTCCCGACACGTGTTTATTTCCTTGCACTCGGTGCAGATTGGCATTGTTTGCGTTTTGTCTTGGCAGAAGCCGGAGTCTAGGAAGGTGTACACGCAGCACCAGAAGTGACTCTGCTTTAAAGGTCAGGGAAACCTGAGATGAGGGTGTGATGGGGTTTCCCAACAATTCCAGGGAAACGTCCAGGACTGGGAGACATCACTTCCTTCCCGTGGGCTGATGCAATCTGTGTTCCCTATAAGGTAATCACACACCATGTTCTAATCTAAAGTGCCCTTGTGGTTTCTCTTTCAGTGGTGCCACTGAACATTACTTCTGCCTGGTTTTAATGTGCCCATCTACCAGCAATTAGAGAAAGATTTTTTATTCATTATAAACTATTATTTTATTCCTTTTTAAGCTTTCCCTGTAAACCATCCCCAATCTCAGATTGTTTCTATTCCATCTTCATCAGCTACCTATATTCTGAGCAAATAATGCAGCTTCCTACATGATATTTTTCTGCTACAATCTCCTTTTCTACTTCCAGAGTCATTCATCCTTTTCCTCCCTCTATTTTAGAAAAAAAGGAACTCCTAATTCCTTTCTAAATCATTTTTTTCCTCTTTGCTAATGATTTTTCTCTTTTCCCACTTTCTGCAGGGATTTGTTTCATTAACTTTTATACTCTGTTTTTCTCTCCCAATTATTCCTTCTCCCTGCCTACAATTATATACCAATGTGACCCTTTTACAGATACCTTCTCTCATGGCACCAGGATACTGACTTTCCTTTTCCTTTCCTCCCTTTCCATGCCAAATTTCTTGGACAGGAGCCTACCTTTATTTATTTTTCGATCCCACCACTCAACCGAAATCAGTACCACCAAAGACATTCATGACCTCCTAAATGCCGAATCCAGTCCCTCTAAGTAGGTGTCTCACTGGACTTCACCACAGGCCCCCTTCTGGAAATCCCTTTCTCTAATTTCACCCTCACCCTTAAATGTCACCAAAAGTTCTCTCCTGGGGTTGGGGCTGAGGAGGGAGATTTGGCTGTGGCTTCTACCGCATTCTCCCTACTGACACTTCTAGTTATAGTCATCCTTTGCTTTCCATTTCCCCCTTTACCCTAGGTTACTGAAGAAATTACAGTGACTCAAAATATCTGACGCTCAAACCCAGACATCATCATGTTTTCTCCCCTCCATGCCTTGACCCAGTCAAAGAAGGAAGTGGCCTTTGGTGACAAGGGATTTGTCATTCTCTTGGTCATGAATCAGCTACTGGAATCGATCAGAACACAAGAGGGTTTTATGAGGACATCTAAGAACCTGGAGCATTTCTTGCTTGTGGGTCCTTTAACTCAAAATGAAAATCAGAGTGATACTGTGCTGCACAGTGTCTCTATGTCTCCATGGGACCAATTTATCACCGGAGGACAGGGTGACATACTCCACTCCAGTGAAGAGTCACTGAGGAAAAATATTTTGAGGCACACCATGTCTTTCATTTATAAAATTTTGACACTCGTTGCAGTTTTTACTTGCCATGCCCCTGAGAAATGTCCAGGAAATCGCCCAGAGAAGCTGTTCTGTGCTCTCTGTGTCTCCACTTTAGATGACTCCTTTATTCGGCAGAGTATGTATGGACGCTGTAATTACTGGCCGACTTCTCCTTTCAGGAAAAAATTTATTCTTCCTCCTCCTCCTCTTCCTCTTTTTGAGTTTTATTTCATTTCAGTTTTCTTTCCTTCCTTTTTGCTTATGGGTCCATTTTCCTGGAAACTATTAATAACCCTTGGAAAATTGCACTTTCAACACTCTTCCAAAGAACAAAAGACAGTTGTGCAAACACTGACCTGAAAGGGACAAACTTACTGAAAAACAGCTTACCGAAGGGACAACTTACTGAAGTAGAAAGTTAGATTGTGGACATCCAATATGCCCCAGGGAGAAGGAGAGCAAAAAAGGCACCAAGAAAACTCTAGTAACTCCAAAGCCATTGTAGACCCATGACAACTGTAAAGAAAGAAACCTAATAACCCCAGACAGCAGCTGAGGGTTTTTAAACTCAATTTTGCACTGACTATATATCTTAGTAAAGTTTATTTCAAGCACTCATTTAAGACCAGTATCTTTTTCTTTTTCTTTTTCTTTTTTTTTTTTTTCTTTTTTTCTTTTTTTGGAGAGGAACTGAACAGGCTCAAAAGGTTCTTTGATTTTCCTTGTTGTAGATCTGATCTGATTTTTAGACAAAGCTGAAGACTCTCAACAAGTTTCTAAGTGGCACTTATTTCAATCATGCTTTTAGGCTGTAGAAGAATTATCTGAAGAGTCTTCTCTTTTACCTTCATGCTTCTAGATTGTTTCAAAAGTTTACACTGGCATGAAACACAGCTCTAATTGAAAACGGAAGTGCCTTCCATGGGAAGGGGTTGATCATTCTAGTGCTGTTGTATATTATTTATCCTTCCCTTCAGTTTTCTAAATATTTCCATCGTTTTATACCCAAACAAAAATATGTTGTTTATCCCTTTGTGTTTAGCTTTGCCTCACATCTCTATTTCAAGTCAGATTACTCGCTAATTAACGTGGGAGTTTGAGTTCCCAGTCCAATCAACTGCCATCCTGTCTGAAACCATAGAATGTGCATCCCTTAGAATAACCTACAATGTCAACAACACGGATGCAACATGTTTTTCCTAGAAGCTAATGCTTAGTCAGAAGTGGACTGGCAAACAATAGAGAAACTGTCCTTTCAGAGTTCTGTTTTCAGGTTATGAACCTAGGATTTATGCTTCAGATGACTGTGGCCGCAGCAATTCCAAAATTAACTGTCTTGCTGAGCAGCAGATATAAGAGCAGAGAACAATATGAAAGATGGTGGTTGCCTTTCATTTCGAATATAACGATGCTCCTGTAATCGATACTAAATAATGAGTGCTTTTCTCAAACTTTGCCTTGTACCAGAATCACCAGGAGGGCTTGTTAAAATACAGATTGCTGGACCTTACCTCAAGAGTATCTGATTAGCCTGCTCTAGGGAAGCTCAGTAATTTGCACTTCAACAAGTTTCCAGGTGACACTTTGTTGCTACGCACAAAGACTGCATTTTGAAAACTACCATTCTAATTATAGAATTACAGTGTGATAATTACAAGAGGTAATTTAAATCCATTTCTTTTTTTTAGTCTGAGTTATGCCAGAGAAACTAAAACACAAATATGGGAACTTATACTTTTGTTGAACACATCTTGAGAGGTACTTTATTTTAAAAAAACATAATATCTCCTGTGACTTCAAAAGTATAAAGCAGCACATTTAAAACACCTGAGCCTAAGAAGTCACATTATCTGTGGTTGGAGATAGACTGCCAAGGGATATCTCTTGGTTTCACCTTTGCAAGTGGACCGTCGGATTTGGTGTCAGGTGGCATTGTTGAGGGTGAATCCACTCATATACAAAGCCTGTCTAAAGGCAGCCCTGTTGCATCTTTAATCTGGATGCCATTTTTAACATTACAACATGTAATTAACTGTCACCTGCCCAGCTAAAAGGATTGAATCAGTACCTTCTTCTACAGCCAAGGCACAGGCAAAGGTCTTTCTTTGAAAATGTTACCTTCGGAATTCAAAGTCAGCTAGGATTCCCTGAATCTCTATTCAAAGAAAAGATGCAAGTCACCCAGAATGTGTTTTTCTTGCCGCTACTTTTTTTTTCTTAAGTGTTAAGTGTGTATGGTTTTTGAAGCATCCTTAAGATGCTATCTTCCTCTTTTAATAGTTTCCACACAGTGTTTCAGCTTTTTGTAACACTTTGAAAGAGATACATGGTCAAAGAGTGTTCTGAGCACAGGATTTAACACTGCAAAAAAACAGACTTCACTGAAATTGCACCAGTGGGTATGACCATGGATGTGGGCAATTGGAGACCAGAAAACTGGGTAAAGGAAGACAGATGAGCTACACAATGCTTATATAATAAGGAAATTCAGGAACTGTTTTCTCTGGTGTTTGCTCTATGGGGCTGCTGAAGAACAATAGGACTGATTTGAGTATTGAACGCACACAGCAGCAAGAATGTCTGAATGTTCTTCCCAAACATTTTGGTGTCATATGACAGATAGTACAAGTCCAGAAGCGCCTAGAATCCCTGCTATTTAGACCTGGGTCTATGTCAGCAGAGTAACCCAAGGGGAAACTTGGTAAAACACATCAATGTCATTACAGCACATTTGGTTGTGATTGTCCAGCACTTAGTTTCTTAGATATGCCTGTTTTTGGGGTACTGAGATTGAACTCCAGACCTTGTGCTTTCCAGGCAGCAGGCAGAACCACTGAGCCAAAATCCCCAGCCCTAGATCTGCCTGTTTGGGATTGCTTGCCCCAGATTTTCAGTGAGACTCGAACGCAAAGGTAGCAACTGCTATCAGAAAGAGGCAAATTGTACCAAAGGAGTCCTTTTAACACTAGCTTTTTTTCTTTTCATGTTTTGTCTGTTTTATTCTACCTTGTAATGATCCACTTCACCCTCCCCTTCCCTTTTTAATATATAAAATGCCTATAAAGTCTAAACTGTTCAAACCTCACTTGAAGAACAACCCTACTTTACAGGTTGACTAGAAAAGATCTATTCTTAAAGTTATTTTCCCACCCATATCAGTGTGAAAATGGAGTCTCCAGCAAATTCCTCATATTGTGCTTTTTGTCCAATTGTATTTGCTCAAATAATGGAACTCTTAACTACTAGCCTCTCATAGATATAAAAAAGATAAATGATCTACAAACATCACTTGCAAAAGTCATTAAGTATGTATGATTTTTAATATTATCTGTTTAGGTTATGAGTGAATATTCTCCAGAACAGATAATAGAGTATACTGCCTCTAAATTTTAGTAAATAGTTAATTATTGATTCCTACTAATTTCAAAATGCAAGACTTGATAGCTTGTATTTTCAAACTTGGTTCCAACCTAATAGTTTATTTAGTGCCCTACATTACATCAGAATTTCTTGAATTTGGCAAAGATCCAATTACCGTACAATGCTACAGTTTCATGATAATTTAAACATCTTTCATGGGTGCTAAAATGAAACATTAGTAAGCCGAAAGCAGAACCGATTCAATCTGATAAGTGTTAATGAATAGCCAAGAGCCACCAGCGCACATGTATGGGCTTGAGGTAGAAAAAGCAAAGCAAGCAACTCTCTAAAGCATTTACATTCGGAACCACATAAACATCCCCTAACAAGTTCAGTTGTCTCCTCAGGGTTTGCAGCCTTGTTCTGGCTTGAGGCCATGCCTACACAGTGGCTCTAAACAAGCAGTTAGGAAGAAACGCACTCCGCAGCTGCATCTGCTTCGGAAAACGAACCAGAGCTCATGCTGCCGGACTGCAAGTATCTGTAGACCCACGCCCTCTGCAGTGTGTAGTGCTCTTAGGCTGGGTTCACATGGTCGTCCCAAGCTCCCCCATGGTAAGGACACCCCTGACTCTAGCAAGGAAGAGAGGATCCTATTTAGGTGCAGAGTTCCAGATCAAGACTCTGGGAAAGAGTTCACAACCCAAGAGCTCTTCAAGGGGAAGCAGAGAGGTGTGGGAATTGGGAGACCTTCACCGCATAAATATAAATATAAATATAAATATAAATATAAATATAAATATAAATATAAATAAATATAAATATAAATATATTTCCCAAATTCATTTTATTACATACCCATTGTATAATTATCAAAATCAGGAAACTACCCCTTATATAACATAATCTAACCTGTATATTTCAGTCAAATACCAATATCTCAGTATTATCCTCTATAGCTAATAAAAATATATATTTCTGGTCCAGCATTCAATCCAGGACCACCCATTGCATTTAGTAGTTGTTTAATCTCTTTATCATCCTTAAATCTGAAACAGTTCTTAAGTCATTCCTTGTCTTTCGTGACCTCACTTAAAAATTTATAGAACATTCATTTCTTTCAATGTCACTTCTAGGGTTGCTGATATTTACTTTTAGTTAGATTAAGGATACACATCTTTAGCAGGACCGTGGAAGTGAAATTGCATCATATCCAGAGTAACATTGTTGTCCCTGTCACATTTTTGGTGATAAACTTAACTGCACTGTTATTAATGCCTGCAGGGCTACATTTTGTCTTTGCAAGCAGTAAACATCTCTTGGAAAGAATCTACTTGCATTAATTTTTAAATTTTTAAGATAAATGGAGATAACAGAGATCAAGTTTTTAGTTTTAGATAACTCTTAAATTTGAAATGCAAATAGGCAGTCATATTTAATATAAATATTTAATACACATATTTAATATAAAACTCCAAGAAGTGCCCTAGGATAGTGTAGTATAGCATGCATGATAGAGGAGTGGGTGGAAGAGAAAACAGTAGGTGAGGAAGGCAAAATGACTTTTGCAGAACTCGTAAATTCTGGTTGTGATAAACAGCAAAATAATAGCATTAGTAGCTGCCTGAGAGAAGAAGGTCAATAAGGAATTTTTTCATATTGGGAAGTACAGGAACATTATTGTGTGCCGAGAGGAATGTTTTCACTGAGGGACATAAGCAGTGACATCTCTGAGAGCAGCTGCCCAATAGTCATTTGGGATCCATCACCTGGCTTCCAACCCAAGCCCTGCCTCTGACAAGATGTGTGACTTTGGCAAGTGAACCAAACTCTTTAAACACAGGATTGTTAAGAGGATCAAGTTAGATGATATTTGTAAAGAGCACAGCCCAGTTCCTACCCACAGTAAATGAACTCTGTGTACATGGAAAGTTAAACATGGTCTTGAACGCACCATCATTTGAAACCAGAGTCAGTTCCTTACTGAGTTGCATTCTGGGGAGTCTCTAGGACTTTCTTCTCTTTCATTGATCTCGGATCTGCTGTAAATTAAGCCTATCTTTCAAGTTTTTAACTGCAATAACTACATATTTCACTTTTCTTTCTGTTTATATTCTTCTTTTTCTCATGTCCTGATCTTTCATATGGTTTCTATTCCCTCTTTTAACATTTTAATTATATAAACATAGTTATTACATAGCCCCTTCTACTATTTCAGTTGGGTAAAGAGCACATATTTTCTTGTATATTTATACTTACTGACTTTTGCATAAGTTTGTGTGTGTGCTTGCTTGCATGCATGCTTGTATGTACACGTGTGTGTGTTTTGTGTATATGTATTTTGTGTGTGTTTTTACTGTGAGTTAATCTTCACTGATGAGTGTCCCGTGAGCCTTGGTGGCTACAGATTTGTTTTTCATTTGAAAATGTCCCTACAGATTTGTTTTGCATTTTCTTTTGCCAAATGTTCCATGGATTTTATGGGTGTGGGAACCATTTTTATGCTAATTTTATATGATTTCATAAATCAGAAAGCTACACATATAAGTGGCTCAAGATAAGAGATTCATTTCTTATAGGAAGATTTTTTTATTCGGTATTTGCTTTTAAATCACAGCCCTAATCAGCAACATGCTAATAGTAGTTATTTTCTACTCCTTTGGTCCAGGAAATTTAACTATTTCCCAGTATTGCCTTCTTACTTTGCAGGGGCCTACAAACAAGGAAAGTCCAGATCCTTCTTGAAGCATTAAAAATCTTACCTTTTTGGTCTTATATTGAGATTCTGCGTCCTCTTGGGCTACCAGAGGCAGCTTGTCAACTTGCCGTTCTTCTAAGATTTTTCTCACTGTTTCTGAGGCATAGTGATAGTCCATTGGTTCTTCCCATATTGGCTATGTGTTTACAATTTTTGGTTACACGTCTGTAGAAGGGTTGAGGTCTATTTTAATTCAAACGTTCATGTTGCTGAAACCTGAGCTCTGCCACTTACTCTAAAGAGATAAGGATTCTGTAAAAAGACCCAGTATGGAGTTTCCCTGAAGCATATACAAACCGTGCTTTTCCTTCTCTTCCTCCACTTTTCCCACCTCCTCCTCTTCCTCTTCCTCTTTCTTCTTCTTGTTGTTTGTGAGACAGTGAGATCCTTTCCCTGCAAAACAAGGTCTCACTATATGGTTCAGGCTGGCCTTGAACTTGCTCAGTAGACCAGGCTGCCTCAGACTCATGGCAATCCTCCTGCCTCAGCCCCCAACATGCTCAGAGTACAGGCATGTGCCACCATACCCAGACATCCTCTTTTCATCCATTCTCCTTTCCTTGGCTAAGCTATATCAAGAACTGTGTACCAAAAATACATCCTATCAAGACCAGAAGGAATTGCTTGCCCTGGGTTGCAGTTTGGAGCAGTATCTTTAGCTTATGTAGGCAGATTTTCTAAGAGACAACCTTGTGAATCCTCTCGACGTCTGTAAGGATGTTGTTGAAGATTTATGTATTATGTATTACGATGAAGATTGCATTATGTACCTGCTTTTCTATCAGGACAGTCTTATTCTTACTTTATGAAATCTCTAATTAAGTAAATATTAATGTCCTCCTCCTTGAAGGGACTGCCAGAAAGCTTAGGTCCCCCTTATGGCCCACTTTTAGTAAACATGTAGGATTCTTGGCATGTGTTACTGGATTCTAACCCCATTTGTGACATTGTTTTTACTATGTTGATGCTGTTTTTCCTTTACTCACCTATATTTTAAATGTGTGTTCTCTTATCATCTCTGTAAACTGTTTAAACATCTTTGACAGTGTGAGGTGAATAGTGTGGCTGTAAATGAATAATATTAATGTGCAAGGCCCTGAACTCCTTAAATAACACAGTAAATTGACTGGCATGATTTTTTCCCAAAGGCAGAAAATTTATCATCTAAGTGCCACAGAGAGATAAATTGTACAGACTAGGTATCCATTAAAAAGTGTATTCTTAAAGCACTTTAAAAGAGATGGAATATGTACAACAACACAAACTATTTATATGATGCTTCTCTCCTTACCTACACCAAGAGATTTATAGCAAGTCAACATTGGTCAAATCCTTTTGGTAAGATTATGGTTGTTTGGGGTTTTTTTCTCTTCTTTATGTGGTTTTTATTTTCTGAAGTTTCCACCATAAATACATACAGATTGAGCATGCTTAATCTGAAAATATGAAATGCTCCAAGTGCTCTGAAATGTTTTGTGCACAAACATGATGTTACAAGTGGAAAATTCCACCCCTGACCTCATCAATGAATGGGTCATGGTAAAAATGCAGGTGGATTACTAAAAGTACTACACAGAATTAATTGCCTTCAGAATATGTATGTAAGTTATATATGAGTCATAAATGATGTCCATGTTTAGACTTAAGTCCTGTGTCCAAGAAAGAGCATTATGTATAGATATTCCAAAAATTTTTAATACCTAAAATCTGAAATTTCTGATCCCAGGTACTTCAGATAAAGGGTATAAGCCTACATTTTTATTGAAAGTATGCAATGAAGAAGAAACTGGATATGATATCTTTCAGAGTCTCAGGAGAAAAATTATATACCTGAAAAGTTTCAAAGGAAGAGATCTGAACCCAAAAATTGCTCAGTGAAAATAATCCAGGTTGTTAAGACTCCTACAGACTAAAAACAAAGGGAGCCATTGCCACTTCAGAGCCGGAAGATGAGGGGAGAAGATGAGAGCAGGAGCCTGGAGTGCAAGTTGTCCTGCTGGAGCTATAAACAGCCACAATCAGAGCCACTGTGCTGAAGAGGGAGACAGTTGGAAAGGCCTTCTCAGGCCTTTCTTGCCTTCCCTCTCTGTGATACCTTAATTTATTTGACAACTTGATGGGACCCAGGTATTTAGTCAAATATTATTCTATTTCACTGAAGGTATCTTTGAGTGCAATCGACATTTATACTCGTAGCCAAGTAAAGCAGGGTGAACCCACTCTTTTATGGGGAGGCCTCATCCAAACCGTTGAGGGCCAGAAGAGAACAAAAGGTTTGACCCACCCACAAGGGAAAGTATATTGTTCCTGCCTCTGGCCCTAACCTGGAACATCGGCCTTTTTTCTTGCTTTTGTATATGAACAAAGCATCAGTTCTTCTGGGTCCCAGCTCAGTGATTCACCCTGCAGATCTTGAGACTTGTCACAGGAACCGGTCCCTTACAGTAAGTCTCTTTCTGTTAGTTCTTTATTTCTTTGAAGAACCCCGACTCTACACTGTCAGACTCCTGCTGGTGTTTTGCAGCTAAACTCAGCAAGTGGGGTGGCCTGATGATAGCCACCTCCCCGGGTCCGAGGATGCAGAAGAGGACAATGCAGTTTCGAGTGCTGTTTGTGTGGAGGGGAACGGAATACATAGCACAGAATGAAGAGCTACGGTGGCTCAGAAAAGGGGGACCGAGATATTGGAACCAATAGAAAAACTTTATACAGAGCTAGAGTTTAAGCTATTTTTCCTACAATCAAATAAGACTGTGGTTTATAGTTATTTAACAGCTATATAGTTTTATGTTGGTTGTCATTAATTACTATAGGCTGGAACTACTTAAAGAATAAAGTTAAAATAACTGACTTAATTATTAACTGTACTGAGTACTTAGCCATACATTAAGCACCATGATAAATACTGCACACAAGAAACTAGATTTTTCCTTTTACGTAGTGTTCATGATGCAGTAAGGTAGACCTCTTCACAAAGACCTGGGTGGCTATGTGCAAATACAGCAAACAATTGGAGGAACTGCTGCTGTCTGCTCATAAGTAACTCCGGGGTTGAGGAGACTGTCCCTGTTCATTTGATAAAATTCCAGGTGTTGCCAGAACAACACTGGCCTTATGCTCAAGCCAAAGCCCCTCCATAAGTAGAGAAAATAAAAGCCTGCCACCAGAAGTGGTTCTGTCCTCGAAGAAGAGAAGCCTGATGGTGTCAGTCTCTGATCTCCCTGGCCAGCGACCATGGAAAATGAGTAAAACAAAGAAGGAAGCTCAGAAGGGCATATGCTGGGAAGGAGATAGAGGCATTCAGCTTCCTGCTGAGAGGAAATTCTGCTCCTGTCTGTTTGGTCTGCGCCTTGCTGAGCCCTTGAGAGAGCAAAGGTGTTTGAGTCATGTTGTCATATTCCTTTGCATGCCTTGATAGGAAGAGAGAAAAGCACACATGAAGAGAGGCCAGGGTGAAGAGAGTGAGATTGTCCTCTGAAGTGACAATCATCACAGCAAGGCAGGGAAGTTTCTTGCCATCCCTTGGTCTCTACTGGGAGGACCATGTTCAAAGCCAGGTTAGGTATAGCTGGACACCAGAGGCTGATTCATGTCTGCCACTCAGCTGGCTCTCACCACTAGCAGGCCAGAGAGGAGTACTGGGGCTTGTTCAGGATTCTCCCAGTTCCATGGCTTACGTGAAGTCACATACTCCAGCCTGAGCCTTGATGGGGCACTTTTTGAGTCACTGTTATTGCTGTTAAAGTGCTATTGTAAGTTAAAGTGTCTGTTGAGCCCTTGGATCCTGGAGAACAAGAGAAAGCCCATCTCATTACCCTGGAAGGAAATAAGAACAGGATCTGTTAAGTCTGATGGACATAGACGAGAGACCAACAAACGTTTAATACTAATCTCTAATGGCTACCAGGGCCTGGGACAAGTGGTAAAGAGTGCACACTGCAGGGCTGGGGATTTAGCTCAGTGGTTTTGCTGCCTGCCTTGCAACTTCAAGGACCCAAGTTCGATCCCCAGTACCAAAAAAAAAAAAAAAAAGTCCAAACTGGGGAGGAGACCAGAACTTCCCCAGTTAAAGGTCTGGGAGCCAAGAGCCTGGGATCGACCCTGACCCTGCCTTCAAGTTGCTTTATGGGCACAAGCGGATTAAATAGCTTCTCTCATAGTTAAAATGGTGTAGTCATGCAAAATACCCTCTAAGCACATTCCTTAAAGCCTGAATAGTACAGTTCTGAGTTCCAGAGCTTAAGGGAATAATATCTAAAACACAGTTTATAGTCTGTACTGTCACTGGAATTCTTTAAATGAAGAGCAGAGGGCCTCAACTATGGGACTACAGAGCAGTGCCCATACTATCTGGGGGCACTTGGATTATGGTGAGACTATAGTTAGTTGATCTCTTGTTGTGATCTAAGGGAGTTTTGCAAAAGGCAGACAAGCTGTCGCTGGCTTATTCTGTACTGTGGCGGATATCACTCATGACAATATTTTCCTCAAAATCTGTTACAGCTTGTGTCTAAATGTCCTCTCAAAGCTTCAGGTAGTCATGGGCAGGGCTTTTTAGAGTTGGCAGGGTCTATGTGTGGTGCTAGGGTCAACAGTATGTGATTACTAAATTAGTCCACTTGGCACAGTTCTGGGTATGGATGATGAGAAGGCCCTCCTTAGGTGTAAATACTACCCTCTCTAAGGATGTGTAGCCTTGATAGAATATAAGGGACAGAAAGAGAACTGCTACTGTTCTTTGCTGCTTCTTCACTTCTTTGCTGCTTTGCTGCCTTCTGCCTGCCATGAACTGTTTCTCCTCTTTAACACCCCTCTCCCATGTGCCACTCTGCCTTGGAGCCAGGTGATTACGGACTGAAACCTCTACAAACTGTGAGCCAAAGAAACCTTTCTTCCTTTAACTTTGGTTTTTGGGTATTTTCTCTCAGCAATGAGAGAAATAACTAAGACAAAACACTTCCCACCCTAAAGGTCCAAGCAGACAGTACTAATAAATTGTACTAAACTTCCTAGATGAAGTTTGTCATTCCTTCTCCCACATCTTTCTTTTTAGTTTGACATTCTTCATTGTGCAGCATCTGAATTAATTGCTTTCATGGGAAATTCAGCTATTATATGAGATGGCTATGTTTTAATTAGGACTTTAAGTAATTGAATTCATTAGGCAATGGTCTTTGTATTATTACATTAATGAAGAAGGTTGTACTCCTCATTTAGCCCTAGGTAAACAAAGATGCAGTTACCACAGAGTCATGGCATTTGGAGGAGAGAAACAGTCCAAAGG
Source organism: Fukomys damarensis (assembly GCF_012274545.1). NCBI lineage: Eukaryota > Metazoa > Chordata > Mammalia > Rodentia > Bathyergidae > Fukomys > Fukomys damarensis. The sequence goes on along the minus strand of NW_022900930.1, from coordinate 40,564,099 downwards.
TGGCTGGGCCTCCCTTTATCCCCTGGAAGAAACAGGGCAGTGACTCATGACACACTGCATGATAATATTGTTTTCTCAAGGCTGAGTCATGGTGTTACTTGCATCTCCTTTGGGAGAGTGCCCTAACCTGATAGAGTTTCACAACAGTTGGCTCTAATTTTCTTGTTTAATTTAATTCATTTAGTTTAATTTAGATTGCTTTGCACCAGGATAAATTATTCATCCTGTTCTTTATGGATGCATTTAACAATTACTGAAAGACAGCTATTGCATCCCTTCTCAAACTGGGTTAAAAGTCTTTTTCTGGGTTTCTAAATTGCAGCTACATTAAATTTTTTTTGTTTGTATTACATCATTTATTCTGATATTTTGGTACTCTGTCCAGAATCCATTCCAAGTTGTTGATACGATAAATACACCATGATCACTATAGTAACATCATAGGTTGGCAGACTTTTCTGTCACTGTTCACATACAAGGTTAGTGCATATCAGTTAAACGGAAAAGCGATTTGTTCTTTCATAGTAGTGCAACTTATTTCCACACCCCTGTTTTCTCCATTTGTTCTTCCTTTCCCATCCCCATTCCTTTCCTCTTCTTTAATAGTCTCCTTTCTAATTTCATCATCCAACTCCCCTTACCCATATATGATAGAACACACATGATGTGTCTGGCTTATTTTACTTAACATAATTTGCAGTTCCATACATTTTCCCATAAATGGCATGATTTCCCTCTTTTTTATAGCTGAATAATACTCCGTCTTTATCCCATTCATCAGTTCGCAGGCAGCCATGGTGTTTCTATAGCTTAGCTATTGTGAATTGAAAGACAATAATACGAATATGCCAGCAAGTACTTCTATAGCACACTGACTTTGATTCTTTTGATTTATGATGAAGAGTGGTATGTCTGGATCAAATGCAAGTTCGATCTTTAGTTTTTTTGTTTGTTTGTTTTTGTTTTTGTTTGGTACTGGGGTTTGAATCTGGGCCCTTACACTTGTGAAGCAGGTGCCAGAACCACTGAACTAAAGCCATGGCCCAGATCTTTAGTTTTTGAAAAGAATCTCCATACTGGTTCTGGGTGGCTATCTTAATTTACATTCCCACAAACAATGTGAAAAGACTCCTTTCCCAGCCCATCCTTCCCAACATTTATTGTGTTTTGTATTCTTGGTGATGTCCATTCTGACCAGGGCAAGAGGGAATCTCAATGTAATTTTGACATGCTTTTCCCTGATGACTACAGATGTTGAATATTTTTTCAGATATTTATTGTCCATTTATATATCTTCTTTTGAGAAGTATCTGTTCAGTTTATTTGTTTATTATGATTGGATTGTTTGTTTGGTGCTTTTTTGTTGTTTTTTATACATTCTAAATATTAATCCTCTGCTGGAACAATAGCTGGCAAAAGGGTTTCTCTCTTTCTGTAGGCTTTTTCACTCTGTTGATTGTTATCTTTGCTGTTCAAAACCTTTTTAATTTGATGCAATCTCAAATGTCAGTTCTCGCTATTATTTCCTGTGCTATTGGAATCCTATTCAGGAAGTTGTTGCCTTTGCCTGAGTGTTGGAGTGTTTCCCATATGTTTTCCCCCAGCAGTCTTCAACATTTCAAGTCTTACACTTACATTGTTGACCCAATTTGAATTGACTTTTGTACAGGATGCAATGCAGATATTTAATTTCAGTCTATTACATATGGGTATAAAGATTTCCCAGAATAATTTCTTAAAGAGGGTTTCTTTTCTTCAGTGCATATTTTTGGCACATTAGCTGAGAATCAAATGGCTGTGGCTTTTGGGTTTGATTCTGTGTCATCTATTCTATTTCATTTGTTTACATGTCTGCTTTTGTAACAGTGCCATGCTGTTTTTCATACTATGGTTCTGTAGTATATTTGAAATGATATATAATAATATTTCCACCATTGCTTTTTGCTCAAGATTGATTTGGCTATTTTGAGTCTTGTTTTTTATATGAATTTTAGTATTTTTCTTTACTTCTTTGAAGAATGTCATTGGTATTTTGATGAAAATTACATTGAATCTGCCAATCATTTTCAGTACTGTGGCCATTTTAACAATATTAATTCTGTCAATCCAAAAATATGGAAGTCTTTCCAGCTTCTAGGGTTTTCTTCAATTTCTTTCTGCCCATAATCAGTGTCATACTGATAGTGCATTCTTGATTTCCATTCTTTGTTACTTTGAATTTTGCTTAATAAAATTATGTTTGAATTTTTGTGTTCTTTTCCCACTCAAAGATGGATTTTTCCATGCTCATGTAACCAGCCCCCTCCTGTGTTATGATCTGGGTCCTTGTTTTGGGGGTGACACAGACTGAAGCCAACAAAATAGCATGCAGCAAGCAGTAGGGAATGACCCAGTGTGTGTTTAATAGAATGAATAAAAGGAAAAGCTCCCTGCTTGTTGGGGAGGGGCTCCATTAGGTAGACATAACATATATTTAGGTCCATTGTCTTTTTATACAGTTTTTGATACAGGTGAATATGACAGTAACTAGGGATGCTCCTGGTTGCTGGTAGGTCTTTGGTGTCTGGAAAACTTAGCAAGCTGCTCCATTTGCATTTCTTTTCTTCCCGGGCTTCTTCTATTTGTTTAGGACCTGTTCTTTGTTGCTTGCATTCCATTAGGCCCTGACAGGTAGTTTGTTTAAGTTGATTATTTGGTTGTTTTGTTTGTCGACTCTATTGTTATGGCTTGTGTTTAGATGTCTCCCCAAGTCTCATGCCATTGAGGTAAGGCTTTCTTTTTCAGAGGTGGTTGAATCTGGAATGTGTGACCTGGGATTAAGGGTGATTCCTAAACCCCTACACAGGAGTGGTTTGACACTTCCCTAATCCTAGCAGTATGAGTGAGATAAAAGGGGAAGAAGACACTGTTAAGGTCCCTTGTTGCTTTGCTGCTGTTTGCTCACCATGAACTGTTGCTGCTCTGCCACCCGGCCTTAGAGGTAGCCGATTACGGACTGAAATCTCTATGAACTGTGAGCAAAATAACCCTTTCCCCCTTTAATTGAGGGTGTCAGATGTTTTGTCTCAGGAATGAGAGCAAAGTAACGAAGACATCACTTAAGCCCAGATATTTAGTTTTTAGTTTAGGTTAACTATTCAGGACCTGTGCCCTATCTACCCAGCTTCTTCTACCTCTTGGCTTTGCTCAGAGTAAAGATCAGCGATTAGAAGTAGGAGACACTTGAGGCAGCCCTGGCTATCAGAACAATCCAGGAGAGAAGTTGACACCACAAGGCAGCAGACCACCTGGGAGAAAGTGAGAAGGACGAAGAATTTGATAACAGTGCTTCTCAAGTCTGATGAGCCCTACAGAGTAAAGGCAGACAGTGCCCACACCTGCCCGGGAAGACTGGCAGGTGGGTATGGGACAGATCTTGGCACAGGAGAGACCGGAGAAATGTGGGTCATGTCCTGGAATGTTGGCCCAGGGTTGACCCCAGTGGAGGCTGACTGTGGAGTAAATGAAGCTGACATTTCAGGGTCCTTCATATTCAAGGTCCTCTTGCAAGACCCCCACGTAGGATTTAGCAATGTGCTTATGTGGTCAGACATTTTCATAAAACATGCAAAAGAATCTTCTAAAGATATTTTAAGCACCACTGGTGAAGACCCCTGTCTTCATTCTCACACCACTTCCCTCAAGTTGGGTGTGTTCAGAGTGCTCGTGAGAAGGCTCTATTCACAGGGAAGTGGAGTTGAGGGGAGAAGAACTTTACCTGGACTCAGGGGGCTTGTTTATGAGGGACACAGTCATTTCTGTGTAGGATTAAGTTATTGCTGGTTGTACCAGTGTGAAGGGAGACTCCAGGAAGCCTCCTGAACTCACCCCAAGATCCCATGATACAATGCACGGAACCAGAGGCCAATATTGTGAAAAGGATGCAGCTTACAGACCAGCATAGGTGCAGTGGATAGTAAAGGAGAAATGAGGATTCATCACGTGAAGACAGAAACCAGGTTGTGGAAAGTGGTTACTATTACCGAACATGTAAAATGCTGGCTAGAGGACTGTATTTTCAATTCACCTGGTCCCAATGGACATGTTTTTCTGTCATAACATGTTTTCCATGTTTTTGCCCCCCCCAAAAAAAAACCTATTGTGTAAATAACTAAGGTCCTGCATAAAGATCCTGCAATCTCTTTGTCAATGGGGATTGGTAGAATGAATTGATCAGACTTCCTGTGTGTGTAGGACACAGACCTAACCCAGCACTACATACAATAAAAGAGTATGTCTGTGTGTAAAGTTATATGCTTTACACACCTTAACATATCGCTTTGTCTCAGAATATTTTAATATATGTTGTCGAACAAAGTGTGGTAGTCTCAGGGAAAACAACATAGAAAATAGTGTTTAATATAAATGATCTAGTGATGAAAGCCCAATCATTACTAGCTAGTCAACATGTATAGCAGAAGTGTGGTTTGAATAACTAGTAACGCAGTTTAAGACAACCAAGCAACAGCATAACCATATGAAGAAGGCATTTGAATTGCTCTTGCGTATACCTGAATTTCAAATTAGGCTAGAGTGTGTCTTCAGATTTATTATTCTTACTAAAATTCAAATACATTAAGAAATAAGAAGCCCAGGAAGCCCGGTGGAAGCCCAAACTATAAACTGAAGGCACACTGATAGAGATTAAGGTGTCAAAAAATCCTATATATCACTGTAAATGTATATATACAGTGATGCCTCAGTTCACAAACTTAATTGTTCCTATGATTCTGGATACAACCCAAACTGGATGAGAACTAAATCAAATTCAGGGGTTAGCTTCAATATTGACCTTAAGAGGAAATTTGATTCAGTTCTCATCCAGTTCAGTTTCTGACCCAAATTGTGGAGAGAATTAAGTTCCTAAATCCGGGTACCACTGTAATGGACGTGACACGATGTGTTTAAAAATAATTGTGAAGATCAGGGTACTCTTGAATGGGAAATAGAGAAAAATAGAAGAAATAGTAAGAGTGGACTAAAATATAATTTGTACAAACAAAATGTACACAAAACCCACCAGCAAATTCATGTTGATAAATTTACTGGTAAATGCTTTTATAGTTTATTATACCATTTAATGAAAACAGTGTTCTGTCCCCCAAGTTATCACCCCATTAACATATAAAGAAAACCAAACACAACATACAAGCACATAGAAAATATATTTTTAAAATGGGTATACTGAAATACATTTTTGAGGGATCAAACTAACATAAAACTCTGGCTGACCTATTTCAAGTTTGCTGCCATTTTGTTTATAAGTTGTTTTCGATGAGATAAACATTCCTTAGATCAGCTTTAAGGTTGGGTGACTATATTGAGAAACTTCAAAAGTCCTAAAGCAAAAGAAAACTATCTACTTGGAGTACATATTGATCACATAAAAATGTACTAGGTCAGTGTTTTGAAGGACAAAGAAATATAGTATTCTACAGTAAAAAAAAAAAATTGTGCTTACATTAGTTCCTTTAAGTGGAAGGTTTATCTCTCAACATCACAATGAAAATAATGAAAATTTCAAGGGAATCAGGTTAATTACTGAATTGGATTCATTCTTGAGAAGTTGGAAAACTTTAAAACCAAGTGATGTATCTAAAACACTTTATAAAATAGTACCCAAAATAATAGGAAAACCTATACAAAATGGGTTGGATAATCCAATATGTAGACCGTGCAGAACTCCATGATAGTAAACTTTGCACTAGATATGACAAACTGGAGATCATTGTGCAATACACTGAAGGAAGAAAACGCTATACTTGAGTTTTAGCTTTTTTTGCTAGTTGGAAACCATCTACTGTGACTTTATTCCATCTAGTGAAGCCAGGGCTCAATCAGGACAAACAGCTCCTATGAAAGGGGGACAAGAAGGCTGCAGAGCTCATTCAAAACATAAATAACCACATTCCCTGGCCTCTTCCAAGAAAAACTGCCTCCATGGGACTGAAGCTGTTGATTTCTGTTCTTATTTCTGGAACAGTTAATACTTTTCAGATTTTTCTAGTACAATAGAAGTATAATACAAGCCCTATTAGAATTTTCTGAGTAGTTGTATTGACATAAGGGAAAAGAAAAAGTGCAAATTAATTTTAATGATTTGTTTTATGTAACCAGAAAAAATGTATTTAAATATTTAACACTACTTTTTCATGTTTGAAGTCTGAAATTCAGTGTGCATTTTACTCTACACAACACATTAGGTCTCATCAGCTACAGTGAAAGTGCTTGACAACCTCACGCTACTGATTATTTACCACTGTGGACAGGGCAGCTATGGTAGTTAGGTGTTTTAAATTATACACCAACTGGGATTTTTGTTTAATGACTGTAAATGCAATGAAACAGTTTGCCCATTACACAAGTGTGCTCTCTAAGTGCAAGCCAATAATGAGCTAAAGTCACTGGAAGGCCAGAACTTACAAGGCCGATTCTGAGCAAGATCATCTCCATGTTGCTTGAGTAGCTGCAAATGATGGAAATAAAATTGTGGGTGTCACAGCAAGATTGGTGGGGCTGAAACAGCAGCCATGGGAATAGCAACAGCAGGGAAACCGAGACCTGGTGAGGAGGCAGCTAGCTGAGCTACAGGGCCTGAAAGGGGGCATCTTGGGCAGAGCTTGCCAGTCTACCAAAACATCCAGAAGACGAGACGCTGGGGAGCTGATTAGCTTCATTAAATGTTAACAAGGATACACCAGGACCCTCTTGGTGCCTTGATAATCACTGAGCCTTGGAACCAGCCTCAGGGCAGGTGTGATTCTCGTGAACTTGTAGATGACAAAAACAACGCTCAGCTGGTTAAGCAGTTGATATAAAATCACACAGTAAGGCGTGGAATCAGAATTTGGGTACAGGTCTGCATTGTTTTAAAGCCTCCATATCCCACACAGCCCCACACCCATCCTGTAACGCCCCTTACAGGGGGAAAGCTATCCCCAAGAATGTGCTGGGATCACTGGGATCAGAAACACAGAAGCACTCCCACACCAAAATGAGCCCACCTGCAACTCTGGTGCTGCCTAAAAATCTAAGGTTTTCTTCTTATTACTACCATGGCTTTGATCAAAAGTGGCCTGGGAAAGTAAGAATTACCCACCGGCCAGTTGCAAACAAATGCAACAGCAGCTGCTTGTAGGACTTTATGGAGATTTCTTTCCTCTGGCTCCTAGAGACACATTACACCTTATGTACAGGGACCACCTACATTGTTCAGTTGTATTTCTAAATTCCACTGGAACAGCACAACTCTTATCTCCCTTAGACTTTAAGTGAATGGCATTTATCCCTTTATCTTACCTTTTTCTCTAAGTAGGAAGAAAGATTAAAAACAGAAAATTATTCTCAGTCTGAATGATGGGCCTCCAAGTAATTAAAAGCTGTTTATATCCTAAGCCCTTCATTTTTCGAACATCTTAAGTCTTTGCATTTAAAAGTTGATTCAATATTATATCAATTTATCATTAAAAATAATCCATTTTCTACACATGTGTGTTCTACGCATGTGTTTTGTTTTTATTCACAAATTGTACAGAACCAAATTTACCTGCATTTTCTTGATAAATGTGATTCAAACTAAAGTCTGAAATTTCCAGCATGGCCCCGAAGCTACTGCTGGATGGAACATCATTATCCGCAGCCCTGACCGGTCACACTGTTTTGCTCAAGGCCTCTCATAAATTAACAGCACAGACCAGAATGGGCTTGACCCTAATGTGCCCGACCTCTACAGAACCCCAGTAGGTTCCCAGAAGACAGCTGAGACTGGTGATGAGTTTCCGTCTGGCCTAGTGATGTCACGTGATCAGCACCACTCCTGTTCCCTGAGCAGTGGTAACGCACCAGGTCACAGTGAGGTGTCCGATGTGCGTAAGTGCAAGCGCATACAGTCCTCAGGACTGCACTCCAAAAAGCACGCCTCGTGTTCCCCCTGAGGAAATGGGAGAAGAGTGAGATCAACTTGCTCGTGAGTAGCAGAACTGGAACTGGGTTCACTTCTGTAGGTGACTGAGTTGAGCACTGTGTGTGAGTACCAGAGAGAGCTACAGGCTGAAAAGCAGGATGCTGTCACTATGCTGGCCACTTAAAAAAAAATGGCAGACATGTCTGTAACGGGCAATTAGCTATTTCAGCAGATCTCACCCTTTCCAGAGACCTGATTCTCAAGTAAATTTTTCACCCCAGGTGATTTTCATATTCAAGTGTTATGATTAGGATTAGAATCAACGTGGAGCACTTCTTGATTAATACGAAGGTTCTGATGTTGGAGAGCCTGTTAAAATCTTATCAAGTATAAGTAATACCTTGTTTCACGAATGCTTCTGTTTGCAAACAATTCAGTTTGTGAACAAAAGTGTTCCCCAAAATTTTGCTTCTGTTCACAAATTCCCCATCTAGTGACAGACATGACCATGGCCATCTCTGCACAGAAACAAACACAGCCACCTTCTCCCAAATCATAAAACAAATGAAGTTTGTAAACTGAGTTACCACTGCATTTATCAGCTATAATAACCTGGACATCCCTAACTGATTTCTTCAGCTGTTATGTGAGGATTTTAATAATATTCACCTTTAGGGTTCTGATAAGAAATGAATGAAATAATGGATATGCATGTTTAGGTTATTGTCTGTCTAGCACATAACAAAAGCATTCTACAGTGGACCCTTGACTTACGAACTCAATTCATTCCTGAGGGCTGGTTGTAACTCAAGTTGGTCAACTGAAAGTTCAGGCTCCTCTACACAGCCTTCAAAGTCTCCCTCCTGTACACAGGCAGATTTCAGTGTCTTTAGAGAGAGGCACTGGCCCAGGATTTCTCAACCCCACCTAGGAAAGGATGCTATAATGTTGCTTCCAGAACTCTTTAAGGGTTAAATCTGTATCTGATACTATTTGGAAGCACAAGTGTCCAGAATTCAGGTCATAGCTCAATACTTTGGTTGAAAGTTAAAACTAAAATGCCAGTCATAACTCAAGGGTCCACTGTGTAACTACTAACTTAATCTTTTTATCGACCCATTTTTGTTGAGCACCTATTATGTCCAGCATTGTTAGTGGTATTGAGAATTGGCTCTAAAACTTTTCTGTAGAAGAGATTCATGGATAGCATTCTGATTGTGAAGAAAAGAGCAGGCAGGTTTGTCTTAGAGCTGTCTTACTTAACATTCTGCTTGAGAAACAGCAGCTATATATCTGAAAAACTGCTAAGGCCACATGGACAGAAGCCACAGAAGGGCTAATGCCACTCCTAAAGCTCTACGGCCACAACTGTGGGTTCTTCAGGGTGTACATATACATTCCCATGTGTCTGGGAAGCTACTGTGCTTTACACCCTGAGAAACTGTGGTAATTTGTTGATGGTAGGTGCTGAAAGATAGTGGGACTGTGAGGTTGTTTTTCCTTCTTTCTTCTCTTCTGTATGTTCACATTTGAAAACTAAGCATTATTAGTTTTTAACACTGAAAAGCAACTCGTTTTATCTAAAGCACAAGTCAGAAGTTAAACTGTTTGCACAGACAATACACTCAGTTTTAATCACTTTATTTGCATTCTGCAAATGAAGAACAGAAAGTTTGGCAAAGCGTTCTCTCAATTTCTCTGTGCTGATACTAGACAAAAGCAAGGAGTCAGGGCTGGGGAAGAACAACTCCCCAGGCCTGGCTGGGAGCAGGGGTGCCTGGGCACAGGTGACACCTGGCTTTGGGGGACAGCTTGGGCCCCCAATAGTTACACCTTCCGGGATGGAGGCTAAAACAGTGCATAGCGGAACCACGCAGCAGCCCCGCTCTCTCAGGCACACATTTCTTCTTGTATCTACGGGGTTGAGCTAATGTCTGACTTCTCCAACTCTCTAAGGAAACTTCTCTCCCATTTGCCTGTGGCTTAATGATGAAAAGAATTCTTTTCTGTATTAAGAATCTTGTATTAATGCACTATGGGTTAAGCATTACTTATCTGAAACACTTAAGACCAGAAGTTTTTTTAATTTCTGTTTTTTCTTTTTTTAATTTTAAAACCTCTGCATACACATAATTACATGTTTTAAGCACAGGACCAACCCAAACATGAAATTATGTTTCCTATACATTATAACATAGCCTACAGTTAATTCTACACAGTATTTTCAGTGTATCTGTGTTTTGACCTGTCATATGAGGTCAGTTGCTAGGTGCTCAGAAATGTTTGGATTTTGGATCATTTTGTGGAATTTTTGGTTTTTGGATTAGGCATGTTCTTCGATGTGTACTTTTAACAAACGCTTTGTGAAGACTAGGAGGATGCTGATTGTGTGGTACTGTGAGATATTGCCACAGTAGTTAACAGCAGGGGGCAATATTATCTGAATAGACCTGATGAAGACTAATGGAAGGACCAGAAGTTTGGGGCTTTAGTGGAAATCATTTTCCAGTCTGAAGCAAGCCAAGAGGGTAACTTGGGACTATGTCACCGCAACGTTCTTTCCCTCTGCTTCATTGGAAAGGTGACTCAAGCGTTCTAACTTTCCAGCTGTTTCTAATCAAGTTACATGAAAACTGAAAAACATGCTCGTAACTGAACCCAGGCCATCTCCCAACAGTCACTGCTCTTGCTCAAGCAGCCTGGCTGGTGTGTGTGCACACATACAAGTGAGTGTGTGTTTGTGTGTGTGTGTGTGTGTGAGTGATCCTGTTATCCTTAACAGTGCTCATGTTTCAAGTGTTAGGTACTGTTCTTTAGGAGGATCTGCTCTGCTACCCACCCAGCCCCCTTTCCTCTGTAGTCTTGCTACACGGAATGTGCGCCAACCACGGGCATCTGGTTCAGTTGTGTGTCTGAAATGGGCCAGATACGATAATCAAGGCCTCAGATGACATCAGAAGCTTGAGAATCAGCCAGGCATGGAGGTATTTCAAACGCTAAAGTTAGAGAAGGCAAACTGCGTTGCATTCTTCCTTTTGACTAAAATACTAATGTCCCTGGTAAAATACTGGCAGAATATACTTTACAATATTGTAAAGAAGCAAGGTCATCACGCACATGAAAGTCAGCAGGGTGTACATACAATTGGTAAGAACACAACCCCTAAAAACAAGCAAACTGTGGTTCACTTCCAGCTCCCACCTCCTCAGCACCTCTGCAGAAGTTATTTCCCTGCTCTAAATATCAGTTTCCCCGTCTGCATAATGGGGAGAGTGCTGCTGTCACTGGGTTGTAGAATGCCTGCTTCACAGTGAAGGAGGAAACAGAAGGCAGGGAGTAAGGAGCAGAACCAGGACTCTGCTTCACCTTCATGGGACCAGAGTCTGGCTTCAACCTGGAAGCTGCCATAGAAGCAGGGGGCAGATATAAGGAAATATAGGCTACTTCTCTGAGTTGGATGAGAAAGAACTTTTTGTTATGATAGAAGCAAACAAAGAAACCACAGGGGAAACAAAAAGAAAATATATAGGTTAAATCACAGATCTTTTAAACTTCTCATATTAAAGAGTTTAAATAAATGTAAGAGATGTAACAAGCTGAGCAAAAACATCCACATTTTTGGGCTGGTATTTTAATATTAACAAGGCTTTAAAAATGTTAAAAAGGTGAATGCTTACTATGGCTTGTTCCTGGATGTCCACCCAAAGGCTCATGTGCTCATAGGTGGGGCTCTTTGGAGATGGCTGTATCCAGAGGGTATGAATATGGGGTAAGGGCCTGTGATAACTAAGTTAGTCTACTGACTGGTTTAGCATAGTTCTGGATGTGGATAATGAAAAGGCCCACCCTGAGTGTGGATGGCACCAATCACTGGACTTATAATCTGAATGGAATAAAAGGGAAAGGGAGGCTTGCTGCTTGCTGCTTTCTGCCTGCCCTGCCAAGGACTGTTTCTCCTCTTCTATGGCTCTCTGACATGCCACCCTGTTTTGAGGCCAGCCAAATGAAACTAGTACAAAGTGTGAGCTAAAACACACCTTTCTCCCTTTAACTTGTGAGTATTGGGCAGTTTGTCCCAGCAACGCAAAATTAACTAAGACAATATTCAATACAAAAGCAAAATACAGTAAAAATTCACAAAACTAAAAACATAAATGGCCAACAAATATGTAAGAAAATATCCTAAGCAAGACAAATTGTCCAGAACAGTTCCTAGATTGAGGAAATGTCCATGTTTCAAAGGTCCTTCCTTGGTTCCTCCTTTCCCTCTGCCTTCTTGATCTCCCTTAGTGTGTGTGTGTGTGTGTGTGTGTGTGTGTGTGTGGCACCTTTTGTAATCCAGCCTCTGCCAACTCCCAGCATCATTTCCTGCTACTCTCCTCACCAGGTGGAGCTGCAGCACAGAGCAGGCTCGCCACATTCTCAGAGTGAATTTTCCGGGTGTTGTCTACTTTGCTGAATTTGAGTCACAATCATGCAAGAACAATGATCATGATTTAGTGGGCAAACCCCACTGATGCTAAGCACATCTAACCAGCTGCACTTTATTGTTTCATAGTGGCCGTGAAGTTAATCTGATGAAGTAACAAAAGTTGTTCCTTTTAGCAAAATGGCCATCAAAAAAGAAAAGGGAATAATGGTGAAAATTAAATCAAAGTTCAAAGATATCTTAGGACATTTTTGTTCTTGGTCAAAAGAGAGGGATCTTGGCTATACAATGTGCCATTTAGCAGCAGGGATAGTGTTATTCACAGTGGAATATCACGGCAGGCCTTTGGACTGCTAAAGAGTGTGCTGCATTGCTCTCCTGTGCACACACATTCTGTGAGGCTGTGATACCTTTCTTGTTTTCCTTCTCCAAATGCATCTGGCATTTTCCCTAAGAAGTCTGCTCTGCAAACAGGCAGAATAGGTCTCATGATCTTTGTGGCTTCATACTTGGGACGCACAAAGTGTACCATAACGATTGAAAGTGTTGCCTCCAGAGCCAGCCTGGGTTCCATCCCAGCTCTGCCCCTTATCAGCGGGGTGACCTGGAGCCAATGGCTCCTCCTCTCTGCACCCATTGTCATCATCTGCACAATGGTGGTAGCACCTCCTCACAGGGATGTGGTGAGCCTTCAGTGAGTGACCAGATGGAAAGTGCTCAGGGCACAAAGGGGGCAGCATTTTGTTATTCTAACAAAGAAGTACTACTCCGCTGTGCTAGAGCTTTTGTATTGTTGTTCTGAGCTTCCTCCTGAATGGACAATTGCCACTTCCACTCTCCTTGCTCTGGAAGAGAAACCCACCAAAGTCATGCAAGCTTTGTATCCTGGGTTTGATCCAATATTTAAACATCTATTGGTAATGCCCAGGGTTTGGGAATAATTGCCTATTTGGATGCCCTCTGGGGTTTATGGGGAGGGATGGTGGCTTCCGCTGACAGGGAAGTGTAGGCCCTCAGAGCCATGCTCATGCTCTCTGACCATCTTTCTTCATTTCCAAAGGGCTGCTCAACTCAGAAAAAAAAATAACTAGTGGCCTCTTCCTGCTGATTAAATTGCCCACCTGTGGCTTCCTCCAAGTCACTCTTTCTTCCATCCTGGCCCTGCGCGGTTGCCCCAGCTCTACGCCGTTGGAACAACGCTGTCCCTCAGCTCGGCATCCAGCTCCCTGGGGATGTATAGGAAGCTCACGAGCACAGACAAAAGCCTTTCCCAGTCTGAACGTGCTGTTTTGCCGTTTAATTTATGCTGGAACATCCCGCACGTTTGTACAGGATACATGCAGGACCCCTGCAGACTTCTCCGTTTTCCAGCTCCCAAGATTCCCAGAGTGCATCACACATACAACTTCCCCCATAGCAGACCGCTCCCACAATCCCTTGGAGGAGAACGGGAGCTGGCTGCCCTCCTTCCTGCTTGCTGTGTCTCCTTCCCCTACATGAAGCTTGGCAGGCTGCACAGACCAACTGCTGCTTAATATGTCTTTCTTCCCTTCCTCTCAAGTCTCAGGAGGACCTGGCTTTCCAGCGGGCCTATTATATAACCGAAAAATCCTATTTCGAATGTCCGACTCTTTATGTTAATGTTTTCTTTTTCTTGGCATTCAGGTTGGGGCAATTTAAATCCCCTCAAGGCACATGCAGAAAGAAGGTTAAATACAGCAAACTCCCACATATGCTCCCATCCAAAATACAAAATATTAGCCTGATTCTTTGAGTTTGTCTCCCACTTAGGCCTTGAGCTCAACGGGGGTGTGGGATTTTGCGCCCTTTACAGGGCCCAGATTGAGTCTTGGCTCTACCAGTCATCTAGTGACCTGAGATAAGTTCTTTAGCCTGGCTTTTAAATTTTCCTTTTATGTGTACAATGCAGGTAGGAATGTTACTTGAAGCTTTATTGAGGGTTGCATGACTTAATACATGGGAAGTTTTATGAACTGTGCCTGCCATAAAATCAGCGCTCAGCCAATGAGAAACATTATTATCATTAGCTCAACACTTTGTCCAAAGTAGTTTGCTCATTAAAGGTTAGATGAAAAATCACCTGGTGAGACAGTAATAAACCTTGAAGTGCAGGTCAGGAAGTCTGATTATCAGCATAGAAATATGACTGTGCATTTCTCACCCGCAGAGGCCAAAATAAAGTGAAATTGTAATATAACATCATAGGGAAGTGTAGTGTGAATGTCCTGAAGAGACCCAAGTCTGCCTGGCCAGACTGAGAGAGATCCCAGTCCAAAAAATGACTTGGACGAGTCCAGCTTAGTGAACTTAGTGAAGTTGCCAGCCCTACTATGCTAGGATACTGGTTCTCAAGAGCACTAATTAAAACAGCAGAAGCAGGATCGAAAGCAAGAAGGGTCCTTGGGAAATGGTGTATATGCCCTGCTCCCATCACATCCTTACCAGGAAACTCTGCTGGTCTCAGCAAGTGCTGTTTGGTGGATGGCCTTGTCCTGCTGCAGCGTGGCACCCAGCCTCAGCACCTGGCAGGGGCCCACAGAACTGCTGCGTGGAAGCCCACTACAAGATGAAAGTGACTAGAGCTAGGGCTTGAAAGACAGTTCACATTGCAAGGCAACAAGGACACAGCCCTGAGAACTGCAAAATGCACCACCCACTTGGACCTCTGGTTCACACTCTGGGAAAGCGATGCCACCCGTCTGGTCCTCTGTCATGGCTACATGAGATGTCCAGGCTACTTACAGAAACCAATGAAACTCCTTATTTTTCTGAAGGAAGAATGGATTGCATTATGACCTAGATTTTCTACGCTGCATTTACTTTTGTAGCCCTTGGGTTTGGTCACCATCCCATTGAAGCCTCCTTGGAAAGGAAAGTGAGGCACTGCGTTACTTCTACCCCAAAGCCCTGGAATTACAGGAATATTGCTTTTTTTTTGGTACCAGGGATCAAACTCGGGTCCTTATGCTTGGGAGGCAGGCCACTGAACTGCTGAGTTAAATCCCTGGTCCAGGAATATTGCTTTTAATGGGCCTCTTGCACAGAAAAAAAAAAAAACAACAAAAGGTTTAACTACTTGTGCTTTGAACTTCTTGTCACAAATTTGTTTAAAGACACCAATAAATGTTAATGTGAAAATCTCTATGAATAAATCAATAGCATCAAAATATAAGTAATCTATTAGAAATACTCCCCCATCTTTAAATATTAAATTTATTTCTGATATTCTGTTTACTTATCAAAATAAAGACATATCTAGTTATACTTCACAAATTTTCTTCCAAATATTCAGTGGCCTGGATTTTAATGCCATAAGAATCTTGGCTAGCTGGGAATTTAGCTCAGCTTGTTAAAAACAAGCTCTCCCTGGCTAGCTCACTCTGTCCACCACTTGATGCAGAACTGCCTCAGGACTCTGACTCTGCAGGGTCATCACCAGACAAAAGACACCCATCAGTCATGACCTTTTGATCTTGGACCTTGCAGCCTCCGGAACTATGGCCTGAATAAACCTTTCTTTGTCATAAATTACCCAGCCTGTAGTGGTTAGTGATAGTAACAGAAGACAGACAAAGCTGTGTTGTCTACTAATTAATGTTGTGTGTATTTAACTGCCTTTTAAGAATAAGTTAATTTTATTTGTCAGCTTTCCATTGCTGAGACAAGATATCCAACATACAAAACCTACAGGGGTAAGAATTTATTTTGGCTTGTGGTTTCAGAGGTTTCAATCCACAGTCATCTGGCTCCAAGGCAGAAACATCATGGCAGAAAGATGTGGGAGAGGAAAGCTACTCAACTCATTGTGTCCGAGAAGCAGATATAGGAACCAGAAGGAAGGGGCCAGAGACCTGATACAATCCCCAAGGTCGTGCCCTCATGGCCCAGACAGACACACCCAGAAGGGTGCTTTTCAACCTCTTAGACATTGCTCATCTAATCAAATTGACAATCAAAAGTAACCATTACAATTAAAAATTATTTAAATACAATAACAACACAGCCAAGATGAGAATAAATACAGTGACATAGGCTTAGATCAAACTACGGTGATGAAAAAGATGACTTATGCATTTTTTCACCTTCATTTTCTTGAGTTCAAAGTTTTCATTTGGTGTAGTGATTTTCTCACTTTCTTCTGTACTTCTAATTCTCCAAATTCATCCTTTTCTATTTTTATTTGTATATCATACTCTACTGCTAATTTCTCCATTTAGACTTTACATACTATTCAATTTATTTTCTGGGATCTTCTAAAATCATCTTATTTTTCTTTCGTTTACTTCTTTCTTCTCTGTAGTGTTGTGGCTTCCTGAGACAGCATACTTTTTACAGACAATCATTAATTGCACTTGTTTTCTGAGCTCTACATTTAGCAAAATTGTGCCTGCAAGCAAACTACCAGTACTGTAAATTTCCCCCCAATGCAATGCTACATTAATGAACCTACCAGTAAAGCTATGAGGAAAAAAGAGATCAGGCAACGGTTTGTACTAAGCCACATTGGAGTGGGCCTGGTTCTCTTCCAGATGGGAAATTCATGCTTGCTTCTCCTTCCTGGAATAATGCTTTTTCCTCCTGAGTGATCCAAAACCCCTTTCAATCATCAAGTAGTAGGCACTTGATGATCTGAAAGACTTCATAAAATGGTACAGTTCCTCCATCCTCTAAAAGCATTCAACACTTTTTCGTGTATAGCTACAAAGGTAAACCAACCTTTAGGAAGATAAGTAAATTCTCTCCAATGGACTTTGAACAAAACACAATTAGGAGGAAAAAACACAAAATGCAATTAGGAGGAAAAAATGTAAATTTATTTTAAAGAAACTGAATTGTCAATCTAGAAGTTTTATGAAGAAAAGTAAAATCAAAGAGTGTGACATGAAAAGGGCTTAAAATTATCAAAGGGACCCATCATGTTAAAAATGAGGAAATGAAGTGCCACAGCCAGAGGGCACTTGTCCAAGCCTCACTGGGAATTCTTGGTAAAGCAGGGACTGGCCCCAGGCCTGCTTTAGTGCAGCTGCTGGAGGCTCAAAGATGCCGAAATCAGGCTCCTCAAACCCACTGGTGCAACACAACATATATACTACACCCTTCCAGAAATAGAGTGGCTACCCTAAAACTGAATGGAAAGTAACGGAAGGACATATTTTCCTGTTGTCTGGATTTCATAAAAAATATACTTTTATATTTAAGTAAAAGTTCGATTTAGACTCTCAAAGTTGCCTGATAGTTTCCCTGTGTTCTGAGTTCCTTCTGTGTTATTTGTTTTCAGTATACTGTGGTAAAGGTACATTCAGATTTCCTTTGGTATAAGTATATTTTTTAAACAAGAAGATATTTGTGAATAGGAAGGGTTTTAATAAAAACGTTTGGTAGGAAATTCCACATTTCCTCGGCCTACCTTCAACAGAGAAGAGAACAAGTGTGTTGGTTTTTCTTTTGGATTTGATGTTTCTTCTTCGGTCTTACTCATAGCACCAGCACATGAAAATTTCACAGGACTGTATTTTAGCAAATGGAATGAAATAGAACAGTTATCTAAGGAAACAAGACATCTAGGCAAGAAGCCAAGCGCCTGGCTTTCTAAGATCTATAGCTTCCTTTGAGATAGCAACTCCCTTCCTGTGTGGAGTAGGACTTTTATAGGTACCAACTTAGGTATACAGATATATAACTGCCCACGTTTTCCTATAATTAAACCTAAAGTCTACCCTAAACCTCCTCTCCTCCTAAAGACTGAAAAAAATCAAGTCAGTTCTGAGCATGCCCGTCAGTGCAAAGATTTTGCAGTTGGTTTCCAACTGTCCCTGTCCCTTCTTCCACTTTCTGAAGGATGATGTAAATCCCGGAGCCTTACTCAGCAGGCCAGCCCAGGCAGGGGTGGACACTCGGGGAAGCCTGTGTTTTCCAGTTGTCCTCTAGCTTTAGGGGCGTCTAGGAGAACAGTCCCACCTGGGCCTTGGATGTGGTCCTTTCTGGTATCTACTGGGGTGAATTCCTCCCCATCCTCAAATCAGATCGCTTGCTTTTCTCTAAGTCCAGGCCCATGTGCTGGCGTCTCCATCCTTATCCACATATCTCCCTCTACTTTCAAAGGACTTCCCCACCCCTGTCGATCTTATCTCAAAAAATTACTCAATCTTGAAAAAGTTCTGGCCAACATAGTCCTCGTGTCTGCTCGACGTGTTTAACTAAAGAGAGTCCCATCTGCCCTCTTGGGTCCAGGGCCATTAACTGCTCAGATCATGTGGGCACTCGTAACTTAGACTCCAAACCATTGAGTTTTATATTCAGTTTTTAAAATGAACTCACTGCAAGGCAGTGCCTTGTCCTTTAATATGGCTAGGCTGGTAATTATTGGAAATAAAGAAAAATAGCAGCAGAGTGGAGAAGCCTATCCCTAAGCCCCAGGCTGCCACTAACAGGCTGCATGACTGGGTGAATTTTTCAGCTTGCCCGTGCCTCTGTCCCTCACTCACACAATGATGGAGCAGAGTGTATGAAATCCCCTTCAATGCTGAAATTTGGTGAGGCAGCTTTCTCACGGGCCAGCCTCTCCTTGGAGCTCGCCCAGCTCAGCAGAATTGTCTTCTTCCGGTGGACTCTGTTCGTCTACTCAAGAAGAAGCACCACTGCTCTGGGTGAAATAATTCCCTCCAACTGCTGGTATGAGCCTGCCGCAAAAAAAAAAAATTTAACGTGAAATCTTTTATTCACGATTAAGAAAAGGCTCGAAAGCACTGCAGATCTATGGTACAACTTGCTCTTAGAGTTCAAACTCCAAAATTAAAACAGGTTGTGTGTTAAGTTCCCCCCTCCTCCTCCTCCTCCTCTTCCTCCTCCTCCAGGCCCTTCTCCTTCTCTTCCTCCTTCCTCTCTGTTCCCCATCCCTTCCTCCTCCTTCCTCTCTTCTCCTGCCTCTTCCTCTTCTTTTGAATACCGAGGATTGAATGCAAGGCTTTCACACTGAGTTACCTCTCCAGCCTTTATTTATTTATGTAGAGACAGGGCTTCATTAAGTCACTAAGTTTCCTGGAATTATTTACAATCCTCTTTCCTCAGCCTCCCACTAAGATGGTATCTTAGTTATTTTTCTAGTTGCTGGGACAAAATACCTGATACCTAAAGGTAGAGGAGGAAAGGTTTATTTTGGCTCACAATTTATAGAGGTTTCAGTTCATATTTGGCTGGCTTCAAGGCAGGGTGGCACGGCAAAGCATCATTGCAGAGGAGGAACTGTTCATGTCAGGAAGAAGGAAGTCAGGGAGGCAGCAAAGTGGTAAAGCAGCAAGCAAAGAGACAGCAGCAATTGACAATCGATGACCCTCTTCCTGCCCCTTACATTTTATCCAGGCTACACAACCTTAGGGTGGGTAGCACACACACCCAGGGTGGGCCTTCCCACTAACAGCACCCAGAACTATGCTAATCCAATCAGTGGACTAATTTAATAATCACATACCCATCTCAGCATCACATACTCTGGATACAGTCACCTCTGAGAAGCCCTGTTTATGACCACATGAGGCATTGGGGGGGGCAACTAGATGAAACCCATACTTGTAAAGCTACCTATGGTGATATATTGTGTTAAACTGTATGTATGTATTTGAAGACACAATCTCTTCTAATAAGTTTGGTGTTGCCTCTGAGTCAGAAATAACCTCTTTCTGCCTTAAACCTCTTAGTTTATATTTCTCATATCACTCACCATATAACTTGTACTTTGGTCTATGTATCTTTTCTGTCTTACCTTCTGGATTATAAGACACCTGAGAACAGAATACATGGTCTTTTTTACTAAACAGTAGCCACATAATTCAAATATGTTAAAGTTCAAAGCATGTTTTCTGAACAAAGTGATGCATCAGTCAGATTTCCCTATAATAATGCTGTGTTCAGTGACAACACCCAGTGGCCCATAGCACTAACGTATCTTTCGCTCATGGAGGTCACGGGGCTGAAGCTGAAGGAGACACCGCTGTCTGAAAATCACTTTTCCCATCCTGAATGGAAACACAAATTCTGTGGAAAATCTCAAAGCTTCTTTAGACTTGAACTAACTTCCTTCATTCCATGAGTCAAAGCAAGTTACCCAAGCAGACACAACCTCATGAAACTACTATATTCCTCCCGGGTTGGAGATAGAACAGACTCATCTGGGAAAAAGGGATATTAGATGAAAATCACTAAATTGACCCCAGATGTAATGAAGAATAAGGATGAAAAAGAACAGACCCATTAGGAAGATCCAGTGCTGTAGCAAAGGAACCCACCCCAAGCTAGTAACAGCCCCTGAAGAGTTTTCCCATCAATTTTTCATCCTTACATCTTTCTGCTCAAGAAGTCATCATAGGTAGCTCTAGGCTGCTAAAAGCAAACGTGCATGGGAGAAGTAACATCACAGGCGAAGTCAAATCATAGGTGACAGCATGATGTCCAGGCTGTATACTGGGGGATGAAGAATGAGTAGCTCTTTTCCAGACAGAGGAAAAAAATAATCTTAATGTACTGAAGTCATTCCTTTTAAAAAATGTTTAACACCTTTACTGAGGTATAATTTACACATCATAAAATTCACTCATCTAAAACCAATAATTCAGTGGCTTTCATACAGTCACAGAAATGTGCAGCCATTCTCACATTCTAAAATCTAATATTAGAACTTTTTTTTTATCAAAAGAAACCTCTGTACCCATTAGATGCCTCTCTCTATTTACTATGCCGTAACCCTGGGCAACCACAAGTCTGCTTTCTGTCTCTGTAGATGTGCCTGTTCTGGGCATTGTACAGACATAAAATTATACAATATGTGTTCTTTTGCAATGTCTTGCTTTTACCTTGCCTATATTTTCAAGACTCGTCCATATTGCAGCATGTATTGGTGCTCTGTAAGTCTTTATGGCCGAGTAACATTTCATTACGTAGATATACCACATTCTGTGTGTCCATTCATCAGTGAATGGCCATTTGAGGTGCTTTCACTTTTGGGTTGTTACTTATTACGCTGTTAATGAAGACTTATGTTCAACATTTTATATGGGCATGTGTTTTCATCTCTCTTGGGTCCCACCTAGGCATGGAATTGCTAGATCACATAATAACTCAGTGTTTAACCTCTTGAAGAGATACCAATTTCTTTTCCAAAACAGCTGAACAAAATTGGTTTCCCAGTTTCTCCACACCCTCACCAACATTTAGTCTAATCTGACTTTCTGAATCTCGTCATCCTGGGTTTCATTTGCATTTCTTTTTTTTTTTTCTTTCTCTTTTTTTGGTCCTGGGGATTGAACTCGGGTCCTTGCTCTTGCAAGGCAGGCCACCGAACCGCTGAGCTAAATCCCCGGCCACCTTTGCATTTCTTAATGGCTGCTGTTGTCGAACGTCTTTTCATGGGCTTAGGGGCTGTTTTTATAGCTTGCTTGGAGAAATTGCTTTGTTAATTTTGAATTAGTTTGTTTCTCATATTATTGAGTTGTAAAAGTTCTGTACATGTTCTGGACACTAGCCCCTCATCAAATGATGATTTGCAAAATGTTTTCCCATTCTCTGGATGCCTTTCACTCTTTTAATATCATAGAATGAAGTTTTCTTGCCTTGCCACTAAGCTTTGCTTCTTCCAGGACACCTCTGTCTTGCTTTAATGGTAGTAAGATGCTGGGATGGGATACTGAAGCCCATCGCCTCGCTTGCCTTTGCCCTCAAATCTTAACTTCACAGTTCAGTTTGTCAGCACAAAAGGAGTTAAATTGACCCTGCCTGTGGCTGCACCTTCATCAGAAGCCACAATCATGCATTCTGCTTGCACACCAGCAACACTGGAGGCATCACTGAGCCCAACTCCGCTGTGGTCTGAGCGGCACCTTTGGATCAGTGTCCACTGTCACTTATCTGGAATCCTTTTCACCCAACAGCAGTCAGCTTGCCCCAGGTCTTTCAGATTCCAGTTGCACAACTGCTAGATCTCAGGCTCACATCGCCATGAGAATTCCTTTTGTGTTGTGTTAAGAAATCACTTAACTCTTCGCATTTACTCCCAGCTCACCTATTTAGAGGAGGTTGGCAGACGCAGTGCACTCTGCATGGACTGTGAATCAAGCGTCCCCTTTTCAGTGGTTTCAGAGGTTCTCAGAATGCTTCATTATTTCCAGCAAATGTCCCATGACCTGTATGCTCTCAGTCCTCTGATCTAAAACCTAAAGATACGGAATGACCTCACTGAAAATGCTAGTGTTCCAAGCGTGAATGTGTCCTTGTAAACCTGAACTCTCTTGAGAGTCCTTTGTTTCCAATATTCAGGAGGGCTTTGTTGGGTAAGGCCTGATGTTATTGTCAGGAGTCTTTCATTTAACAAATGTAAATGTGCATGGAGCTATTAAAAGCAGGATGTTCTTAAAATTATTATCAGAAATGAGTAAGCCAGGCACCGGGTGCACACCTGTCCTCCCAGCTACTCAGGAGGTTGAGGCAAGTGGGCTGTAAATTCTAGGCCAGCCTGCATAATTTGGCAAGACCCCAACTCAACATAAAAAATAAAAAGGGTTAGGGATATAGTTCAGTGGTAGAGCAATTAATGAATGTGTGTGGTCTTGGGTCCAATCCCTCAGTAACAGCAAAAATGCAAAATGCAAGTGAATGACTTAGAGCAATTAGAAGCAGTCTGTGGAGCTCTCCACTGTCGGGTCTTTGGCGAACAGAGTGATTAATATTGGTTTCATCACTCTTGCTATTTTATGCAACAGCCACACTTCGTGGGATGATAGCACACTCCCTGTCTTGGGCAGATTTCCAGAAACAGGTCCCCATACTGAGATGCACCCCAGGAGGTTCCCTGAGGTAGTAAAGGGTGAGAGCTGGGTGTAGGGAGGTTGAACTGTGATGCAGCTATACAGAGACCACAGCCAACCCTCCAGGGAGTGTGGATCTCGGAAGCCCCTTCAAGGTCCTTCCTGGATTGTCCAACCACTGATAGGGGCTCTCCCTGGGGTGCAGGCTTGACCTCACCAGGCAGTTCCTGGAAGAGGCTCGGTAATAGACTGTCAGCTACAGACTGCTGGCAAATGGAGGACCGAGTGGCTTGGTCCTCGCCTGGCTGTACACCAGGGGCCAGCACACCTTGCTTTTGCCTCATGCTGCAGGCTGCACTGCCCTAATGACGTGGCTCTTACACTGCTTGCTGGGGTCTTTTAATTCTTTCCTTTACTATTTGCTACCAGGGAATTAGGCATTTCAAGGTGGGGCTAGGGGAGTGCTGAAATCAACTGGACGTCCTCTTTCTAGGTCCCAGAGTGCTGTCCTTTCACACCAAGGTTCTGATATTGGCAGAGCAGTCCTGCCTTGGTTAGAGATTGGTTGGGGGAGGTTGAGACTTTTTCAAGCTCTGCTGCTCTGACAAAGATCCTGGGGTGGTGGGCAGCCTTGCGGGCCTTCTAGGAGATAAAGGCCTCTTTAACTGCCAGCAGGGCCTCTGGCTCCCATATTGTCCCTTGATTGGTTGTTAATTGCTCTGGGGTTTTTGTTTTCTTAGTGTCAGTCTGCCTTAAGATGATAGCTCTTTGTTTGCACTATCATTATAGTCACTGCTTTCTTCAAACTTTGCAAATGACTGATACTTTAGACCAGTTACTGCATTTCCTTTAGCTAATACACAATCTCAATTTTCAACTTCCTAGCACTGTCCCTAATAAATTGCCACAAGCAAGGGCTTGAATAAGAGAAGTTTGTTCTCTCACAGCTCTGGCTGCCGCAAGTCTGAAATCAAAGGGAAGACAGATCTCAGCTCCCTCCAAAGGCTCTAGGGAAGAAACCTTTTCTGCCTCTTCTGGCTTCCCGTGCTACAAGAGTCCTTGAATGGTGACAGTATAATTCTATCATTTGTTTTCCTCTTCAGGTAGCCTTCTTTCCTGTGTCTGTCTGTGTTTCTTTCCCTTTTCTCATAAGGACACCAGTCATTAAACTTGAGGCCCACCTTGAATTCAGGATTATTTATCTCAAGATCCTTAACTAGTTACATTAACCCATTTCCAAATAAGGCCATCATCTAAAGTTCCAGGTGGACACAAATTTCAGACTCTATTAAATGACTACTTTGTGCTGGCCTATTTGTGCTCCATTTACCACTAGGATAGGCTCCTCTTTGCCAACGAGATGGCAAATTATCCAATTCCAGAACCCCATATTAGTTTGCCACAGCATTCCCAATGTCACCCAACTTCACGGTTGCGTTCTCCAGAGAGCAAACCCAGAAAGAGACTTTAGCCTGCAGAATGTCTGAACCTCCTGGTGCATGGGTAAAATTGTGAGTGCACACACACACACACACACACACACACACACACACACACACAGGCACAGAATTATTGATTTTTAGGCTCTGTGTATCAGAAGCAGGACTAGGATAAAGCACCGGGAGCACAATATTTAAGGAAGTTAACACTCTGAGGTGCCAACCTCTCCACCTGTATGACCTGAAACTGCAGGTGGCCTTAAATATTATTCCCTAGGCACTTGGCTGGCTCACCCAGGGTCCTACCCCCCATAAGCATACTTTGTTAACTTTAATAATCACTTGACAGACTGCTTCTTGACAATTCTGAACAAATTTACACTCTCATTAGCAATGTCTGATAATCTCAGGTCTACCACATCCTTGCTAAATTTGATGTCAGACTTGCAAATTTTTGCCAGTCTAATAGGTGGGAACCAGTTTGTTGATTTATAGCTCACTGGATTAGGAGTAAACTTGTAAGTTTAATAGCCACTCGATTTTGCTTTTATACTTCTCTGCCTATTTTTCTATCGTATTATCTTTTTTCTTTTTTTTTGTATTATCTTTTTTTTTACTGACTTATAAGTTCTTGGTTTCTAGATCCTAACTCTCTTGGGTTGTATAGTCACAGATATTTTCTCCTAGTCTGTGTTCTATCTTTTATCATGTCTTTTTAAACAGTGTGTATTAAATTTTTTTATATTTTAATATCCTTAAATTATTGTTATATTTGTTGATTGTGCTTCTCTTCCTTAACCTGATGTCATAAAAGATATTTTTATAATATTTTTATTAATTTTATTCTAAATTTCCAAACTTTTACTTTTTAAGTCTTTAATATAGTTAAAATGTATATTATGTATAGAACAAAGTTTTCCACATGAATAAGCAGTTTCCATAAAAGTAATCAGAATAGAAGTTTGAATAATATTCATATATTTTATTCAGGTGTTATATACATATTAAAATTTATCCCAAAGGACAGAGATGTATGCAAAGATTTAATATAATAATGATAATGTCATCCTACTTAATACAGATAAATTACAATTGAAATATTTAACAGGGGTAGGATGAAAGAAATAAACTTAGTTGTAATTATAAGAAATAATGTTAAAGAAGTAAAAAGCACATTTGAAGAAAATATAATAATATGAAGATGAGCTCAGGATAGTTTTAAGTGGAAAGAATGGTGCAAATAGTTTAATATCCTGAAAAATATAAACACAAAAAAGCTGAAAAGCTACTAACTTGTTTATGCTACATACAATAATGAAAAATTAAATAAAATAAGATTTTGAATTTTTTTTGCATTTTGAAAAGTTTAATAATTACTTAAAAGTGCCAAGATATTTTATTGTATCCAGTAGTGTGCTGATCAGTACCAACCAGAGCAAACAAACTTCTGATCAGTACAGCCTGATGATTTCTGTGCTGTAAACACTTCCTCCGTGGCTGCTTTTAAGTTTACCCCATGAAATTGGTGTTGGGAAATAACATGAAATCAGGAGTCGGGAAAAGATGTACACACACTTCCACTGTGTGATCCAGCTCCAGCACATTTCTGATTGTACCCATGACCCGTCATTGATAACTATTAATAATGTAATATTTTGAATCTTTTTTTGTAAAGAAATAAAGTATTATGGATCCTGCTGATGTATTCTGTGTTTCTCTCCACAGATGCGGCTCCTCATGTTCCTTCCCAAGAAGTCACCATCAAGAGTCTGGTATGTACTGTTTCAGCTTATGTTTTTTTTTTACATGTACTATTTGGGTATGTATTTGAAATAATACATAGTTACTTTTGCATATTTAAAATTTTATCCAATACTGTTATATTGTTCACATTCTTTAAATTCCTCTCCTCCTCCTCAATACTATGTGTTTTGGGGTCCACTGCTGTTGACACATAACACAAACACAGTTTATTCATTCTAACAACTGATGTTGCTCAGTGGCATCACTATTTATCCATCCCCTTCTAATGACTTCCGGTACTTTCCAGTATTTTACTAATAAGGATGTGTCTCACAATGTAAAGTTACTATATCTAGGATTAAAATGAATGGATTATAGGAAATGTTATTGTATCCTTTAGTACCGTAAGTCCCCAACTTAATGGTCATTCGAGCTGTGAGCTTTCACAGATATGAAGAGACCTAGAATTATGAACCTTCATCAACATGAACAAGTCATGGAAATAGCTCACGTGTCTCCTGGAAACTCATAGTTGTGCTGTTGTGTGCGCCCTGTGCAGTGCACAGTGTCCAGTAGTACAGTGCTCTATCAGAGCCCAGGATGTCCGGAAGCAAGATGAAAAGCAGTGGTGATGTGAAGGCCAGAAAAGTACAGAGCACAAATCAATACACATTGTATATTTGTATCAAAGGTGTTGAAAGGGGGTTCGCGTGCCCTTTCGGGTGCCCCTTCCCAATTAGGCCACTCACGCACAGAGAGGTCCAGCAGGAGATATTTATTGTAGGGAGGCGAGCAGGAGGCAGGAAGGCATAGAGAGAGAGAGAGAGAGAGAGAGAGAGAGAGGAGAAAGAAGAAGCAGAAGGAGAGAGAAGAACAAAGAAAGGAAGTTCCTTTTATCAGTTTTGGGGTGGGCTATTGCTTATTTATGAGGAGTGAGCTACTTTTAACCTATCACAGGCCAGATTGCTTTTATGGGCCCAGTCCTGCAGACACAGGTTTCAACTTTCCTGGACCACTGTGGCCTTGGAGGGGGAGGGAAACCAGAGATAAGGGCATGAGGTCATTTTAGGAGCCAAGATGTACCAGGAGAATGCAGCCTGGGAGGCGGCGTCACAGCGTACTTTAACATGATCAATTCCCTAACAGGTGTATAGGACTCAGTTTGTCAGACTAATGAACAAATCTGATTTATGAATGTTCTCCAGGAGCGGAACTCGTTCCTAAGTGGAGGACTTACTGCAGCACTGACAAGTTGTTCTACAGGTAGTCATAACAATTTACTGTATGAAAGTTTTTTATTTCCCACATCCTTTTCATCATCAGACCTTTTTAATGTGACTGATCTTAGGGTATGAAAAGCATCTTATTTCGGTTTTCTTCTTCTAGACTTCCAGTTAGATTGAGTGTGTATTAGTCAGGGTAAAATCTAAGCTATGATAACAAAGAGATCTCTAGACCCAAGAGTTTAAGTCAAAAGGACACCCTTCTTATGTAACTATTGTACAGTGGAGAGTCAGGCCTGGTGAGGTGAGTGCACTCCGTACACTTATTTAGGGATCCTGCCATCTGTTCCACTGCTGTCTTTTAGGTCCCTAACTTTGACTTTATGGTGGGAATCAAGTTTTTGCCACATACTAGCTTTTGGATCAAGATACAGAAGTTTAGAATAGTGGTAGGATTCCTTCTCAACTAGGTGTTTTTTGAACTGTCGGGTTGCTTCTATTGCTCATCTGGTAATACATGTTGCCCTTTTTTATTTTGTCTTTTTCTTATTGATTTACAGGGATAGACCCATAATAGTTGGTGAAAGATAGCTGACAAATAAAATACATCATCTATATTTGCCTATTTAATTGATATAATGTATTGATCATTTACAATGTGCAGTTTGCATACCTCAACAATGCTGTTTAAAAACATTCTAAAGGATATCCTTATTTAAATGAATCATATCATATTCTCTTGATAATCCCAGTTTTGTTGTTGTTGTTGTTGTTTTGTCTTCTGGTATCGGGGATCAAACTCAGGTCCTTGTGCTTGTGAGGCAGGCAACAGAATCACTGAGCTAAATACCCAGCCCTCTCTATTATACAAAGTGAAAAATTGCCACCCATCCCAATTTTATTTTATAATTGGAAATGTGAAATCTCACATACTCCATTTATTTTTTTATTTTTACATACTCTGTTTATTTAAAAAGATAAATCTATATACCATACTGACTTCTTAAAAATCATGGTATTATGGCAGTTTCTTTAGAGTAAAACAAAATGAAGAAAATGTGGTTTCTCAGATACAACTGAACCCACAGGAAAGCCTGACAACTTGTAAAACATTGTGGTAATTTGCTTGATCCTTCAGAGATTCAGTGTTCTTAAGTGATGGATGAGGTTATTTGTTTTGTCTACTATATAAGATTGTTATAAGGATCAAGGTAGAGAAAACATATGGAATTCCAAGTTTATATACTATTAGGAATTTTATTTATAAATAGTATTTCAGTAGCATGCAATAGATTTCATTTAAAATGTCTTAAATCTTATATTTTCAGCTCCTCTGATATGTTTTATGTATCATTTACATCGATATTTCATACCCCGCATCAGGCATTTGGGTAATCATTACCAACAGAGTGTGGGGGAATGTGGGGGGTGTGGTGTATACATGTGCCCATGTGTGTGGGGATGGGTGTGGTTGTAATAGCAGCCATGTGCTGACCTCATGCCTGTGAGTCAAGACTCCCTGAGAGTTGCCTGTATTTTTGAGCTGCTCTATTCCTAATGGCCACCAGGGAAACTGGCTTTCCAGCCTGCTTCCAACAAGTTTCCAGAGAAACCGCATCAGTTCAAGCTGTGTGCCAGTTTCTTTCTGTCATTGCTTCAGGCCAAACCAGATGTCATTCATCACTGCCCTTTCTGGATATTTCTGTCTCCCACAGCTCTGTGTCCTGCCTGTCACACACAGTAAAAGCCTGGGACAGTTAGGGGCACTCACGGTTGTTCTTGGTCTCAGCCCAATGCATCAGTGCCTCTCTGGGCATCTCAGCTCCACCATGGCCCTTCAGGGGGTCCTCGGACTTTGCCAAGCAAAAAGAGGGCTGGGGACAGACAGCGAGCCAGAGCCAGAGGCCAAGCCAGATACCTTGGGTATGGCTCTTGCTTTATTGTTGATAAACTAACTTTTAAAAGACAGGAAGGGAAAAAAATGTGAATGTGTTCAAGAAGTTGTTTAAAGAGAACATAAGAAAAGTCTCATCATTTCATTGTATTTTAGTTTTAGAAATAAAAAAACAACTATTTTGTAACAAAACACAGGATGATTACTTTATTCCAGGTAGCTTGAACCTGTATGTTAGGAGAGCCGGTTGGGAAGAGGAAGTGAGCTGAGGAGACCAGGGTGGGGAATTAATGGGGTGAGGGTCTCTGCCCTCCTTCCTACCTAGGGTGGGGCTGACACTCATTCCTTTAATGAGCATCTATCACATAACTCCGATGTGCCCAGAGCTATCCTGGGGGCTGGGCTGTCACAGGAACTGAGAAAAGTGGCTCTCTGCTCTCATGGAGTGTAAATCTGCATGCCAGGGTGTGGAGGAGGTTAAGGGACAAGAGACAAAAAGACACATGGAAATTAAAATAAATAAGCACATTGGATGGAGTCAAGTAGTAGCATATGCTATATAAAGATCTGAGTGGGCATATGAAAGCCACCACCAGGGTATTCAGAGATCTTTCTGTAAATCGGTCCTACAAACAGCTATAGACTGCTCCAAAGTTCACACGTTGAAATACTGACATCCAGGAGAGTGGATCCTTTAGAAGTGAAAGTAGAGCTCTCGTGGATGGAATTAGTTTCTTTGTAAGAGAGACCTCAAGTTGGGCATGGTGGCATAGGTCTGTCATCCCAGCACTTTGGGAGACTGAGGCAGGAGGGCTACAAATTCAACTCCAATCTGGGCAATTTAGCAACTTAGCAAGGCTGTGTGAAAATGAAAAATAAAAATCAGCTAGAGATGTAGCTCAGTGCAGAGGTCCTAGGTGCAATTCCCAGTTCAGCAAAATAAATATATACATAAATCAGACTTCAAAAAGTCCTCATCCACCCACCATATGCCCACTCAGCAAGAAAATGTCTTTGAAGGCATCTTTGAACCAGGAAGTGAGTCCTCACCGGGCACTGAATTGGTGCCTTGAATTTCCAGCCTCCAGAATGGTGAGAAATGAAGTCTTGTTTCTAAGCCACCAAGTCCATGGTATTTTTGTTATAGCAGCTGAAACAAAGGCATAAGCTGAGATCTAAGCAGCAGCAGACCCTATGAGTTAAGGAGCAAGAAACACTGGGTATAGGGCTTGGCCACTGAAAAGGGCCACAGAGGGACTACGTGTAGCATCCCATAGGACACGGCAGAAGACCCACGGGCCTGGAATGGGGTATGCAAGGGTGGGGTACAGGAAGGGGCCTGTGGCAGCTGGAGCCAAATAATGCAGACTTCTGTCAGGCAGGGTTGGGAGCCTAAGTGGCAAGTGCAGAGATTTAGTCCAGAAAGTGGTTCTCTTCCAGGAGTCCCTGGGCACTAAGCAGACCGTGGTTCTCAGAACCAGGCAACTGTCGCATTCAGGGATTTGATCTGGGTTGGCTCAAGGACCCATCTTTGAGGACAGAGGATGGCCCGGAACGGGCCACCGGGGACTGAGGGAACTGGCGAGGTCTCAGCTGCTCAGTGCAGAGAA
Source organism: Fukomys damarensis (assembly GCF_012274545.1). Lineage (NCBI taxonomy): Eukaryota > Metazoa > Chordata > Mammalia > Rodentia > Bathyergidae > Fukomys > Fukomys damarensis. The sequence continues at coordinate 40,533,005 of NW_022900930.1, read as the reverse complement.
ACCCCGACACCAGGTAAGAGACACAAGCAGACTCCAAGTGAAACTGAGAGGGGGAGATGACTGTGGGATGTGCCTGGGGCATCTGCGATTCAGTTCAGGTCCCGGTGTGTTTTGTGTGGAGAGCTCCAAATGTACTGCAAGATTTGCCTGTCATTGGCTCAAATCCTCAAATAAACTTGTCCCTCAAGTTTTTTATTTGTTGTAGTAAAATTAGACAATAATTAAGAATTGAAATTAGGTATGTTTCACAGAGATCTGCTATATAATATTGAGTGAAAATGTGTGGACCTAAGTTGAAACTACAGATATAATAATGGTCCTGCTTATATATGGCATCTGTCGTACTTTCTATAACAAGGTAATGATCAAAACATTATTATTTTTATAGCAGCGCTCATGTCTTATTGCCTTCCTGTGTTCTGGACCTGTGCAGAGCACATCTTACATGTACCTATTTCCTTCCATTACACCTTGGTTCCTAAGTGACACATTCAAGGAAATGTGGGGTTGGAGGGTCATCTGTTCTGACTGGAACCATTGAGCTTTCAGCAACTTTTCTATAAGTGTATCTCCTTAGCCTCAGGGGACTTGGGTAATCACTTATTTGGATTTCCATTTCTTTCTTGATAGCATGAGGGCAGTAACAAATTAACTAGATAACTGGTTGGCCCAGAGCTGCTGGAGAAAGAAGGGGCTTTGAGAGGCCTGTGCCAGCCTTCTGCCTTCAGCCAATCATATGGAGAAGGGTGAGCAAGGTTAAGTTGTCTGCCCTTGACCTCACAGGCAGAAAATGGCCCAGTGAAGCCAGAGTCCAGGTCTCCGGTCTCCTGTGAAGATCTGATTTCCATAAACTGAGCTTCACTCAGGAGCAAGATGCTGCACGTCTGTGCCGTTGGTTCTCCCTCCCCAGCTGCCCTTTCTGATCATCGCCAGAAGCGGGAGAGTGGAATAAAACAAATGGTTTCTGCAGATGGCAAGATGGTAACTGACCAATCTGTGAGGAATTTGGAAAAGGCAGCCAAAACCAAAATACATGGATTAGCATGGCTATGCACCACCAGGGACACGGATCATAACATTCTACCCAACCCCACCTGTAACAGTGTCCTTCCCAGATGATGAAATAAGCAGCTATTTGGCCTCAGAGCACACTAGCTCCTTCTCGCCCATCTGTTTACATCTGAAGCCCCGGCAATGGACAGGATCAGAGAGGGAAAGTGCAAAGGAGACATTTGTGTTTTTAGGAGGTGGTTTTTACATGTAGAAATGCTAGTGAGCATAGAAGCTTCAGGGGAGGGGGAGAGAATGAACGTGTGCACACATGCTGGTGTGTGTGTACACACACGTGTGAAGTTGATAGGGACCACTCTTCTGCGTGGCTGTACCCAACACATTGATGAAGGTTGCTGGGTGGCAGAGAAGCAACCCGTCCTGCGAAAGAAGCCAGTTGCAGAAAAATCTCTCATCAGAGAGAAAGACCTGTGCAAAACAGACATTAATTCGATATAGATTTTGGTAGCACACAGGAAATCAGGAGAAAAGGAAATGTATGGGCAGAAGCGGTAGTGTCTCTTGAAAGGAAGGAAAAAGCAAGGGAATAAATTAGACCAAAGAAAGAAGACCAAGAATTGGCAACAAGGAATCTTTCTTGTAACAAACATCATTATGTCAACTGGAACAGGTAAAGAAGTGACTCTGGAGCCTTAACGGAAGATAAAGAACTCAACAGAAGCTGAGTATGGTGCCTTGTGCCTGTGTCCTAGCTCCTTGGAAGGCTGAGGCAGGAGAATCACTTGAGCTCTGGAATTTGAGGCCAACCTGGATAACATAGCAAATCCTCATCTCAAACCAACCAACAAACAAAAAGAACCCAACTAAACACGAAACCCACTTCTCCAAACTACAAAAATATCATCTCCTATGGGAGGAGGGAGTGGGTCCCAAACTGTACTCCCTCTGGCATAGTTTATTTACAGATGAATTATATATCCACAGTTAAAGACATATAGGTTTAACTGAAATCTTCAGTCACAATATTGTTCTTAAATGACGACTTTGCATTTAAGATGCCATTGGAGAACTGAGCGACAAGCAATGGCTAAATTCTGATGGTATTGGAGTTGGGAGGAGGAAAAGATGAGGAACCCAAGGAATTAGCTGGATTCCGCTTGGAGCTCACACAGCAGAAGACCATCATGGACTGGAGCATACATTATCTGTTCCTTTAAGTACTTGCTAGAGAGGAGGGTGGGCCTGAGTTGACAGCCCACTGCTTGGCTGCTCCTTTGGAAGATTGAGGCTGTGTCAGTGGACAGAGTCAGGAAGTGAGTCAAGCGCCATTCCACCCAGGAGCGAAACCACAGAGGAGCCTTTCAGAGCATAGGTGTGAGTCACACAGAGCATCAACGCGGGAAGTGCTTCTCCGGGGGACTGTGGGGCCGGCAGGAAGGCTGTGGAAGCAATGGTTGCATCTGCACGCAAAGCAGTTCAACTCTCGTAGGGCGACCTTTACAGCCTGACGTGCTCTTTGCTTTTTGGCCATCCAGCAGTCTCACAAATGAGTGTGGATGGCTTGTCAATAAGGCTTCGGTAATGGAAACCTGGATCCACATTCTATTTCATGCACTATGTATGTGTGGACACCGGTGTATCTTGCTGGGTTTCTCAGAGTTATCGATGCTATGTCAAAAAGTGTAATGGTAAATGCCTTTTAGAAACTATCTTATGAATTTTTACCATTAAGTACCTAGTAAGATGCTAATATGTCAATATATGTGTACGTCATGTGTATATCTGCAAAATTGTTCACTACAATGTTTTTGCAGCAATAATAAATGTGCAGCAAGAAATGTCCAACAGTAGGATATTGCTTAATTATAGTTTACCCATTTATTGAGTATTGTGGAGCTGCTAGCAAGGGAAAGTCATGTTGATATGTTACACAATGTTGTTACTGTATTTGATTATTTCTAAGCATGCTTAAACAGAAGAAAGTGATATGGGAAATAAGACTGTATTGTAGGGTCCCAGTTCTGTAAAAAGAAGAAAAATATAAATTTATATTAAAGCTGAGACAATCTCTGGAAGAACTGGGGAAATAGTTGTACCTGGATTGTGCTCAGAAGAAACTAATGGGCTGCTAGAGGCAAAGAGATGTGAGAGAGAATTAGTTTGTTAAAATTAGGGTTTTTCTTTTCTTAACATATCTTTTAAAATATGTCAAACAATAAAGAAAGACACAATGATTGCATTTTACATTCAGAGGCAAAGCTATCATCACTAAGTCTCTGGCTGCTGAAAATATATTTTTTAAATGGTTCCAAGTTTCCATAAATAAAAGGATTCAAGTGCCCCAAAGCAATTTCATTGTTAATGCTTTTACACTGCCATGTTTTCTCTGCGCACCATTTTCAAGGAATTTGGAGGCCTTCTCTTCCTAGATATTTCCTTCTCACATCAGACAGTCATTGATCTAATAATAAAAGGAAGCTATTGCAGACTCTATGTGCCAGATATTACTCATGCTTGATAAATTGCATGCCCAAGGGAATAAGAAAAGAGCACAGCCACAAAAATAGAATTTAACTCCAATTGATTAAAACAATATGTGCCAAATGTCTTTTTTATGGGAGAGGAGGAAGAGCAACACATATCAAGAAATCTAACAATGGGACATAGGAGATCGTGACCCCCATAGACTTAAATTAGTCAATGAGCTTTCCATGATTATTTATTTTGTATCCAGTATTCTATTGAGGATTAGTACAAGGAAAATACAGTAAAAGAAACAGTAAGTTAATAATTGCAATGCAATGCAATGAATGGTAAGTAGAAGCCACGAGAAAGATACATTTAAACAAGTAAAGAGACAGAAGAGGCCTTTCAATGAGCTCATGCAAATGATACATAGTCATGAAAGAATGAGGTTTCAAGAAAAGTGGAGGGTGCATATGTCAAGCTGTCTACTCAACCTCTCTACTTTGATATCTAATAAGGATCTCAAATTTAATACATGCCCAGTTGAGCATCCTATTTCTCCCTCCAGCCCCCATTGACGCTGTCCATGATCTTCCTCTTCAGTTCACAGCCATTGAAGCCCTCCAATTATTCAAGCCAAATACCTAGGAGTCAATCTTGACACCTCTCTACACCCGTGTCTAAATGGCAGTGAATCCTCTCACCTCCACTGAAGGAATTCAGAACTTAGCACATCTCACTAGTTCTTCGGCTCCCACCTGGACCAAGCCCTCATCATCTTGGAGGACATCTCTTCTGTACTGGAAGACAGAGGGTGTAATTCTCCATCCCTGAACCCTCAAGCGCCTCCTATTTTACTGTTGAGAAGGCACTGAAAGACTTAATACTCCCCCTTCCTCATCCTGCTTGCTCCCCCTGTACTTAGCCCTTTTCTGCATTCTCGTTGGCCTCAATTTCCCTCCAGCCTCCACCAGACATGCTTGCTCATCCTCCTCAGGTTTTTAGAATTAATTTTATGGTATACTTAAGGTATACAACATTCACCACTGGAAATTTACACCTTTATATAATCCATCTTAGTTCTTATTTTTTCCCCATTCCCCTGCCCTCCCTTCAACCCCTTCAACCCTCCCTATCTACAAAGATTTTGTTTCCATTTTTTCTGTTCTCATATTAATTCAATCCCCTTCTTCCTTTTCCCCTACCCCTCACATTTCCCCTTCCCTTTTGCACCTTTTCTTCTTATTTTATGTTATCTATTATATCTTTTAGTCCTTACTTGCACTTTCAGTTTCTCATACTAGAGAAACTATTCAGTATTTACACGTGTCCCATTTATTTCCCTGAAGAGTATCGCCTCAGTGTGCATCCATTTAGCTATAAATGTCTCCAGTTTCTCATTCTTTATGGCTGAGAAGTACTCCATTTTATTTAAAAAAAAAAAACACATTTTCTTCATCCAGTCTCCTGTTGATGGGCAGTTGTCCTGCTTCCAAGTTTTAGCTATCACAAATTGTGCTGCTATGAACATGGGTGCACATATATCACTGTGGTATAATTCTTTTAATTCTCTGGGGGAGATAACCAGCAGAGGAAGCACTGTGCATCTTTCTTCAGCGTTTTGGGTTTTTTTTT
>NW_022900930.1:40501764-40527270 GCF_012274545.1 Fukomys damarensis | reverse complement strand
TTTGGTTTGGTAACGGGGATTGAATTCAGGTCCTTGCTCTTACAAGGCAGGCCACCGAACCACTGAGCTAAATCCCCGGCCCTGTTCAGTTTTGATACAATGATTCTCACAAGTTTTCCTGAACTTCTCCAATCAAATGGCTCTATTCTTATACCTGCTCCTATTTTTCTCATATCATTATCAAACACATTCTATATTTTACATATTTATTCTATGTGTTATCTACATTCTCCATTTATCCGTAGACCACAAGGTCCAGATAGGTAGGGATTTTTCTCTGTTTTTCTTATTGTTTTGTCCTTAAAATCTACAAAAACACTCAAAATACTATGTGTAAAATCTATGAGTGAATTACAGGGAATCTAAATGAGCTCTGAAGGGATGAAAGTTGAAGAGATACATAGGGCCCCACTCCTGAAGGTGCCATGATTAGGAAGTTTGGAGACAGGTGTGGTGGGATGCACCTGTAATCCAAACTGGAAAGCTGAAGCAGGAAGATCACATGTTTGACCCCAGCCCGAGCAACTTAGCTACTTAATTAGACCCTGTCTCAAAATAAAAGACATAAGAGGGCTGGGTACATAGCTCAGTGTGAAGGCCTTGGGCTCAATCCCAAGTACCTAAAAAAATGTGTGCATTTCTTTGGACACATATATAGAGAAATGGGTTGGAGAGAAGTCAGGCAAAGTAAAATAAAACAAAACAAAACTATTTCAATGATATTTGACTGTGAGGATGGAGAAAATGACAGACTTCAGAGATATTTTAGAATAGAATTTATAAAATGTAGTAGCTAAATTAATTTAAAAGATGAAGCAGAAGGAAGACCTGGAGATAACCTGAGTATCCATCTAACTTGCATTGATGGTGTGGGGGGTACCAGGGATCGAACTCAGGTCCTTATGCTTGCAAGGCAGGGGGAAGAACCATTGAGCTAAATCCCTGACCCCTAGCTTGCATTTTTATTTACATGTTGATGTCATTAAATCAAGTTAAAATATATCACCTCAGAGGAAGCTAATAAATGCCAGTGGTGGTGTCTCCCAGGTGGAAATCCATATGGGCTGGCTTCCAGAATCTATACTTCATTTTATGCTCTGAGCCTATTTTAAAATCCTGGGTGAGTGCTTTCCTGCAACAGATGGTAGACATACTAGCTATGGTCTGTCGTACAGTTCCTTAAGAGATCTGCCTGCAGGATGCTAAAACATCTGGATGAAGATGAAAAATTCAGTTCATCTTTTATGTTTATGTGAAATGGCACATCTTTAGCTTGGCTCCCTTTCTTGTTCCCTGATGGGGTGTTTGATATTTTGGAAATGTTTCCTTGCACTCCTCGATGAGTTTCCACTCAAGAATTTTAAATTCCACAGGCATGGTGGTACTTGCATGTAGTCCCAGCAATGGGGTGCATGAAGCAGGAGGATTTCTGGATTGCTGCTAGTTTGAGGCCATCCTGGGCTACATAGTGAGTTCAAAGCCAGCTTGAACTACATAGCAAGACCCTGAGCAAAACAAAACAAAACAAAGTTACAAAAAGAAATTTAAAACTCACTATAAGTGTTAAGCATTTTAATATGAACTGGAATCTAAGGCTAGCAATGTGGGGAGATAAAAATAAGCAATTCATACTCAGATTGGAGGCACTCGGAACTTGTTAGATAATACTACACAATTTTATGACACAGTACTTTAAGATCACAGAGGAATTAGATGAACAGAAAAGCAATTCACATACTGCTTAATAAAAGAAAGAGAAATAAACAATAGCTAAGTGGATGCTGACATAATACTTCCTAACATTACAGAGTGTGTTAAAGTAAAGATCACAACTATTCAGGCTCGATTTGGACTAGAAAAGCATCTTGGGACATAGGTTTTGAGCACAGATATCATTTATTTGACTATAAATTATATAAGAATATTTATAGAGTTTAAAGAAAAATCCCCTTCCTCCTGTCCACCCTGAGCCATGTGAACCTTTTCTTTTTACTTTTAATAGAGGTATGAATCTAACAAATGCTGTATCTTACTCCTTACAAGAGAAAGTCTAGTGTAATAAAAGCAATAACCATGCCCAAGGGGAAATGGCAGCCTCCACACACTCCCTATAGCAGGTCCCAGGCCTGATGGTTGTACTCCTGAGGATGTTTGTTCAGGACTGCTAATAGGAGCCAGAAATCCAGGTTTTTTATGAAATTTCCCTTCTAACAAAGGGTAACAAGCAAGTAAAGATATAAAGACCTGTGTGGGTCAATAGTATGCATAATGCTATGTATATCTATCTGATGGCTTGACTGTATGCTGGAACTTGGCTTGAGGGTTTACAAAACAATTGTAAAACCCTTTTCTCACTTGATTTCATAAGGGCCCTTTGAGATTGGCTTTGTGATAATTTTCCTTTTCTGATATGGTAAAACCCTCAGAGAGGATACAAAGCTTACCAGAATTCCATAAATTTGAGTCTTCCCAAATCTCAGCCTCTGAATCTAAACCTTGATCCAATGTGGAATTCAAATTCAGATGTCTCTGGTCACAAATATTATGCACACCTCTACTCTAATATTCACAATGGAAACACATTGTCAGCAGTCAGTATTATGAATCCAAACAATAATTATGCAAACACAGAGTGTTACAGGCTGAAAAAATCAGGTTCTAGCTTCATAGCCAGAAGAAACTGGCTTGAACTTCAGTGGAACTAGTGGTGCAGGCTTGCTGAGATTATCCAGTTAAAGGTAGCAAATTAATAGTTATCATAGTTTGTCATTTTCTAGGCTGTGTTTGATGTTATTACTGATTGTACTACTTTAGCCAAGGTGACATAATTGTTCTAATCATTTGTTCTTCCTGATATGCCAAGACTGAGATTGCCTGTGGGTCACAAATGATACTACAGGCCAAGGCCAAATAGGCAACAACTTCTTCTCATCTTCAATAAATTGAAGAGGTAAGATTTTGCAACAAACTCAAAACCCAAAAGGCAGCTACACCTGGAAGACATCTCTGAAAAGTAGTTAAGGTTTCTCAATACTAGCAATAAAGTTACCTGTCATAAATAATTTATAAGCATCAGCCCAGGAATTAAACTAAAAACAAAAATAACAACAACAACACCAAAAACAAAAAAAACCCAAGAAGTCACAGAAGCAAGATGCAAGCCCACATTTTCAGCTTGTCAAAGACAAACCCAGAGGGGAAGGAGGTGGAAAAATTTACAAGCCACCCACCTAGACTCTGTGAAGTTTTAACACCAGAGGTAACAAAGCAGATGAATGAGGCTCTAAAAAAAAATCAAATCAGAAATAATTTCTCAAATAACTACAGAGATGATGACCATAATGAAGGATATGGTTAGTGACTTTAGAGCAGATACAGATTTTAAAAAATAGAAGAGTTTAGGAAAATGGTAGAAACCATGAACCCCCAACAAAGGGAAAAAAATAGAATCCACAAAACAGATATCCATGAGATTAAAATTTCCACTGAAAGTATATGCAACAGAGTGAGCCAGTGTGAGGACAGAATATCAGACATTGAAGACAGGATTGCAGCTAGTGATCATGAAAAGAAAGATTTCTTAAAAATAGCAAGGGACCATGAGAAACCAATCCAACAGCTGTTAAATTATGCAAAGAAGAATAACATAAGATTAACTGAAGTCAATGAAAAAATAGAAGATACCACAAATTACATTTATAAAACCTATTCACAGAAGTAATAGCAGAAAACTTCCCTAGCATGGAAAAAGAAATTTCCATGGAAAAAGAATTTGACATATAGATAAGTGAAGCATATAGAACTCCAATTAGCCATGATCAAAAAAATAAATCTACAGCAAGGTATATAATAACCAAGATTTCAGACATTCAATATAAGAACAGAATATTAAAAGCCATTAGAGAAAAGAAATAGATCATCTATAAAAGAAAGCCCATCACAATCACAGCAGACTTCTCAACACAAACCCTTAAGTCAAGGAGAGATCGGAGCAAAGTATTTCAAGTCCTAAAGGAAAACAGTTTTCAGCCCAGATTGAAGTACCTTGCAAAACTATCTTTCAAAATTGGTGGAGAAATAAGATACTTCCGTGACAAAGAACACCTGAAGAAATTTATAACCACAAAAGCAGCACTTCAAAAATGTTCACAAAGACATTCTAGAAAGAGATAATAATGACTACAACTCCATGAACCCCAACACAATGAATCCAGCCAGCAAGGCAAGTAAATAAATAGAAGGGTAAAAAAAAGGAACCAACAAGTAGAAAATAACATAACAAAAATAAGTCAGTACATTTCAGTTATAACAATAAATGTAAAAATAGTCACAATTCATGAATCAAAAAAAATCAACTAGCAGAATGGGTCATGAAACAAGATCCAACAATATGCTGCATACAAGAAACACATTTAATTAAAAAAGAAATTCATAGACTGAAAGCCAAAGGATGAAAAACAATATTCCATGCAACAGGACTCCAGAAAAAAAGCAGGGGTAGCTATTCTATTTGCAGACAAAGTAGATTTCAACCCAAGACTGATTAAAAGAGACAAATAAGGTCACTACATCCTTGGAAAGGGAACAAACCAAGAGGAAGACATAACAATCATAAAAATATGCACCAAACAGTGACACATTCAACTATACAAAACAAATATAATGGACATAAAAATTCAAATAAACACTAATATAATTGTAATGGATGACCTCAGCATCCCACTGTCACAAATGGATGGATCAACTAGACAAAAATAAAGAAATATCCGAACTGAATATAGCTTTTGAACAAATGGACTTAGTAGATCTCTACAGTGTGCCACCCCACAACATCAGAATACATATTCTCAGCTTCACATGGGACATTCTCCGAAGTAGACCACATACTCGCTCATGAAACATGCCTAAGTAAATGCAAAGGAAATGAGGTTGTTTATGGTATATTATCACATCATAGCATAATGAAATTGGAGACTAATAGCAAAAGAAACCACAAGAAAGGAATTGAAATTATCCTATAACATATCATCAGATCATTGTGCTATGAAATTGGAAATGAATGAAAAAAGAAACCACAAAAATTTCATAAACACATGGAAATTAACACCCTCCTGAACAACCAATAGGACACAAATGAAATTTAAAAAGAAATTAGTTTCTACAATTAAACTATAATGTCAGTATAACATATTGGAACTTAGGGGACACAGTAAAAGCAGTCCTATGAGGGAAATTTGTAGCATTGAAGCCCTAATGAAAAGAGCTCAAATGAACAACCTAATATTGAACCTTAAGCTTCTAGAAAAAGAAGAGGAAGTCAAGCCCAAAGCTTGTATAAGAGAGGAAATTATAAGGATCAGAGCAGAAATTAATGCAATTGAGACTAAGAAAACAATACAAAGAATCAATGAATCAAAGAGTTGGTTCTTTGAGAGATTAAATAAAATTGGCAAACCCTTAGCCAACCTTATCAAAAAAGGGGGGAAAAAGTCTCAAATTCATGCAATTAGGAATGAAATGAGTGAAATCACAACAGATCCTGCCGAAATCCAGATCATCAGTACCTACTTTGAGAACCTATATTCCTATCAGATGGAAAACACAGAAGTGGATGGATTCCTGAACACACAAATTATCAACACTGTGACCTTGCATTTAGGGATTAAAATTAAAAACTTCTGCTCTGCAAGAAAGACTGCTAACAAAATGGAAAGATGAGCCACAAACTTGAAGAAAATGCTTGTAAATTACACATCTAACAAGGAACTTGATTCCAAGATATGCAATAAATAAATAAGTAAGTAATCTCTCTTAAAACTCAACAATAAAACAAATGCGGGTAGAAGATCTAAACATATACTCATCAAAGATGATACTCAGATGACATATGAAGAGGTACTCAGTATGTGGCCATCAGAGAACGCAAATTAAAACAAACTACACTGCTAGAATGGCTAAAATACAAAACACTAGCCTCAGAGCTTTCAAGGAGGCAGAAGAACAAGAAAACTCATTCATTCCTGGTGGGAATACACAATAGTATAGCCATTTGGGAAGATACTTTACAGTTTCTTACAAAGTTAAACATAGGCTTACCATACTATTTAGCTATCATGCTCTTCCTACTTACCCAAATAAGTTAAAATTCATGTCTATACCAAACATGAATATTCATTGCTGTTTTATTCATACTTGTCAAAACTAAATGCTAAATGAATCAACAAACTGTAGAATATTTTTTATGGACCAGAGGAAAGCAGCTATCAAGCAGGTCACAAAAAGACATGGAAAAACCCTAAGTGGGCACTGGCAAGTAGAATAAACCAATCTAGAAATGGTACATACTGTGATTTCAACCAAATGATATTCTAGATAAAGCTAAATTATAGAGACAGTAAAGGGATTGACAAAGAGTGAGACAGAAATTGAGTGGGTGGAAAAATAGAGATTATTAGGGCAGTGAATAATTCTGTATGCTACTATCCAAAGAAAGTGAACAAACAGACCATAGGCACACATCTTTATACATTCTCAAACCTCAGAGCACTACAACACAGAGTGAACACTAACACAAATTATGGGCCTTAATAATGGCCTGTCAATATTGGCTTTTAAATTATAACAAACACATGAATACATAATGTTAATAATAGGGGAAACTCCAAGGTGGAAGGGTATATGGAAATTCTGTACTTTCTGTTTAATTTTTCTATAAACCAAAAACTGTCCTAAAAATCAAATTCAATTTTTAACATTTTATTTTATTTTTAAGACATATTAATGGTACATACTACTTGGGTTCAGTATGATATTTCAGCACATGCACTTATCAAATCAAGCCTCCCTGGATGCATACCCTTTTCCCAACTTTCCCAATCACTATTTTATATTCAGGTTGACGTTTTGTTTCTATACAGGAGACAGAACATATGGTACTTGTCTTTCAAGACTGCTTATTTTATTTAATTTGATGTCCTCCAATAATATCCATTTTGCTACAAATGCCAGGATTTCACAAATGTTGGCAATGATTTGTAAAGAAAGGAACTCAACTGTTGGTGGGGATGTAAATTAGTACAACCATTATGTAAAACAGTATGGAGTTCCTCAAAAGACTAAAAATAGATCCACCATATGATCCAGAAATCACACGTTGGGATATTTATATCCAAAGGAAATGAACTCAGCATACCAAAGACATACCTCCATGCACTTGTTTATTACAGCACTGTTGACAACTGCAAATATATGGATACAAATTTTGGTATCAATTAGCAGATGAATGGATAAGGACAGTGTATGGTATATACACAAAGGAATAATGTGCTCGCTTCGGCAGGACATACACAATGGAATATTATTCAGCCACAAAAATCTGTTCAGTTTTTCAACTTTTAACTGGACATGCTGTATGTTATTTGAAACCCCTAGGAAAACGGAGAAGGCCACTGTGACTATGTATGATAGATAAATGGAGAATGGGTTAGGATGAAACTTAAAGAAGTAGAGAAGGCAAGATTATAGAGAGCTCTGTAAGCCACAGGAAGGAGTTTTGGTTTCATTCTATGTGTTATGGAATGGTTCTGGGGAGATCAGTATTTTTAAAAATCTCTCCTGCTGCTGCACAGAGAAGTGACAGTTCCTGCAGTGATCGGCAAAAGATATTTACAAGGTTATGGTCTGCCCAGGCTAGAACTTACAGTGGTTAGGTTGACAGCAGAAAACGTAGAGAGCAATGATCATATTTCCAATGTGGAAAGAGAAACAACTGTTTTGTTGGGATTGAGGGTGGAGAGACAGCAAAAGAGAAGAGTCAAATACAGAATTCAGAGCTTTATGTAAGTAGCTGGGTGTCTGCTGGTACCATTTACTAATATAGCAAAGCCTAGGTATACATAGTAAAGTTCTTGTTATCCTTAAGTTTAAAATTACTGTTTAACATCCAAGTGGAGATGTCAGACTTGCTGAGGGAGGAAATGATGTTACTAACTTACTGTAAACAGTGGCAATGGAGCAGTTTGCACTGGGAAGGTTATAAATTGGACTTTTAACTTTTGAACTTGAGATGCTTCTGAGAGAACTGAATGGATCTGTGGAGCAGACAGTTGGATGTTTCAATCTAAGGATCAAAAAGGGAAAGTCTGGCCTTGAGATTGTATAGGGAAGATGTGGAATACTGAATTGGAGCCAAGGGGTTGAAGCCACAGTATCTTTTTTGCAACACCAGGATGGCATGAAGAGGAGTAAACGGTCTCTCAAGGCTATTTCTCCCTCTCCCCGATAAACCAAATCTTCTTTCCTGTGGATCCCCAAATTTCAAAAGAAGTTCCTTTGGCTACCCACAACTCATTCTGGTGAGTAGTCCTTTGGTCCCCTCTAGCTAGTTTGCGTCTTCCTTGCAACTCTCTATGCCAACCTTAGAGCCTTTCAGGAAGCCAAAGGGGTGGGAAGGGACTTGTTCCACAAAGCCAATGTCGCTCCATGCCAGATTATAAGTGAAAGAAACTTTTAAGTTACTGTATTTCTAACAATTATCTTTCCTTGAGCAAATGTTGACCCATGTCTCACGGTCTGAGTAGGACCGGGTAGCAGAGGAATAGAACAAGCTGCTTAAACCCAAAAGTATACTTTCACCATGTGTATCTGTGCCCAGTTGTGGGCCTGCTCCTCTCTATCCTGTGCATGCAGCTACTCCCATCTGTTTAAATAGCAATTTGGTTATCGCTGCTCTGATGGACTTTCGTTTTTGAGAACCTGCTCATCGGTCTTGAGATATTTTCTCTTCTAGTTTCTGAGTACAGGTTTCTGAGGTAAAGATTCTCCAAGAATGGAATAATTAGTAGAGAGGTAAAATCTGGTTTTGTATGATCATTCCGGCTTTTATATAAAATTTTATATAAATTTTACCTCGGGCACTTATGTAGGATTTATGGAGAATTATTGATTTTCTAATTTCCTTCTACACCAGTGATCTTTTATTTCAATAATGTTTTAATTACTAAAAGCTGATTATAATATGAATACTCTATGGTAGAAAATTACCCAACTCTCTCTCTCTCTCTCTCTCTCTCTCTCTCTCTCTCTCTCTCTCTTTGGTATGGGGATGAAACTCTGGACCTTGCACTTGCAAGGCAGGCAGTGGCACCCCTGAGCTAAATCCCCAACCAACCCTTAAATATAAATGTTGATGCATTTGAACAAATATAAACCATGTACCACATATTTTCCAGAATACTAGAAATGAAGCATGTTATAGAAAATATAGCTAGCTATGTTATTTAACCTTTTTAGACCAGTGTTCCCAAACCTTTGGTCTCAGAAACCCTTTATGCTCTTAAAAATTATTGAAACCCCTTAGCTTTTAGCTGTTATTTGTGTCAGAGAAGCTAGCTGACAAGGTGACAGGTGATGATACACAGATATTTACATTAGGTACAGATATATCATAAAATAAATCTGAGAAAATTATGAAGCACAAAAATACAAGCACTCATCCCATTAGTTGTTAAAACAATGACATCATGGAAAACTCAATTGTGCACTGTAAAAGAACAAGAGTGAAAACACCATGTAGTGTTATAATTATTATTGAAAGAGTTTTGATTTCACAGACCCCTGATAGAGTCTCCAGGATCCATGGTGGTGCCCAGGAAAAGCATTCTGAAAACTACTCTTTCTGATCTGCTTTTACATCTACATAATATGGCATTGAACATGATAGCCTTCAATATTTTTCCTTTTACTCTGAGTCTCTGTGATTTCTGATTTCCATTTTCTGTCCCTTTTAGCTTACAAAACTCTTCCACATTCATGGGCTCATTTTCTTTCACTATCATGTTAGACGGCACTGCAGATCGTGTTTCATGTAGAGCTCCAAGAAAGGCATTGAGTACAAAATTGTTCAGAGATGAACCTTACAGCTCTCCTAACTTCATAAAATGCTATGCAGTTCTGATGTGGGGGTGACTTCGTGCTGTGATTAGAAATATGGGATCCCTTTTCTTCAGTACAGGATCTTTACATTTTGTTCTTTTCTAAACTTTATTGATTTATTGATTATAGTACTGGAGATTGAACCAAAGGCCTTTGCACTGAGCTACTTCTCCAGCCATTTTTGTGTTTTATATTTTGAGAAAGAATCTTACTAAGTCACTAAGTTGCCCAGGCTAGACCTGAATGAGTAGTCTTCCTGCCTCAGCTCCCAGAATGCTGAAACCGCAGGTACATGTCACCATGTCTGGTTACAGTTTGTGCATCCTATATAGTGGGGATCTGTATAGATTTAATTTTTAGAAAAGTATTTTCCAAGTACAAAAGACTAATGAAAAATAATAGGTAAATTAATACTCTTTAAAATGTAACAGTTTTGTGGATCAAAAGATACAATTAAGAATTGAAAGAGTGCTCGCAAGTGCAAGGATTTGTGTTTTATCCCCAGTACAGAGAGAGAGAGAGAGAGAAAAAAAAGGAATTGAAAGAACAACGTACAGAATGGAAGGAACTATTTACAAGTCATGTATCTCATAAAGGTCTAGTGGTCAGAATATATAAAAAATCTTCAACTCAATGATAAGGTAGATAACCCAGGTCAGAAATGGAAAAAGGAATTTCAATAAACATAAAAAGATCCTCATCCTCATTAGTCACTAGAGAAATGCAGATTAGAACATATGATATCAATCACTTTATCATTAATCAATGAATAGATTAACAAAATATGGAATATCTACATAATAGAATATTATCCAATCATGTAAAGGAGTGAGAATTGATGTATTCTATAACAAGATGAAACTTGAAAGCACTATACTAATTCCCAAAATCCAGGCACAAAGACCTCATAGAGTATGGTTCTATTCATACCAAATGTCTAGAATAGTTGAATCCACATAGACAAAAAGTAGATTAGTGGTTTCCAGGGCATCATAAAAGGGGAGAATAGTATGTGACTAGACTTATAGATCTGGAGGTTCTACTTGGGGTGATGGAATTGTTCTGAAATTGTATAGTGGTAAAGATTGCTCACTGTTGTGAATGTAGTAGAACCATATTAAAATGGTGAATTTTATGCTATACAATTTTTATCCCATTTATACTTTGCAAAGAAACACATCCTCCAGAAATTATCATTTGGAGCTGTAGAGATAACTTTGTGATCCAGAAAATAAACCAAATGGATGAAGGAGATGGTACTGTAGGTTTCTGGTGAGAAGGAATATGTGGAAAGTGCTGGCGGCAAGGTTGAGTGAAACCCTTGGATAAGCAGAGTCAGCTGAGCTCTTAAGTCCCTGTCCTGCCAAGCATCGGCTGACATATTCAGAGTCTGAAAATGCAGCGGTTCAAGCTGAGTGAACACAATCCTGTTGGGACACAGATAAACCTATAAATACAGATAGGCCAGAGCGAAGGGAGTCAAAAGTAGGGCAGGACTTTTTTCTTATGTTTTTGTAAAATCTGGGCTTATAAAAAGAAGGCAACAAAAATCAAACCCAAAATACCATTGTAAGAAATGCACCTGGGTCTCCTACATCACGGGCAAACTATGTGCTCATTCTCAGAGTGCATTTTCTCCAGTGGTTGGCAGAGGTTTAGGGTAGGTGACCCAATTAAAGCGACATTCATTTGAATTAATTTTCCCCAAAAGAGCAGAAAGATAGGAGAATTAAATTTAATGGTAGAAAGACACAATTTAATATGAGCCAATTTAAAGCTCATTGCTTAGAGCTGGATGTGGTAGTGTGAGCCTGGAATCCCAGCACCCCAGGAGGCTGAGGCAGGAGGATTTTGGGTTCCAGTCTGGGCAACTTCATGATGTAAAAAGACCCTGTCCAAAATTTAAATAATTAAAGAAGGGCTGGGGGTGTAGTGCTGTGCAAAGGCCCAGGGTTCAATCTTCAACAAGGAGGGGAAGAACTCATTACTCTGAAACACATCTGAACGTGTGCAATGGTACATGTCCTGGGAGGAAGTCTGGTAATGTTTCCAGCCATTGACACATCTGCTGCTGGTCTGAAAACCACTGAGACAGCAAGGGTGTGGGGGATCCAGACTGCAAGAGGTAGGTTGGGGAGAAAATGAGGCAAACTTATACAGCCACTCTCGGAGAACGCAAAGGTGATTCTCAATCTGCCCTTCAGTGGGATCTGACTCTCTGAAAGGGGAGGAGCAAATTCAGGTAACAACTTCCTCAGTGGACTAAGGGTGGTGTCGTAGGGTCATCTCTTCTGGATTTTCAAGTCAGGATGTAGCTGAGCCCATGCAGGCAGAAGAAAGGAGGAGCTCCCGACAGACTGGTGAGGAGACTCTGTGTTGCATACAGCGAGGAACTGTGCTTTGTGGGCCGTACTACAGTACCGGATTTATACAAGAGCATAAAACTCAAAGGCAAACGAATAGTAATTTGACAGATACTGGAAGATAGATAATCACTGCATACTGTAAGCTATATATAGAGTTACACATTCACCCCACTCCCAGGGAGGGAGAAATGGAAAGGTTTTTTCTTTTTTTTTTCTTTTTTAGAGACAAGAAAAGTATACATCCTTTTGATTAGTTTTCTCCCATTCTGTCACCATGCGAAATGAAATTCAGGTCCAAGGGGCAGTAGGCAGTAACAAATATGCAGCCTCCACCTGGAGGGGTATATGAATAGTTACTTGGAAAAGTTTCCAAGGCGGAAATGATAAATGTGTTCAGCAAAGCCAGATAATGAGAAGTGTTGTTAAAGAAACAGTGTAGATTTTTTTTTTAACTTTCTGGTTAAGGTGCATGTCTAATTATATTTTCAGTTGTCAGTTTCTGTCCCAAGTGTTGAAATCTTTCATGAAAATAAATTAAAACCATCATTCATAATAGGAAATTGAAGAACAATCAAATTCTTTCAATAGTCAAGAAAATGCAGTTTTCCCCACAATAATTTATAATCAAGAATATATGGTTGCATATTGCTTTCCTCATAACTTGTGAGATTGTTCTTTGCTTTATAATTATAGCAAAAGGCTCTACATATCCTATTTTTGTTTGTTCCTGAGTGTAGAGCACGTAAGTCTAATTACCACAATTTCCTGCGGGCTTGCAAACCTTCCCACATCACAGAGAGATGGGGAGTATTTTCCCAGCACATCTGCAACCCACCTGGAAACCATACGGTCATCCACAGAGTTACAATCCTGCGATAGAGCAGGCTTTTGAGAGTGAGGCACTAACGTACAGAAGGGGAAAAATAACTTTTGGGCAAGTGGCTGAGTAGGAATAACTGAAGAGGTGGAGAACTTGCTTACTTGCTAGGGCCTCCATCTTACAAACAAACTCCCAGCTCTTTACCTGAAACTCATGGGGTCCTGTTGCTTCAAAATCTGCGTTTCAGACTTCCTGAAGGCAATCTCTTTTTTTTTTTTAATTTAAATTTTATTGAGTTTATTGGTACATTTTAGGGATACAGTACAGTTACATTCATTGTTGGGATCATGTACCTCTACATGGCAAGTCTTGATTCTCATTTTTTCCCCTTACCTCTGCCCTCCCTTCACCCCCTCCTCCCCTCCCCATCTACAAACACTTTATTTTCATCTTTTCATTCTCTCACATTTTTTTCTTTTCCCTTTTTGTTCTTCCCCTATGTATCACACCTTCCCTACACCTTTAGCTCCTTTCTTCAAATTTCTAAATGTCAGTAATCTTATTAGAATCTTATGCATTGTTGCAGAACATTCACACCAGGGAAACTATTTGGTAATCTCTTTCAGATGATTTGTATATATAGTGTGACGCCCCCTGTGGCCGGGGCAACAGCTCATAACCAAACATATCAGCATCTCTCCAGTTTTATGTATAAACATGGGACCAAGGAGGATAAAGACTGATATTAGCCTCCCATCCGGTCAGGTCAGGTCAGGTTTTGCTTCCAAAAAGAGTTCTGAAAAAGATTAGGTTTTGAGAGTTGGTTTGGGAATGGTGGAGAAAGGATTATAAATCTGCAGCTAAGTTTCGGAGACTATGGATGGCTTCTTCTTCCCAAGCAGAGGAGAATCCCTCTGGAGAAGTTGGTGGGAATTCCTCTCCGGTGTGCTCTTCACCCCCAGTCTCCCCTTGGCCTACACCCAGAGTCTGGGTGAGAGACAGCCCAGCAGGCATTCAGTAACGTGCAGCGGTCCTTGTTAGGAATGCTCCCAGGAAGATTCTATAATCACTGGTGGATTTGGTGAGTAATAGTGACTATGTGAGCATCCAGGCAAATCTTTCCACTTATAATTCACCTGTACCTAAATTACACATGTCTTCTGTCTAAGCAGCCCTAGGTAATCTAATGATGGAAAATTACTTTGTTCCCTAGTGAATTTTAATGGATGTGTTTTCTCTCTTGTTTGTCCTCCTATCTTCTCTTTTCCTACCGAACCCTCTGTCCCCAGTCCAAGCTAAGTGGAATTAAAGTATGGGTGAATTCTGAAAAGGCTTATTTTGGATATAGAGATAGCTCACAACTTGTCAAGACACATAGCAAATATTGTTAAAGTGAAGTAAGATTTTTTTTTTTTTTTTGGCTGTGAAACAATTTTTGAGTTTGAACTGACAGAGCTGTTGGTTTTAGAGGTGGAAATGCACTCTGCTGGTCCCCCTGCCACTGAATGAGGGATGTGGAGGATGGGAGGATGAAGCTGGATCAGAAAGGATTTGCTATGGATGTGTATGCTTGCATCATCCAGTGGGAATGGAATGTGAGCCATATTTATCATTTAAAATGTTTTAATAGTCATATTTTTAAAATAAAAAGAACCAAAGTCAACTTTATCAGTATATTTCTCTTAAGACAATGTACCTAAAACAGTACCATTCTTCTATGCATTCAATATGAAAATTAATAAGGCAATATTTTCCATTCTTTTTTCATACAAAGGCTTTGAAATCTGGTCTATATTTCCCACTTAGAGAATAATATCTCAGTTTGTATTAGGCACATTTTAGGTGACCAAGAACCATATAGAGCTTTTGGCTACTGCATTGAATGCACAGAAAATGTGAAAGTTTAGAAGGGAGAGCTCACAACCCAAGTCCTCAGAGATTTGTTATTCTAGGAAAAGAATGGTGTCTTTTCCTTTCCTCTTTGTAGTGATTCCCTTTTGTATCGATTCCACAAAATATTACAAACAAATTTACACACCATCATAGTAAGAATAATTTTTATTTCTAGTGCTTCTAGTAAATGGATGAAGTATACTGTATTCATGGTGAGAATTGTATGGCATTTCCTTGGCTAAGTAGAAATCACAATTTAAATCTAAAATGAAGGAAATAGTGCAGTCGGGAAGGGTTTTTTTTCAATCTATCTTTCTGAGAAGATATTTGTAGGACCCCACATATTCTGTTGACTTTGACCCTGAACTTCTACAGTAGCAATTTAAACTGCTCTTAGGAAACACAGTGGGTAAACATGGATATTGAATATAAGAATATTGAGATAACTCAAAAATAAACTTCAACATTGTTTTTCAGCTTCTTTCCCACTGGAACCAGAACATTGAGACAATCAGTGAGGTTTTCCCTGATCACCAATGGTAAAATAGGACCGAATCTACTCAGTTTTTGGTGATTACAATCTTCCTTTCATAGTAGAAATTTTACATATTCCCTTTGTCTGGTTCCTTCTGTCGCAATACTAGAAGCTCTGTGAAGCCAAGACTGTTTTTGCGTTTTGTTCATCACTATATCCCCAGTACTAATACAAAATTCTCTAGTTCTTTACCTGTTTATTTTAATATGTTTGTAAGAAACGTATTGCTATTTATTGATACTATTTATTGGGAAGTACCCTAATAATTGATATTAAATTAGTGATTTAATATTGGTGACTTAAGTTATTCATTGGACAAATGAATGGATTTCTGAGATGCATTTAAAGCACAAAAACACCAAAAAGATTCAAATAAAAAGGCAGGAAAATACTAATTTAAAATGAAATCATAGTAGTTAATTTTTGCATAAAAAACTGTCCCAAATCCTTGCCACAATTTTCATTTTTGTAAATTCCTTACATTTGTCCCAAGCTTCCATATTTTTGTAATACTGTACTAGCGATACACATTTAATGTGTTTCTGCTTTTCTCTGTTAAATTTACAATTTAATCGTTTGCCACTTTAGGTAGTTTGCACAGCACCTAGCTTGTTTATTAAATGTTTGACCTTTTTGTGATTTAATTTCTCATACAGACGTTCCAGTAGTGAATTTTACCAACTGTGTAAAGATTCGTTTCATTTGTCTTGAACTCTCAATCGTTAAACTTCAGAGTCCATATCTCATGGGAAATTTCTAGAATTAAGGAAGTGCCATGTTCACCTTCTGCACGCCACTCAGACTTGGTAGACTGCAGACACGATGCTGCCTGGTTTTGTTTCAGGCCAAATGTTCCCCTCCTTCAGCCTTCCTCCCCATACACCTCCATTCTCGCTGATCATCGTCTCTCGTTCTTTTCTTGCTCTTCTCGAAGAGGGTAGGAGGAAGCCGATGCAGTCAGTCAGGTTCAAAGCCTTGGAACAGAGTAAAGGAGACCACATTAGAAATGCTCAGAAGTACAAAGAGGCAAAATGGTAATCATCACTGACATTGACATGAGAGTTATCTTGAGTCCAGTATCATTTAATCAGTTGTTCCCAGACGGGGTCCAAAGAGGTTCCCCAAAGAGTTTCTGGACTCGTCATAGAAAAGCATTT
This sequence comes from Fukomys damarensis, assembly GCF_012274545.1. Classification (NCBI taxonomy): domain Eukaryota; kingdom Metazoa; phylum Chordata; class Mammalia; order Rodentia; family Bathyergidae; genus Fukomys; species Fukomys damarensis. The sequence continues at coordinate 40,510,566 of NW_022900930.1, read as the reverse complement.
CAAAGTGTGTCAGTGAGAGGCATAGACAGATTTATTAGGCAAAATCCAAAGGTGCACAGAAAGGAAAATGTTTGGAAACTTGGTCTGGGTTTGGAGGTATTTATGTGACCTTGGTATCTCAAGACACACAATAATCTGGGATGCTTATTTCTTTGAGTTATTTGTCAATTACAGAGTATCTGTTTCCTGTAAGTCACGTTGCTCATTAGTGAACTAAGGCAAAACCAGCTTTATATACTAGGTTAAAATGCAAACCATTTATACCGTTTGCAGTTCCAAGTTGTGGTACCCAATTAATGATGCTGTTTCTTTGAGAGTGAAAGTCTTCGGAATTTATGGATTTCTAGTGTTGGAAGAAAGACACCGGTCAAATTTATGGACTTAATATATCTTTAAAATGAATTTTAGACTTTTAGAAATGAGGAGCCTGGATGAAAAACAGGCCTAGGAATGAAAACAGCATTGTAACCTTCGGGAATTTTGATTGTGTCTTGGAGCTGAAGGTTTTTTAAAATTTCATTTTCCTTGTCTTCTTTCTAACCTGTCTTTATTTCTGCTATCCTAACTCAAGATTCCACAGGACAGTGCTTAATCACGAATCCTTGAAAGCCTTGAGTATCTGTTCGGTTTTTCTCTTTCTCTTTCTCTCCCTTCTTTGTTTCCAAACAAATCAGAGTCCAGCGATAGGAATTCAGGCCTGATGCCTATGTGCAAAAGCTATTTGGCATCAATAAGTCTGTTCATCAGCCTACTTTCTGGGTCAAGAGGGCACAGCAACAGTATAGCTACCAAAACAAAGGCCCTGTTAACTTGGGGGCAGGGGGCCAAAAGCAAGACAAAATCCAAATAAACAAACCACAAGGTCAATGTTAAGGAGCAGAGAATTGGCCTGTAAGTAAGATTCTCTAAAGGGTGTGAGGAACTTAATAAAATTAGATAATGCTTTGATGACTGGCATCAGGGCAAGGCTAAATAATAATAATAATACAGTTATTGCCGTACATGTAGATTACTTGTGTATATAATTACAGATTTATGCAAAAGAATGAACCAGTTGAACTCCTTTACCTCTGCTTGTGAACCTTTGTTTTCCTCCTGGGACTTGGAAAAGTCAGTGTGTCAGTGATTCATCTATATCTGCCCACTGCATCATCATGCAGGAATCAAATGAGGAGCCTAATGAGAATTTAAATAGCAACATTCTGCTAAGCTCTAGGAAGAAGCCCTAAGATGTTTAGTTTGCATTACATTTCAACAAATTTGTGTCACTCGGAGTTTGTTTAATTTTGAATTGTGCAAGTTTTGCATAAATTTTAATTCTATTAGGGTCCTTGTGCCAATCCACTTTTCATATTGTTTTTCAGAAGAATAAGCATCAATCTGTTCGATCTGATTGTTGAAATCTACAGTCTATGCAATGAAAAACAACAGTCTCTTCAATCTCAAACATTCAACCATTAATTAGTCCTTTGGACTCCTGTTAAATATTTAGTTTTTTTTTTAATCAGGCAGGGTGAGAACTTGATGCCAAATGAAACCAAACCAAACTCTAACAAAAGGCTCACTCCACCAGTTGGTTGGCTGGTTCGTGTTTGTCACTCTGTATAAACAAATGGCACATACTGGGGACAGAGGTTGGTCAGGTCCAGAGCTGTGGTGTTCAGCTGTGTCTAAATAGGTGGCCCTCTTTCACTGATAATGGTGAGAATTATGGCCACAGTGGAAACCAAACTCTCTCTTTCCTTCCTTCCTTTTGTTATTGTTAAATATACATACATTAAATGAAGGCTGTGAATTGGGGAAGAGAGGATACCTTGGGCCCTCCAAACCTGACTATAGCAGAAATTCCCCTTGGAGTCCATACAGCTGATGCCTCCAAGCATCCTGAGATATCATCTGTGCAATCAGAATGCACTCCACACTGGCCTGTTGGAGGTGTCAGGGTGTCAGAGGGTGACAGTTGGAGGGGGTGGCAATGGTAGCATTTGATGGTGATGATGAAATGAAGCTAATATCCTACGCAATGTCACCTCCATCCCAGTTTTCCCAGTCTGCTCCTTTGTCATTTTCACAGCTTCCTACTCCATGGTGTTTTGACAAAAAGATACCGATAGCCAAGACATTTAATCCTTGGAGTTTCCAGCTACTAGCCGGGGCCTCTGGTCAAGGGAGGACTTGTGATACTGCTCCGTCCTAAGCCACAACCTCCCTGTCCTCCAGGAGCAGAGACAAAAGCATATTTACTATCTGTGGTTCTGATAGCAGTGATTAAACACATGCAATTGGTTGGTACCTTATTATAAAGTTGAGATTTTCTTAAGAATGTCTATTAAGAAAACAATATAAAAATAGCAGACGAATTATTGAAGAAAAATCAGGATAGATTACTCAGTGCTTCACCCCAACCTACAAATGCTGTGCTTTCATTTTTTTCATACTATCTCCTAGATTCATTCACATTCTCACCAATTTAGACACTGCTGCTACTGTAGTGTTCATATCAGGAGAGTATTTTAAGTGTTCTTTTGTCTATGCAAGCTCTTTGCCAATGGATGATTTTCATACAGAAGCATAAAATCTTGCCTTCCTTTTCTGCCCGGTGTCACCTTAGTGACAAACTCTAATTTTATTCATTCAGGGAGCGGCAGAGCTGAGCTGAAATAAATGACAAAGATGCCAGTGTATGAATAAACTGGATTCTCACTCCTTCCCAGTCAATTACTATTTAAATAAGCATAGAGAAATCAGTGTGAGAACCTCTAGGACTCAAATCCTGAGAATGTCTGTCCTATGCACCCCAAGCACGAGTCATTAATACCTATTTTGAGCACCTACCACATGTGCACAAGGCTCTGTGGGAAGCAGCAGAGCCCGCTGCTGCAGCAGGGGGAGGCACTGATCTCTCTCCCTGATGCAGGCGTGTGCTGGGGGTGTGAGTGTGTGTAGGTGGCTCCCACTGGGGAGAAGACCAAAGTCAGGCCTGAGGTTCTATAGTTCCCGCTCCTGTTTCCTTCATCCTGGAACTTTCTGCAAGTAGGATCTGATCTTCTGGTCCCCCAGATGATCCCAGGCATCCAAACTCTGGAGCCGAGACCCTCCCTGGTCCATTTTCAAAGGTTTCCCTCAAAGGTGCCACTCGCACCATTTTTGCCTCCCTTGACCAAAGCTTACTCTCTGCTGATTTCCTAAGTAGGGGGTCAGTGGTCCATCAAACTGCAGCCCCAGTGCTTGGCAATACAAAACGTGTTTACCTTTCCAGGAAGAGAAGTATGAGAGCCTGAAAAATACAAGGACCTCCTTTCACTTTATTGTGTATCAGCCTCCCTCAGGAATCCAAAGGGAGAAAAAGTTCTGTGAGGAGGGAAAAAAGTGTTTTAAAACCTTCCATTTCCAATTCTGTATCTCGTTCCAGTTATCGTAACTTCTGAAGCAGAAGTTTTTGATTGGGAGTCTTTCAGGACTGTGCAGAAAGAGTAGCCGTGGTGCGAGGCATTAAAGGCAGATGCCCATAAACCAGTTGAATGAAGATGTCATCGCATGTAGACAAGCGCTAAGGACCCACGTTCAAAAATGGGGATATCTAGGGGCTGGGGATTTAGCTCAGTGGTTCCACCACCTGCCTCACTGCCTGTCTTGCAAGCGCAAGGACCCAAGTTTGATCCCCAGTACAAAAAAAAAAAAAATGTGGGGATATCTAGGATATGTTGAAGCCTGGATGGAGATAGATGAAGCAGGAAGATGTTTATGTAGGGCATCCAGGGAAGAGTCGCAAGCCTGGATGACAAGAGCAGGAGTGAGGTCCCTACCACCAGTCTGTCCTACCCCGATGCCTCCCCCGAGTTCGGTGATGCGCATGCTGCTTTACCCATCGCTGTGAAGGTCCCAGAGTCCCCATCACCCATGGTCACCTGAACCTCAGCCCCGCTTTGCTGTGTGTACCCCGGTGTGACCAGCGCTCCTCCCATTCCCTGCTACAACTTCTCCGAGTCACAGTTGCCCTTTGCCCCGTTCTCCCCACCTCCATTCCAGAAACACCGTTGGAAGACGTCTCCGTCGACCATCAAAGGCTGTTTGGAATTCACTTTCTCCTAGCCAGGGGCCCAGAGAGAAGTTGTCTCTGTTTCCCTCCAGACCATTGTTCCTGTTTTCCTTTGAGGCCCACATGACATGGATATATATTTCCCTTGTTACTGTCCTCATCACTCATTTTTTTCACTGAAATTTTTAGTTCCAGGTTCTCAGTCTATCTCTGTGTCCCAAGTTCAGCCGTCGCTCTTTATAACTTTGTCATTCCCAGGAAAGGCCATTTCCTACTTGTCTCAAATGATGGTTTCTTCCTGTCTACTGGAATTCCCCAGTCCAGTAGTTGCATCCTGGACCATTTGTTACCTCTCAAATCCTACATGCTACCATTCCTTATCTGTGTAGACTATGTAATAAAATACAGGTATGTGAGGTTCTTGCATTTCACCAGACTTTCACTTCATTGATTTTCTCAGTTTCACACTATCAATAGCTTCATAAATGTCTGCCTTCTTGCCTGTGTTCAGTTCTACAGCCCAGCATTCTAGTCACTTTTTGCAAATTCCATAGATCCTTTTAACTATCATAGCTTCATTAGTGAAATCAGCTTTCTTCCTCTTTCTGTGCCTGAGCACAACTGCAGAAAGTTATATTATTTCTTTCATGCTAAATCCATGATTTCAGACTTCATGTATGCTCTCAATTCCTAGTCAACACTCTTCTATTCCCCTGCTAAGCTGTTTCCAGTCTCCTGTAGGACCCGTTTCTCCCTCTCTACCAGGTCAGCCTTGGAATATATTCATGCTCTCGGATCTTCCTCACCCAGCTCCCTCAAGTTACCACTCTTTAGAAGACTTTCTCGGAAGGACTATCTATATATCTCTATGCTTGTTTCTCATTCTCTTCTGATAAAACTGTACTTCTCAGCCCAGAGTACTCCAGTTGTCAAATCCAATGGTCACTATTCCATTTAGTGATTGTGGTAAGCAGAATAATGCCACCCCGAAAGATGTCCAAGTCATAATTTCAGAATTTCTGGGTATGTTAGCTAACATGGCTCACGTTGTGAACAGGTCCAGTTCAGGGACATCACATGTGCCTCTCCCTCTACCTAGAACAGCCTGTCTGCTGCACTTCGACATTTGTTAAGGGTTGTCTTCTCTGATCCCTGGTGCACTGACTTTCCCCTCCTGTCACTGCATCTCTTGCTTTCTTTCATGTTGTTTGTCACAACTTACATGTGTTCACTGGTTTGCTTTTTAATTGAACTGTTGCTTCCTTTACTCACTGAATTGAAAGCTCTACAAGACCTGAGGACATAACTCTCTTCTTCGTAATATGGACCCAGCATTTAGCAAGCCCAAAGCCTATATTGATGAGCAATGAATAGTAACTGAGAATTATTGAGAGGAAAAGAGGTAGGGATGTCTGTGGCAAAATCACTAAAAAGCAAGAGGCCAGATTGTGAGGGGTACTGACTATCTTATCGAGGACTTCTGACTATACAGGAAATGGAGAAACAAGAAATATTTTGAGCAAAACATACACAGAGAGGAGGGAGAGGGAGAGAGAGAGAGAAATTGCTGGAATCCATTTTTATGGGCAAACATCCCTAGCAGCAGTATAAAAGATGAGCTGAATTGAAAAGAAATTTGAGGCAAAACTGAGGAGGGATAAAGGATCTGTATGTTCTTTGAGATGGAAAAAGGATGGTACAAATTACAGTTATACATAGTCATTATTTTTTATAAAGAATTAGCAATATTTTATTTGATCAAACAGTTCGGCCTTAGGTTTGTCATGACCAAGTTCTCATAATTTTTGAAGGAATGTCCCAGATTATTTCAGAATATATTTATGCTCACAGCTATAAAACATTTATAGTTTGTGGTTTGGGGCTTAATCAAGCATGAAAACATCTTTCCACAGTAATTGGAAAAAGCCCTCCTATTCAGCTGGCTATTTTTAAACGCAAACGGCCTCCCAGTCCTTCCAAATCAGATGGCTTTAAAGCCAGTAAGGAACCCTTCTTATGGAGGACATGTGGGTGCCAGCCCTGTGGTTCTGAGGTCCAGATCCTCCAAATTATCTGGATTGAAACAGTGCCTGGAAAAAGTGATTACAGCAGTGATGAGTTTTGAAAACTTCTAAAATAGCCATACAGATTTTAAAGATGTGTTTAGAAACAAGCACATGCAAACTAATTCTGCCCAAAGCACCTTGGGCGAGGGGAGAAGAGGCTAAGTCCAAGATATTCTCCAAGTACAGGAGAAATAAGCACTAGAAAAAGAAAATCATCGAATTGATATCAAGAGCCCTGCCTCTAGCAAAGGGCCTTACATGAATATTTTATTCACACATTGTCCTTTATTCCAAAAATTTTCAGAGAAGCATATTTACTGATTGGGTTTGCCTGGAGGGTGCTACAGTGAAAGCCGAGTCCACTGCCTGCTCAAGAGTTCATTCCAATCAGCCATTTCACAGGCTGTGCAGGCTGGGGCCACCTCAGTTTCCACGTACTGAGGCATCCATGATGGAAACCCAGAGAAAATGCAGAGGGGAAAAGATGGTACCACCAGGAGAGACAGGGGAATAAATTAGTTTTCATTTGAATTATTAGGTTATAAAGCATTAGATTAACCCACGAGTAATTTGAGAACAAGACTGATTTAGCTTGAAAAACTGTCATAAAAAGGAAGGAAACAAAATAATTCTAGTAGAAGAAACTTCGCAGACTGATGTCAACAGATATTTATAGTGTGATCAAGGGATTTTATGCCACTGTAAAAAAGGGATTAAAGACTCTCATCCGTCACATATGAGGTATGATCAGGAATACAGTGACTGTTTAAATGTTTGTAAGTTTATTACAGTAAAAGCCACATCCCATTTATGCCCCTCAAGAGATTTCCCCTCACTCTGCACTTATCCCACTTTATACTTTGAAAGCACTTTCTGAAACAATCTGGAAGTATTCCTTCCTGAGAATCTTTAGTTGCCTCTGTGTCCTGAACTCACTAGAAACATTTACTGTCTATGGGCATTTTGACTTTGGGGAGGAGCCAGAAGTTGCATGGTTCCAGATCCAATGTCCTCAAGCCCACACGTCAATGAGGATACACGGTGACATCTCTACGAGGCTGTCTTTCCATCAGATGGCCCAAAACAGCAGCATGATGAGTAGGTGTTCAAGTAAAATTTTTATCACACCTTGTAAAGACACTCACAAAAGAGGACTTCCAGCACTCCTTCTGAAAGTGGCAAAAAATGGTAGGGTAAGTGTGTTGAAAGCCAGGGAGAGTATTTTGAGAGGATTTAATGGTAGTGTGCCTTTTGCTGCAATAACTTTTAAATTTGAAATTCTCCATATTTCCGTCATGCCTCATACTTAAAATTCTTGGGCTAAGACTGAAGAATGGAGCACTGAGGATGTAACTCAGTGGTAAAGGACTTGCTAAATGTGTGCAACCGCTGTGCTCTGATCCCAACAGTGCAAATACAAACACTCAGGGAAGACTACAGAATAGGAGATATCAGCTAGTGCCCTGACCAGGAGAAGGGGCTATCGCATGGTGTTATCCAGAGCCTTACCTCTCAATAACCCTCTTACCCTGAGTTTGGTCAATTACTTCCCTATCTTTGGCTAAAATGGTAGCATGTCTATTTTCATAGATGTATTAAAGTAGACAGGAGGCCAGGTTCCAGCTGGGACTTCTTCCTTTCTGATGAGTAGAGAGAGAGTTTCTCTGTGGAAGGGAAAAAGCAGTGCTGGCACCCAGAGGAGCTTTGGAGGGGTGTACTTGGCAAGCATAGCAACAATCAGGAAAAGTTGTAAAGCCATGGTGTTCTTCAGAAGCACAGGCAGGGAGTGAGTCTAAAAATGGCCCCTTAGGGTTGCAGTATGTACTAATGTATGACTAATGTATGAAGCAAGAGTATGGAAAACCTTTAGCAGGAGTGCAAGAGAATGGGCCTCAGAAGAAGGTCTTGGGGCCAAAGGTCTTGAAAAAGCATGGCAGAGTACATGGCCTGCTTGAAGATCCACAGTTTATAGTAACCTATATATGGCTCTGCAGTAAAGAAATGGACTAAACTGTACAACTCATCATTTCCAGAACTCACTTGATCAAAACAACTTTTAAAAATATGTTTATTAAAATTTCACTGAACACAATAGGTAAAATGTTGTTCTAGGGTAAAAATCCAAGTTCCCAAATAAAGTATATAATACCCTTCAGGTTCCAGCTCTTGCCACTGCCTGCCTCAAACTTTATGTTTCATTCCACTGAGCCAGACTACCCGGGGCTCATCCATGCCCTTCTGCTTTCCCTGGAGTCTGCAGGCCCCAGGGCCCCTGCAAACCACAGACCTCATGTTTTCTTGGCGTGTTTTTGCTCAGGCAAAACAGCAGCGCTCTCTCCCCACCTCTTTCGTTGCTTAATTTCTGTTTATCCTGTAAGATCTGGTTAGTCACAATCACCCAAGAAGATGTGTTTGCCAGAGATGTTTTGTAACTTTTTTTGTTTGTTTTGTTTTTTGGTACCGGAGATCAAACTCCAGTCCTTGCACTTGCAAGGCAGGTGGCAGAACAGCTGAGCTAAATCCTTGGCCCTATTTTGTAACTTTGAATGAAACCATTTTTTGAGAAAAATAACTCACTTGAACTTAACAATATCTATTCTATAAATTGCTTTCTTGTATATTATGTCTTGTATATTATGTATATTATGTTTGTGTGTATACATATATGTGTGTGTATATATATATATATATATATAT
>NW_022900930.1:40469426-40501614 GCF_012274545.1 Fukomys damarensis | reverse complement strand
ATATATATTACATTTAGTTTCTGCTTCAGTTCAATTCAGTGCAAAGCAGACACTATTATGATCATTACTGAGATCAAAAGGCCCAAGTGACTTGCCCATGATCACCCACCCAGGAATAGCCAAGCCAGGGAGTTCCCTTTGCAAAGCTCAGGCCTGCAAAGCACCAAGGGTATGTGACTCAGGACTCATTAGAAATAGAAAACTCAAAACATTTCAGGAGCTGTTTTTAAAACAAACACGCTAACTGCTCCTTCCTCCCACCTCTTTGTCAAAAGTCATCAATGCCAGCCCCTCACATGGGTCTCTGAAGAGGGTGATGAGAATTCATTTGTACTCTGTGCACAGAGTCTCTTAAACTGCTGCTCATCCCAATTTTCTGCTTGGCTGGATTTCTTTAAAAGAGTGTTCGCTGGGTTTTTTCCTATGGCTAAATGCAAAGCAAACAAAAAGCACATTCACATGTACACAAATTAGGATATTTGTTTTAGATGCAAATATTTGTCATGATGATGAGCTGGAAAGAGTGAAACGAGTTTTCTTAATGTGTTTTAACCTCATTTACTGTATTTCAAATGTTGAAAAAGACTACAGGAAAATTCCGTAACTACTACTGCAAATGCCCCAAGAAACCTGATCTGCTGTAGGACTTTTTAGTTTCCCACCTTCTTGACTTTTGTTGATTTCTCCTGCACTACTGGGGGCTCCTGAGGATTGTTCCTGGCCTGCTATGGTCGATTTTCTCCTTCTACAACCCTCACTCCATCTGTGCCTTAGAGTCTCCAGACATGGGGCTGTAGTGCTCCCTATAGGAAATACTGTCTGTGATGCCCCTGGCACAAGGCGAATTCAGAGTTATCTGGAATCCTCTTACTCATGTCTAGCACAGTGGAGAGAAGCAGCTTTTGCCAGAGGCTCAAGAAAATTTTGTTGGGCTGCAGAACTGAATTGCACATACTAATGACCTCCTTTAGTGTCATCACCTATGTCAGTCAGCTTTCTGTTACTGTAACAAGCCTGAGTTAAATCACCTTATAATGAAAAAAAGGTTTATTGTGGCTCACAGTTTTGAAGGGTCCAGTCTGTTGCCTTTGAGCTTGCAATGAGGCAGCGCATCATGGTGGGGATCACATGGTGGAGCAAAGATGTTAACCTCTTGGCAGCCAAAAAATAAAAGAGAGGAGAAGGAACAGGGTCTCAAATCCCCTTCAAGGGCACACCCCCAGTGACACACTTCCTTCAACTAGGCCCACATTCTGAGGAGTCCATTGCCTCTGAGAAGTGCCACAGGTTGGGAAACAAAACTTCAAAACATGGGCCTTTAAGGACTATTTCAGGGCCAAACTATGGCACCACTTCCTAGAGGCTTTCAAAAGACCCCCTTAAATTGATTTTTAAGACCTTCCCATGATCTGAAAAGAACCCTTCCAACCCATATTCCCACTGTCAACCCCAGATGTTCTAAACACTTTCTGTCCCTTAGAGTCACATGTCATGCCCTAAACTCACTGTGATTTTTCATTTCTCTGCCTTTCTTCCAGTGTTCTCACTGAACTGAACACTGGTCCATTCGTGTCACCCAGAAGGGCACTCATTTCATAAGCCCATCCACCCATACCATCACAATTAGTCTTTCACTTCTTGTCCCTCTGGTCAGTATTTATCACATTCTGCCTTTCGCTAAGGTTATGTTTTTCTGTCTTTCCCATTACATTAACAGCTTATTAAAGCAAGAATTTACCCATCTTTATACCACTTAACAAGTACAAATTAAATACCTACTATGTGTCAGACTCACTGTGTTCTAGGGACAAGGTGTAGAAAATCCTATGGTGCCTGTCCTATTATTAAGGGAAAATAATCTCAAAGAATTAAACTGTTAATTAAATGATGTGTGCAATCTGACGTGATGTCCCCCTTCTGAACTCCATAGCACTTTTGACCTCATTGTGCCTTAAGGATATTTTCTTGTTGTGTCTCCATTCAGACTTCTCCATGGAATCAAAGCCCCAGTGGGCTCCATGCTGCTTCTAGACACTGACTGGTGCATAGTGACCTCTGTAGACCCTGTGATAGAGGACTTATGGTGCCCGGCACACACAAACATTCAACAACAGGACTCGAACTTTTCTCTGAAATCCTAACATGGCAGTTATTTAGCCACTCTGAGTAAGGACAGGTATTTTTATAGTTTACACACAGCAGTTAGATTTTTATGCACATGCTGCTGGTGAAGGGTGAGAAAAGGACTGCAATCCATTTGAGGTCTAGGGTGCTTTCCTTATCATCACTCTTCTCCAAATCAAAGCCTGCATTTGTCTCCAGTGGGTGACCTTCTTTAAGCCTCTTTTAAAAGAAGTTAAGAACTGTATCAAGAGGCTGGGGTAAGTGCAACTCAGGGCGGAGCCATAATTAATGTGAGGCCCTGGCTTCAAACCTCAACATCAATGGAACAAAAAATAAAAGAAGAATATCATAAATCCTACAACCCTGTCAGAAATCCATGTTGGACAAGTGAGGATCTAAATTATTAGCAGGGCTTTTTGGACTCTAGATTGCTACCTTCTTTGTGCTTAAGGGACCTCAGCATGCCTTTCTTAGGATAGACATTGTGTTTAATACTGAACTAGGTAACTGATTCTTGACTTCTAGATTACTCTGCCATTGCAGGAATTAGGAAATAGAGCAACAGGACGAGACTCCCAAGATGAGCTGAGGATTACTGTTTTACCTTCATAGCATTCCTGCAGAAACATTATTGGAGGGTCATAGCACCAGAGTAAATAGTAGGTACTTAATATATGTTTAGTAACTGTTTTTATTAAAACCCTGATAGACCTTTGTTCACTTTTTTTTAAATACTGCTTCACAAAGGAGAATATTTTGAAGGAGATTAATGGCAGTGTGACTTTTCCACAAATTTTGTTTAAACTTCATTTTAAAATACATTTACTATCACACCTGGTAAATGTATTTATTGCTGTACAAAAGAGATATATGAAGAGATTAAATGGCAAATCCACCTGATCAGTAAGTAATTTTTCCCTTTCCTATTCATTTATACACATGTTCTAAAGGCATTTCTCATTCTTTAATTTTATTTATTTATTTATTTATTTTATTTATTTTTTTGGTGCCAGGGATTGAACTCAGGTCCTTGTGCTTGCAAGGCAGGTGGCAGAACCACTGAGCTAAATCGCCAACTCATTCTTACTTTTAAAAATGAGTGAAGATGAACCAAACCATGAAATTATATAATTTTGGGTTCAAATTAGTTATAATTTTTATAAACTTTTAAAGTATAGATAAACTACAGAATGAATTGAGCTTTCATCTATCAAAAATTTAAAAATATTAATTAATTCATTTAAAATCAATACAATCAGAAAAACCAGTGGTAAATCTCACTGTAATCAAGTTAAAGTCAGGAATATAAACACTGGCTTAGTTTTTTTTAATTTCTCAAATCATTTATTTTGTACTTCTTTTTGCTCTAACATTCGTGTAATAATACACTTGCTTTAGGGCTATGTGATTTCAAATAAAAATATTTATCCCCAAGCCCTTAAACCCCATTTAAACTATTCAAATGTCAATGTTAAACTTCTGGTTTCAATGAACAAAAATTTTAACATTATATAGATAAATGAGCACTGCCTTATCAAGCTGGTTGGTACATCAGATCTAACTGTTCAGGTACATGGGTGAATCTGTCATATGTTGGTAGTGTTTCTGCGGACTTTGTCACCTGGTATATATAAAAAATACCAATATACAGTTCTGATCTGAGTTTTAATTGAGCAAAATGTTTTACTCATGGGTAAAGAAGAGTTGCATTATTCAAACATTATTTGGATGGCTTTTGAGAATACATTGGAGTTACAGGAAAAGCAAATTTCTAAAGCCTTTCAGACTTCATTCTCCCCTGTCATTCTTATATTCGCCAGAAGGAATAATATGTGATTGGCATCAAAATGAACGTTCCTGGCAGAAAATACTAGGCAGGGGAGTGGCAGAGTAGCTAGCAAACATGTTACAGAGGTGGAGGGGTTTGGGCAGGATGCAGAAGGCTGCACATTTGGTTAAAGAGGGAGCATGAAGATGGGAGAGGTTCTAGCAAGGGACCGTGTGTAGGCTTTATGTGGTGGGTCTGTGGAGGTCAACCCTGCTGGAGGTAGAATCACACAAGAGAAAGGAACAGTAGGAGAAAGGTTGAAAATAGTAGAGAAGGTCCAGGTAAACCGTCCTCAAGACATTGGTGATGGCTAGGAATAGGCATGATTAAGCTGAGGCCTTGGAGACTGATGTGACAGTTGTAATGGTGGATCAGCAGGGGTAAGCAGTGGAGGGCTCCAGGGGGTGGGAGAATAAGGCCAGGCATGGCTCAGAGAGGCACCGGAATGGAGCAGCAGGCAATTCCAAGCCTGGCTTAGAGATGGGAAAAGGGGGTTCAAGTGTTGTCTTTGCCTCGTTAGTGACCTTGGGCAGAGCGCTTCTTCCCTGGGACCTCAGTGTCTTCACCACCACAGCCTTCTGAGAATGAAATTGAATAGCACGTGGGTAGCGCTGGGCTCAGGGCAGTGCTAGATAAAATGGCAGCCATTACTGAGGTAGACAAAGAAGGGCCATCGTCTCCTTTGACCACGCATGAAATGTGCTCCTAGGAACCATTTTCTGTTCATCTAACCAAGTGGCCATGAAGGCTGCTGCCGAAACTCACAACAATGTGGAGGTGGCCTCACAGAGGGCCAAGTGGAGCCACCAAGGGTTTCGTGAGCATGGCTAAGCCTGGGAGGCTCAGAAGACATATGCCTGACATCTCCATCTTCACTCAAATCCCGACCTCTTCAGCACCTGTTTCGTAAAGAGGGCCGCCCCTGCCTGGCGGCGAGGACACAGTCCCTAACTGCCTGTACTTCCTCGGAAGCCACTTCAGGAAGAACCGGCCATCTGCTCTGACACAGAACAGAGCACTTCCACTCCCCACAGCTCAGCGTTCTTGTCTGTGCCAGCACTTTTTCCATTCACTTCAAAAGCTGCCCGCCTGTGTGATCAGATGCCAGGGTGGGCACATATCAACTTAAAATACAAAGAATTGCTCAGAACATGCCCATGTTCTGTGTGCATGGGGCGGGGTGGGGGGCAGTAAAGGAAATAGAAACAGGATGGAAATGAAAGACTCTCTCAGATGAGACTGTTTCCCAAGCTTTCCCATCTGGTTCTTCCATAAATAACCATCACAAGGAGACTATCTGATGTGGAATCATCTCCTATGGAATGAGCTGGGCTTGCTTTTGGGGGAGAGGTTAAAAAAAGATGGTGACAAGGAAATGAGTTTGGGAAAATATGAGGCTGAGAAGTTGAGGGGATGATGTGTAAGAGAGATAAAGTCTGCTGCTGACTGCGCTAACGGGGAAGCTCTGTGGCCTTTTTGAAAGAATACCCACAAGAGCTTGAAAGACCTGGGGCTGCATCCGCTTAATTCTTGGGTCACTTTGGACAAACAGTTTATCTTCTGCAGACGTCCATGTTTTTGAAACAGAGACTCTGCTATCGACCCTGTTCCCTGGACTATGTGCAAAATGTTGAAATCCTCACGCCCAAGTTGATGTGTGGTATGAGGAGGTGGAGCCTTGGGGAAGTGATTAGGTTATGGGTCTAGGCACCATGGATTAGACAAAAGTGGCGGCCGGAGGGAGACTCTTTGCCCCTCCACCATCTAGTGCTAGAGGGAGAAGTCAGCTGTAATCTGCTGGCACCTTGATCTTGGACTTCCAGCCTCCAGAAGTGTGAGCAATCAATTTTTATTTTTATAAATCTCTTCATCTATGTTATTTTGTTATGACCCAAATGGACTAAGACAGTAGCTAATATCACCACCACTGTGATATACCAAACTCACTACTCTGCAAGTTTTTTTTATAATAGTGGAAGGAGCTTAACTTGAATACCCAAGGTGTATCACCGGCCAAGAGAGAGAATATGCTCAGGCTCCTGCAAGCCTGTTCAGTGAGGCACCAGCAGGAATAGTCATTGCTTATTCTTGGCATTGCTGACTGTCCGGGTTGTACCTTTCGGTCTGACCCCAGGTCCATGCCCTGGATGTGCCTTCTCTTCCTTCACCTCTTCACCCCTCCCCATACATACAGGTCTCACTTCCACCAATCTCTTCCCAGGTCCCAAGCCATGGCCCCACCTCTGCCTTTTCTCTTATCTAGGGACTGAGGGAGAGAGGAGGGAGAGGGACAGAAAGAGAAATGAGGACTGAGGTGTCATATGTGTATGTTATAGTTCCCCATGATGAATGTATTTGTTACGTATTGCCAACATGTACCAACAAAAAATAAATATAATCTCAGCACTCTGGGAGGCTAAGGCAGGAGAATGGTGAGTTCCAGTCCAGCCTGGGAAATTTATTGTTTTAGCAATACCCTATCTCAAAATTTAGAAATTTAAAAAATGGGCTGGGGATGCAGCTCCATGAAAGCCCTAAACTCCATCTCCAGTACCAAAAAGTAAAAAATAAAAAGAGTGCAGCCATTTTCTAAACACAAGCCTTACCTCAGGAGAGAGCTGTAGCTATTACCTCCATTTCATCTTCTCAGGCTATGAATGCCGACGTGTCACAACCAAACTGGGCACAGTGACTTCAGAGGGCTCATTGTAACTTCCAGCGGTGAGAAAATGGATGAGAATTAAGAGATGGAATGTGCGTCTGGTTTAAAACTCAATGAAGTATTTCCAGAATTCTTAGAATCTCCTGGGGCTTAGGCCTCTAGACTTATTCTCTAGAACAACCGCACTTTGGGGAGAATTCGTTTTCTTCAATTCAAACAACATGACCTGAGCAGACACCATTTTTATTATAGTTTGAATCAAGTATACTCTTAGCAGTGTTAGGTAAACAACTCGGGGAAGATAAAGTTCCCAGATGAGCAGGGGATCACTTGTGGATGGGTGGAGTCTTCCTGGGTGCCAATGTCAGAGACAGGAAGGACAGAGGGGATGGATACACAGCACTGGAAAGGAGTGGAAAGAGCCACCCTGGAGCTCCAGTACCAACCACTGCCTATGTGCCTTCAGGCAAGGTACATCATCTCCCTCTCCTCCTTCTGCATTTCCAAAAGGAAGAGTGTGATGCCTACTTCCTAAGGCTGTCACCAAGTGGAGTGAGAGAAGAGAACGCTCTGATACACATCCAGAGTGCTCGCCTCTCTCTTCACTCTAGGTTCTAGAATGTTCCTCGTCTCTCTGGAAGCCATGAGAAGAAATCATTAGCAGAGCTGGATTACAGTTTATGTTGTCTGTCGTTTGATTCACATTTTATTGATAGCAAACTTGTGGTAGAAAAACAAGAAGTAAACGTGGAAATCTTTCAGAGAGAAAAGTCTTGACTCAAGAGAAATCACACAATGATTTAGTTAAGAACTGTTATTAATAATATTATTGTACAACACTTACCACAACATAAGTTTGTATTTACAAAGTGATGCCACAACAGATTATGCCACTTGATTTCCAAAGCAGTTCTGTAAGGTAGGAAGAGCAGAAACATATTTGGTGTTTTCACTGGTAAGTCACTGAGGCTCAGAGAGCTGCTGTGAGTCACAGTTAATAGATGTTTGCTGCAGAGTTCAAAGCCAAGTCTCCTGACCCTACATCCATTACAGACACTCCCACATTTCAGTTAATTCCTCAGCTTTCAGATGTTTACCTTTCAGACAGGAAGCAAAAAAATATGCATGTGATTACCCACTGCTGGGGGGGCATATATATATGATTGAAAACTACAATTAAGGTGTGAATCTTAAAACCTTTACTACCGTAAAAGACACATTGTCATTAATCCCGCTCAAAATATTTCCCTTGATTTGAACAAATTCATCCCATCATCCTTACCACCACCTTCTGAAACAGCTCTGGAAGTCCTCTTTCATGAGTATCTTTATATAGTTGTGCTATTGTGGCTGCCTTGATGTCCTGGGTCAATTCAAAGTGTTTACTTTTTGTGGTCATCTTGACTTTGGGGAAGATCAGAAGTCACAGAGCACCAGAGCCTGTGAATGCAGTGGATGAGGACATAGCACAGTATTTTGATGAACCTGCTTTTCTGCGAGATAGCACTCAACAGCAATAGTCACCAGTTTGTTTGCTTTTCTTATCACACCTCATAAAGACAATCTCAAAGATGTCCATAATTTCTTCGGAAAGTGACAAAAACAGTAGGATAAATGTATTTGAAGCAAGGGAGAATATTTTGCAGAGGATTGATGGTAAAGTATCTATTGCTGTAATAATCTAAAAAAAAATTCTCTGTATATTTTGATCACACCTCATGTGCATGTGTGTTTCATAAAAGAACTCCTGCTGTTTGACTGAGTAAACCAATTTTCCCAAGGCTTCAAAAATGTGTGAGTACAAATTTTTAAGGATAGCTAGTAGTTATTGAGAATCTATTATGTGCCAAGTACAGCACCATGTTACGTAAGCCTTTGACATATACCTCCTCTTAAACTTTATGACCACCCTGTAATGTAGGTACTGTTACCTCATCTTAGGGGAAACTAATCATCCAAAAGCTTAAGTAACTTGGCCATGGTCACACAGCCACCAGTGTTGGTAGAACTCAAAGAAGTAGAACCCAGTTGCTTGCTTTTGATCACTGTACTGTTTATGTTACAGCAGTAAGCCATGTTCTCTGGCATTTACCCCTGCTTCTCATAACAACTCTAGCTCCTTTAATGTCCCCTAATATTTAGAGCTGACTTACATGTGTCCTCAAAGCCAGCTGTCCAGTGGACACTTAGGTGTCATCCACTTCTGTGGTGCACTTCTCCTATTCCGGCCTGAACCACCAGGAAATGAAATATTTGGCAACATCACTCCTATCCTAAGCCCATGAGTGAAAAGGAAGAAAGAGGAGAAGATGCTGGATTCAACACTACCATCACCTTGGCGTCTCTGGTACTTTCTTCTATTCGGAAGTTGGACAACTGAACTTCCAGTCGCAGAGAGACAAGGGAGTTGAAGATACACTTCTCACCTCATAGCTCTTTCGTGCCCTTTCCTATTTGAGCCAGTTGTCCTCAAAAGATAAAGAAACAGACTCAAAGATTTCAAACATGCAAAGAATGTTTTTAGGAGCACTATCCTAGAGCACCCACCTTTAAAAAGAAAAAAAAATAGGCTGGGTTTTGCCTTTCCCCTGTAAAGTGAGTCTTTGTTCTTCTACCTGTGGGTGGGCCGTCTGTTTTTTGTTTGTTTGTTTGTTTGTTTTTTTCCTTCAAACCAAGTCCAAACTTTCTATAGATTTACAAATTCAGTAGATATTTTTTCCCACCCACCCCAGTACAACATATCCCCACCTCCAACTAAAGTACACCTTTCACATGTGGGCCAGCACTCTGCTTCTTTGAGTGTGTACTTTTCAAATTCTGCCTAATAACTCCCTTTATGCTTTTTTTTAAAAAAGCAAAAGAAAAAAGGGCATCAGGCAATTACCTCACTTCCCTAAGCACTGCAGAGCAGGAGGACTGTGCTGTGCTGCCTGGAATGTGCTACCTAAAGCACCTGGTACAGTGTTCTCCACACCTCTGGGGGCTGAAACGAAATGAATCCTTCTCACCTGAATCCCTGTTTTATTTGAAAACTCCTCTCGCTTTTGGCAGTTAATTTTTCAGCAGACTAGTATTTGTTGAGTTATTACAATGAGAAAGCAAGTTCTTTCATAGGACAGTGTGAGAATTACACTAAAAAGATATGAATGTCGCATAAAAAAGACATGATATCATTTACACAGTGATGAAAAGGAATATAATCTATCAACGTGTAACTAAGCTTGGGTATGATTTTGTTTTGCTGAATATTCCCCTGAATTAGTGCTTGTTATGGTTGTCACAGCGGCTTTCCTCTATGAGGGCTAGGGTATAACCTTGAATGAAAAAACTGCTTGAGAACATTTTTTAAAAGGAAAACTGACTTAGGATCCCAGTCAGCCATGCTGAGCACAGCCAGTGCTGAGCCAGGGCCACTTCGGAAGGCCCAGTTGCTGCCCAGGTACAGAATGCTGGGAAGCCAGGGAGGGAGAAATAGTTCGGGCTCACAGGAGCTGTGCCAAGGGGAAGGAACTTCCTGGGCTGCGTACTCACACTGACTCAGAGGATGATTTCCTTTTTCTCTTTTAGTCAAGGTATCTCACATTGATAAAGGCAAGAGCTTTCTCACCCCTGTCTTCTTTCCTCCTCCAGAACAAGGTCAGCACTAAGGTCCTTTTCCACTGAGAGAGATGCTGATCCTGTGGAAACACTCTGAATGTGAGTTACTCAACTGAATACGCAAGTGAGTTCTCAGCTTTTGTGCTTTTATTCTGCTATACTTTTCTTCTTCTTCTTCTTCTTTTGGTTTTTTGACACAGGGTTTCACTATGTAGTTGAGACTGTCCTGGAACTCATTATGTAACCCCGCCCGGCCTCTAACTGACAGTGATCCTCCTGCCTCCCAAGTGCTGGGATTGCAGGCATGCACCACCACACCCAGCTTCTGCTATACTTTTCAAATACCCATTTATTCTGTGCTGGAAATAAATGGTCATTGTTTTTAAAAGCAAAGGAATGCTGTTCTCACAAGTAAAGACATCTAATTTTTTAAAAAGCCCTCCAGTGTAATATATTATAAATATATATTTTTTCTTCCTCCTCTCTACTTTATTTTTTCCTTTTCATCTTTATTAATTCTTTCTTGGTGGTGCCAAGTATCTTAGTCTGTTTTGTACCATTATAACAAAAGTACTACTGAATGGGTCATTTGTAAAGCACAGACATTTATTTCTCGTGGTTCTGGAGGGTGAAGTCCAAGACCAAGGCACCAGCATTGGGTAGGGTCTTACTGTACCCACACGTGGGGGAAGGCCGAAGGACAAGCAAGCTACTGACTGTCACATGAAGACTCCTTCCGAAGAGCCTGAGTCTATTCACAGGGAGAGGAGTCCTCATACTTACTGTCCAAAGACTCCACCTTTTAAGAGCATTACGCTGGCAACACCTGAAGAGATATTGAGGGGACATGTGCAAGCCACAGATCCAAGTACAGTGCTTTGAGATGTGCCTGTGGGACTCTTCCGGGAGAATCCTGAATCACTAGTCTTCAAAGCAGAGCTCCATAGAAACACTGAACCAGTTTACAGCTCTTCAATACTTTTTATCAGAGAGGTCCTCAAAGTAGGGAAAATAATACAGATGAGTAGACTGAAGATTCACTTCCAAGTGTACTTCTTTCTAAAGCAGGTCAGACGCCAAGTCACTGACATAATTAACAAAACACTGGGCTGCACAGTAAAACGAATGGTATTTTCATTTCAAACATGAGGAAAGGTGCTGCAGTTAAGGAAAACTAATTCCATCTAGAGCCACACAGGTGAGAGCAGCCGCCAGGTCTTCACTGCCCCTCTCCCACCCTCTCTTGCAGATGTTTCTCCACCCATCTGTGCGCTTCTGTGATTCTGGGAAGTGAGCAGAGTCCAGTTCCAAGCAGACACCATCCCGGGGCCCCTCCCTGGAGACTCCCCTGGGTGCTGAAGGTGTGTTGTTCGCCTCCTCAGGCTGTCTGGGAGACCGTGGGGCTGAGTCACTTCTTCCCTCAGCAGCTGCTCTTTGCATCCCTGGGCACTGAGGTCTGAAACCTGACCCTGCCAAGGACCAGCCCTACCCGCTTGGAGGAGGAAATGGCTGAGCAGCCTAGGCAACAGCAGCTGAAAACTTCCTTCCTCTTCATCCAGCTGCAGGCACCCCCTACTACCCCAGCTCTCCCCACCCAGTCTCCAGCGGCTGCAGCCTCCAAGGCAGCCCCAGGGGGCCTGGAGGAGGGACTCATTTTCCCAAGTCCCGGGACTGGCTTCTTAGCAGGCTGGGACCTCAGGCACACACAGGGCTTAGCTGCTCCCTCTTCAAGTCTGCTGCATGAAGAAGTCTCCAGAAGAGAGGAGCCAGCGGCTTTCAGTTGCTTTTCACTGAAGAAGGAGGGAGAGGGAGACTATCGGAGCCAGCACAGGCACCGGGATGTAAAAAGGTGTGGTGTCTGCGGAACCCCACAGTGTGGGCACTTCCTGGCCCCTGCCTCTAGGAAACTGGGACTGGCATGCGGGCTCCCTAACCCAGCTCCTGTCATGAGCCATGGAAGCAGCACTCCTTCCGTGGACTGGAAGCACTGGCCAGTTCTTTCTGGACCCCAGGACCTGTGGGGCATGAGCCCCCTGTCCACGGATGCCATGGGGTGCCCACCTCCACAGGCCGCCCTGACCCCTGAAGCTGTCAGGAGCCAAAAGGCCGCACTGGGAGGAGGTGTTGCAACCTTTCAGAGACTCCCAGAAAGACGTGGAGAGGAACCAGGTACCATAGTGCATGTGACAAGGGCACAGCTCTACAGACACTGCCCGGCCATTCAGACCAGCAGGAGCTACCCGGCCCCACCAGCAGCTCCACTGCTCCAGGTAAGAACTCACATGAGCCTGAGTCCCAGGCTCCAGCCACTCTCTCAACACAGAGGACACAGACAAGGGAAAGACAAGCCCGCCAGGGCTCCCAGGGTCTGACCCTAGGTCTCCACTCTGCTGGAATGGACGAAGGCCTGGCTGCACAGTCTTCCACGGCCCAGCCTGCTCTTAGCTTTTTTTCTCTATGCTCTGCCATCTTTTTCAACATTGTATTTGTAAAGAATAACGATTTCCCCAGATTTGTGCCCAAGGAGGGAGAGGAAAAGTTGAGTAGAAAAGTGAAAACCTTTACGGGAAGAGGGAAAGGAGAGGAGGTACCCAGATGTTGATGTACCAGCCATACACTCAGTGCCTTGTCAAGTCCCTTTAATTCTCGTCACGGTTCAGAAATCTCCATATGCAGTCGAGGAGGTCAGTATGTGATTAAGCAAAAATTCGCTGTCTCCTTCCAAAAAGATAAGGGCAAAAGCAAAACCTGTTTTCCAGGGTAAGCTCTGGGACAACAAGGGAGGCTTCTGTAAGTTGCGACATTTCCAGAACTGGAGCTCAACACAGCCTTGGAACTCTGGACCCCCGTCCTTGACCATTTCGTTTCCTAGGGCCCACGTCCACATCCTTTGTTCCACTATCACCAAGGGCACATGTGTTTCCAGGCGTGAACCCCAAATCCCATCAGGAAGGGAGAGCAGCCCAGTGCTACCTGCAGGGCCTCAGCCTCTGATCCAGCCTCATGCCTGGTCTTCGTTGGCATCTTGTTCTCTGTATTTCTGACCCGTCCTCACCATCCAGCTCATCTACATTACTCTCAAATTTTAAATTATGCTCTCATATTCCATTTCCTAGCAGCATGGTCAGCTTGCACACTTTGTGTGTGACTGGTTGATAAAGGTGGGAAGGAAGGGGCTGTATGTGTCGGGATTGGTGGGATGAACTAGAGGGAGGTGTATTGGAAGGTTAGCATGGAGGGCGGGTTGTCAGGGACGGCACAGAGAATTGTTTGAAATTCGCAACAGCAATGTGGGACCTCATGGACTTGGAGGTGATGTTGTTTCATCCAGATTGCGTCCCTGTCTCTCCCATGCTGCTACAACACCCTCCTCCTTTCCCTTTTTTTTTTCTTTTTAGCAGAGGTCCTGCAGAGCCATAGTTAAGAGCTGGAGAGAAAAAAGCGAGCCTGAGTTTCCTCCAGAGGGTGGCTTTTAAAAGAAGACAGCTAGCATACTTCCCTGAGAAATGATTTACATTCCGTCTTGGTTCTCGTATCTCTCATTTCCTACAGGGATTTAAGAGGAATGACATGCTCGTGCGTCAGAGCCCTGTCTCTGAATTGGGGTCACACAGTAGTTGTTTGTGTACTTTGATGCTGTTCCGATGGCCTGAAAACCCCATCTTTCCTCACTCCCTCCCCACTTCTTTTGGGATGTAGGCCAGAACCTCAGCGCTGCTGCTGCTGCCATTTCTCTAGGGAAAGGTGCTTTGGGAATTGGCCCAAAACTGTGGATCTCAGCCTCGGCAGCCTTATTTAGCCTCTTGTGTAACTGCACTCAGACATTTGTTCCACCTGGAGGTTATAGAATCCCTGGCTGAAAAGCCAGAAACCCCAAGTCCAAATCCTCACCTTGAGCAAGTCACTAAGAGTCTCAGCTTTCCCATCTTGAAAACCCTGCTTCTGCCACCTGCTTCACTGTTGCTACGGAGATTTGTGTAAGGAAGCGTTGGGCTGGCGATAAGGACTCTCCACAGTTCTGTCTTGAGAGACGTGCAGAAGCAAGACCAATAGGATGCCAGGCAGGACCAGGGAAGCCATGGAGGTGCAAGTAAAGAGTGACTCCAAGGCCTGGGGAGGAAGTAGGGCGACAAAATCTCATCCCTGACCTTGATGGTTACATGTGGTTCCTTCTGCAATGGGCAGAGATGGAGGTTAAGAAATTAACTCCTTCACGTACAAGTACTTTCAGTGCTTTACGGCTATTGTTCAGCAGATGGCCCTTGCTGTTGTTGGGTAGTAGAAAAGGGAGCAAAGTTAGTAAAGGTAGTTTTCCTGTCTGTCCACCCCTGAGTAGATTAAAGTGCCCCTTCCATTTGAAATAGTATTGAGAATTACACAGCATTTTCATATTTGAAAATTGAACCGTGTGAGTATCAAAAGGCTGTTTGAAACATTTTCTTACCAAGTATGAATGGTGAGATCTTGTTACTCACTGTAGGAATTTTGAGAACATGGTCAATTCTGTCTAGTAAAGTGAAGGGTTGGATACATGGAATTTTATTCCTGTATACACAGCATAGGGTTGAGGCCCTTCTGTGAACTTCCCCAACAGAAGAATCTGGATGTTAAGAGTAAGCTTTCTTCTTTGCTGTTCTCCAAAGTGATAAATTTATTCTCTCAATGATAAAAACCTCATAGGCTCCAAAGTGAAAATTATTCTTAATTCTTGACATCCACATATCATAAGAAGTGAGTACAGCAAATCTCTTAATTCTTTTTTTGGTAGCAGGAATCAAGCTTGGACCTTGTGCTTGTGAGGTAGGCAGCGGAACCACTGAGCTAAATCCCCAGCCTCTTAATTTCTAATTTACATGGCTGGGTATTCACGGATATAATGATAGCACTCTGACCTGGAAGGCTTCTTCTGCACTATTTCTTCTTATTAAAACCACAAAACTGGGTTACGCTTGCTCATCCCCATTTCATGATGAGGAGACAGATGGATGCTATAACTGTCACCAGCTCCATGGGACTCAAGACTGTGAAGCAGCCGCTTAGGGCCAAACCCCAAGTGTTCACCAGGAGCTCAGCCCTCACAGCTTTCTCTCTTTGTCTTTCTAGCTGGAGAGATTGGCCAGAAAGGTAACTCAACATTTCCTGGGCCCTGGTGGTTGATGTTGATCCTCTCATTTCTCTAGGGAAGAGGGTGGGAGAAAGGCCCACAGGAACAACCCAACCAACTTTCTAGAGGCGATGAAGGCCTGGATTTGGAGGACAGGGAGTCCCAGCTGAGGGGGTGCCAACCGAAGACTCTAACATTTCCTTTGGTTCTTTGGCAGTGTGAGTCAGAAATGTTCCGTGGTCTGGGACCACAGCCTCTCCTAACATCTCTTAAACTTCATGTTCTGCTGCTCCTCAGTGGGGACCCAAGGAACTGTCAGCATTTGACTTGAGGGCTAAAGGGAGCAAAACAAAGACAACAGACACAACGCAAAAGAGGAAAACACACATACACAACAACTACTACAGCAATAA
This sequence comes from Fukomys damarensis, assembly GCF_012274545.1. Classification (NCBI taxonomy): domain Eukaryota; kingdom Metazoa; phylum Chordata; class Mammalia; order Rodentia; family Bathyergidae; genus Fukomys; species Fukomys damarensis. Next base: position 40,485,886 of record NW_022900930.1, on the reverse strand, counting down.
AAACAACAACAACAACAAACTTCTATCTATTGGGAAATCTCCATATATATTTAAAACAACAACAAAAAAATCCCGGGTTATCAGTTTACATATTTTATGTCTTAAAATAACAGTGACTTTTTTTTTTTTTCTTAGTCAGGGTCTCATTTTAAAACCCAGCTGTCCTTGAACTTGCGATCCTTCTGCCTCAGCCTCCTGAGTGTTTAGGATAGCAGTGATTTGGGGATAGGTAATTGGCATTAGAAAATCAGTGGAGAATATATTTTTTAAATTTCCCCAGAAATGTCATTTTTACAAACCTGAAAACATTTTTACCAATAGCTTTACATTTCTCCGACATTTTACCTCTCTGTTTTGGTCTTCCTTTTTCCTCGTCCTCTTTCACCATAGGTCTTCAATTCAATCTCTTTTTTCAATTCTCTTCATCAACTTGTAGGAGTGCTCGTAGTTTAGAAGACAGGGAAAATGAGCCAAGCATACAGGGAGTCCACAGCAGTTTGTATGAGAAGGAGCCAGGGACATTGTTTGTTAATCTAATGAACAGAGATGCAGTGTAGGTCTATTTTCTAGGCAGGTCCTATCTAGTGGACTAGAAAAAAATGTAGTTGCAAACTTTTTGTGTCTTGAATTGTTATTCCTTACAATGGAACCAGTGTCTGAAATACAAATTTGTAAAGTACATTCCATTTTTGGTACGAAGTTATTATTCAGAGTAAAGGTCAGTGGTGCTGGTGTTCAAGTGATAGAGAGGAGATTGCCTCTGCCGGCTAATGAGATTACCTAGCTCTGTGGCCTTTACAGACTCTTGAACAAAGCTCGCCTATCTCACATGCTCTCTGAGGTCTTTTCAATTCTGAGATTCTACCGTAGCTGTTACTCTATGATCCAGAAAAGAAGTGAGACTGTTTAATGAAATAAAAGGACTCAAGTACTTCATCTACCTCAGCTCGTCTGTAAACATTCATTATTCTGTCGAATGACTCCAGTGTGGGAAATGCACATACAAAGCGGGGGTGCGGACCTGTCCTAGGGAGCACTGGGATTCCAGGAGAGCTAGGAGCTTAGGGCTGTGAAAGAGACAGGGCCTTCTTTCAGTGGTGAACAGAATCCTAGGGCCAATATTACATGCCTTCTGCACTGACTGATATTTCCTCTTCTCTTTTTCCTTCCCTCCTGCCTTATTTTTCTTTGTTTTTTTTTCAATTTTTTCTTTGCAGTACTAGAAATTGAACCCAGTGAGCCCACAGCTATGTCACCAAACCTCTTTTATTATATTTTGATACAGTCTTGCTAAGTTGCCCAGGCTGAGCTCCATCTTATAATCCTCCTACCTCAGCCTCCTGAATATCTGGAATTACAGGTAAACACCACCGCATTGGGCTGATATTCCCTTTTTTTAACCAGATTCTAGTCTGAATAAAATTCTTTTCTGCAAGTTAAACACTGGCCCTTGGTCTACTGAACCCTTAGGAAATGAACGTTTACAGTAAAAATTCATTATCCAATATATTTTCATTTTTCTGCCCTGTGATCTATTTAGAAACAATTCTGCTCAAAAGCAATAATCTAGATAATTCTGTCTTAATTTTAATCTTCCCTAGTGAATAATTCAGAATCTTTTGAAAGAAATTAGAACAAAGAGAAGCATGCACAAATACTCGTATGGAAATTTTAATAGTGCTACAGATAAATGTGCAGTGAAGCATCCCATTGAAAAGATCCTGTTATTTAGAAGACAGTATTGATTGAATTGCATGGCTTTTCTTCAGTCCATTTTACGCTGCATTGGCTTTGACACAGATGTCTTGATTTATTACTTGAATAAATAAAGCTCGAGATGGCAGGATGAGTTTCAATTCTTCCTCATTGTGTGCTTTGTCTCAGTGTTTCCATGACAACATTCTCTCACTCCTCCTCTCTCCTTATCCTTTCCTTCCACATTCATACAAGGAGCCCTATGGCTCCTGTAGAGAGGTGTTACGCTCAAGAAATTGCGTTCACCTCAGCATGTCAGTCTGCCTATAGGAAGAAGAGGGCAGAGAGTGGGTGGACACCTTTACGGCTGTGTATTCCCATGATGTAGAAAAGCAACTGGATTGGGAACAGGACCTAGGGGATCTGTCCTCTCTCTGACCCGAGATATCCCAGAGAGAGCGACTCTCTTTATTCTGGGTCTTAAATTCTCGTCTGTCGCATGAAAAGATTAGGCTATCTGGTTGATTCTCCTTTCAATCCATTTGTGCCTGCACTTATGAAAGGGCAACCAAGACACAGCTTTTGATGGCAAATCTCCAAAAGTTCACCATGTTGAGAAGTCAGTTGGTGCTGGCAAGCTCATTTATTAGTAAAATTAATGTCTTTCCCCTATACAGAAGAGGAAGAGAAGCTAAATAAAATTTTAAATCATTTTGTACCCATGGATAACAAGTTTTCTAATCTTCAGTGTTCAAATAAGCTTGGTCTGAGAAATGTGGATGCACAGATTAAAATTGAACCTTTATTTCTCTCTATTTGTATTAGTACAATTTGCAATACAGAATGAGTCCAGTTATCATAGAAGGTGACCCATGTTGCATATTAATCCTTTTTACAGGATTTGATAAGATTTCTGTGAATGTAAGTCCTCCAGTGAGAGTGAGTGATATGATAGATTAGCACTGAGGAATCTGCATCTCTTCATCTTCACAGGACTGGACTCCTGACCCAGTATTCCCAAAGTCAGAACAAACAAAAAGGTAAAGAAAAGCCACATTCCTTGAGTTTGGTTCTGCTGATTCCTTGAACTGATTCATATCAAGGAAAACCACAGATGGGCAAATGGAAGAGCAATGAGTCACAGAGTGAATATTGCCGGGCTTTTGCAAGGCTGCATTTTCAGGAAGTTCATTTTCCATCATTTAAAAGTTATCAACAGCTGTGACTCTCTTTTGGCTGCCCTTTGTGTTGTGCATATTTCCTGTGATTATATTTAGTAATTTTAACTTTTTGCAATTTAACTTTCAATTTTCAGAGTGCATGCTTTTGTATTAACCTTTCAGTTACCAGGTCTGGTAGATTATGAAGTAAAAAGCCCCCGGAAACTGCATAAGCAGTTGCAATGTTTTATTGTTTAAAACTCTCATTTTATGTGCAAGAGGCTTGGTTAACCTTCACTGAGCTTCACCTTTATGCATGACGAAGTAGTAGTTGGCATGTCAGCCCACCTATCTCGTGCCATAAGCAGAGAGGATTTAGGAGAGTTTATATATACGCCATCTTATTCCATGAAGTATTTTCAGTAACCTACAGCTGTAGCACAAATAATAAATAAAAATAATAGGGAAAGGTAAATAGAAATAAAGAAACAAGTCTAGGATACTATATAAATAAGGATTGAGTTCACATAAAGATCAGATTGAAGTCAGAAAAACTTGAAAAAATGTGCCACAAAAGACTACAGAGCTGAGAGTCAAGCATGTCTTTGAGCTTTCTAGCTGCCCTAGCTGAAAAGAGACACATGGTTCATGAAGTTCTAATTGTGAAAAGAGTAAGAAGGGAAGGAAAGAAAGAAAGGAAGGAAGGGTGGAAGGAAGGAAGGAAGGAAGGAAGGAAGGAAGGAAGGAAGGAAGGAAGGAATTTAACCAAGTTTAACAGAAATTCTTTTAGAAAACTGAATTTTTCTTGCCCTTTTAATTTAAAAATTAAGAATAAAAAGTTTTGTAACACCTTTTATTACTTTTCTATTTCCTTGGATGTTATGTATACATCATGATTTGGTAACATACGTAATCACTGTAACAACAGGTGTTACTTGCTGGGCCCTTTGGACATGCAGGGTTATTTCCTCAAACACCTAAAGCTTTCCTCCCATCCATCTCCAAATGCTCTGCTCCCTGAATTCTTTCTGCCTTTCAGCGATTCTTCAGTTTCCTCTGCACTGGCTCATCCTTTCTCGTTGTTACCGGAGGTATGCTTACCTCTAATATATTGCCTCTATGCTACGACAGGCCAGGAAACTGTAGGATAGGTTTGTTTAAGTTATTAAATTAAATTAAAGTGTTAATTTTATAAAATAGAAGTGAAAAGGCTCTGTGGGACTTTTGACCAACCTGTATTACTTACTTGTCTCATCACTAACAAGACAAAGTACCTGATACCACAACGTAAAGAAGGAAAGACTGACTTTAGCTCACTGTTTGTAGAGGTTTCAGTCCAGTCAGCTGGCCACAAGGCAGGGCAGCATGGCAGAGGAGAGAGAGCTCACGGCATGGTGATGGGAAACAGACAGAGATCAAGGGAGGAGGGAGAGAAATACACCCATCCGGGCCATGCCCCAAGTGACCCACCTCCTCCGACCAGGCTTTCACCTCTGCACATCACACCCAGTTATAAACCCATCAGCAGACCAATCCACTGATAAGCATCACCCCCTCACAATCCAGTCAACTGCCCAAAGTCCCACCTATGACCCCATGAGGTTTTAGGGGGACATCTAGATATAAGCCACAATGTATGCTCTACTAGGAGTGGGGAATGATAAAATAAGACATGAATATAATGACTTCAGATTGCGACAAGTACTTGGGAAAAATATAAAACAGAAGGAAATAAAGAGGTCAGGTGCCTTAGAATGAACAATGATACAGATGGCGTCAAAGAGAAGGTGACATTTAAATTGTGACTTGAATATCAGGAAGAAGCCATCTACAGGAAGATCAGCCTCCACTTAGGTTGGTAAACCCTTCCCCTGTTTAGGCCATCCAGGTTAGTGAGTTGTCAAGCAAGGGGTGGTTAGAACTGTTGGAGCATCAATCCAAAGCTGAATAAAACTCAACTCATTGGGTCATAAATTTAGCATGGTGGTATTTTCAGGTGAAGAGAATTTCTCCACTGGTTCAGGCTAATATTTAAGGATTGGACATGTGGCCAAGGAGTTACAGTGGTGATTCTCTTCTGTTAAGCTTGCTGACCTAATATTCCCCCACCAGCCAGAAATATTCTCCTAGACAGAGAATGAGTTTTACTCCATGTGTTCAACAACTTAGAAAATAAAGAAATATTTTCAATTTAAGGTATTTCTACTTCTCATGTCATTTTAGAGAGTGGACGACAAATTTCTTACCCTTCTCATCTTCATTCGTTTTTAGTAAGTGAACTTTTCCTTTGCTTCTCAAAAAACTATCCTTCTATCATCTTTCTGTACTGTTTTCTGAACCAGTGATGAATGGTCCATTCACCTTATTTTCCATTCATGGCATTCGTAGTCTCTGCAACTCTTTGGAGGAAAAAAGCAATACATAAATCCAAATAAAAGCTGCATATTGAATGTGCATGCAGTAATCCTATTGTTGACTACCCATCACTTTGTGAATTATCAGATTAATTTATTAAATGTTGCTATGGGTCCTTCACAAATCATAAAGCAGAGACAGAACATTCTTCCTGCTTTCTATAAAGCTGAGGGTTAAGACGGATAAGCATCTACGGGAAGGGGCATTTTAAGACTCAAAATGAAGTATCAGCAGAATGAGCATAGAGGTTTATTTGTTGAAGTAATAATCTGTGTAGCCCTACAGAGAAATGTGAAAAGAAATTTGTACAAGTTCCTTTGTACATATTCCTAATTGGAGGAGAAGAATCCCTAACTTCATTCCATTTAATCAGGGAAAGATACCCAGCGGAAGTGGACAGCAGGCCTCTCAGAGTAAGGATAAGAAAAGTGAACTGAATTGAAAGAATTTAAAGATGATTTGAGTTTGGAGCTTCTCCAAAGTCTTTGTTGCTGAGAGATGAGACCCACCACACAAGCTTGAAGGAAGAGAGGTTTATTTAGGCTCACAGTACCTAGAGGTTTCAGTCAGTAGTGAGCTGGCTCCCAAGCAGAAAGAGTATGGAGAAAGGGCCTTGGCAGAGCAAAGCTGCAGGTGTCGTGGCCAGGAAGCAGCAAGAGGAGGGACAAGAGGAGGAGATGCACCCTTCCAGGTCATGGCCACAGGGACCTGAATCTACCCAGGCCCCACCTCCTAATTGCAGAGTCAGCTGCCGACCTCATAAGTGTGGGCACGAGTACCCTGTACCACCCCCATGATCCAGTCACCTCCCAAAGCCCCAGCGCTGAGAGCGGGAGAGTTCTGGGGGACAATGCACCATCTAAACCATAACAATGCATGAATTTCATAATTCACTCTACAGGAACCTAACAATGATGTGATTATATAGAGAGAGCAAATTTCTTTTCCAGCTTGAAATTTAAATTTTCTGGCTTGTAAATGTATACTTTTTACTTAAAGGTGTAAGTGAATTAAAAATGATACACTAGATATATGGAATGTGACAAACTGTCATAAAAAGTAGATATTTCAGCATAGAAATTTGCATCCTTTAATCCAACATTGGAGAATTTGAAATCAGAAACAGAAAAATTGGGCATAGTTCATCATGTCTACTCATTAGAGGGTGGCAGCATCCCAGGGGACTTGGAAGGCTTCTCCTGGGCCTGGAAGAGTTCCTTTCCCAGGTGGCAGGTGTTGATGGCAACTGAATAAAAGTCAACCTGCAAGATGTTGCTAAGAGACACAGTACCATGGAAATGGGCCCTGTGAATATTGTCCCAGGCCATGAGTCTGAGACTGTTTCCTGGTGAGAACAAGAGAGTGGGTAGGAGTTGGAGTTGGGTTTAGGATGATTGTTTGAATGAGGCTCCATGTGCAAGAACTGAAATCCTGCTCTACCTCTTGAGCAATTCCGGTGTCCAGACAGAAAATAAAAGCAGGTGAACCTGTTGGGAGCAATCAGTCTGTGACCCCCTGAATAGAGATATGGTTTAGAAATTTGTGACATCTCTTTACAATGTCAGTTCACAACAGTAACAATCATAGCTGGGCTTTTATACCTTTTTCCCTCCCAGACAAGGTGATTATTAAGACCCTCGCAAGCCTTTCTTAATCATGAAGACTCAATAAAGAATTTGTAGTGTTTAATTTCCTTCTCTTTGTAAGCTTCCCTGGTCTTTGCTGCAGGTGGAACAGTTTTTGCCTCAGGAAAAATAATGATTTCTTATCCTGTAGAGAGCAGGAAAAACAAAACAAGTTATTCATATACTGTACATATAAAAGATTTTTTTAAAAAAACTTACCAGTATGCTCAAAGTACTTCATTACTTTTATTGAAATCTAGCTCCAAATTCCTATTCTACCAAACAAGCATGAAATTCAGTTTCAGATTTTCTCTGGGTTCCCTGTCCACTGAAGATGGGCCCAAGGTCAGGAAATTTCTGTGGCACCCAAGCACCTAGACATTTTTGTATTCTCTCAGCACATGGTCAAAGAGCAGAGCCCCAAGTATAAATCCTGGCCCTGCCCTTTCTGCCTCTGTTGCCTCCAGTAAATTACTTACACTTGGCAAAGTTACTTAATCTTTCTGAGCCTCAGTATTTAAGGTATAAAATAGAAGATACAGAACAGCATGACTGAAAAAGGAATTGAGTCTCAATCTGTACAGCCCTTGGGATCAGTCTGACACAGAGTCTGCAGACTTTGGGGAGTCTTTCCTCTTTAATTGCTAGTCCTCTGCTAACCCTCAGTATTGCTGAACTGCTTCCCACCCTGCGCTCTCTGGTTCCTCAACTCTACTGCTTCTGTGCCCTGACTGGATTGGAGCAGCTGATATCTGGGGTCTGGGTTCTCTCACCTCTCTGAATATCTGGAAAGAAATTGCCTTTCTTACACATACACACCCAATCTTAAAAGATAAGGACAAAGTTCCACTATTCTTTCTTTAATCCTAAATTGTGTGCTATACGTACCTAATATCTTAATTCTCTGTGAACTTGTCATTCACTATCAGTCAGAACGAAAAGGGAACTTGAGGAAAAGAATTACAACTGAGGCCTAGAAATATTCAGAAAAACAAAAGAACTCTCGGTAAGCTGGAAGAATGGTCATGCGTGCTAGGGTCCTACGACAGGGTTCAGAAGTGGAAGCCAAAATATTAAAGCCCATAAAGCCTTGACTAACTAGTTAGTGGAAGTCATTTCTAAATGTGCCCTCCCTTCTCTTATGTCTGCCCTTCCCTTGCTTGAACTTCCCACCTCCCACCCCTGCACTGCTTCTGCTCAGCCTCTGGGGTCTGCTGGGGTCTCTTTCTTCCTCTTTCCAGGCTCAAGCCAAAGTTTTCTCCCCTCTGGCTTCTCAACAGCCTTCCTGTTTCTCCCCTTCCATCCAGCATGTTTCCTGTATCCTCTTCAGTGTCTTCTGCTGAAGGGAAGTATCTTGACAGGACCTTCTGTTTTTTACTATAAACTTCCTCAAGGCCCGGGGCAATCGTAGGGCTGGGCTGGAAAGGAGAGGAACTAAAAATTTCAGGAGAAAATCTACATGTTCGTGATACATCCCCACAGTTACTTTACATAGCATATGAAGTCTATGGTAAATTGTAGGTGTTATCATGATGATTTTTAGGTTTGCAGCACAGTTTCAAAGTACTTATGTACAAATCTTGCCTCCTTTGCTAAAAGATCTGATGCACGTCAAGTCTGGTTGGCTGACAACTTGACTGGGCCCCTCTTCCAATCTCCTATTCCCTTTCCTTTCCCTTCCCCCATTGGAAGGAGGATATTTTGTTCATAAATTATTTCAAGTAAGCTAAGCCCTTGTGGAAACTGCATCACTCAGCTTTTACAAGGGCAGAGATCCCACAACATGTATAAGATTTATTGCTCATGTTAAATTAAAAGGCTCCCGTGTGTATTTCTTTGTAACTACAGATGAAAATGAATAGCATTCATGAGAACTGCTGCAAAGCTTAATGACATTTGCAGCGAAGTTGCTGAAAGTTGGTAATTCTGGCACTGGCTGTCTATTCTTGGGCTGAGTTTAGACAGTTGAAAGTGACTTGCCTAGTGTTAGCTTGACATTAATTCGGGTTGTGTGCACAGTCCCCATCAGAACAGTGAGCTAGGTGTGATGGAAGCTTAGACATTTCCATAGAATTGTGAAGTGCAATAAGGACTCGGGGGAGGGAAGTCCAGGGACAATAGCAGGGGATGGAGGGAGAGGCTGTGGGATCTCTTACCTTTCCAGGACACCCCTCAGGAGGAAACAGAAGGGCCCGACAGGGAGCAACCCTCTTGTTCCTCATCGTAGCGAGCCCGATTCCAGACTCTGTACACTGCAGCACCAAAGCGCTTCACTAGTCCACTGTGTCACCATACTGTCCCACCTCCACTTGCTAGCAGAGTAAAGTGAATATTAAAAGCCATTTGAGTGTCACTTTATTATTTTTTTTGAAAAAGCATTTCTTATTTCAGCTCCACTATTATTCAGCATCTCTCTGAGCTCTTCATGCTTCTCAGGCGTTTTGGGGCTCTGGCAAGTATCTGCCCTTATTTGGGCTGCAGAAGACCCAGTATCAGGGCACTAGAGAGTCAGCCCTGCATCTCCAGCTCCTGAGTGAGAGCCATGAGCTAGTGAACTGTATTGAACTTTGAGACATATGGAAAATCATTTCTTCCCACATGCCTGACAAATGGAGGTGTTTTCCTTCGGGTCCCCAGGTGCTCTGTGTTGAAGAGCTATAGAGAAACATCTGCACTTTTCCAGAGACATTTCTCTCAGCTGGCCAGAAAAAATGTCCAGAAGGCTATGCTTGACAAGTCCAGGGTCACCCTGTTGGCTCGCATGGAAGAAAACAAGAGCTGTAGGCCTCTGTTTCACTCGTCCCTGTGGGCCTTGCTCAGTTCCTCAGGCCACAGCGCCCATCCTTTCTGTGGCTCTGGACACACTGTGGAAGTCTGCAGTTGGGCCACCATGTTGTGGTTCCTCCTTGTTTTACTATCATTTATGTAGAATTTCCCATCCTTTCACAAGCCATCTGAGTGATCCTTAGAAGAGTTACAATTTCGACTTTTGAGTTCAAAGAACATGAGGTCAGAGTCTAAGAGCTTTTCTGGTGAACTTTCTGTGGGAAACATTTTGGAGAAGGCGGTGGCTCTTGGGACAATGACATCTTGCAGGTTCCTTATGTCTCAAAGCTTTGGACAAGAAGATGACTCTGGAGTTTCTCAGAATTCAGATTCTATGAGCCTGAGCTCAAAAAATAGAAATGAACATTCCATAAATCCTAAGAGGGTGTGGAAACCTCAAGTATCACTGTGTTTCCTCTGAATTATGGAAATGATCTACTTAGTCATAGCTTGAAGCTGATCAATTTTTAAAAATAATACTTGAATGTCTATCCAAAAAGCTCATCAGTCTTATATTTTTAGTAATTAACTTTTGTTCATTTAACAAATTTATTTTCAGGTCCTGTGCTAGATAGATACTAGAAATATACATATGAATATATAGGGAGATATAGATATATCTCTCTATATACATGCATATGTATTTTTTTAAGTGCTGGAAATCAAATCCAGGACCTCTCTCCTGCAAGGCAAACTCCACTGAGTTACATCCCCAGCTGAATACTAGAATTATAAATTTAAAAACACAAAACTGTCCTTAAAGTGTTTATAATGTTACGGAGAATACAGTGACTAAATGAGAAATTAAAAGGTGGTTGTTACAAAGAAAGACAAAAATTATGGAAATGAATAATGGAGGCACCCAGCCTGGTGTGAATGGTTAGGAAAAGCTTGCTGCCCGCAGCAGCTACCGGGTGAGGAATAAGAGCTAAAAGAGTTTTTATTCTGGGTGGGGAAATTGTATACCTTATTTTACTTGACCTTCATAAGAATTCCACCAAGTAGAATTTGTATTATTGTTTCTACTTCAAAAACAAAAGGAATCCAGGCAGAAGAGATGAATAACACACCCAAGGCTTGCAGCTCATTGGAGATGATACAGGCAGCTTCTCCGTTGATGCTAGAGTGGAAAGCTATGAGTCTGGAGACAAGACTGCAGGGCCAGACTGTGTTTAATTACACGGGAAGATCACCTCAACCTTTGGAAGGAGTTTCCTCATTGACTTCTTGAAATACTAAGGCACCAGTGAAAGAAAAAATAAGCTGCTTTCAAATTTAAAAGGGAAAGAGATTAGATGGTTTATAGACAGTCAGAGATATGGGTTCATTCAAAGTAAAAATTTTTAAAGAGAAGTTTTCTCAGAAGTGAGATGGATTGTGAGTGATCAAATTCTCTAATAATCCTTGAAGAATAAAGCCTTATAATGATTTTAAGGAAATTGTACCTGGTATCTATCAAGTAGGAATTGTTTAGCAAAATATCAATAGATTTATCTTAAAGAAGGAATAGACTTTTCTTAGCAATTCATGAATCTCACAGCATCTCATCAAAAGTGTTAGAAAGGTGCTGGGCACAGGTGAGGCAGAAAATGGTAGGGGAAGCAGAAGGAAGGACCAAAAGGCAGATTGTAATTACAAAGTTGCTTCCTTATAAGGCTAGGACAGGGAGCCCTACCTTATCATGCTGGCTTGTAGTCTGGGTCCCTTCCGATTTTTGTTGCTATGAATCTCCTGTGTTTTGGAAAACGGGTCCATTTTAAAGTGCAGTTTGATTATGTAGCCCCTAGCACGGGCAAGCCAGTTGTGGCTTGGTTTCTTCTGTCTGGGGCCTCCTTGCAGGAGCTCAGTCCAAAACAATGGCCTCCTATGAACATTATTTAACACAGTGATAGTAAATCTTAACTGTCTTCAGCTTATGTCCAAAAGGCATTGGTTCTAGCAAGTTCCCTTTACAAGTTCTTGGAATTACATGTTTAGAGCAAATTGGGCGTGATGAAGAAATAGAATACTAAGAGGGAAGAATTTTGTTCCTGGTGTTTTTATCATAGCTCCAAAAGCTGACCATTTTTTACTTATGTTATAACATTTGGGAAGTGGATACACCGACCAGCATTTAGAGTCAGTGTTGTGGAACAGTTTCTACTCTAATTTTGAGAGAAGCCATTTAATCATTTCCATGTCTAAGATTACTCAGTTTAGGGACACACCAAAGACATCTTTAATTTTTAGAAATCACATGCTATTAAAGTTTAATCAACTAGAATTTATACAGAGATCTCACTTAAAGTGAAAATATTTTGGTACTATATCTAAAGCTTAGGGGAAATTACCAAATTAAACATATTAAAGAAATAAATAAAAATAAAAACTTTAACTCATATTTTAAGACTTATGGAATGCCATTCTGACTCCATACCTTCAGACCAGGATTATAGATACTCAAATCCTACCACACTACCTCATCCTTGGATGCAGAACATGCACTTGGAACTCAGATGGGACTGGGGAAGAGATCTTACCCTACCCATGATAACCCAAGAAAGCTATTTCACTTCTTGACAGCTAAGTTCATTCACCAGCACAGGGCATGATAATGCTCATCTCACTGTAAAATGATGAGAATCCAACAGGGCTATGCAAATAAAGTAGAAGGCCAGTTTGTAACAGTGCTTAGGAAGCTGACGTCATGTAACCTCAAGATTTTGCCTGAGTCATCATACTGACAATAAACACACGCATACACACACATTACGTTTGCTATTCTGTACTAACTCTGATAGAAAATTAAGCCATTTTTCAAAACTTGTGTAGCACTTTAAGGGTTCAGTGGATCAGCTGAGCCTCCTCCAGCTCTTTCACCTGAGGAAACCTCTAAATCTAGTATATTATTATTATTATTATTATTATTCTTCCAGAGGTTAAGCCCAGGAGTGCTGTACCACCACTGAGCTACATTCCCATCCCTTTTATTTAGTTATTGCTTTTTATTTTGAAACAGGATCTCACTAAATTGCCCAGGCTGGCCTTGAACTTGTGATCCTCCTGCTTCACCCTCCTGAATAGCTATGGTTATAGACATACACGACCATGTGCAGGGATTTTTTTTTTTTCCTTTGCTATGGATTGAACTCAGGGCCTTACATATGCTAGGCAAATGCTCTACAACTGAGCTGCACGTCTAGACCGAAGTCTCTGATATGAATTGACTTTTTTGTTTTCTTTTCAGTTGCCTCCTGCAAGGATACACTGTGTAGCCACAAGTTTGAATACTTAAACAATAGGTTGCATTTAATTGCGCCTGGATGAATGATGGAAAATTGAGAATGAGGTACAGTGAAGGGAGTAGGACAAGTTCAGGAAATGGAGAGTGGCCTCGAGGAGTTGTGGTTTCTTGGGGAAGGCGCTTTGAGGGCTGGTGGGGCAGTTTCATAATCACATACAAGGATATGGTGAATTTCTTTCAGGATGGGACAGTTGTCAGGAAGTTTGGGTAGGAGGTGGGACATGAGCCTGACAGAAGAATAGCTGAAACGGGGTCAGGAGAGGATCAGGAGCATTCTGGCTGGATTAGTAATTTGTGTAAAGTCTGAGAAGCGATTTATTAAATGTACAATTTAACAAGTCAACTACCTAACAGCACAATAGTAATACCTGTCTCCTCCTGGTGCAACCACAATATTTGCCATCTGGCATACTTGGGGGTTGAGTCATTATTTGCTAACAATAGTGTGTTTATTTTGTTGCCAACGATTAAATTATTAACCACGTCCTTTTTTTTTTTTACCAAAATATTCTCGAACTATGAGGATCTTGACCAGTTAGATCACTTCATCTTTTCTGCTTATTTGTTCGTTAAGTGGAATGCGTTTGTGTTTATTTCTAAGCAGTTTACAATGTGATTTCTTTTACTCTTTTTAGAAAAATCCACATCTTTATAGGAAAATGGGAAGGGGTAAGGATAAGGAGGCATGATCAGACTCCCCTGGTAGAGGCTGGCACCTGGCTGGTGCCTTTGGGGTGAGCGCGCCAAGGCTGTGAAGGAAACCTTGGCTGAGGAGTAGGCCTCTCTGTGACTGTGCCTGACTGAAAGGCACCAAAGAAAGGGCCACTCAGCGGTAAGTAGAAGCCAGGAGCCTACAACAAGGAGGGTGTAGTTACCTTGCCAGAGGAGATATCTAGACAACCAGGGATGGCCACTCTCTGAGCACTTCCATTCTTAAACCTCATGCCCTTGTACTACAGGTTGCTTCCGTGTTTGTTTGTTTGATTTTGTACTGGGGATCGAACTCAGGACCTTGCACTTGCCAGGCAGGTGGCAGCACCACTGAGCTAAATCCTTGGCCCTCCGTTTATTATCTCCCAAGATCTATTGACACATATTAGTATTTAGTATTTTTCACAAAGAAGAGCTCTGTAGTCACAAATATAAGGAAATCAGTTATTCTGTAAGTTGGAGTTATAGGTATCTATATATTGGTAAATAGGTTTTTATAGCAAAATGTCTATACAGATATTCTTAAAGCTGCTTTTGGAAATTCAATCCAGATTTGAAGTTCTTTTTTTTATTCTTACTTTTCCTCTAATCACCTGAAGCCATATATTATTTAAATTACAAAACTTTTAAAATGATTCATTTCCTTCAGCTGATATTATTCATAAACAAGGAAGAAAAAAATCCTATCTAAACAAAAACCTAGGTTTTCAGGAAATTAGGGCCCTGCAACTCTTATAGGTTGTCATCTGAGAGGTCAGTGACATCCAGGGCTGACTGTGGGTGACAAGCAGTCATGGCAAGCTCAGCGCTGAAGGCAGCACACACAGACTTTCTAACCCAATGGGTCTCAGGACCTGGCCCTTTTCTTGAGATGCAGTCTTGGGCACAGAGAGCAAAGCCAGGAGTTCCCATGGTTACAGGTGACAGAAGTCAGCCAAGTGCCCCAGCAACAAGGCTGGCCAGTGAATGTTTACAGGAACTCTGGCAGCCTGGGAAAATCAAAATGATCCAAGGGCAATAATGGCCTTGAACTTTCTGTGAATTTTGGTTTCTTTCCTCCCTCTCTTGGTATCTCCATAATTCATTTTTTAACCTTTCTTTTTTTCTGTTGTAGGAGTGAATAAAGTTCTCAACTCAGTGCTCTGAAAAAAATAGAAATTTTAATTCTTTGGAAAACCTGATAGCAAAGTTTGCTATCATCCTCTCCCTGCCTCATCACTGGGATAGGAGGACGAATACTCTCTTACCCAATAAAGTATTTCAGTCCCATCTGATACTGGTTTAAATCCTGGACTTTGCTGAAAGCTTCAGTTTTTCTCTTCCTGCTCACTGGTTTCTTTGTGCAGGAGCAGCTGCTACTGCTTCTGGAAATAGCTTATTGCAGAGGTTGGCGTGCTCTGCTCTGCTCGTTCTCCTGATCTCCCCCTTTTCACCTTTGGGCTGCACCCTCTGCAGAAGCAGCCAGGGACCCGGAGCAGCCAGTGACCTGAAGGATGGGAGATCATCTTCCTGCTTGGGTAAAGGCAGTCTAGGAACTGAGCAGCCTCTGTGCAGTCACTTTTGGGAGGCGTCCGAGGGTACCGCCCCCGAGTCTGGACGCTGGCAGTGTGACACAGACGCCGCCACAACTGGGTGCTGTTTGAGTGCATAAGAGTGCTTATGACTTGAGCTTGGGTTATGCTGGTTTTCACGGTTCCTATCATTTGGATGAGGAGCGTCCCCCAAAAGCCCGCCGTTAAAGGCTTAGGCCCCAGCCTGTGGTGCTATCTGGAGTGGAGGGAAGTTTTAGGAGATGCGACCTAATAGGAGAAGCTCGATCAGTGGGGTTGTGCCTTTGTAGGGGTCCTGGGACCACCAGGTTCTTCTCTATCTTTGCTTTCTGAAGTCCAAGAGCTGGCTTCTGTGACTGAAGTGAACTCCGGAGTGGGAGCCAATACAGTAATACGTAAATTGGCACACCCACCAGTCTAGTCAGGAACGGAAACAGTTTCTTCGTCCCAAAATTTACTAATGCTTTAGAGTCACACACTGTACCCCTCCCAATAACCCCTGGAATCTCTTATCTGTTCCTTAGATTTAGCCTTTAAAGACTGTCATGAAAATGAAACCATAGAATATGTAACTTTTTGAGACCTGCCCTTATCGCCCAGAAAAATCTCATTAATTTTTTGAGTTCAATGACTTACTGCGCGTTATGGATACCTTGTCACTTTCCCTTGCTGAATACCCATCTGCGGATGAGCCGTAGTTCGTTCATCCATTCACCCTTCGGGAGACACCTGAGTTGCTTAACTTGGTGAGAAGTGGCCGAAGTGTCTTCTGGCGGGGCCTCTACCACTTTGCATTGTCGCCAGCAATGTACGACAGAGCCAGAGTCTCTGTGTCCTGGCAGGAGTTTGGTTTTTTCACGGTTACGTGTACTTGCCACCCTAACACTCCGTAGTGGCACTCATCGTACTTTGAGCTTGTGCTGCCCTGATGGCTGTCTTTACAACCTCTTCAGTGAAGTAATTGTTCAAATCCTGTGTTATTTAAAAAATTTTTTTTATTAAGTGTATTTTTTTTCTATTGAGATTTGGGTATTCTGTTTTTTCTTTTCTTTTTTATTAGTTTATTGGTGTATTGGGTATTCTTTTTTTTTTTTTATTGAGTTTATTGGTACATTTAGGGATACAGTACAGTTACATTCATTGTTGGGATCATGTACCTTTACATGGCAAGTCTTGATTCTCATTTTTTCCCCTT
>NW_022900930.1:40430405-40463819 GCF_012274545.1 Fukomys damarensis | reverse complement strand
CGCAGGCCGGGAGCTCGCGCGCACGCCGCCGGGTGATCGCAGACAGCGTATTGGGTATTCTTTTAAAATTTTTAAATATTTTTATTAGTATATACTTGTAGTACATAATGATTAAATTCATCGTGGGAATCAGTACATGTATGTAACACATCTTAATTCTTTTTTATTCCTTTGCTCCCCTGTTCACCCACCCACCTTCTTCCATCTCTTGGTCCCCTTCCCATTTTCAAAGATCTGTCTCCTGTTTCCTGTTACCCATCTTTTATTTTGCTCTTTAAATTATTTATACTGTACTCTGGCATTCTCATATAAGACAAACCATGCAATATTTAGGCTTGTATGCCTGATATATTTCACTTAACATTATGGTCTTAAGGTGCATCTATTTTTTCTATAAATGACACAAATTTATCCTTCTTTATGACAGAGTAGTATTCCATTCTGTAGAAACACCACATTTTCTTTATCTACTTCTTCATCCATCGATGGACATATAGGCCAATAAGTTGTGCTTCTAGTAAACCTGGGCATGCATGTATCACTGTGATGTGACGTCTTTAACTCTTTCAGGATGATATCTAGAAGGGGAATAGCTGGTTGAATGGAAATTCTATTGTTTAGTTTTTGGGAAATCTCAATACTGATGTCCATAATGACTGTCTTGGTTACTGACTGTCTCACTGGTGGGACAAAATACCTGATACCCAAAAGTTAAAGGAGGAAAGGTTTATGGTTATTTTAGCCCATGATTTGCTGAGATTCAGTCCATGGTAGGCTGATTCCAAGGTAAGGCAGTATGGCAGAGGGTCATGGCAGTGGAGAAACAGTCCATGGTGGGGCAGGCAGGAACCAGCAAGCTTTCCTCTGCTTTCTCTCTTATGCCATCCAAGCTACGAGCCTTTTTGTTAGTGCCCCCCACACGCAGGTTTAGCTGACATATTATTCATCCCCAGAATTATGCTAAACAAATCAGTGAACTAATTTAGTTGTCACACACCCTAGATCCAGTTGCCCCACCAATGAGCTCATGAGGCACTAAGGGGACATCTAGATATATACTGTCAAAAAAAAAAGAAAAAGTGTTGGGCCAGGGATTTGGCTCAGTGGTTCCTCCACCTGCCTTGCAAGCACAAGGGCCTGAGTTCAATCCCCAGTACCAAAAAAAAAAAAAAAGGATATAAGCTGCCCCAATGGTTGAACTAGTTTACATTCCCATCAGCAATGTAGAAGGACTTCCTTTCTCCCCACAGCAGCGTTTGCTATTATTTGATTTCTTGATACTAGGTGTTCTTTCTGGAGAAGGATGGAATCTACATGTTGTTTTAACCTGTATTTCCCTACTGGCCAGGGATGCTGAACATTTTTTCATGTATTTATTGGCCAACTGTACTTCTATCTGAGAAGTGTCTATGCATTTCAATCGCCCATCTTTTTTATTGATTCTTTTGGGGGGAGCATAATTTTTAAATATTATTTATATATTCTAGATATTAGTCAATCTAGAGGTATGAGGAATAGCTGACAAAAAAATTTTTCCCATTCTGTAAGTTGTCTCTTCACTCTGTTGGTTGTTTTCTTTGCTGTACAGAAGCTTTGTAATTTGACATCACCCCTCTTGTTGATTCTTGATGTTCCTTCTTGTTCAATTGGGATTCTGTTCAGAAAGTCTTTGCCTATATGTACGTCTTCAAGAGTTTTACCTATTTTATCTCCACCAGATTGAGTGTTTCTGTTTTAGTATTTAGGTCTTTGATGCACTTCTATCTTATTTTAGTACGTGGTAAGAGAGATATGGTTGAGTGTTCTTTATATATTAAATATACATCTCCCTTGATATGTGGCTTACAAATAGTTTATCTAAGTATATAATTTATCTTTCATTCTTTTAATAGTATCTTTTACAGAACAAAAGTTTTCATGAAGTCTAATTTACCACATTTTTCTTTTATGGGTTATATTTATAGAATATTATATATAAGAATGTTTTGCCTAACTCTTGCTCATAAGGGTTTTCACCTGTGTTCTTCTAAAGTTTCATTGCTGTAGGTTTTACATTTAAGCCTATAACCTGCTTTCAGTTAATTTTTGCATAAATATGATGTATATGTCAAACTATACTTTTTAAATTGTAATCCCAGCACTTGGGAGGCTGAAGCAGGATGGCTACAAGTTCAAGGGCAGTCAGAACTACCTATCAAGACCTGCCTTGAATAAAAATAAGGTGACCTATTATTTCCACATCATTTGATGTAATGACAGACTATTTTCACCACTGAATTGTTTTTGTATCATTGTTAAAAATCTGATAGCCATATTTGTGTGGATCTATTTCTGGATTCTATTCTTTTCCTTAATCTGTCTGTATTTCTTCATCAATACCATTATGTCTTATTACTATAGTTTAAAATCTTAAAATTGACTATTGTGTGATTCCACCAACTTTATTCTTGTTCAAAATTGTTTTAGCTGTTATAGTTCCTTTGTTGTTCAATATACATTTTAGAACCATGTTACTCATATCTTTTTAAAATCCTGATTGGAATTGAATTATTATTGCTTTGTCTAGAGATCCTTTTGGTAAGGATGGCATCATCACTCTGCTGAGTTTTCTAATTAATAAACAGAATGTATTTCTCCATTTAGTTTGATCTTCTTTGATTACTTTTAAATAAGCAATTTGTGTCTGCTCCTAAACATTTTTTGATTTACATATAAGTATTTTAATATTTGGGGCTATAAATCATATTGTTTTGTGTTGTTCTTTTCATTTAAATCATGATAAAATATACATAAAATTTACCATTTTAAACAATTTAAAGCATGCAAATCAGTAGCATTCACAATACTGTATAACTATCAACACCAATCTAACTTCAGAACTTTTTTAATCGCTCCAAATTAAATGGCATTGATTTTAAATTTCAATTTCCCTTTGTATGTTGCTAGTATATTTCTTTTATTTTTTTTCTTCTTTCAGAACTAGGGGTTGAACCCACAAGCTTTGCCCTGAGCTGCATCCCTAATCCTTTTTGTTTTTTATTTTGAGAAAAGGCCTTGCTAAGCATCCCAGGTGGGGCTGGAACTTGTGACTTTTCCATCCCCAGCTCCCATGTTGCTGGGATTACAGCTGTGAGCCGTCACACCCAGCTTACCTTATATTTTGTAACTTCTCTAAACTCATTTATTAATTTTATGAATTTTGTTGTAGTTTTCTTGTTATTTTTATACACCGACAAGCAGACAGTCTATGGTAGGGATAGTGATATTTATTTCCTTTTCAACCCGTTGAGTTTTGACTTAAATTATAGTATATTTAGTTTTAAGTTACCATTTGGTTCTTCTTTGCATCTTTTCTGTCTTTGCTGTTATTTTCCATTTTACATGTGTTTCAAGAGTGTCTCTACTATTTTTTTAAGCATGATTATAGTAACTACTCTACTATCTTGTTAGATAATCCCAAGGCCTATGTCACCTCATCATTTATATCTGCTTTTGTTGTTTCCCATATATAAAGATTTTCGTAGTTCTTGGGAAATGAAGTAATTTTGCAGTGCATCCCACACAGTCCTAATTTTACTGCAAGACATTCAATAATATAAAAGATACTACTTTTGTTTCAGCGGATAGCTGTTAGTTCCAGGTTCCAGAGTCCAATCCACTTTTTGGAGGCTGTTGTTCCAGCACACTCTGGGTCAGCCCCTCGAGTGCCCCACTCCATGTCCTGGGTAGGACCTGGGCGAAGGGCTGTCCGTTAACTCAGATCTCAAAGCTTCAGGACCAGATCAGAGCAGGAGCGGGTCAGGCTTGAGTCCAGGAGTTCACCCAGAGCTCTCTGGAGTTGCTTTCCCAAGATGTTTGCACGTCACTCCCTGCCTGCTCTTCTTCAGTTCACTGGGGGCTGCACGTTGGGGAAGGAAGACAGAGAAAATAGCAACGGAATTTTATCTCACTTCTTAGAACTGCAACTCAGCGGAATAGAGGGGAATGTTTCCCTTTTTTGAGTCTCAGTTTGGGCTTTCTCAGGGGTCTCACTTCTATCACTTCTATCGCTGCTGCCACACTGTTGGTGAGTGGGACCTGAGAGATTGGAAAAAGAAAATAAAGCAATGATTCCTACTGTCCCACTCCAACATTTAGAAATGGCTTTTACAGCTTCTCATGTCAGAACTACAGTGCTGTTCCTGATCTCTCTGTGCCACTGTGCTCACCTGGACATTTCTAGCTGCCGTGCATCCAAGGTGGGGAATATTGGAGGGAAAGGGAAACTCACCAGTTCAGTGCTGCTTTGAATACTGCCGCTGGCCCTTGACACACCTGCTGGTGTATACGCCCTTTCTAGGGCCTCACCTGTCCGGAGCCATATATTCTGTTCAGAATTCACAGCTGCATTCCGTGAGAGAACAAGTGCTTACTCGACTATGCTTGGAACTGCAACTTCTGACATTTGCTTCTCTGTATTTTTTTAACCAACCCATTTTGTTTTGAACATATGTTGTGAATTTAGACATCATTACAGAGAACTGAAATAAAAGAGTGATATATAGCTACAGTCTCTCTACCTTAGCCTTCTCGTCCATAAAACAGGTATAATTAGATCTTACTTTACAGAACTGTGTGGAAGCTTAAGTGTAGTAATATGTATTTGTCCCTTAGAACTGAACCTTGAAGGTAGTGTTTTATCAGCATTTGCTGTCATCAGATGACATTAATCAGGAAGATATTCTTTTTGTAAGATGTGACCTATTTTTAATAATTCAAATATATATGCAAAGATAGCCAAAAGAAAAAATATAAATTTTACACTATTGTATAGATTATAGGAAAAATATAAAATAAACAAAGCATCCCTTTTCTACTGATACATGAAAGTTAAACAACTAAAATTCCATGAAAATTATTGATAGCACTTCCTAAAAATAAACTATGATTTTCTTTGAAACTGACTGCAAATGTAAGTTTTTATTATTAGATATACTTGCAGCCTTGCTCCTTTTTCCTCTTTTGCTGCATCAGGACCCCCAGCCTACTAAATGGAGCCACTCACATTCAGGGTCAGTCTCCCCACTGTAGTTTGCTGTCCATGTTCCGTTTATGTTCTAGAAACATCCCCACAGACACCCAGAAGTGTGTTCTGCTAAATGTTCTAGGTATTTAAGCCAATCAAGTTGACAGTCAAGAGTGACAACCACAAGTGTTTCCAAGGAAGTTCAGGCACAAACACTGGTTAGTGAGACCCAATTAACCAGGGTTAATACTTCCCTTGCTTGCTTACTTGGGGTCAGCGGGGGGGCCAAGAGGGTAGGGCTGGAGTGAGGGTGACTTAGGATGATAGCTATTAACAACTAGAATGAAATATTTTAATAAGGTCATATCTGCTCATGGTAGCCATTGTACTCTCACAGCATAGCATGTTACTATGTCTGTGCTGATACTGGTGTACCACCAAGTGTATAGATGTGCAACCTATACAATTACAGTACACTTGATAATGATAGTAAATGACTATGTTACTGACTTAGAGATTTGCTATCATTATTTTAGACTGCTTATTAAAAGGTTTACTGTAAAATAGCATGCCATCCGATGCCAGCAGCAGTTCGATACACCTCATGCTTACCACGTCTCTTGGTTGTATCAAGAGTCCTTGTCCAGTGATTGGCCTCTACCATCTAGTTTGTGTAAGTATGCTGATTTTCACACAATGACAAAGTCACCTAATGACACATTTCCCAAAACACATTCCCATAATTAATAATAATATATCCCCATATTATAACCAGTGGCACAGACCAGTTCAATATCAGCCCTGGATCCTGCAAAGGAATGTATAAGGTGTGACCAGAGCCAAGGCAGTAGACAGAGGTTAGGGAGGGTTAATTGTCTCTAATGCTGCTGACGCGAGGCAATGTAGAGACCTTGGGAAATCGGGCTGAGAATAATAGAAGAGAAAGGAATCAGTAAATGGAGTGATGCTTAGATAAAGTAAAACGTGTTTGTTAGTGAGAGCAATTCAGGGTAATAAGTTTTGGTGAGGCAGAATTGAGGGATGGTTAGGGACACAGTTTTAAGTAGGAGAAAGATGAAGTGGCATTCATAGCTCATCAAGAGAGGAGGTGAATGCAAGGAAAGGCTGGCATGTGGCTGTAGGATCACAGCTCGGTTTGGCAGCTTCTGTTTTCTTTTTCTTTTTTGGTTTTTTGAGACAAGGTCTCACTATGCATTTGAGACTGACCTGGAACTATGTAACCCAGGCTGGTCTCGAACTCACAGCAATCCTCCTGCATCAGCCTCCAGAGTGCTGGGATTACAGGCATGGACCACCATGCCTGGCTCAACTTCTGTTTTCTTAATGAAATACAAACTGACTTCATCATGGCAGAACAAGCTTCTATATAATCTCGCTTTGAGCAGTTTCACCCAGGGAATCCATTTATTGTATTATTTCTTACTGTTCTCTTGCTTTTTATTTTTGTCTTTGTTCATTTAATTTTGTATCTGGGCATTCAAAGAAACATTGAGCAAAGAATATTTGGGTATCTTTACACCAAACAGACACCAGTGTTTACTTAACTTCAGAATATGGAAACTAGGCAACCAAGTGTGGGATTTGACCAGCTAATGAGAGAGACAGACAGATAGTGAAAAAAGTACACAGATGTGATACATACTCTAGACCCCGAATGGATGTTTAATGCCTGCTGAAAATTGCAAACTTCAGCAAATGCCTTGTGGACATGGTTTGTATTTAGATGTAACTTGGTTTACCCCTGCATTTTTCCATGTTAGTCAGATTGCCCATGTGGAATTTTCAATTCTTTCCATCAAGAGCCTTCTTTTTACCTTGTGATTATACAATGAGTAAAAACTGAAACTCTTCTACTGAGACAGATATTTCCAAGATGCATTTTTCGTTGACTTTAAATACTCTGAGGTCCTGGCTAGACCAATTAGGGCACAGGAAAATTGACTTTATTTGTGACACTATCACATGACCAGTGTGGACCAGGGGCCAGGCCAGGTTTCCTTTGTGGTTTCTGAGTTTTAGATTTTACATTGAAAGAATATCTTCTGTCTACCTTTACTTGAAAAAGATGAAAGGCGAGGAAGTTACCCCATGAGAAAATTGATACAAATGATCACATTTAAATGAGATTAAAACTCAAAGAATGGTAACAAAAGCCACAGTATTTAACATCAAAGAGAAAAAAATCAGGCCAAAATGCACAGATTTTCAAAATGATAGGGTTGGATTGCAGAAGAACGTGTCTTTAATAAATCATGCACAGTATTTCTACTTTGGAAAGCAAGAACTTTGGGGAAGCAGTGTGTTCTCTTGTCATAGTATCAGGATAGCCAAATGTTGAATTGCACCAAATTCTGTGTCTACCTTTGTTTGGTAGAAGGGCTTTCCCTTTAGCTTTAATGCAATCTGAGCACAGGGAAAGGAACCATGGTGAAGACTAAATCGCTGTGGCCACAGGTCACAGAAGGAGATGTGGATTCGGTCGGGTCTGTGATTTCAGTGTACTGGTTCTGATTGTGCAACTTTGGTTTGTTGGTGCCCTTTATCCTGAGTACCAACTACACTTACCCTTTTGAAACCTTTGTCTTTTCAGTTATCTTCAGGCTGAAAAATAGCTTCATCATTTCACCCCAGAACTAGGGATGCAGAGCAGTAAAAAAATCCTGAAGTTATCTAGAAAGTAAATGTAGTTTCTGAACGACGACTTCAGTAATCTTCTTCAGTGGCAACGTATCACCTCTTGAATCTCAATGGATTAGCCCAGCAAACATTTGTTTCTTGCTTACGCAAATCAAGTGAACAGAGGTCAAGATAGAAGGTTGCATGGAGGCTTTTCTCTACCCTTGCCCAGCAGTGTAGTGACACATCTATTTCTTCATATGGACTAGGACTGGCCACGGTTGGACGTTGTACTATATCTGCAAAGGGTCCAGACAGGTAGCCTTCCATATGCACAGAAAGAAGAAGCAAGGAGCAGTAGAATTTCCTACCACAAATTTTCTTTCTGCTGGCAACACACACACACACACACACACACACACATTATAATACCTGTATTTTCTAGTCTCTATTTTCCAATGAATTCAAAAATTCCTAAAGCCTGGAATTGCAGGTATATCAGGATTGACTATTATTTGTGTCATTTGATGTTATTAAAGGAAAAATGTATTATCATGATTGTGTGGGAAAAGGTTTTTAATACCATTCTTATGTGATTGGTTTAAGATGCACGGAATTAATTTATAGGAATTATTAGTACGTTTACCCAAACTAATAATTCTCTGCATTTACCTTCAGCAGATTCCTAAGTGACAGCTCTTTGCTACAGTCATAGCATGAAAAGAAATAGGGGAAAGAAAGCCGGCACACTGGCATGGACCTGTACCCCCGTCCTGTGGGAGGCTGAGGCAAGAAGATGACAAGTTTGAGCCCAGGCTTGGCAATTCAATGGTCTCAAAATAAAATAAGTAAATAAATAAAAATAAAGAAGTAGAGAAGATGGGGGAAGAAAATGGAGATGGTATGGGGTAAAGAAGTTAGATCCATGGCAAGATGATTACAGAGCTCTGGGAAGTTCATTTGCTTCTTCCTTCCTCCTTCCTTCTTTTCTTTTCCTCTTATTTTCTTTAGCAAATGTTTTTCAATCTCTGATAAATGCTACAAACTGCCAAGCATGAAGAAGATGAACCTAAACAAGGCAGTCATTGTCCCTGTATTAGAGAAACACTGGTTGCCGTGACAGGAGCTCCCTAAGTCCCAGTGGTTTAACACAATAGTTTCCTCTCACTTCCTATGTAGTTCAGAACTGTGTGTCTCTGAGCAGTGAAAGGAGGCTTCTGTCAGGGATACAGGGCTGGGCTTCCTCACTCCATCACCTGGGGCCTCCACCAATTCCCCCTGTAGTTGCAAGTGCTGGGCAGCAGCCAGCCTGCGGGTGAGCAGAGCATGTGGAGGTCCTGCGAAGATTTTCCTAGACCTGGTCTAACCATGCTGTAGGTCACTCTCACGTCCAAATGTGAGATAGGCTGAGAGGACAGTAGGGTAAGACAGACAGGGTAAGAAAGTAGCTCATACAGAGGCAAGTCAAAGGAGTCCTTTTAAGGCTCGGATGAACAAAAACCAAATTTTCATTCCTTCATTCATTCAACAAATAATTATCTTCTCTTCCAGGCGTATTCTACATATAAGGAATATTGCAATGAGCAAAATAGTTAAAAGCGCCAGGCGTCGTGGCACACGGCTGTAATCCCAGCACTCGGGAGGCTGAGGCAGGAGGATTGCTGCGACTTCGAGACCAGCCTGGGCTACATAGTGAGTTCCAGGTCAGTCTCAACTACATAGTGAGAACCTGTCTCAAAAAACAAAAGCAAAATAAAAGCTTTTCATTTTCTCTCCTTGCTGAGATAAAACACCTGACACCTAAAATTAAAGGGACAAAGGTTTCTTTGGCTCACAGTTTGTAGAGGTTTCAGTCCATAATCGGCTGGTCCAAGGCAGGGTGGCATGGCAGAGAGGCATCGCAGAGCAGTAGTAGTTCATGGTGGGCAGAACGTAGCAAAGCAACAAGGGATGACAACAAGCTCTTTCTACCCCTTTTATCTTATCCAGGCTCCATGGAGTGGGTAGTACTAACACCCTTCATTGCACCATGAATTAATTCCAGTGTCACACATTCTTGATCCAGCCACCTCTGAAAAAACCGATGACTGCCTATGACCACCTGGGACTGTGTGAGGTTTTGGGGGACATCTAAAGCCACAATACCTAATATAAAATATCATTAATATTTTAATGGTATCAACCAAAAATACCATTTCTCAAGAAAATATTATAATATAGCATGGTGGCACATGCCTGCAATACCAGTACTCTGGGAAGGTGAGGCAGGATTGCAAATTCAACCCCAGGCTGGGCAACTTAGTGACTGTCTCCTGTCTCAAAATAAAAAATAAATATGATGGCTTGGAATGTAGCTCAGTATAAAGGCTCTGGGTTCAATCCCTAGCACTGAAGAAAGAAAGAAAGGAAAGGAGGGAGGTTAGGGAGGGAGGAATATTGCAGTTGCACATAAGGAACATGAACAAAATGTTTATGGTAGTATGCTTTGTAAAAGAAAAAGCTGGAAACAAAAGCTTATAGATGGCAAAAATGGATTGATAAATCAATGTAGTTTATTCAATCAAATACTGTAAAGCCGATAAACTAAACTTGAGCTACAATTGTCAGCATGAGTAAATCTCAAAAACATTGCATGAAGGAAAATACAGAATGATTATTTAAAAAAACAAAAAACCAGAGCTGCTTTCTTTGACACTAGAAATTGAACCCAGAGCCTTTGCACTGAGCTACATTCTCAGCCCTTTTTAAAAATTTTGATACACGGCTCATTAAATTGTTAAGTTACTCGGGCTGGGCTGAAACTCAGTCTTCCTGCCTCAGCCTCTCCAGAGTGCTGTGATTATCCATACTTGTCACCACACCTAGCTCAGAACTACATTTAAGTAAGTTTGCAAAACCTGAAAAATAATACTCTGCCTTAATGGGAAAGATACAGATGCAATTTGGGATTACTCTCTGGGGAGGAAGCCACAGAGGGAAATAGGTGGAGAAAGAATTCACAGGAGGCCTCAAGTATATCATAATCTTTCTTAGAGACATTTGGAGCAAATAAAATTTGATTAGGTAAAATTGGATGCTAAGTATACAAGCGCTCGACTCATCAGACTCTATTTTGTTACCACGTTTGTAGCGTTTTGTGTACCTTCATTACTAGATTCATTTCCCCTGGATTCATCCCACCCCCAGCAAGCACCCTGCATGTCCCCTGACTGATCCTCCATTCCTGGTTTGGAGGGTGATGCACCTGTGACCAGGTGGGGAGGCTACAGGTGGACAGGAGGGAGGAGCTGAGCACGGGTGCCAGGCTGCTGTGCCTGAAAGAAGAGGTAAGAAGGAACAGGTTCACAGCAGCCACCTCACCTGTCTGCCTTCGCAGAGTCTGCTGCCGAGCAGGTCTTGGTGCCTCTGTCATGAAGCTTCACTCCCAGGACCTTTCCATAGCTCTTTTAACCTGGAGAGACCCGTGAACTTAGCAGTGCATGTGTTAGGACTTCATAGACCCAGGCTGTTCTCCCTGGAAGAATTGTCTTCTTTTTGGACAGATGCCAGCTCTTCTAAGTCACCTTCATGCAACAGACTAATTCCTGTAACAGCAAAGCATTTTTAACTACACAAGTTTGGTCTCCTGACCTCTTACCATATAACTGTGTTCACTAAAGAGCTACACTTTCTCCTTGAGCTCAGGACAACACAGCACAGCCAGGGGACCTGAGGTAGACCTGTGAGCCAATGTCATTTTCCCAGCTCCACCTACAACTCCTTGCATATCTGGATTAGGCCAAGTGACCTTTGGTCCAAGGTGCTTCTCAGTAATGTGATATATAGTCTTTCTCTCCTCTCTCCTTGGCTTTCCTGTTTTTTGGTTTTTGTTGTTGTTGTTTTGTTTTGTTTTGTTTTTTTCTTTTTCGAGACAGGGTCTCACTGTTTTGGTTTGGTACTGTCACTAAAACTCAGGATCATCCTGCCTCAGCCTCCTACACTGTTGGGGTTACAGGCACCCACCACCATTCCTAGCCCACTCACAGCTTGTGGGCTTAAGTCCTAGCCTTCAGCCATCATCAAGATTTCTGGCAACTAGGGCCGGAGATTTAGCTCAGTGGTTGCGCCGCCTGCTTCACAAGCACAAGGACCTGAGTTCGATCCCTGGTACCAGAATACAAAACAAAAACAAGGTTTCTGGCAACTAGACTTCCCCACCTTTATCAACAATCTGTGGACTCCTAGTGTTGCTGGACCCTTGCACCACCTGGAATCCTTACCCAGCATCATTAACAAACAGCCTCAAGCCTGTCCCTCAAGCTCTTGGAGAAATTCCAAGAAATTTCTCTACACCTGACCAGTTCTAAGCTCTTAACACTCGCATTTAAAACTCCCTGTGTTATTTTTGTTTTTAATAAAATGTCTGGCTTTCTTACAAGAGTGGCTTTTCCAGACCGTCCCTGCTCTCTTCCAATCTCCACTCTTCTCTCCCTCCCAGCGGTCCTCACCTTCATCTGAGGAGGAATTTGCCAATGACAGGGCTGAGATGGGCAGGTTCGGGATGCCTGGCACAAATGTCTCCCCCGCACCACTGTCACCATTATCTATTTCTATTTCTACATCTGTTCTCTCTTCCTTTGTTGTAGTATCAGAGGAAAAGTGTTTCCTTTTCCTCCCTGGAGTTAATCCATCTATCTGTGCTCTAAATTCCTTTACATCTGATCTGAGAAATCTTTTTCCTAGAGCCTATTATTTTGGGTTAGTACTTTGTGTTTCCCCGCTTGGGGAAAAGTTTAAGTTCCTGCCTTGTGCTAGGTATGGTGGATATGATGGTGAATAAAATATGGCCCTTGCTGTCATCTAGCAGGGGAGATGGCAACGTGCTATTGACCTGGCCATTTTATGAATCACAATGACACAATGACAAAGAATTCTGCAGGAAGCAGCAATTATTCTCATTGTGATTTTTTTTTCTCTACTGCCACTGAGCCATTTTCTCCATTCTAGGTGCAGGATACATAGAAAAGGTTAAAATATGGGCAAGCACACTTATTTTCCTAATTTTTTATCCATTCAGCAAACATTTGTTGAGCAGCTACTGTGTGCTTCCTGTGCACCTACTCTGTGGGGCACTGGAAGGACCTCCCTGAGCAAAGACAGACAAGGTCCCCGTATTTGTGACCTTCGCAGATGACTGAAATGGCAAGCTTTCGTCACACAAATGAGCACATGCTGCGGTGAGAGCCAAAGGTGGGCAAAGACGTGCCCGTGAAAGTGCACATCAGAGGATGTGGTCTCATTTCAGGAAGCAGAGAGGTCTTTCCTGCCCTTGGGACAATGGAACCGGGAACTGAAGGATGAGTGCTGGTGCAGGAGGTAAAGGAGAAGGAAGAGCACACCCAGAGGAGGCCCAGCCTGTGCGGAGCTCCTCAAGGGGAGGGAGTCTAACAGAACATGGGCTTTGCAGGAGACTAGCAAAGGGAGCAGAAGGCATCTTACATGCATAGGTGGGAGCCCCATGCCAGACAGGAGGGTCTCATGTACCAGCTCAAGAAGCTGTGTGAGCCAGGGATTTAGCTCAGTGGTTCCACCACTTATCTCTCAAGTGCACAGTCCTGAATTTGATCCCCAGTACCAAAAAACCAAACAAAACAAAAAAGCTGTGTGTTGATACAAAGACCCTTGGAGCCACTGACGGTTTTAAAGGAGAGGAGGTACATGATCATAATTAGAGTAAGCAAGCACTATAGCTGCAGTGTGAAAACGTCTGCAGAGGGTTGGAGTCAACTCTAGCTGAAAGGGCAAAGATCTTGAGAAATTCCCTTTTCTTCCTGAAGCTTTGTTTCCTGCTTGGGACACTGACACAGCTGAAGAGAGAATGTATGTGACAAGCTCTCAGCGCGCGAGTGGGCTCCATGCCTTTTGTTTAATCTTGCATCTTTTCTTTTTTCCCCTAAGCTTCATAGCCTTTTCTTTCTTTTTTGTTCAGTGGAAATGTGGGTGATGGGTGTAGATGGTGGAACCCACTGAATTTTGTGGCTTGTTCTTTTCTGCTCGAAGGGTACATTTGGGCACATTTCAAAGGCCCATGAGTGGTGGAGTCACCTAAATTAGAACCGTTTGCTTTTTCTAATTTGCGAATTACAGCAAAGACTGAGCCAAGCTGACATAGGCTCCTTGACCTACATTATAAGTAATGAGCTCCTGAGCAAAGAGTTAATGCAAACACTGTATCATGAATAGACCAGCTCATCTGAACAAACACATTGTTTTCAAAGTCTTGGCTCTTTTAAGACTTTCAGCTTCCTGTTGAGTACTGGATGGAACAAGGGATTTTAATTGCTCCACTCCTTCCCTTGTCATGATTGTTTTTACTACCAGGTTAGGTTGTTTTAATTATGCTCATAAATGGCAGAGATGGGTCTCCAGTGCAGAGCATTCGGCCTCAGAATCTAGATTTTGCTGTGCAACTCCAGTCTCACTGATCAAGGCAAGCTCAGGGGGCCAAGGAGCAAAAACAAAGCCATGTTTTCACCTTCTCCTTGATGAAACAATAATGACATCTTCAATGTCATCCTCTCTCATCTCAGAGGCCCATGAAGCCCTTAGGAGCACATAGACGCCCCCGCCAACCTCAGACACACATGAGTTAGGTGTAAGGGATTCCAGCCTCCTGTGTGTGAGCAGAACTACGGTCCTGGGAGATGTTCT
Source organism: Fukomys damarensis (assembly GCF_012274545.1). Taxonomy (NCBI): domain Eukaryota; kingdom Metazoa; phylum Chordata; class Mammalia; order Rodentia; family Bathyergidae; genus Fukomys; species Fukomys damarensis. Next base: position 40,449,487 of record NW_022900930.1, on the reverse strand, counting down.
CATTCTCCCTCTTGCCCTTGGACAATACCACCTCCTTGTGGAGTCTTTTATGGGCTGAATAGTTTCCTCCCTGAAATTCCTGGTTTGACGTCCTATCCAGAGTCCATCAAAAGGTGTCTGTATTCAGAGGTGGCCCTTTAAAGAGGTAACTGAGGTAAATTGAGGTCATCTGGCAGAGGCTTAAGGTAATGTGACCATTGTCCTTAGAAGAAAAGGAGATCAGGCAGTGTGGTGACCCTTTGGAGATACAGGAAGTTAGACCAGGGAGCAAGACCTCAGAAGAAATTAGACCTGTGGACTTCCCACCACATCTTGATTTGGGTCTTTTGGCCTCTAGAATCACCAAGAAATAAATTTCTGTTGTGTGTGTCACCAGGTTTGTGGTATTTTGTGGTGTCACCCTTAGAAAAATATAGAATCTAATGTAGCTCTACTAAATTTATGCAGAATGAGAAAATCTGATTCAGTTTCATTGAGCTTCTTGCTAGCTGGAATAAATTTGACTCTAACAGTGACAGTTTTCTCTACTTTGTGAATGAGGCTGCTTAGAGGTTCATAAGCAGATTGTTATCTCTACATCTTCCTATTCAGTACGGCGCGCTTCTCACATTCATTGGCCATCTCCCCTCATTTCTCCTCTACAACGATACACCTAGCACTTTGGTGGGTAAACTGCTTGCAGTACATGAAGTATTAATTCAGCAGGAGAGCACCTTTCACTATTTTATCCATACATCTTTCCAAGCTAAATGGTTTTTAGCTTGCTCAAGGCTATAAAGCAATTCTCCAGGAGTCTGACTTTCAAGGGTGTGGTCTTTAAATGGGGAGGCAAAGTACACCCTGCCCTCATAAAATGATCCTATAAAAACGTCTCTTGCTGCTCTTACGTTCCAGGCAATAGATCCTCCAGGACGCTGTGGCTTGTAGGAGAGGGTGGGGCCATGCCTCTTTGAGGAGCCGAAGAGGTTGGCTCCATTCATTGTTCCACCAGGCTCCCTGGCTCGCGGGTTCATTCCAGCCCCAGAGGGCAGCCATCAAGTGTGGCTTCACCCTGGCTCTTACTTCTTGGCATAAGCTTTGGGGAGAGTGAATCAGAAACTGTCTGCCCTGGTTCTTTGAAGTCTTCTGTTGTGCACCTACTGCTCGTTCCAGGTTTGGGCAAATCAGCACTGATACACAAGCAAGGATAGAAAGCAAATCTTGCTTCCGTTTTTAAGACTAATTGGAAGACATTCAGCGGTCGAACTTGTGGGTGAGCAGACACTATTTGACAGCAGAGGCTTCAGAGCAGAAAACCCACCTGGTCACGGCATCTGGCCCCATGGCGGTGAGCTATGCTGGCTTTTGCCTACTTGTGGGCACCCTGTAATATGTTTGTGTTCTTAGGGGAGAGAGCACTGGTCCTCTGCTTTGCTAATCTATATCATTCAACACATTCCCTACGGAGTGGCCAACCTGTGCCAGGTATCATACAAGGTGCTGGAGAACAGTGACAAATGGACAGCTCTGGTCCCTGCTCTTCAGGCTCAACAGATAGTTGTAAAAGAACAAATGGTTGCATTCTCTCTCCCATCTCCACCCACCACTATCACTCTATAGCTCTCTATAGCTCCCTCTTCTTTGTCTTTTCCTCCACTCATTTATCTCTGCACACTCCTACCTCTCAGAGGTTTGCATCATGAAGGGAGGCTGCAGAAATAGAATAATGCTTATCTCAGTATGAATTGCTAATAGAGGAATTTTATGTGTGGCTAAGAGATACTTTATGATGAATGAGTATCTTGTGTCCCCTCTGATTCAGGGATACTGACATCCTTGCTTGTGATGAAATCTCTCCTATGAACTGCTGTAGCCTAGAGACCTGGAGGCCACAGGATGGCTGCCCCACATCACAGAGACCTGCGGAGTTGGAGAGGGACCCCCCCAGGCTTGCAAAAACACAGCGAATTTTGTCATTAGCAAATCAGAAGCTGAATGGCACCACATTTATCTGCCTAAGCTCTTAAGTACTTCGTTCTCAAGCACCTAGCTTAGTTCCTGCTTCCTGCAAAGAGATTTATGTCCCTTTATAAACCCAGGAATAAGAGTCCCACTGGCAGCAAGCCCCAGAGAAGCGTGGGGTTTGCAGAGGATGCTGACAAATGTAACTGCTGGCAGGTTGTTGGTCCCAGTGCTGCCAATCATGATTTAACCTTTAACTCCCTAGGCATTATATGGGTGGAGACCATTGTAGATCCAAGATGAGTGTTCACGTTAGACCCATAGTAGAGAATTTGTTTCTCATCACTATCTGATTTAATATCTGCTTCTATTGCAGGAAAAACCAGGCATTTCGCTTGTCAAGACTTGAATGGTAGCAAGCTTCAGTATTAAGTACCATTTAGCAGTGTCAACAGTATTTCTCTGAAACTTCTTTTGTTGGCTTTAACAAAACCTCATCAGATCGTACTGAAAGGCTTAGCAGCTGGAGTTTCATTTGATAATCCAACATTGCCTCTAACTTGAAAGGAAAAAATTTTAGCTTGCCTTGGAAATTAAAGGAAAGGTTATACTGTGCTTGGGCATTTCAAGAAGTGGAGTGAAATGATGAGGGGCACAGTGCCAAGACTGAGTAAGAACACATGGGCCTTTGTTGAGCCTGACCTCAGCCAAGTACATGGTTCTGAGGCCTTAACTATTTGTTGAATGAATAAGTGATGGCCCAAGAAAGAAAATTACTCAATACTAAAATGATGAATAGATCAGGATTCCCATCAAGTCTCAAAGCATGAAATCTAGTTACTTCATCCTCTTTCAATATAACATTGTTTTGTTTCCTCTTGAGCAATCCCAGTAAGAGTTTTGCACTGAGATTGAAATTAACCACAAGGAACCATCTCTTAGGGAAAGAGCATAAGGGATGGTGCTTATGCCCAGAAAGAAGATTTAAAGGGAACTATTTGAGAATCTAGTAACGATTAAACTAATGCAACCCCTGAATTCAACTAGGCATAAAAACCTACTCACCAGGTGACGGGGAGAATGCATTGAAATCATGTATACGAGGCATCTAGTGCCCTGCTGGAACCTATGGGCGCCCAACAAATGTTAACAGTCCCCCAACCCTCCCAACGCCAGCTGACTTGTACTGATCTGATGGCTGGATTCTTCCATTACCTTCCATTTCTAGGATTTCATTCCTCTTTGAATAGAGATGTTACTAAAGCAGGGATTATCACTTTTCCCCCTTTTTAATTTGTTTTGTTTGGTTTGGTACCGGGGATCAAACTCGGGAACTTATGCTTGTGAAGCAGGTGGCAGAACCACTGAGCTACATCCCTGGCCCACTTTTCTCCTATCTTATAAAGAGGTCTCATCCTTGCCAGAACAAAGAGTTGCCCAATCATTTAAGTGAACCTAGAAAGTGATTGTAGAATCAATCCTAGAAAACAGCTCCCGAGAACTGCCGAGAGGTCTGCGCTGTGCTTAGAAACGCTTGCTAGTGTCAGTAAGAAGCCCCACTGAGTTCAGGGGAGTTAGACCACATCATTCTCAACTCCGTAAACACTTCTGATGCTTTCAGAATAAGACAGATGTGACAAAACTATCCAGGTCCTTTGGGCAATTTTTTTCCATTGTACTGTGTGAATCTCTGAGCTTTATACCCTGTGATCCTTACATTTTCCTCTCTATTGTTTATAGAAATACCAGACTCTTTATAATGATTTTTAAGGCTTTTGTTTTACAAATCAGGACTTATTTTCCTTCAAAGTCTCACCTCTTTCTATCCCTGGATCATGCGCCTTCATATTTTATCTATAATAACTGTCCCCATCTCTCCAGCAAACTCCTATCCATCCTTGAAAAACCTCTCCTATGAAGCTGTGCTTCTACAAAACAAGATTTCAAAGGACTTTTATGGTTTTGCAATCCCACAGTGCTCTCACTTGTTCTTTTAATTATTATAACTTTAGGTCCTTATTCTCACTGGACTGCAAAATCCTGAGACAAATACCTTGGCACTGAAGGTCTTGGTGGCTAGATGAAGCCCTCTGAGATAAACTGATAGATAATAACAGTTGATGAAGTGAAAAAGAAAAAGTAATTTATATTCATTTAATACCTGCGACATGTAGGGACTGTACTAGATGCATTCTGAGGCCTAATAATCTTAGTTAAACTATTTGACAACCATGCAAGGATTAACACATTTACAGATTCACAAGTGGGTTTACAGACAGAATTACTTGTTTAGACTAATTAAAGATGAGCTTGGATTTGAATTCTATCAGAGGCGCCAAAGCCCAGGCTCTTAGCACTACACCAGTCTGGCTCGGAAGGAAAATGACAGCAAGGAAGATGTAGGCTCCCATCCATAAGCATACGGATTTGAGAGGGGAAGTAAAACTGCCAAGAGACGGATGCACCAATTCAATTCAATTCAACCCAGAACTGAATAACAGTAATTAATAGGAATAACCAATAAAAAGTAATAGATATCAATAAGGAGGAGCAAATGGACAAACGATGCAAATGAAAAGCATATTCTTAGGGATGTCACGTTTGCTTTTGGCTGTGGTTGCCCTAGCGTCCTGCGGGTGATTCTGAGGACCGTGCAATAGGAGCATGGCACAGTCCTGAGGCGGGAGCTCCTGGGGCAGCTGCTCTGGGCTCTGCTGCTGAAATTGCTGCCCTGCAGCATGTTGGGCCAGAAGCATAAAGACTGGGGTCCTGAAGAAAAATCATCATGTAGTTCATACCCACCTTAGGTTCGATTCAGTGCATGAGTGTGGTATTCCTCTCCAACCATGAACCTTCCACTCTTTATTATTAGTATTAGTGTTAGTATTTTCACATAAAATATTGCTAAGTCACTAAACTGTTCACACTGGGCCTGAACTTGCAATCCTTCTGCTCAGCTACCTGGAGTGCTGGGATTACAGGTGTGCACTACCATGCCTAGCAATACATGGTAGTTTTGGGCCCTGAATTGCCACTAAAACTCTTTCAATATCTATTTATATAGGATCAATGCACACGTACAAATTTTTACCTCAGTTAGTTTGACCAAATATGGTATTTGTCAAACTACAATATTCAGCAAAATCTGTGGTCTAATATTGAACACAGAATCAATCTGGTTAATATAGTTCAAATCTTTGGCATTTATATGAATTCTACTCTTTCTGTTATGACTTTTTGTAGACATTGCTTCTATTTTGTAAGGGCAAAGTAGTTTATGGACTAGATTATTGGGGAAAGAAGGCAGGACACAATTAGAACCATTTATTTTTGAGTTATTTCTTTCTGTTCTCCCTCTGCATATGCATTATTACAACTCAGTGATATGAACTCCCTCCCCCTTTAAAGATCTTACCAAGATGGAAATTCTACTTAACTGGAGAACAGAACAGCCAATATTCTCTTATAATGTGTGCTTTCTTTTAAGGAAGCATCATTCATTCATAGACACAATTCAACTTTGAAAGAGAGACTTGAAGATTTGGGAGCAAACTCAAGTATTATGAATGAAATTTCAATGCCTGTGCCTATGCCAATAGTGCTGTGTGGAATCATGCTACTCCTCTGAGCACTCATGGATTCAGTTATGTTTGAGTGATCCGTACAGAAAAGTTCTCTGGTGAAATGCTTTTTGTTTCTATCCCCGACTTTTTTCAAAAAAGAAAATTGTAGAAACTCCATTGATGTCCAGGTGCGGTCAACTTTATAGACAAACTACTTTGCTAACCTGAAATTTAAGGCTTGTGATGTTTCAGTCACTGACGTTCTGATGTCATTTCCTTTTCACTTGATATATATTGGCCTTAGATTTATCAGATCTGAAATATTTGGTTTCCAAGGTGTGCCTGGGTTTGCGTAGAGAGCACACCAAGGAAGCCACAGACCCCAATTCCCCTGCACATATAGAATGTAATTCTAGAAGCTGGGTCACCTGTGAAAGCACTTTCAAATTTGATATCCTTTTTTAAAAGGAGCACATAGGAACGAAGTATCATATGTGCAACGTGGGGATCTAAAGCTTTTCCTTCTTTTCTATTATGCAACATTTTTAAAGCCACATGTTCATTCAGCTGTTTCTCATCAGTTTTGTTTTGTTCCCATATAAACGCATACCCACAAAGTAAAACAATTCTAATGAAAAGAAATTCCAGTTTTCCCTTAAAGTTTCTCTGATGATGGAATTCATGTAAAACTCTGAGTTACAAAAATGTGCACGTTAAAGACTCCACAGTAGAGTTTATATCAAAATGCAGTTCTGATGGTCTCTTTTGTCTCGGCTCTTCTTTTTAAATATGTTCCTTCATTCTTTAATCCTCTATGAAGCCGCACAGGAAAAGCACAATCTTGAAATAATAATTAGGGTTTTGGTGTTCTTTTTTAACAAGAAAAGATAATTCATCAGAAAATTTTTGCTGACAAGACAAAAGCAGAGAGAAATAGTGGTTGTTTAGAATGCTTGGGGCCAGACCCTTGTGTCATCTATTTGAGAGCTGTTTAGACACAATTCGATGCCCTGTGTTGATCTGCTGCATATGGACTTACAGCTTTTAGCTGTCTCTGTATATGACCCAGGTAAATTCAAGAAGTGTAGCAGCTCTAGCAGTGTAACATTTCCAGCAGTTAACTTCAAAAAGTGAAATAAAACTTTCGAAAAATACTTGACTGCACTTTATCTACTGAATTTCATATTTAAAAAGAGCAATAGCTTAGATTTCCTTAAAGTTTTAGAGCTTTCATGTGTTTCCTTTCTCTTATTTAATCTTCAAGAATCTGTATTCCAGCTGGGTCTGGTGGTTGGTCCACACCTGTAATCTCAGCACTGGGAAGGCTGAGCAAGGAGGATTGTGAGTTCAAGGCCAACCTGGACTATATAGTGAGACAGTATCTCAGGAAAAAAAATGAGAACCAAGACCTGACCTGTAAAGGTACAAGATCCTAATGATGAATGTAACTGTACTGTATACCTAAAATGTACCAATAAACTCAATGAGGAAAAAAAAAAAGAAACCAAGACCACCTGTAAAGGTACAAGATCCTAATGATGAATGTAACTGTACTGTATACCTAAAATGTACCAATAAACTCAATGAGGAAAAAAAAAAAGAATGTATCTCCCTTGCCATGATTCAATGAATTTTAACCCCACATAGATAACTAAAATGAATGTCACGTCAGGAAGCCCAATCCCTGAGCAGTGCATCCTAACACAGTAGGTTCACTTGACAGGTTAATTAGTTAGACCAGCTCCAATTAGTCTTGTCCTCCCCTGCATTGGTGCATTTTGCATTTTGTTTCAGTTCTTAGGAAGTAGTGGGCCATAGGCGAGAAAGATACAGCTGTTTCTACATGAAATGAGATCACAGGCTATAGCATTTCAGAGTTCGAGACCCATGACCCAGTCATCACAATTCGATTGAAAATGCCTGCGTTGATTCTGTAATTAAGTCTGTGAAAAGGGTAAGACTGTCAAGGCCAAAATGGGAGGGGAAGGAATAATAAATAATAATTATTATTAAAAAATAATATTAATACAAAGACCAGAACCTTGCATAAGGAAGATGTTTGTAGAGTAAAAAGGATTCATATGGCCTCACAAAGTCGAGAAGGAAATGTGGTCAACAGAGACAAGACCAAGCAGGATCCAGACTGAGCAGGAGGAGAGCAGTTTCAGCATTGTGGACTCACAGGTCAGATTGCTGAGGTCAAGACAACAAAGATGAGGGGCCTGGTGGTTAAGCATGCTGGGTCCCAGACTTGAGCGCTTACTGTGTGTCCTTGAGAAAAAAAATTAATCAATCCAGCCTTATTTCTTCATATATTACATTAAATTAATGTCCGTCACATATGAGTGTTATGAGAAATAAATGAGGCGATCTATTTTAATTGCTTAGCCCAGTGCTTGACACATAGTGGCCACTCAATAAAAGCGGCTCTGCTAATTCTCCTCATTTCTCTCTTTCCTATTTGATATGTAGAGGAAGAAGAAAGATATGAATTTGGAAGATCAGCAGGATTAAGGGAACAGTTCTCAGACCAAAGAAAGAAAGGAAAAAAGAAAAAAAAACAATTCAGGCAGAGGGACTAGATTCAGGCAAGAGAAGATGAACTGAGAGAGGGTGGGGGAGGTGCGAAAATGTTTGGAAATTTTGATCAAGAGAAATGGATTCTAATGTCACCTTGTCAGGTCAGCTCATGGGCCCCACATATGGAGAGCTTTTGAGTCTTCCCTGTGCTGATAATTCCAATATTCCAGGTGACTGTAGTTTGATGAGCACTGCACCACCCTAACAATAAACTCTGTTATTCAGGTTCTCTAGAAAAAAACAGGAGGCAAAAGATTTTATATATTAAACAGGATTGGAGAGAGAGAGAGAGAGGCAGAGAGAGAGAGAGAGAGAGAGAGAGAGGGAGAGGTTATGAGACTTAGCAATTAGCTCATCTAATTAAGAAAGCCTAAGTCCCATTTTCTGATTTTCTGTTGTCTCTCAACCAGTGCCATGAGTCAACCAGGGGATCCAGTGCTGTAATTCAATCTCCCAGTAGTAGAAGTTCTACTCTGAGTTGGAAGACACAAGAACCAGGACTGCCAATATCCAATGGCAGGAGAAGATGGTTGTCTCAAATCAGACACATGGAATTCACCCTTCCTCCATCTTATTTTTTCCCCCTTGAGAAGGTCTCACCAAATTGCTCAGGTTTGCCTTTAACTCACCATTGTCCTGCATCAGCCTCCCAAGTATCCAGGATTATGGGCTATACCACCAACCCCTGCTTATCCCACCTCTTTGTTCTACTCAGGTCCTCAGGGGCTTGGGTGATGCCCACCCACACTGGTAAGGATGTGCTTTATTCAGTCTACCACTTCAAACACAGATATCTCTTCTGGAAGTATCCTCACAGACACAGCCAGAAATAGCATTATCCTTAGCAATCCTTTAGCCCATTTACTTTTACACATAAAATCCACCAACCCAAACTCCTCCAGCAGCTCGTGAGAAAGCTGCTGTACAGTGCCACTGATCTAGATCCTACAGGATCCCAGGGTTGAAGCGGTCTGAGAGGCCATCTGGCCTGAAATCACCTGAATTCCAGCAGGCAGTTTCCCATAAACCATACACGAACTGTTCCATTTGTTGGCACTTGGTATATCACAGGCCATACTTTTCTTCCTCGGTCAGATTCTTTAGCATTGAACATTCTATCTCTTACCTGCCATAGGGCTTGAAATTGTAGGGCAAGGGAATTGGGGTGTCACTTGCCTTTAATCCCAGGGCTTGGGTAGCTGAGGCAGGAGGATTGTGCATTTGAGGCCATCCTGGGATAAGTAGAAGGCTCAAATCCAGCATGAACTACATAACAAGATCCTGGCTCAGACTTTCCCCACTCCAAAGCAACAAAAGATGAGAAATTGAAAGATCTTTCTAAATCACAGATACATAATCTGGGAATGGGCGCACACCAGTAAGTACCTTACAGGTCCCGTGAGAGTAACATAGGATACTAACTTCAAGGATCGATATGGATATAGTATGCAATGAAAGGAGGAGCTCGTGCTCAAGCAAGAAACAGTGCTAAAAGCTTCTGTCTTTGGGAGTTGCAATGTGAAAGCACAGGTTATTTACAGGAAGAGAAATATTGAAATCGAATGCATCCGTCTTCACGCCTTTGGCTTGTTCAGGCTCTAGAGGAGTACTGGAGTGAGCTGTCACGTAAAGAAAAGCCCATGATCGTCCCACCGTGTCCAAGTGAACATTTCAATTGCTGACAGAGACAGCATCCATTTAATCCATTTTAAAGACCCAGCAGAAGTTTATGGAAGTCATGGAAGCGGGGATAACTGAAAGTAGCTGCAGTCTCCTCGTGAGCAAGACTTGCAATCCAAGCCTTATGTCCTCACTGCAATCCACTTGAGTTTCCTCATCCATAAAATCCCTTACCTGCTAGAATGCAGCAAGTTGGACCGGAAGACCTCTGATGGATTTTCCCACTTCTTAATTCCACAATAGTGTTTCACCTACAGGATTTCGCTGGAGCCTAGAGAGGTCAGGGCAGGTGACAGGAGGACAAGGAGCAGACTATGCAGAGAAGAGGCTGCTGGGACGCTTTCCATGCTGCCTCTGCATGCTAAGGGGCTGTTTCTAACTTCAATTATATAAGCTTTGGGCAGAGACAGGGGCTTTCACAAGATGTTGGGAGGATCTAAGTATTTCCACAAGCAACTCCTTGTGCCATGTTTTGTAAACAGTTCCTGGTGGATGGAGTGCTTAATTCCTGTACCTCAGCTGTCCTAGGAGTTTCCATACCCTTCCTTCAGCACAGAGAAACTAATAAGCTCAGCCATGCTGTTTGAGCTTTACAACAACCATCAGAATATCCTTTTTTTTTTTTTTTCTTATTGGGAAACTACTACATTAACATTCTTGGGTATATAATACTGGTTCAGATTAATCCAAGAGAAGTATAAAAGGAAAACTAGGCTCCTTTCTTTCTTCCTTCCTCCCTTCTTCCTTCTTTACCTTCTTCCTCTTCCTCTTCCTCTTCCTCCTCCTCCTCCTCCTCCTCCTCCTCTTCTTCTTCTTCTTCTTCCTTTCCTCTCTCTCCCTCCATTCCTTCCTTCTTAAGATGGGGTCTTGCTATGTTGCCCAGGCTGTTCTAAAACACCTGGGCTCAAGGGGTCCTCCTGCCTCAGTCTTCCAACTGTCGGGGACTACAAGCATGTACCACAAATAACTTACTCATTTTTTAAAAAGCAATATGTGATCTAAATTAAAAATCCTTTTCCTATTTCAGTGATGAGAGTATTACTATTGACAGAAGATGAATTGGTCTACTGTGGCCACAAACACTTTACTATTTATGGTAATAACAGAAGCATGAATGCTAAACACTGTCAGTCTGTTGATAACAGTTTTTATCTACTTACAAGCTTAGTGCTTCACCAAGAACTAAACACAAAAGAGCTGGGACTAGAAATTCCATTTGACCCAGCCATCCCTCTGCTGGGTATCTTTCCAAAAGAATTAAAAGAAGCATATCACAGTGATATATATGCACCTATGTTTATAGCAGCACAGTTTGTAATAGCTAAAACTTGGAAACAGCCCATTTGCCCATCAGTTGGAAGCTGGAAAAAGAAGTGGTTTTTCTATAAAATGAAATACTACTCAGCCATAAAGAATGAGAAATTAGATTTATTCATAGGAAAATGGATACATTTTTGAGGACATACTCCTAAGTGAAATAAGTAACTCACACATGAAAATACCGAATAGTTTCTCTGGCCTGAAAAATTGTAATAGTACACAAGATCCTAAAGAGATAATAAACAATGTGAAATAGGCAGAAAAGGGCTAAAGGTATAGGAAAAGTGGGAAGGGTAGGGGAAAGGGAATAAGGGAAAAGAAAAAAATATGAGAAAATGAAAACATGGAAATAAAGTGTTTGTAAATGGGGAAGGGAGGAGGGGGTGAAGGGAGGACAGGGACAGGGGAAAAAATGAGAACCAAGACCTGTCATGTAAAGGTACAAGATCCCAATGATGAATGTAACTGTACTGTACACCTAAAATGTACCAATAAACTCAATAAAAAGAAAAAAAAGAACTAAAAGCAAACCTATTTTAATAGGTTGCCACGTTAGTAAGTAATGGTACTAAGTAGAGACACACAGAGATATTTGAATATATCAAATTTTTTGTTAGTTCCTGAAACATAATTCAGTTTGGGCAATAAATTATTATTATATAATGTTATAACGTATTTGGAAGGATAATTGCTAAGTTAGTAATGAAAGGATTTCCAAGCATATATTCATGCGTGTATCAAGTGTTGATAATTATTTTATGTTTGTTTCCCATAAAAGATTTTTCTTTATTGAATCCGAGAGCCAAAACATGAACTTCACTTGTTATTGCTACTGTACCCTGTTTATATTTTTTTTCTTGAGACAGGGTCTCACTATGTAGTTCAGGCTGGCCTTGAACGAGCGATTATCCTCCTGCCTCAGTTTCCCAAGTGCTGGGATTCCAAGCATGTGCTGCCACACCCGGCCTCCGTTCATAGTTTAATCTGTTGGGTTTGCTGCTGGGTGTGCATTCTGAGAGGAAGCCATCAGACTGTGTTCCCTGAATGGCAGAGTGACCTGGGACTGCTTAGCCAGTGAGGAACCGCAGGGTGGCGGTGGGAGAACGATGCCATCACCACCTGCACCATCAGTGCAGGAAGAGCACTGGGAGTTCTGTCCTGTCTTCTGGGATCCAGACCACAGTGATCGTGCGGAAGGCAAGTGTGACTCCGTGTGCCAGGAAGGTCTCGTGGTGTAGCTGTCACGGTGTGAACTGGGCTGGGAGCTCTGGGCCTTAGTCCAGGCCCCCAAGGGCGGGCTGGCCAACTGTCTGAAGCCCCAGGTCAGCTGCTGCAGGGGCTCACGTAGGGACCACCAAAACTGACACCCTAAGTGAGGTGTTCGATATGTAATATGCATCTAATATGTAATAAGCAGGGAATTTGTGTTAGCTCCTTATTCATATAACAGCTGTCTTACAAGTTGTTACAGCTGGGAGTGGTGCTGCATGTCCGTCCTCCCAGCACCCTGAGAGTGAGAGGCAGGAGGACTGCAAGTTTGAGCCCAGCCTGGGCAGTTTAGCCATGTAGTAAGACCTTGTTTCAAAGCTTTAAAAAAAAATTTTTTTTTTAAATAGAAAAAGGCTATAGCTCAGTGCAAAGGCCCTGAGTTCAACCCCAGTATTGTCAGAAATAAAAGTAGAAGGTTGCTAAGAATGGAACAGCTGCTTCATAAGGCAAAGACTGCTTTCCCTGTTGCGGGAAGTGGGGCAGCAGAACCTGCACGGCCACTTACTACAGACACGGCCTGGGGCTTCCGACCTGAGGTTAGCTCAAAACAGATGCCACATCCATGTGATTCCGTGGGTTTGCAGACAGAAGGGGCTGGGCTTCCTTGTGATTTTTCACCCTGCCTGCTGGATTCTTGCGAGAATGTGATGCTTGGGGACATGTGTTGTGACACTGTATTATTGGACAAATGGTATTAAATGGATCAGAGGGTTTATTTTTGGACTTTTGCCCTAAATTAACCTTAACTAAGTGAAAAAAAAACCCACTAAGTTTGTGCAGCTTCTGCTAAATTTTCCTGAGACTCCTTAGATGGTTTTCAAGTGACGATTTTATTCTGCGAGTTTCCCTGAACCTGTGACTCTTTTTATTCTAAAATCACACTTTTTCTTTTTTCTTTTCTCTCTCTCTCTCTCTCTCTCTCTCTCTCTCTCTCTCTCTCTCTTTCTCTCTCTCTCTCTCTCTTTCTTCCCTAGTGAGGATCAAATCCAGGAATGTCCTATCACTGAGCTATATCCCCAGCCTTTTTTATTTATTATTTTGAGACAAGGTATCCCTAAATTGCCCAGGCAGGACTCAAACTTGGGATCCTCCTGCCTCAGCCTCCCTAGTAGCTGACATGACAGGCATGCACCTACATACCCGATTCAAGTTATAATTTATTTCCTTTAACATACATAGTAATTTTCCTCCATAGTCATATTTCCATAAATATTTATCTTTACCTCATTATTTAATCTCTGAGCATGAAAGATGCAATCTTGATTTTAAACTACAAAACAGCTGGGTGTGGTGTCATATGTCTCTAATCCCAGCACTTAGGAGGCTAAGGCAGGAGGATTGCCAGAAGTTTCAGGCCAGCCTGGACTTCAAAGCAAGACCCTGTCTCAAAAAAAACAAGCAAAATAATGAACATGACATTCTCTCTCATTTTTCTTATTTTTCTCTAAGAAAACTTTATGGTAACCAGCTCTTACCCAGTTGCTAAACATCTGCTCTGTAACTGCTGAAACCCATATAGGCTGGACAGTGCAGCTGTGGGGCTGGTTCTACTCCAGTTTCTTAGGAGACCTCAGTCCCAGGAGTGTCGTTGTCCCTCAGAACAGTGACTGAGCACAGGAGGGAGCCTGCTGTGACCTGGGAGTGAAGCTGAGGGGCTGAGGAACAGGAAATGAGACAGGGAACCATGCAGGACAAAAGGTGAGATATAACAGTACGCTGGGAGGGAGGCAGCGGGGTGAGAGAGGGAAAGGAAGGGGAGGGAAGAGCAAAAGGCATAGGAAGAAAGAAGAAACTTGTAAAGTTATCCTAGTTTTGTGTGCTTGTCTCACAGGCAAGACTTACATCTACATAGATTTCTCAAATACAAGAGAAGCGCTGTTCTTTAGGAATAACAGTTAAGCTTTGAAAACAAAATATGTGGTCAGAGAGACAAGAAAATTTTTCTTGTACAGAAGAGCATTCTGGTATTAATTATTTACTAGAAGCACTATGGCAGGGCCAGCAGTATAAACTAGTACAGCCAGTATGAGCCACATGCTTTCCACAGCGAACTACAAACAGAAAAAATAATTCAGGGAGAAAGCAACCACACAGCAAAAACTGTGTGGGTCATATGTCACCACCTCTCTGCTAACAGACTTTGAAATCTCATAGATGTGTACATATTTTTAAAAGACAGATTTAAAGATGCGTCTTTTGCTTATCTGTTTATTTATTTTTAATGGCACTGGAGATTGAACCTAATTTTTTACTTTGAGAAAGGGTCCTTCTAAATCACTAAATTGCCCAGTCTGGGTTCAGACGTGTAATTCTCCTGCCTCAGCCTCTCAGAGTGCTGAGATTACAGATGTGTGCCACTACATCCAAATTTGTAATTTTTACTGTTAATATTTAAATGACATTTTCACTGTGACAATTCTTAGGACATTAAAATAGCCCCTTAATGTTAATGTTCTCAATATTAACAGTTTCAAAACAAATTGAGATGCAAATTCTACACACTAACTATAATGTTGAATATCCATCAGCTACACATTATTAATACTTTCTTTGGAAATATTTTTACCTGAAAAATTCAGTGATGTACGAATACAGTTGAAATTTTCAAATAAATCAAATTTCCTTTCAATTTTTGTTTCTAAAAGTTATATTTTACATATGAACATAAAGAGTAGGCAGGTAACCCTCATTGTGTGTGTGTGTGTGTGTGTGTGTGTGTGTGTGTGTGTGTGTGTGTGTGTAGGTAGTACTAGGTAAGAAAATGTTGATTTTTTTAAAAATAAAAAAATCCACTGGGTCAAATGGCCTAGACCTGTAATCCCAGCTGCTTTAGAGACCAAGGCAGGAGGACTGCACATTCAAGGCTAGCCTGAGCAGCACCACAAGCTCTTGTCTCAAAAACTGTAGTTAGAAAAATTAATTAAAAAATAAAAATTTCTCAATAAATCCTAACATTACAGCAAATTCTTTGTAACTCATCTGGCAAATGGCAGCAGTGATTGGAATAATATGACCAGACTGGGCTCCGTGACTTCAGCTTAGCACCTAGCATTGATCCCTCGCTCCAGGTGTCCCATGACCTGAGCATCTTAGTCCCAAAATGTGAGAGAGGAAGAGGGGACTCAGAAGATGATCACTTCTCCAAAGTAGCCTAGATCAGGAGATGTATCCCATTAGAAAGCTTTTTTAAATAAATATTATGATGTTTCTACTAAACATTTGTTTCACCACCTGTGCCAAGAGTCATTAAAAGAGTTTTCTCCTCTATAAAATAAAGAATTGAGGGAAATAATTTCCTACGCTTCTGTTAGCTCTGTTTTAGCTCAGTTGTATGAATCTGCATCTTTTGCTTGTGGCTTTTTTTCCTCTGCCTAAGTTTAGTTAATATTCATTAGCTAATTATCATCAGAATATCACCCTCTTTCCTCACAAGTTGCATCGGACTGCACTATAAGGAGTCTGGTATTCTTGCTGTTGATGATTTTATTTGTCCTAAATTTCCTTATTGGGAATTTTCTAATTCGTTCATCGGGGAGGAAGAAAACACCTTCTGCTACATTTGTTTAATACTTCTTCAGATTGTTATCGATTTCATCATACCAAAAAAAGGTCAAATCTGCAGAGTAGATAACGGGAAGAATTTTTAAAAACTTACTCCACTTTTCCCTGCTGTGACTTCTCTCCATAAATTAGCATAATAAAAAATAATTAGACTGGGATACCTGTTTTCAAGATATTGATCCACATATTTTTGAACTACAGAATTCTTTTATGGTTTTCCAAACATGTAACGATATGTTTATGACTGGTCCTCGATTGTGTGTTGTTGGGCAAGGTGTTCATGCGAGTGAGGAATGCTCCTGCTGTAATAAAAACCTGTGTGTGCTTCAGGAGCTTAAGAGATAGAGGTTTCTGTCTTGCTTACTTCCTGGAACATGTGTTAGCAAAGGTTCCAGCTGCTCTGGGCTCTGACAAACCTCCCGCAACCAGGGCAGGGAGCAGAGAGGATCTGCTGGAGATTATGGGTGCCAGGTCGTCACACCTTACTGCTCCTGACATTCCACTGTCCAGAACTAGTAACACAGCACCACCCGAATACAGTTGGGTAGGGACTGTAGTCTTTCTCTGTGCGTAGGAGGAAACTGATTTAGTAAACAGGCAGGATTCTTTCTGCAATGCTCTTCTAAACTAATGAGTCAAATTGCAGTGAGTTGAAGAAAAGGGACCTGAAGGAGGAATTCATTCATTCAGGCACATTTTCTAAATGATTTAAAAATGAAGAACAGGTAGAAGGTTAACATGGGAATGGAATAGATAGGTGCTGGGTAGGGAAGAAGAATTATAATTCATGGGGGGATTATTTACAGAATCTGAATATAATCTATTTTGAGCTGGATGTGCCCCCTTCTACTCTTATAAAGTCTAACCTGGCTTATAACCGTCTATATTTCCTTTGTCACTGGATTTAACATTAAACTCTCTCTTAAGATACAATGGTAAGAGCATGGGAAAAGCAACTTAAATTCAAAGTAAGTTGAAAACAGAAATTTAAAAATTAAGAAATAGTAAAGCAGGGAAGAAAATCAATGAAATCTTTAAGAAGACCAATAAAAGCAATAAGCCTCTAGTTAAACTAATGAAATAGAAGACGTAAATGACCAATATCAAGATCACTACAGGTCATTCAAATGTCAGAAGAATAATAAGGAAATACATATTAAAACTTTAGCCCAATAATTTTGACAAATATAAATGCAATGGACTTCTTTGGAAGCTCACACATATGAGCTTTTTTTAACTGATCAGGAACGCTAGTATGAAATCAAATAGAAGTGGCAATAGTCTTATCTAATGTCAGACTTTAGGGGAAAAGCATTTTGTCTCTCCTCATTGCAAACAAACCATATATCAACTCATAGTGACTCCTAGAAGGAAACCTAGGAGCTAAAACTTCTAGAAGCAGAGTGATGTTGCATTAGACAAAGATTTCTCAGGACACAATACATAAACCATAAAAAAAATTTAAAAATTGTAGATTGGACTTTGTTTACATTAAATCCTTTCACTATTCAAAAACACTCAAGACACTGAAAAGGGCAGACAAAGACAAGAAGAAAATACATGTCTGACCCAGAATTGTATTCCAGATATATACAGAACTTCTTATGGGCCTGGTGATAGTGTATGCCTGCTATCACAGCACTCTGGGTGGCAGGAGGATTGAAAGTTTAAGCCCAGCCTGGGCAATTTAGTGACTTACAAATACCCTGTCTCTAAATTTTAAAAATAAGAAAAAGGGCCAAGTATTAGCTTAGTGCAAAGGCCCTGGGCTCAGTCTCCAGCACCGTAGTAGAAAAGAAAAGAAAAGAAAGAAAGAAAGAAAGAAAGAAAGAAAGAAAGAAAGAAAGAAAGAAAGAAAGAAAGAAAGAAAGAAAGAAAGAAAGAAAGAAAGAGAAAAGAAAAAAAGAAATCTTCTAATTCAGTGATAAGACCCAAAAAATCCATTTAAAAAATGGACAGAAGAAATAGATGCTTTGCAAAAGAAAATATGTGAGTTTAAAATAGGTACAGTACATAAAAAGATGTTTAGTAACATTCACTGTTAGCATACACCAGTGAAAATATCAAACGATACCGCTATACACTCAAAGGCTAAACTTTTGTTTAAAACTGACAATACTGAATGTTGCCAACAATGAAGAACATTGGAACTCTCATACATTGCAGATGGGAATGCAAATTAGTATAAATAGTACAGTCACTTTGGAAAATGAGCAGATTTTGTAAAAACACAACAACAATTTAACAGTATGACCCAACAATATCACTTCAGTGAGTTTATCCAAGAAAACACATGTACACACACAAAAAAATTGAATGTGGAGGTTTGTGACATTTTATTTGTTACAGACAATAAAAAAGTGGTACATTCTAAATATCCATCAGTGAATACATGAATTATATGTCCACACAATAGAACACTGTTCACTATTAAAGAGTCATCAACTACAGATCCATATATGTAAATACAGACAAATCTCAAAAACATTATGCTATGTCAAAGAAGGCAACGATTCCATGCCGTGTGATTCCATTTATATGGAATTCTGAAAAGGGTAAAACTCCAGGGAGAGGAAGAAAGTCAGGGGTTGCTGAGATGCCATGTCCTAGGGGAGAGGATCAGCTCCAAAGGGGCACAGAACTTTCTGGAGGGAGCCAGTGGAGAAGAAATATCTTGACTGGAATGATACTCATCCAACCCTGTATACCTGCTAAACTCATCAAACTGTACACAAAATTGACCAGTTTTACAGACAGGAGTGTTATATAATACTTTGAAAAAGCGGGTTTTGAAGGGAAAAAAAAAACCCAACCTTTTCTAGAATTTCTGACTTCGGAATAATAAAAACAAAAAGGGCCAGATGTCTGGGTTCACAGAACTTAGGAGTAAAGTGACTCAAAGCCCACTTTTTCTGAATTCTGCCCCAAGAACCTGTTGCCTGTTGTCACTGTTGGTAGGTAACTCAGCAATTATATCCAGAATAGGAGTCTTTAATGGGAGAGGTCTGGTAGATTTCCTTTCTTTAAAAAACACTTAGGGCTGGGGATTTAGCTCAGCAGTTTGGTGGCCTGCCTAGCAAGCGCAAAGACCCGAGTTCAATCCCCAGTACCAAAAAAAAAAAAAAAAAAAAAAAAAAAAAAAAAAAAAAAAAAAAAAAAAAAAAAAAA
>NW_022900930.1:40411721-40429945 GCF_012274545.1 Fukomys damarensis | reverse complement strand
AAAAAAAAAAAAAAAAAAAAACAGAAACAAAAACACTTAAGTGTGCAGAGATTCTCGAATGCAAATGCTTATGTGCATGTATTTTGTGATGAGAACTCTATTAGAAATTATAATCTACTTTCTTGAAAGTACCAATCTTTCTCCCCTTAGAGACACTCAAATCAAGGGAATTCGTAAACAAGTAACCTGTTATTCCTGCCCAAAATGAGGAGAGAGTATTCTTTCATTCATTCAGCGAACACTTGTTGAGTACTGTCTATACAGTAGGTGACATAACATGTTCAGTGCTGGGGGTGAAAAGTAAATAAATACTTCTGGAAAGCTCTATTAGACTAGCTTGAGTTTCTTGGAGTCACAATTCAGAAATTTGTTATTCTCACTAAAATCTTACCAAAACACTGTAAGGGTCATGAAAATAAGGACTGCTTTTAAACTGAAACCTCTTAAAATCTCAGAATGCTGGAATCAGGCAGGTAAGAAAGCCAAGTGTTCTCAGTTGTAGAAGAAATGGAAGCCTAGGAACATGGCAGTTTTACAGAAAAAGAACACTGTTTCTCTATTCACACAACTCTTCTGACATCTAACGTGTGGGTTTTTTTTTTTCATAACAATCAATCTACAATTCTCTGAGGACACCAGGTGGGTATGCCACTGTCCTATTCATCTCTGACACTATCGTCTTGGAGTTCCTGCCATAGCTCACAAGTTGAAGGGCCCAGTCCCACAAGACTGTCCCCACTTTAGATGTTGGCAGAAAGTCCAAGTAATTTACCTGTACTGCTGACCAACAGCAGGGTTTGTAACCCCTTCTTAGGTTGACAATTTGTTGGACTGGCTCATAAGACTACAATGGCAAGTTTATTTCTAGGCATTGGTTTCTTAAAAGGGCACAGTTCAGGAGTGGCCAATGGAAGAGAAGCCTAAGACAAAGTGGCAGTGGTGGTGGGACAGAGGATTTCCACGCCCTCTCTGAGCACACCACATCATAATGACAAAGTACTCACCAACCTTTAAACTCAGCAAACTTCTTCCTTTAAGAGTCTTGATAGAGCCAGGGTGGTGGTACGCATCTATAATCCCAGTCCTGTAGGGTAAGGCAGGAGGGTCATGAGTTCAAGGATAAGACCCTGTCTCAAAATCAAACGTCATAAATAAGCAGACAAACAACTTTTCACAGAGTTTCATCTCCAGGTTCACTACCATTTCTCAAAGTCAGGGGATGGAACTGAAAGGTCCAAACCTTGTATCACGTGATCTGATGACCAACCCTAGCCTGAGGCTGCCCAAAGGTCCTGCCCTATCTCACCTCATGAGCATAAACTCAGGCCTCATCCAAAGGGATTCCTTTATGAAGAATTTCTCTCTCATTTTTTTTTGGTACCAGGGATCAAACTCAGGACCTTGCGCTTGCAAGGCAGGTGGCTGCACCACTGAGCTAAATCCCTGGCCCTAGGGATTCCTTTATAAATAGAAGACTCCTATCAGAGAGTTTTAAGAGCCTTGTGCTAAGAACCGACACAAAGATCAAACAGTTCTTATGTCTCTACACTTGGTTAGACAGTGAGAGGCCTGGGGTCTAGTCTGTCCCTTGACTCTGGTTCAGAAGACAGCCTCCCCAGTCACCACCACAGCAGAGTAGCTGCATTACTATGCTATGCCTTTTTCTTAGAAAAGTTCCAAGGTGCTCTTATAATTTGAGCACATATGCAGACATAGGTCATTTCTACCCTGGGGGAAAAAAAAACAACATTACAAGGGAATTGCTTGTGGCATATTTTTTTATGGAATCTCCCTTTGATACAAATACTATTTTTGAAAGGATTCCTCTTCATTCTTGGAATCATTCTACAAAAGTGATTAGTTGTTTGCGGGAAATAGGGGCTTTTTCTCTTCAGTCTTTTTCAGGAACTATTTTGATGGTAAAGCATTTTCCATTGGAGTGGGGGGCGGCAGACAGACTTTCAAGGTTGAAATAGAACAACAGCTGTAGCTATAAACCTGTGTAAAGACATGCTGCTTACTTTTAGTGGTTGAGTCAACACAGTATAGATGATCCTAAGTCTACTAAAGAGTTATGTTCCAATAAGCCATCTGAAGGAACTCATTAAATTGAAAATTCATTGCATAAACCTAACCTGCCCAACATCCTAACTTAACGACGAAGTACACTGTTAGGCGCTGTCCATCCCAAGGTCTTCAGGTCCCAGACTGGCCTGGACAGCTAGTAATGTGACCCCACAAAATTGCACACTTTTAACATTGCTGTCTTTTCTTTAGCAATACTTTTCATGACTTGATTAGGTAGTGCTCAGGCAAGGACTGCGCAGGTGTTTTTATCTGGATGTCTCCTCATCTGCTCATAGGTGGTGATTTGGGGAATTGATTGGATTCCTCCACTGGTGAGTCATAGCTAAATGTGATGTTGGGAGGTGAAACCTGGTCGGAGTTAGGTAAGTCATTGGGGGCATGGCAGGGAAGGATCTATCTCCCTCTCTCCTCCCTTGATCTCTCTCTCTCTCTCTCTCTGTTTCCTGCCCACCATGCCATGAGCTATTTCTTCTCTGCCATGCCACCCTGCCTCGGAGCCAGCCTCATATGGACTGAAAGCTATATAAGCTGTGAGCCAGGATAAACCTTCCCTCCACAGAGTTGTGGGCATCAGGTGCTGTGTCTCAGTGGTGAGAAAGTAACTAAGACAGCAGGTGACCAAAGAAAGCAGTGGAGGGGAGGCGAAGTATGATGCGAGCTCTGCCTCGTGTGACCATGGTAGGGGGTCAAATTGAATACCACCGCATGCGTCAGACCTTACTTGTGCTAATGAGACTTGGCGAGTACAGCCCAGCAATTATCTATAGTATTTCAGCCGACCTACACGTGTGTGTTTGTGAAGTCGGACATTTATTATTATTAGGTAGATATGCAGATTTTCTTATTCAATGATTAAATTTGAGTTTGTGTCATCTCACAAAATAATATAATAAATTAAAAGTTTATATAGCAGATGTGGTGTAGGCAGTATACCACATAAAGGTATCACATAGTTTTTTTTTTTTTGCTCATGATATTGTTATAATCATATATACAACATCACCAGTGCTAGAGATATTATAATAAAAATACTAAAAAAACTTTTGTTACCTATATTAATGTTATATGAATTAATGTTATGTATTTTATATGTGGCCCAAGACAATTCCCCATCACTCAGTATGGCTCCTGCATACCAAAATGTTGGCTACCCATGCTGAGAACTCAGTCATTTACCCTCATGAAGGTATGGCTGGCTGAAGACAGCACCATGTTGAATATGGCTGGGTAGGGAAAAGAGCAAAATTCAAACTGTGAAGTTCAGGGCTGGGGATGTAGCTCAGCAACAGAGCATTTGTCTCTCATGCATGAAACTATGAGTTCAGTCTCCAGCGTGAGAAAGCAAAACAAAACAACCAAAATTTGACTTATGGATTTTTTTTTTTTTTTTTTTTTTGTATAGGGGATTGAACTTGGGACCTTGCACTTGTGAGGCAGGCAGTGGAACCACAGAGCTAAATCCCTGGCCTTTGACTTGTGGAATTTTGAATTCTGTACTGAATTCATATCATTTTTGAGCCACTGCAAAGCTGAAAAGCCTAAGAGGATAAAGTCAGGGACTGTTGGTACCATACTAAAAAGCTTTGCGCTGTACGGAAAACCAACCAGTACAACCACATGGCACCTTTGGGCCCAACTTTCATTCTTTCTTCCTTGGTACTAGGAATTGAATAGAAAGCCTTGGAACTGAGCTACATCTCTAACCCTTTTTGAATTTTTTGTCTTGAGATAGGGTCTGGCTAAATCACAGTTTTCTTGGCCTTGATGGAAATGTTCTAGATCTGTATGATTTGTAGGTTATAGCCGTCCATCATCTGTGGCTACTGAACACTTGAAACGTGATGAATGGAGCTGAGCAAATGAATCTTTAAATATAATTTTCTTTTAATTAATCTGTGTCAAGTAGCTATTGAATTAGGCATCACAGATGTGACCAGTAAGACATATGAAGAGTCCCAATGTTCACCATGTGTTTGCAGGGGACTGGGCCAGATGTAGATGTGGGAGTCTCTTCAGTGACAGCTGAATTCCCAGAATCAGCACCAATTCCCAGAAGCATCACCTCAAACACGAATCAGCAGGGTAGCAGATCAAGTCTATATACGACATACATGTGCAATATATTTGTAGTGACAAAAAATGTGATTTTTTTTTCAAGCAAAGGAGTTTGAGAGAATGGTGGAAGGGATTCTTTCCAGGATCTACCCATGTAGACTGTGATATGCATGGAAGGTTCTCAGAGTGACTGGGAGACGAATGACTGCACACCACCTGCAGAGTTTTACAGAAGTGTCCTGAGAATTTGTTCCATGGTCTTGGATCCCACAGCCAGATCAAAGCTAAAAACAGAAGTGAGCATCTGAGGAGAGGGGAAGAAGGTGGTGATTGAAGTGGTTGCCAGGTCCTGTTCTCATTTAGAGGGCAGGGTGAGGGTGCTGCCCTTGAACCCCCAGCCTAAGGGAGACCCCTGGAGAAATGTGCAGTTGTTCTCTATAGCTGGAAAACAATGAGAAGGTGGCCTCACTCATGTCCAGAGAGCCAGTGGGAAACCTGGACTGAGGGCCTTGACCACCTTTGCTATGTGGATGGCATCAAAGCAGCTTAAGCAAGGGGCAGAGGACTATTTCTTGTGGACTGCTCCAGCTGTGGGCAAGAAAGTTGGCATGAAGTCTTTCCTTTTGGGATCCATTTGATGGGGTGGGCAGAAGAGCCTCAGCAGGTAGGGGAGGTGTCCCAGTGTGTTCCTAGGTCTAAGGGCAGGAGCACAGGACCTCACTCAGCCTCCCCTTCCTATTGCTCTGTCCCAGCTGAAGCAGGGAAAAAGATCTAATGCTAAGTCAAGTTTGGACTTGGGACAGGGTTACAGAACTAATTCTGTGTGCAGAGTGCCTACAAGTGGGCTGAAAACTTCCTGGCCTGCCAAGTTCCACCTCCTGGTAGGGAAGTTTCTCATACTGAATAATGGAATCATGGAAGATTTGGTCAAACAGAAATAGAATTTAGTTGACTTCCCTATTGTGATGCATATGTGGATTTCATTACATATTCTTAGTAGAATTCCAAGAAGTTGTGGTAGTTTTTTATTTTTTTTAAGAGTAAGAAAAATTTATTGAGGGAAAGAAAGCATCTCAGAGAGACAGAAAGGGGGACCAGAAAGTGGGTTGCCCACTCACCCCACTTCTCAAAGATGTTTTATAAAGCAAACCCATGTGTTAAGGTGGGTACAAAGTGGGACAAAGCTGTAAGACTCAATGGAAAAATTACAAGGTGGGCTTGAGGTGGGGCAAAACCATGACCAACCAATATGATTACAAGCACAGTCACCCAGGTAATATTGATTAAGTGGGGGCCAAATGGGGCAGCAAGTCACTTAGCAAGCATACAAGGATTTTCAGTAAAGGTGGGGGTCAGGGATGTTTCTTGGAAAGGCTGGGTTAAGACCTTGGCCCCCCACCCAGGTGATTGAAACCTATTTAGAGTATTAGTCACTGCTAGTTATCCACAGGGGAAACATAAAGGTATAGTAGTTTCTTTCCTTTTACAATTCTTGCCTTCAGTGAATGTGTCTTGATTGTCCTCCATGCTAGCTCTTTGCTGTGTTGGCTCCTTGAGGGCAGCCCTGTCTAACTGCCTACAAGCTATCTAATTAACTTACCTGTCTGCAATATTCCCCCCTCTGAAGAAGTACCCCTCACTTCTGTGAGGGGGCAAAGGGTGAAGACAGCTCTGGATACTTCCAGCTGAGGAGGGTCATAGTTGTGATCAGCAGTTAAGAGTTTCTCTACAGAGGGTCCATCTAAAGGCCTTTGGTAGGCGCCTGGTATTGTCATCTTGGCAGCTGCATAGCTTTGAAGTCTGGAGGAAACAAAGCCAAAGAAACAGTTAAGAATGCATGGGCTAAATTATAAGGTCAGGAGGATTGGTATGAATATAGCCCACAAAGAGGATAAGGAGAAGGTCCAAGGGACTTCAGAATCCAACACAGAAGTCATTTTGTACAGTTAGCAGTTATGAGCTATTTACAAGGATGGCCTGGTGGATCCCAGTAAAAGAAGTCTAGCACATTTGTCATTGGTTCCATTTGTTTGACCACTTGGAATTTGGCAGCCTCTAAGCAAGAATAAATAAAACTTTGAAGAAATTAGAGTATGCCTAATCTAAGCATGAGCACACTAGAATGAAGGGGCAAGTTGGGGAGAAAGTCACACTTAGAAATTGAAATAATGATAAACCTGCTAGTCTTAGATTCTTTCATTGATAGAGGTTATCTATAAGTCTCATACTTTGTCACAAGTCTCTCTAGCTTTAGCTCTAAGATAAGAGAAGAGAAATATAAAACTTTAGCTGAGCTCTTATAGAGTTTTACCATGTTTTCTTTCCTAAGGATCCATAACCACGGTCAGCTACTGGTAGAACTGAAAAGTGCCAGAAGGGGTCAGTGATTGGAGCCCTTTTTTATATCTAGCTTTATTACTATGACATTATTTTTTACCTCTTTTGGTTATTATTTTCTGCTGGGTGTTTAAGACCAAGTTGAAGTGAGACCTGTGTCAATCAACATGAACCTCTTGCTATCTATCAAGGTCAGTGAAGTCTCTTCAGGCATTATTTTGGAACCATGCATAGAGACTCTCAGCTCCACTATCAGTGTCAGCTGTCAGGATGGGTCACGGCCTTGCTTGACCATGTTGCTTTCAGTGAAAGCATGGGAGACTTTTCCCTCACGGTGACCCTCCTTTGGTACATGGTATATTTGTCCTCTGGTGTCCAGCAATCTCCCTGTTCAGGAGGTTGAGTGACTTACCGAAGATGTAGGAGTCCTGGATCTTATACACCTTGAGGGGCCAGCACTAAAATATTGGCTGTCCTCATAGCCCAGTTACCTTTCTAGTTTTGACCTCCAAACTTTAGTTGTTGAACACCCTGGAGAGAAAATCAGTGACATTAGTAGTGTAGTAGGAGCAATGAGTTTAACTGTTATAATTTTGTCTGGGATTACACACTTTGAAATACAAAGCATAGTTAGGGGATGTTATTTCTTATCAACCATGGTTGTTCTAGTAGTTTAATCCCTGGAGAATGTTAACAGACAACAGTTATTTATTATAGAAACTTAAGATCAAGAGCCACATATAGTATTTTAGCATGACAATCATGATGACATCTTCTTTGTAACAATGTCCATCTTTGTATGGAATAATCTTTCATTCAAACACCTCCATCTGATCACAAGACGTTAAATGACATAAATAAAACTTTTTGTCATCCTTTAGTAGGATGCCATCTAAGGAGAACATATATTGGCCTATAAATGTACTTAAGGAGCTCATAATGTCTAAACTCTAATTTTAGTGTGTGACCTTGTTTCAGCCATTTGGCGACTGACCATCCCTAAGCGTGGTGACACATATAACATACATCTCATAAGTTTTTAAGAAAACTATCTTTTCACTGGTTGTCTCATGCTGGCTTGACATGTATCTCTTATCACAAGTAGCTGGAGTGCAAGAGAAAGGCAGATACCTGAATCAAAAAGATCATTACCATAAATATCCTAGAAGACTTGCACACCTAGAAGTCATGAATATATACACCATGAAATAACAATGTGTAGCAGTTACATGAAACCCTTTGTCCTTTAATTTTGTCTTGTACCAAGTGCATTTAAAATCATACATTATTGTTTTCCCATGGAAAATTTAGCCATTTGACGATGACCAATTTATACATATCACAATAATGTTTATCCATGTATTTTCCACAAGGCTATGGAAATCATTTGGGTCCCCTTGTGAACAAAGGCTGGAATAAATTTTTTTCCAGGCAGCCACTCCTTCATTTATCAAGGGGAGTCCTGTCCAGTAGATTTCCTAAGCCCAGGAGTCCTTATTTAATTATCTTAACAAATTTTTAGATGCCTAAGAGAGCTGAATCATGACAATTAACACATTATTTTGATCAATGAAATATTCCTGAGTTATTATATATAGACAAACAGTATGTACTGTATTTGTAAAACCAGTTGACATTATTTGGATCATCTGGCAATCTGGGGGAAGCATGTCTTTAGTGACATTTATCTATAAGCCAACCTGAGAGATACAGGCAAATATCTTTAAAAAATCCAAAATTCCACAAGAAAAAAAAAATCAAACAAAACAGCTTTGCACGTTGTAACAAACTGAACAGACAGACACACATAAAGCAACTTGTTTATAAACCTGAGAACACTCAAATGTATTTGGACAAGTTGAATTATTAAAAACTCAGAATTTTTAGGTTTATAATTATAAAAAAGCTAATCAGAACTTTGTAGATCAATTAACAGAGATCTCTTATAATAAGAATCAAAAGAAATAAAAATCTTCTATACCTGTAAAAGCAAAAACATTTTTAAGATGGGCCCTAAGCTAACAATTTGTCTGGCTGGAACACCCGGCTACACAGGCTTCTCATGGTTGCTGCTAGCTACATATGACTGTTCTCTCTAAAGGGACAGACTGTTCTAAGTAGTTTTAACTATCTCCAGTGGGGTCCACTCAGGCCAGGTTTGTTTGTAGAAGAGACCGGGTGACACTCCTCGGAGCTAAGTATGAATTCTACACAGTGAGGGAAGAAGACCTGCCAAGGCTCCAACCTGCTGTGATGCTGATGTCTACCTATTATTGGCTTTTTCAATTTTGAAAAGAAACAAAGGGAAAGAAAGCATTTCTGTCTATCCCTCTTGTTCTGTGCCCAATCTAAGGTGTCCCTTAGACTTTGTCTTGCCCAGTGCCCCTGTGGCAGACTAGAGAGAGGTACAAGGAAGTGCCCAGATCCAAGTTAGCTGTTCTTTTCATTCTCTAATTTTACCTAAGGGCTGAAAGACAGATAAATCTGGACTAAAACTTACATTAAGTCTTCAAGAGTTTCAGGATGAAGCCTAGAACAGTTTTCTATATGGCCCAGAAATAAGTGAAGGTCAGCTTTACTCTGGAAGGTGTCTGGGGAGGGGAAACTCACCATTCTGGAAGCTGTGTCTTGAAATCCAGCAGCCACAGTGCAGGGAAGTGCCTTGAATTTAAGACTATTGAGAACTGCATTATTTCTCAGGGGCAGGGCAGTGGAGAAGGGACAAAAGAGTGCCTTTAGGTTTGGCACAATAACTACATCTGAACCATCTCAGGTGTAGAAAGACATTTAAGATCAGAAGCTTTTTTATGGTGCATCTGCAAGCCTTAGCAAAACATATCTCTAGAGACAAAAGCTATGATTGTCTCCAATTGCATTGCCAAGTAGAAAATCAAACCAATAATCAAATAACCCAAATGGCTGCTTTGTGCCTCTTGAAAGGAATGAACATGTTCTAACTACATTGTTTAGAGCTTTTCTTTTTAAATAAATCATTTTGAATCTATAATATCTAATGTATGACTTAAATACCCTACAGGATGTTGAGCAGCTCCCTGATCTTATAGAAACACTCCCAAAGCCATGTCTTACCTTTTATTGACATACAAACTGAAAAGCTGTCCCATTAGACACTTAGAAATACTTATTTGAGCTTCTGGAATGAGGTCTGGAAACCAGGTACCCAGGTTAAAATATGGCTGTCTTTAGGGTTTTTCTATAGGCTAATAGATGGGTTACACAATGTCACTATATCCTGCCATCTAAATGTGACACAAGGCTGTCATTTATAGAAATATCCTTGGCTGCTTTAGGGTCTTGGGCTGTGGGAGGAAAGAATTGGTTTAAGTCTTTCTTCCCCCAGTCTTTAGGTTCCCTTAGATATAATAAGGCCTAAGTATTTTACCTCAAGGCTGCAAAGCTGTGGCTTAGACATAGACATGTTATAACCTCTGTCTGTTAGAAAATTCAGCAGAACACAGGCGCCTTGGCTAGAAAGTTCTTCTGAGGGGCAAATAACATGATACCATCTACATATTGCAAGACTGACTTGGGAAAAACTATGGTATTTCCTTTTATCAAATCAGGATCTAGGGATGTCCTCATCTCTTTCTGATAGTTGACAATTTAAAATAACTGAAGGGCTTAGTTCTCATATTTCTTAGACCTTTAAGAATACATGCCTGAAAACGTCTTCTATTTTAATCTCCTATCTGATTGTCAGGTCAGTAGGGGTCCTGTACAGGAACTGCTTGTGTTCCAGGAGAAACCACTTATTCCCCTGGCTGCCTATCTTTTGAATTTCCAAAATTAAGATAGTATTTGTCTCTAAATGTAATATTACTTATCTCTCATTAAAAACCAGTACTTGATTTAGGGGAAACATCTTTACATCTTTCTAATCTAATTCATAGGACTAAGTTCTCTAAAGACCTCAGTGTACATGACAGGGTCATATAAAAATGTTACTAGGTCTCATTTAATTTATAGATCACTGAAAAAAAGACACATGAACACAATTAATCCCATATTTGCCATTTACTTCTGGCAAGGGATACTGTCTTACAGGGGCCTGAACAATTTAGCTAAGGATGGATATAGCGTCATAGAGGTTTTAATCATCAGCGCCTTGTGGTCAAGGTTTAAAGTTATCTTTGGATCTTTGTTCTCAGGTTCTAAAGGGTGAGAGGAGTAGCCTCAGGCTTACAGGTCCTGAACATCTTAAGGGTGAGGTGTCTCTCATTACATTTACACTGGAACACAATCAAGAATTACTTCTTAATGTAAAGAAAATCTCAACATAAGATGATTTTGACCATTTTCTCTCTTTTTCAGTATAATTCTAATTGTGAGATAGCATCGTAGTACTTTCCTCTGTGTACTTGGCTTTAGGAGGTGCGCACACCATGAGTGGGTGTAGACAGACACTAAATTGCTCCTTAATGCACACCAAAGGAGTGCGAGGTTCAGATGTGGAGTTCCTAATCTGAAACAAGAGAAACAAATATAGCATTCCATAAGTCTCTGTTTGATTCCTGTGCCCCCTGAAGCATCCCCCAAGGTTTATTCCACTCCAGGGTAGGTAGCTACCATCTGGAGAGACCCAGAAAATAAAACCGGACTGGACTACCCTTTACCAGCATGGGATCTTATCTTCCTCAGGTAACTCATATCCTTACTCCAGTAAGTACTCTCAAGGCACAAGTTACAATTGACTTCAGCTAGAACAATCATGTTTAGAGAAGCATTATTAGCAAACCAAGAAATTCAAACCACTGCTTTCTAGTTCCCTGAAATAGAGAGAGGAAAATAGGGCACTTTTCCTGCAAAAAAGATCACCTCCAGAGATGCTAAGTCAGAGATTCTGCCCTGGGCCCTAGGGTAGAGAAAGCTCTGAAACATTTCTATTATCTACCTAGTCTTATAGGCAACTTTTATTAGCAGCACGAAAATGCTACTCCTTTAAGGTCCATTTTAACTTCACTAAGTACTTGAAACTCAAAGATCTTCCTATCAGCCACAATCTATATAGTAGAGGCACCTTTATGGACTTCCTATTTGCACATATGAAAGAAGAGAAAAGCTGACCAAAATAGTCCCATATTCTAGTTAGCATGTAAAAACACCAATGCAAGTTACTGATTGCTATTTTCCCTAGTGTGAAACAAAACTGTTTTTCTAGTTGTCTTTGTTTGACTTTCTGGAAGGAACAGTCTGACTATGAGAGATTCTCAAATGAACTCCCAAAAAGTTGGAGAAGAGTTTAAGGGGAGTTTTTAACTCACTAGCAGAGAGAAAGTCCAAATAAAACTCAAGCTTGTTAAACACCCCCCCAAAATCACCTTATAGCACTTTATAAGTCCACAGTCAACTTTCCAAAGTCCATAACCCATCAGAAAAGGTGTTTTTCTCCTCTACACACATAAATGGTAGAGTCCATGCCCAGGGGTGTGGGGAGAAGGTTTGGGTAGTTTTTAATCTTTGGAAGATTTTTTTATATTTGTCTATAGGTCTGTCTTACTAGGAATAGAGAAAGCAGTCCAAACCTATAGCTCAACTCTTAATGGAGGCTTAAGAAAGGGCTCTGATGGCATCTTTTCAGATCGTTCTGAGACAGAGGATATCTGATGATAACTGACAGAGTTCCCCTCTCACCTCAGAGAGGAGTCCAGATAGGAGAAGATGTGTGGAGATTTTCTGCTGATTACCTGGCTGGGCTTTTGGGAGCTAGTTTCTTCTGAGGAACCTTTGGGTATCTGCCAGAGAGGAGCCCTGGCCATGACCCCTCAGTTGTCACCTCAGTTTCTGCTAGTTTCACACAATCAGAGATCTGTCTCCAAAAGGAACCCAGTTGCCTATCTGGTCAACGTTCCACCCGCTATTGGCATCAATGGGAGTGGGGATTCACCAGAGGGCAACTGGAGGAACCTGTCCTCCGCTTGGAGAGTGGCAGCTGCCCTAAAGGCAATCACTAGCTGGCAGAGTAACCACCATTTGTTTACAATTCTATAAGGGACAGATAAAAGCCTGAACTGTCTTTATCTGAGATAATTTCCTAAGACACCCATTTTACAGCATTTTGAAGCAACCAAGTGCAAATGCAACACATACAAAACAAGAATAAAACATAATTTTAACAAAACACAATGCCTAAGGAAAAAAAAAACAACCAAGAAATGTGCAAACATTTAAAACATACAACTTAAAATTAAGACACCTTTAAAACAAAAGCTGAAACAAAGGCCAGAAGAATTTATTTGAAATAAAAACCAGAATCTATGAAACAAATGAGAACCTATGAAACAAGTTACAATCTATGAAGCAAAAAGACCAAAGTAAGAACCTATATTAGAAAACTCCTACGTCTGACCAGTAATCTTGGTGGAAAACTTCCATAATGATATAGGGGGAAGAGATGTAACTTCCAAACCCTCTAGACATTCGAAATGCGAGTTTGTGTTCTCTAAAATCGAAGAATGAATTCCAGGAACAACGGAGGTTAAGGTTAGGAAAAATTTATTGAGGGAAAGAAAGCCTCTATCTAAGTGAGCTAGAAGGGAGATGGGAAAGTGGGTTGTCCCTGCTAGTTTTTTGGTAGCAAAAAACCCCCTGAAATTTAATTAATTTCTATCATCCTGGAAAACAATATATTAACTAAATCTGTTGTTGTAGTTAATTTCAGAAGCAACCTTTTTTTGGAAACAGTGTCTCCCTGTGTTTATGCTGTTGAACTCACCATGTAGCCCAGGGTGGCCTGGAACTCAAAGTGATCCTCCTGGCTCAGCATTTGACGTGTGGGATTACGGGCATGTACCATGCCTGGCAGAAGTAACTGTTTTTGAATAAATATTAGACTCACTAGGTCAGGGATGAAACTAATTTGAGGAAAAGTAAGATACTGCTGAAATTATAGGAATATAATGCTAGTGCTTCCATTCTTTTTTATTGTCATTTCGTTTTTCTTTTTGCTGGGCTGGGGAGTGAACTTAATATAGATAGGGTATTGAGGGGCACAGGAATTCACATCCCTCTTCCCACTTGATCTTTGAAGATAATCTTAGGAGCATTCCACATAACCACAGACCACAGCATGTGCAAGCCCTTTGTTTTCCTCTGTCACACTTAAACCCAAGAGCCAGATTTGCCCGCATGGTGAGCATTTTTCCTATTCTGTCACCCACTTCCACGTTCATGACCTTCAACAGCCTTACTACTGGCTATGTAGTAGCCACTGCTGGCCTTATTGCTCCACCCCCAGCCTTGCAGGTCCACACCCCCCCCCCCTTTACCCCATTTAGTTAGTGCAGTGCCACCTTTCCAGTGGTTTAACTGAAAACTTTTGAGTCATCATTGCCTATCTCTTACACTTTGCATCTGTTTTTCCGCTAGTCTTGTCAAAGGGAGAGCACCAGAACATAAACACTTCTTACCACCTCCTTTGATCCCAGCCTGGAGTGAGCCACCATTGTCTCTTGCTGGGATTTTTTTCAATAGCTTTCTAATTTACCTTCCTGCTTTTCTCACACAGGGATATCTGTCCTGATAAAAGAACTGTCAGATCATATCACTTAATTTGTGCAAAATTTTCCCAGGGCTGTTGAGAGTGCCTGTGCACACAATGACCTATACAATTACATCTCCTGCCGCTCCTTGGCTTACTCAGCCCCAGGCATGCTAACAGCCTTGCTGTGCTCACCACACACCAGGAAAGACCCCAGGGCCTTTGAGCTTCCTCACATATCCGTGGGGCTCCATCTCTTATCTCTTTTAGGTCTCTGTTCAACTTTCACCTTATCAGTAAAGCAAAGGGAACACCCTTTGCTACGTGCTGGATCCCACACCTCTTATTCCTTACCCCTTTCTTTGCTTTATTTTGTTCTGCAAAGCATGTAGCACCTTATAATATCCCATTAATTTACTCACCTTTCTTATTTTCAGCTATTTTAAGCTCATTAGTCTATAAGGCTCATGAGGAAAGAGACATTGGGTGTCCTGCTACAGTCAGTGAACTACAACTACTATATAATAGATGTTCAATAAATATTTGTCACATGAATGAAAGAATAATTATGCTTAGGAAGAGTAACAATAAGTGGAAGCCTTTATTATGAGTGTATATTATTAGTGTTGTTTTCTCCCCAGACTTAGCCTTACTTATTTGGGTCTTGGGAATAGGTGAGTACCTGTGTTCACCCTCTGAACTGTCATTCCTTATGCACTTGACCACAGGCAGGAAGCATCCACTCCCTCCTCTGGCTTTCCCTCTTCTTTACTCTCACCCAAGCACACTGAGCACATCTTTGCTCTTTACTTCCTGTTTCCTATCCATCCAGCACCCACTCAGGGTTCAGCAGAGTCCCTACAAGCAAATGGCATGTCAAATTTGGACACAAATTCTCTCAGCTTCATCGCGGGCAACTGAAATGCAAGCACAACTTGATTGTAGGTGATGTTGAATCTTTTTGTCTTGAGTAGTGGAAAATTTCAACAATTATTTATTGACCTCCTGTTATGGACCAGGCACAATATTTGAAACTAGAGTGATGTCAATAATCCTAACATATGAATGGTTTTCCTGCAGTCGGTATATGCATTAGTCAGTTTTCTGATGCTGGAACAACTTAAAGGAGAAAAGGCTTATTTTGGCTCACAGTTTTAGAGGAATTAGTCCATGGTCTGCTGGAGGTAAGACAGAAGCAGCTAAGGAAAGCTGCCTACCTCAGGGCAGCCAGTAAGCAGAGTAAGAGGGAAAAGAACTAGAGAAAAGGCCAAGGGCCCTTGAGCACTTCTCTTGGTTAAAAAACTCAGGTTTTTCCTTTAATGGAGTTAAAGTTTATTTACAGAGCAATACATTATACTCTTTGATGAGTGTAACTAGCATCACACACAACAAAAATCTACATCATAGTCTCCAAGGTCACACTCCCACAACCAGAAGTGTGCTTTACTAATCTCCTCGGTATCTCTCAAGCCAATAAAGTGTACATTCAAGATTGACACTTAAAAGATGAAGCCTAAAGTATCCTAAGCATATAACAAAGCACGTGTCTCAGGCATTCTTTTTGGGGGGTACTGGGAATCAAATTCAGGTCCTTGGGCTCACAAGGCAGGCAGCAGAATCACTGAGCTAAGTCCCCAGGCCTGTCTCAGCCATTCTAATTGAAAATACTATAGAAGTTAGAGCTCTTTGTTTGTTCTTTAAAGTAAAAATGCACTTCTTTAAATGCATATTCTAAGGCTTTTTGAGAATACAGATAATACAGAAATATTTAAATTTCTTACTCTTCTGACATGAAATAACTCAGGGCTACGAAACGACAAAATTCATAGTACAGATTAACAAAAAAGTTAATGAGTTGTGACTAAAGCATGGGTTCATCTCTTTAAATTCAATCTTCTGCTTTGGGTTTGGGGGCACATTTCTTTCCAAACCTGTGTAAGTTACCTTGGCTCTCATGTGGAATGAAGAGCTTTCTTCTGACCCTTGGGTATCCATATATTATACACTCAGACTCCCCCGGTTAAGGAAAGAACATTTTTTTAAAGTCTTGGATCCACACTTGCAACATTAAATCTCAAGACAGAATCCACGTGGCTCTTTGCCTCTACCTTCTGCAAGATCTCTCTCAGCATCAGGTTCTACCAGCATCCTCACCATGCACATCTGTGTCACACACATACACACAAATGCACACAAATGCACACACGTCCTCATCTTACAGCAGTGCAATGGACACTTCATAGGTTTCTCTAGGCTTTTAACCTAAGGCAATTGAATGGACAATTTGAAAATTTCCTGTATTTTTTTCTTTTATTGAGGCAAAATTTATGTATAGAGAATGCACAACTCTAAGGTATAAATTTTGATAAGTTTTGATGACTGCAACCAACATCATCCAATTAAAACATTTGCATCACCTTGGAAAGTTACTTTATGCCTTGATTAAAAACAAAGAGCATTTAATATTAATCACCACAAAACAATTTGAAGTACCCGGAATTCCTACAGTTCATTTCCGAAAGAAATTTGTGCAATCTTCTAAAATTTGATACTATACCACAAGTGCACATTTTTCGCAACAGTAGTAGCAGTAATAATAATAGTAATAATAATAAATTTGGCAAGGTGTGGTGGTAATTTTCTGAATTTGGTGATGTTCATGGCATTGTCAACTTTTAGAAATTTGTATTTGAGATTACAAAAAGAAAAATCCATAATCTGGGCTTTTCTATGACCTTCAGAAAACAGTATTAAATGTATGGTAGGATTTCATCTTCCTTTCTAGTCCTCATTTTGACCTCTGTACTTAACATCTTGCCTGCTGCAAGGTTTTTCTTCCCACACAGGGATCTTGGGTGGGGTTGTGGAGGAATATGGTACTGGACAAATAAGCACCAGTCCATGCCTCTTACAGGGGCTGCTCTTGCTCAGCTGGTCTTCTTGCCTCCTCCTTTCTTTCCCCAAGGTGAATGCTTATGTATAGCAACCTGAGCTGGATTCCTGGGGACCATCCCAGTTTCTTAGCTAATAAGCTCACATAACTCTAGGTTGACTTTTCCACCCATATGAACTTACGTCTGGGTTTATAAATTACTGGCTAATTCCCCAGTTTAAAGCCACCAGGATACCCACTCATTCTTACTGTGCTCATTCTTACCCCAAGAATCTATTCTTTGCCCCAAATCATCAGACCTCATGATCAAGGAAGCTGGAGTTTACTGGGAATAGGCTCTGTAAGGTATTAGAGAGGTAAAGGGAGGATCCATATGAGGACCATGCCAGGTAACCGGGTGCCTGGCCGCCTATATACTTGCCCTTGCTGCTTGTTGGACAGGGAGAGCAAGGGCTGAGATCATTTTCCCGGAAGTCGGAAAGCATTTGTATCCATGTGTCCACTCTCTCTGGTTTCTCTGGTAGATGCTGGAGGGCTGACTTTGACAAGATCAGAGCAAGGAAAAGTAGGTGACTCCCGGGGTCTTGCTGCGTCCTTGCTAGGCTCCTGTTCAGTGGACAGACAGCAGTTAAGCTCACCAGGCAACTCAGGCTGACCTGGAGGACTGGCTCCTCAGGCCACCAGGAAACCTGATCCCTACCCCCAGCTCTAAACTTGGCCTGGGCCACGTTTATCACTTCCCTTTGGACATCCACCGGTCACGTGATCAAGACCCCAGAAACGCAGGACCCCACGCGCAGCTGCTCCCTCGTGTTCACCTCCCCAGGCGCCCTTTACCTGGACCAGACCTTGACGGTGGAATGGGCTGGTTTTAAGGTCTCCCTCACCCAGAGGAGGGCGCCTTTCCAGCCCTTGCCTCTGGCTGGGATCCAACCGGAAAGGAGAAAAAGGGCACAGGTCAGAGGCAATGCCCAAGGAAAATGTGGTCGTTGAGTGACCTGTGGCGGCGGGACGGTCCCGAGGCCAGGCCGCGGGAAGAACCAGGGCGCGCGTCCTTCCGGGAGGAAGCCCCCTTAAGGGGCAGTGCGCCTTTCACAGTGAGACAGGGCCCCGGGCAAGGACTCCGCGGGTGGCAGCTCGTCGCCGGGACGTCCCCTCCGGCGAGGATCTTCGCACGCACCCTCCCAGCGCCTTCCTGAGAGGAAACGCCTGCAAAGGCGCCGCTCACTTTCCTCCGGGCGGGAAGGCGGCTGGGGAAGAAGACAAAGCAACATGCAGTTTTCTGTAGCCTGGCCGAGCTGGACGCTCCGCAGGCTCTGGAGGCCCAGAGGTTCCCGGGTGCCGCCCCCTGCC